>NC_080111.1:26128124-26753124 GCF_950005125.1 Chionomys nivalis | reverse complement strand
GTGCCGACTAAAAGACGAGCTGAAAAATGACACTGTACATCAGCATAGGAGCCCTGAAAATGCAGTCTTTAAGGTGCGCACACCCCTCTGGTTTACTCCCCATTGAACAGACCATAGAAATATAGTTGCTGCTCAGACTGTGTCCCGAGGGATCACTCTTCAATCTGCTGTGATTACAATGTCTTCCTGGTCACAGAGCTGTAAAGAGGCATGCCCAGAATTGCAACACATGCAGCTCTGCTTTTCCTGCTGTCAGCAGTGTGACCTTATTCCCCAGAGTCTTGTCTCCTATTAGACACACAGAACTCTTGTGCATGGTGTAAGCACAGCACCATGACTGTCTGGAAGAGCATCGTGCCCTGTGAGTGGTCTCTCTAAAGCAGTAGTAAAACTGCCATGATCAGTTCATCTAAAGTCCAAAGTGAAAAGGAAGAAAAGTATCTGGAATATTTGTTCCAGCTATGGCACGGAATACAGTGACAGAAAACATTAACTTATTCAAGAACATAAATTGATAAGTGATTGTAATTTTAACAAAGTATTTTAAAACATAAATGATAATGTTAAAATATGTTTGCTGGGCTGGAAAGATGGCTCAGATGTTAAGAGCATTGCCTGCTCTTCCAGAGGTCCTGAGTTCAATTCCCAACAAACACATGGTGGCTCACAGCTATCTGTAATGGGGTCTGGTGCCCTCTTCTGGCCTGCAGGCATACACACAGACAGAATATTGTATACAGAATAAATAAATAAATAAATATTTTTTTAAAAAATGTTTGCAGTAAATTTGAGTAAAACAGCTAACCCCAAAATAAACACAAAACATAACTCTGATTTTAGAAGTTTTATTCCAAAGGCTTCTTCTGTCTCCTGTCATGTCAGGTAACACCATGAACAACAAACAGCCTGGCCTACAGCCTAACCCTTGTCTTCTGTTTTCATCTAGGCAGTCCCCTCTGGAGGACAGTTCAACTGACTTCTCTGGTCTTTGTTTTCCCCTTCTTTAAATATAGAGAATTTATGGTAAATACTTGCGAGCTGAGAGTTTTCGGAAAGCCCTTGTATTCCAAAAGAAATACCTGCTGCTGCTCCTGGGGAGATTCCAGGAATGTGAAGAGGCCACTGTGGGGCTGCTTTTCCGCATGACAGGATTCCCAGGCTTCCGCAGTCCTGAAACAGAAACCAGCCGCCCAAAGGGATTGGCCATATTTCGCAAAGCTGTCAGAGTGTCTATTGCAATTACAAGGTAAAGTTGTGAAGGAAATTCATTTCGTCCTAAACCTTCTAAGGACACGTGAAGAAGGCTCTGTAGACATCTTGCTTGTTTCTTTCAAGGTTTTCACCTTGTAGCAGAATCTTTCCCTGGAAAGTGTCTTTCCGGGTATTCGGAGCTGATGACTCCAGTCCAGATTATCCTTTAAAAATTGTAAATAATCCCACCTCACACATATAGATCATAAAAGGTGAAGGAGGAAGGATGTTTTTAAAAAATTACTTAGGCTGGTACATTTATTTATTTTCTTACTTGTTAAAATAAGTCACTCCACAGTGCCAAACTGAAGAAAGCCTGGTCTGAGACTGCTCAGGTCTAGAAGGCCAGGCTAGGAACTTAACATCTGTCCTGTATGTGGCTACAGTAGAGTGAAGACCCCAACTGTCTTCCAGTCCTGACCCACTGGAGTCTTAATCTGGGCTTCTCCCTGGGTCTCTTTCCTTTTGTCTCTCTGCAACCCGAGTCTCAAATTTTGGTTTTTAAAAAGTTCTGCCAGTCAAAGGATGGCAGCTAGTCTTAATGGGGTTTAGCTGGTTTACCTTTGTTTTTCTCTTTCTTATTTTTATTTGTATGTGTATTGATGTTGTACCTGAGTGTATGTATGCATACCACATGTGTGCCTGGAGCCTGCGGAGGCCAGAAGAGGATGTCAGAGCACCTGGAACTGGAGTTACATGGAGCTCCCATGTTACCATGTGGATGCTGAGAATCAAATGGGGCTCCTCTGAAAGAACAGCCAGTGCTTTAAACCACTGAGCTATCTCCCCAGCCCTTCATTTTCTTTGGAAAATAAGGCACAACTAGAAACTGTTGAGAGAATACTGTCAAGAAACTTAGTTCACAGATGGAACAGAAAGAGGTGACAAGCTCAGGGAGGCTGAGCCTCTGTCTGCCATAGAGTTCTACACAGGATCTAGGCTTTATCTACTGCTGGCTTCTACCCTGCCTTCCTCCTCCAGGCCTTACTGTTGCTTCTCAGCTCCACTCCTTTCTCACCTCTCATTCCCTACCTCCCCTTGTATAGGATAAGCCAGGGGTAAGCACAGGTGGGTGCATTAATACAGACAGCTTGGCCTAGTGAGGATGGTAGAATACCTGGACCTTATAGACAGGAAATGGTCTTCTGATGTGACGGGAGTTAGCCTGCAATGCTGAGAAATGCCATGCTGAGAAGGTACCATGAAGGAGGGAAGCTACTGTCAAGTCTTCACCTCCCTGCTTTAGGGGTGTGGTTTGAGATGGGGTCTCATTATGTCACCCTGGCTGTCCTGGAACTCACTCTTTAGATCAGACTGGCCTAAAACGCAAAGATTTATCTCCCTCTGCCTCCCAAGTGCTGGGGTTAAAGGTGTGCACCATGAAACCTCTCTAATCCCTCCCTTTTTGCCCTGCAGTAGGCATGTGATATTTTGACCTTTCTTACACTGGACCCTGAAATTGGCATTTAGAAATTAAAACTGGTACTCCAAAAAGTTCTGTAGCCCAGGGCAGAATGGGCAGTCAGCAAGGAATTCAGGTAGCTGGGGGCACAGCCCATTCCTTTTGAAACCACCGCTATTATTCCTGCTCACGGGCTCTAACACACCCCATATCTCTGGCCTCCTCTCACTGCCTGTGGAGATTTGCTCCCATCTTTCATCTACCAGACTCCACTCTTTCCTCCTCTGTCTTTTACCTTTCACTCTTCCCTTGTTCACTCTTTCTGTCCACTTTTGCTCTTAATCTCCTTCTTCCCCCACTTGTAGACTCATTGGCCTCTTGGGGAGACGGAAAGCTCAGAGCTCTGCCCTGTGCCTGGTGACTTGGCCATAAACCAACAGAATACATGCAGTTTAACTGAGGCAGTCATGTGATTGTCCTGAGATGTGTTCTGTGTTTATAATTAAATGGCATAATTTTGTTGAGTTTGTATATTTGTATTTACATAGCTGTCCTTTGAGATTTTATCTTGTGGTCTCTTTTAGAATGAAATATTTGGTTCGGCGATGGCATCGAGTCAAAGCTTCTGGCCCCAACAGTGTTAATAGGGATGGCTTTGGAGTGGGTCCAGGTAAGGTCAGATGACATAGTTTCTGTGTATGACTCTGAAATTGCTACATGTGTAGTAGCTGTTACATGACCAGTTCTAATGCTGATACTGTCCAAAGACCGTGAGCAGCCTTAGAGTAAGGCTAGGGACTTACAGAATTAGAGCCTGATTTCTGGTGCACGTAGACGGCACCAAGCCCTGTTTTTCTTCATGGGTTCTCCCAGGCCTCTGATAGGCAGTTACTGTTGCTGATGCTGAGCCATGGAGAGCACCTGCCGTTCGCCTCAGATTATCCAGCAGGGAAATAGTGGAGCCAGGGCTGGAGAGCATTGCTCTTAGTCATGTGGAAGAATTGTGGTTTAAAGTTTTTACAGTTTAGCATTATATTTCTGAGCATGTTATACAATAATGGTAACTTTAAATTCCTTCTCTCTACAGCCAGAACTCAGTAAGCAAAATGTTAGGGCTGGAACAATTCAAGCCATAAGGAGGCCAAAAGCTGGAGGGCACAGAATAGAGGACACGTTGTGATGTCAGGGCTGTGCCATGTCCAGGTGTCCTGACTTCTGAGACTCAGAGGAAAGGAAGGATGTTTGGTTCCTGAGAGTATTTAGGATAGCCTCACACTGAGATGAAATCCTTACCATAGGCACTTGTGTTGGCACAAGCAGTTAGCAAATCTTGATTTCACTTTTTTGGTTTTATTTTGTTTTGTTTCCACTAAAAGAATTGGTTTCATTAGTATAGGGTTTTTACCACATCATCTTCCCCCACCCCCAGAAGCACACCCACTCGGAAACCCTTCCCCTTTGATCTTATATTTTACAAATAAAATATTCCAGTGAGTTTATTTTCTTTGAAGCATAGCTCTTAATTCATGTTCGAAGGTAATCAGAAAACTACTGTTCTCTTTAAGCAAGAATAGAAACTGACTGTAAATAGCACATAGTATCATATATTGCTTTTTAAACCCTTACTGGATTTATATCTGTCTTCTGAGGCTTGGTGCGTTTTTCTTTACAGTGATGTATTCTGGGTTTCTTTAGGTGTTGAAAGGACTGATCCACTTTATCATTCCACCAGTGGACTGGAACTGTATCCAGATCCAAGGCAAATGGCACATTATAGTTCAAGATCAGACCTGGATTTCCCGAGATCTCCCTTACCATTTAATAGGTAAGAATTTATCGAACCTAGCTGGAGTAGATATAGTAATGTTTCAGAGAGGAGTGGACCAACTGTTAGAACTTAAAAGTACTTTGCATTATAATAGCTAGACATCTTTAGTTATATGTAGTTTCTATATCTTAAAGCTCAGAATACGAGCTATTTCTAATTTCTAAATGGTTTCTAAAGGAAACAAATGCTGTAGCTATAAATGTGCTGTAGTTAGACACTGGAAAAGTACATGCAGGAACAGTTGATTTGCACATGTCCATCATTCACTGAGCACTCTGCAGCCTTGGTACTGGGCCTTCTTATGACAATAGCATCTTTGAGCTTAGTGAAGAGTTACTTCCTTGTTATCCTCTATTTAGATGTCTGGGAGTATAGGTCAGATAGTGCATAGATCAGGGAAGAGGCAGTCTGGCAACTTGTCTGACTGTTTCTGTGAAATTGGATTCTGACCATACTCTAATCCACAGGTACCCAGGAACTCTTGTAGATTTCAGTCCTGCCCTGACAAATCCTCAGCTACAGCAGTATAACCCTGGCAGAACGCTGACAGATTATGTCACCCAGATCGATGCACTTCAGAGACGACTCGGAACTACTTTACAGTCAGGTGCTGGATTGTACCACTTTTCTGTTGTGGCAATGCTAGACCCACCCATCTCTCTAATTCCATGACAGGTTTCTTTGGGTTAATCGAATCTTGTAGCTTGGTGCATAAGTACCCAGGTTGTACCAGCTTAAACTCTGACCAGCAGAGAACTGGCTCTTCATTACTCCCAAGTTCTATCAGCAGCTCCTGACAGAGTGATTTGGTACTTTCTTCATTTGGATTAGACAAAATTCATGATGAGCTCTGCCAGGGACTCTGAGACTGAGGTCCACAGCAGAACCTGTTCTTCATATGATAGAAAGCAGTAAAGTGTAGAAGGCAGAGCAAGCCTTGCCCTGAGCGAGTAATGCAGCCATTGTCCCCATTCCTAATTGTCCTTCTACATGTCATTTAAACAAGCCATCCCTTGCACTGTAAGCATCATCTTTTCTCTCCTCAAAAGTTCAGTGTCATACACTCCATAGAGTGGACTTTAAGGGCTGGAGAAATGGCTCAGCAGGTGAAGGCCATTGCCTCCAAGCCTGAGTTACTGAATTCAGTCACTCTGATCCACAAAGTAGGAGAGAAGCAACTCCCACGAGCTGCCCTCATGGGTTATCATCGCACTGTGGGTTATTACCTACATACACATACAGATAAAAATATGAGATTTAAGAGATTTTTACAGGGGCTGGAGAAATGGCTCAGTGGTTAAGAGTACTGACTATTCTTCCAGAGGACCCGGGTTCAATTCCCAGCACCCACATGGCAGCTCACAGCTGTCTGAAAATCCAGTTCCAGGGGATCTGACACCTTCACACCAATGCACATAAAATAAAGATAAATAAATCATAAAAAAAAATTTTTAAAAAAGATTTTTACAGATAGATTTTGTAAGAAGTATCTTTTGTATATACTTTATATAGAGGCAGATTCCATTCATCATGGAAAATCTTCCCTGCCTTCCTTTGCTCACTACTGGCCCCAAAACTGAATTACTTTGTTTAAGTTACTGTGCTAGCAGTTCACTTTGATGCTTTTGCTTTTTAATTATTTATTCTTTGTATGGGTGGGTGTTTTGCCTCCATGTGTGTATGTGTACCTCATTCATGCCTGTGCCTGCAGAGGCCAGAAGAGTGCATCAGATTAGCTAGGATGGGAGTTTCTGGTGATTGTGAGCTACCATGTGGTTGCTGGAAACCAAATCCAGGTCCGCAGAAGAACAGTCAGTGCTCTTGGAAGGCATTTCTCCTGTCCTAATCATTTTTAGGACTCTCTTTCTATGAATACACATACTATGGACTACAGAAGTAATTTTTTAACCCAGGCAATCTTCAGTCACAAAACACATGAGCATTGTCTCACTTCCCTTGCTTGGTGACTTCTAAATGTAGTCAGCCTCTTAGAACTAAGGTTGAGTTATAGGGCTGAAGAGATAGCTCTGTGCTTAAGGATTCACTGTTTATTCTAGAAGACCTGCGGCTGCTTCTAGCACCCAGTGTCAAATAGCTCACAACTCCCTTGTAACTCCAGCTTCAGAGGATCCAGTCCTCTAGGGTATCCTTGGACTGTACTCACAAGTATGTGCACGCACACACATATATGTTTAAGAAGACAATTGAAGTTCAGGTCTGAAGTCATGGGGTTTGTTGTTGTTGTTTTACGTTAATGCGTATGTGCACATCTGGGCCACAGCATGCGACATTGAAAAGCCTTGTGGAAACTGGTTCTGTCCTTCCTCCATGTGGGTTCCGGACATCAAACTCTGATTGTCAGGCTTGCAGCACCTCCATTGAATCATCTCACTGGCCCCCAACATCTTGAGATGGTTGTAAACAGATCATCTGCCTATGTGAACTGGCTGCCCTGATATTGGTAACAGTCTGATTCTCCTTTTTTTTATTATTATTATTTTTTTTTTTTATTTTACAGGTTCATCTGCCTCCCAATATCATACTGGTATGAGGAGATAATTTTCAAATCACGCTGTCATGAGGAGAAAGCATTAACTGAATTTTAAATAGATTCCCTTTGTAAATCAATGGCTCTTTTGTGCTTTTTTATTGTGTATATATATTGTGTGGGACCAACCAGTACAAACACACTTACGGTTGTATACAAATCCTTGCCAGCACATAAAGACAAACTGGAGTTTGTGTATATAAACACCTACAGTAATCATTAAATTACATGTATATTTGTGGAATGCTAATTTAAATGATTAAATTATAAACTGTATTTATCACATGGGTGAAAAGGTTAAAGTTTTTCAAATGCTGCTAGATGTGTAGCTCGCAGTGTCCTGCACTTTTCTTACAAGGTTACATGTTTCTGCCTAATATATTTGCTACTGGTGATGAAGACACAGCATCACTTGGAGAGACCTATTTTTGTATAATGGTAGAAGTTTTGAACTTTACTGGGCTATTTTGTCAAGAACTGAAATAAAAATGACCTCACCATTTTCACCATACTGTATTTGAACCGTCTTCATTTTTAACTTAGCCGCAGCTCAGCTTATGGTACATAGCATCTTCTTACTTCTCTCTAATAAGGAGAACTTAAGATCCAAAAGTGGGTTTCTCTCTCTCTCTCCATTACAGAACATCTTCAGTGTGCCTTTGTATGAACTAACCCTAAGTGAGTGTTTTCAACTCCTAAGTTGGCATTCTCATGATTAGTCCATATTTTATTACATTTAGTGTTCTTGTGTCCAAAGAAGCCTCCTCACAAACCTAGGGGAAATCAGCTCAAAGAATATTAAATTGTATCAATAAGAGTGTAGCAAAATTCAGGACGCCTCCTGCCAAGCCAGCCAAATTCTAGTTGGGAAACTGAGAATTCAGCTCTCCGGAGGGCTCCCTGCTAGCCCAGCGTGGACTGCAATGGCAGTATTGTTGTTTACATCCAGAAGATACTGTTCCACTTCAATGGTCTTTGATTTATAGGAAGACAATCACAAAGCTGTACATTTCTGGGAATTTCTAATTAATATCATTTCCCATATTAGCAACTAAACTTTCTATAAATAGTAATGCTATTCTAAAACAACTTGTTGAAGGGGAAATTTGTGCATAAGAGCCTTTCAAAGCTAATACGCTTGCCAAGTCAAGGTTGTTCTCTGGAGAAAAGGTGGATGAGCTGGATGGACCGTCAGCCTGCTATGGCCTTAGGCTTCTGCTGTGTTATTCTCTATAACTGATCTGTGATCAAAACCTAATTCTGTTGTATTCTAGTGGACCCTTTAATTAATTCCCAGAACTGAAAATATGTCAGAGTCTAAAACTAGTCGGGAAACAGGCCAGCCGTACTCAAGGGTCACAGCTCTGTGCCACAAATCTACATATCTAATCATCTAGAACCGTTTTCAGAATAATAAAGACAAAATATCTAGGCTTTCATATAAAAAATGAATTACGTAGAAACAATCATCAAGCTCTAATACAGCCTGTAGTCTAACAGGTGCAAACGCAGCAGTGTAATAGCTGTGACAACAATCATCAAGCTCTAATACAACCTGTAATCTAACAGGTGCAAACGCAGCAGTGTAATAGCTGTGACAACAAAAGGAGACAGCATACCTTGTGAGGTCAGCAACTATTGTGAAAATGCCTGATTTCTCACGGGGAACTGATAACGCTATTTAGTTGCCCAAATTCATAACCTGAAGGAAATGCCAGCGGGAGGCTAGTTCATACAAATAGGATGTAATTTTCCAAATTCTCTGATCCTTTGAACTGTACTTACACTGTGCACATAATTGAAATCTATAAATAGACCAGTGAAATTTTTGTCAGAGATTTTTAATGTGAAAGCTTTAATAGCAGAGGTTGGACCCTCATAGAGTCTTTAGTCCTCTTAAAATTGTAACATACGTTGGGGAAAAAATGTTATTTGGTGCAGGGTGGGTTTTTTTTTTGGGGGGGGGGGAGTACAGTCTTGCTACATAGCCGAGGTTGGCCTCAGCCTTGAGTGCTAGAATTACAAGTATGACATGGCCACAAAGTCATCTTGACTCCCCTAGTATGATGATAGGCATGTCACAGTGTTGCACCCATGGTTATAATTGGTTAGGAAGGGCTCCTGAACACAGCCCCACAGAATGCACCCAGTCATTACCATTTCTCATTCCAACCAAAAGCCCAGAAGTCACTGGCCTCAAGATCTCTGGAGAGGATTCAAAGAACCTCAAGCAGGTCACAATCAAATCCCATGAGGGTTCACCAAAATGTAACCATGTGGAGCCGGTAACATAGCGCTCTTTAGTATTTATTATTATTAGGAAATATGGTTACCAAGGCATGATCCGAGGTCTCTGCCATCTTTCTGTTTCAGTGCTTCAAGTTAAAATCTCAAAGATCACCTCATCTAACTAGTGTTCGCTTTCACCTACAGCTGTGGAAGTGAGCTTACTCTTTACCCTTTCACATCTTTACACACAGAAGTGGCCCAGGGATGCGAATAACACATTTGCAGAATTTGACTAGGCATTTAAACTTGCAGAAGTGGTCTTTCTGGAGCAATGTGTGCTTTTGAAGTTAATACCTGGATACTGTATTCTGTAGCATCTGCCAACAATCTAGATTCCCCAAAACAATTTTTAACTCAAAAGCTTGGCTTCCATGAAGTCCTATCAAATCTATTGTAAACTGTTTCAAATGCCATTAGGTTTGATAAAAATCAGTGCATGAATAAAACATTAAAATCAAACTGGCTTTCAGAATTACACACTCAACAGTACACAATGAAAACTGTTTCATAAGCTTCATTATCTCTCAAGCTGCAGTGTGCAGTCATTAACCCACACTGGTTTCTTGTTCTGCTTTCCTTTTGATCTTCTATTGTAATGGATTACTGGGTTTTCAGGGGTGTGAATCGTATAATTCACACTGGGAAAGTATCCATTGATGAGGTCAAATTCATATAAACAAGGCATAGAAGACCAAATTGTCTTAATTTGAACATATGCAAAATTTTCTCCAATACAATGATGCCATCCTGTTTTTTGAAATTAAAGAGAAAAGTTTTCATCAGAATAAGTTTTGAATTCTTACCTCTTTTGGCCTGGAGTGACATTTGTTCTAGAGGAGCAGATGTTCAACAGTACAATGAAAGGGTGACACTGTAAGTCCTTTCAAGGAGGAAAATGATGGGGATTATGATGGCATTTTGTGAAATGTAGCATTAGAGAGGACAAACATAAAGAAGGTTCTAATCACAAGATGGTACTCTAGCTTGGGTATGTGTAGAATATAGGTCCCAAGAAAGCTAAGTGTTCAGTCAGTGTGAACCTGTCAATCAAAATTCCAGATGTTCCTTACAATGAAAATAGAAGGTCATTTAATGAACCCCAAATTACATCTAAACTGGAATCAAAATCTACAAAAACAGAAATTATGAAATACACAGGTTAACAAGACCAGATCAACCTTAAGCATGGGCTACACTGAAGAATTCACATTGATTTCAAATTTGATCGCATGTCCAGGAGCCAGTGCAGTGTGGACTAGACAAGGGTCAACAAATAGATCAAGGGGACAGAACACAGAGCCCAGAAAGAATATCATGGCTCTCGGGTTCTCAGCAAAGAGCCTTAAAGCAAGCCAAGAAAAGGCTGGAATAGCAAGAACAATCTAAGAATCATAACTTCATCCCTTTCTCACATCAAAAGAATTCAAGACAATCTAGATTATCAATATTAAAGTCATTAAGATTTGGTAAGGAACAGGAAATCACATTCATGATATGAGGCTGGGCAAAGACAATATTGTGAATGTTATTTTACGTCTGGAGCATTTTGGTTGAGCCCAGCATTGTGGTGCATGCCTTTAATCCCAGCACTCAGGAAGCAGAGGCAGACCCATCTCCATAAATTAGAAGCTAAGCTAGTCTACAGATAGAGTTCCAGACCTTTAAAAGGTACATAGCAAGACCCTGTCTCAAAAAAAAAAAAAAAAAAAAAAAAAAAGGAAGAGGAAGGAAGGATTGGGGCATCTTTGTTGTAAATATCATTTCTAAAGAAAAACAAAATTAAGCATAGCTTATCACCATGCTTGCACAGCCCATTAGGCATTTTTTGTGGGAGCCATAGTTAAGGAACCACTTACATTGGTCCATACTCGTGAGAAGTTTGGCTTAAAGTAAAAAAGTTAGAGAACTTTTGATAGCCACAAACCAGAAGTATCCCAACTGAATCAACAAAAGAATTGATAAATTCTGATGACTTACTGTTGTATGGAGGCCTCTTGTTTATTTCCCAGCTGTCCAGACTCCGAAAATAACAACACATAAACTGTATTGATTAAATCACTGCTTAGCCAATTACTTAGGCGTATTGCTAGGTAGCTCTTATATCCAGAATTGACCCATCTCCATTATTTTATATTTTACCACGAGGTACATGGCCTACTGGCAAGATTTCAGCATGTCTGTTTCTGGTGGTGGCTCTGTGGTTTCTCCTGACCCTACCCTTCTTTCTCCTAGCATTCATTTCACCCACCCACCCCCGCCTAGCTCTGTTCTATCAGGTCAAGCCAATTTCTTTATTAACCAATGGTATTCACAGCATACAGAGGGAAATTCCGTATCACCTCCCCTTTTTTGTTTAAATAAAAAGGAATATGTTTTAACTTTAACATAGTAAAATTATATATAATAAAACAGATATCAAGCAATAATTACAGTTACAATATTTATATCTACTTTATCTTAGAACTAAGGAAAATTATAATTATAAATTCTTCAACTCCATCAAAGACTCCAGAAGGATATAATATTACCTAAGTAAACAGAAAGTACATTATAAGCAACTTCCAAAACTCTAGAAATGACAGAGACATCTCACTACCTGAACAGTCACCCAAAGTTCTTCTGTACTGTTGGGGCATTCATCTTCAGCCTACAGGCCCATAGTATCTGGCAGACTTTACCATGAAGCAGGAAATTTCAAAGACAGTTCCACCTATATTGGCAGTTTGTCAGTGACTTTCTTCTGTGTCCTGTAGAATGTCCAGCAGACTTTTCCACAAAGCAGGAACCCCAAAAGATTGTCTCACCTTTAGGCAAGTTCAGGAGTCATTTTCCATGGGTCCTGCATGTCCAGTTCATCAAGCAATCCAGGCAAGAGCAGTTTCTTGCCCAAATGACTAACCAACTCCATAAGGAGCCTCTTTGATGCCCATCTTCCTCTTGAAGTAATTGGTGCTGTCAGGAACATATGTGTCTCACTGTCATGAAAAGTCCTTATTCTTAAAAGATTTAAATGGCATATTCTGTAGGTCTTTGAAAGGTTTGAAGTACACCTACCTAATTGAAATATATCTCTATATATCTAATAAACCTAACTAACATGACTACAAGCTTGACTATTATAGATGACTATCTATTGACCTATATTTCTTAATTATATATTGCATTTTAAATGAGTTGCGCAAACACAATACCTTAATCAAGAACAGGAATATACATATAACAAAATTGATCTTAAATTTGTATCAATAAACCAAGATCCATACCAATGCAAATCTATAGCATATTCCCTTTTAAATGTAAATAAACATTTATAAACAATATTTGGGAATATGGGCATAGTTTTCTCCAAACTGCTTCCTGCTTTTTGTTTGGCTAAGTATTTTGGGGGGTGTTTACAGTGATTTTTCATGGGATCTTGGCCCAAACCATTGTAGTCTGAAATTAATCCATAGGTTCTCATCTTCTGTGGTAACAAAAGAAGAACCTCTTTTCCAAAGCAACATATCCTTAGATCCATATTTTAAAATCAAGACACCTTTAAGATATATATGTTGGTTTAGCTTAGCAGTCTATACAATGAAATGTCTCTCTCTACCTAGCACATTCACAGTCAAAAAATTCAAAGAAAATACAATAATATAGATAATCCAGAATCTCTGTGTATATTTCATCTTCATGTGGCTTGTTTTTACTATATTACTTTTTAATATTTTTTATTATCTTTACTCCTTTTATCTATGACTGTCTGTTAAAAGCCATTTTAACTTCTTTTTATAACTCTCTATGCTTCTTTTTCTTCTCTCTCCCTAGCTTACGTACATTTATCCAACACTGTGACTTGTTTAGAGTTTTTTTATGTCTGAATCCATCCTATTGTATCTGAAATTTTCTGTCCAAGAGTACTTTTTAAAATGCTAAGCAGCTTGGTCCCAGAGGCCATGGGTGCTGGCTCCCCCTCTCTCAGGCTTTAAATGTGGTGGAAATAGGTCACCACAGGTTCTAGGACCACCGGATGGGAGCCATCCTTACCACCTCAAAAACTAAATCTGCTATGCACTGCACTGCATGGCCTGGATATATCTTTGTGTATGGCAGCGGGAACCCACCATGCTTTTCTGCCTGTGTACTCCTAGCAGACTAGATCTCACTGATTGCCTAGGCAGGGAGTGCTGAGCCTGGGCATGGTCTCAGCTACTTTCCTTCTTACCCTGAGTAGACAAATACATTCAGGACCCGAAGTGGGTAGTAGGCATCAACCCCAAAAAAGAGCCAGAGTTTGTTTTATTCATGCTACCGCTGAATCAGTAAGACCTCTCTTAAAGGAGCCACAGCATGCTACCAGCAAGCAAAGCCCACTTGGGAAAAAAATTGTGGCTAAACTTTGTTTTTAGTGTCTAGAATTTCTTTCCCAGCCCTCTCAGGTTTTATGTGAATTTTAGTTGGCCACATTGCCATGCCAATTTGTTGTATGGAAGCCTCTTGTTCATTTCCCGGCTGCCCAGACTCCCAAAATAACTACACATAAACTGTATTAATTAAATTACTTATTGGCCAAATACTTAAGCATATTGCTAGCTAGCTCTTACATCTAGAATTAACCCATCGTGGCCTACCAGCAAGGTTTCAGCATGTCTGTCTCTGGCAGTGGCTCCATGGCTTCTTATGACTCTGCCCTTCTTCCTCCCAGTATTCAGTTTAGTTTTCCCTGCCTAGCTCTGTTCTATCTACCCTATGAGGTCAAGCCAGTTTCTTTATTAACCAATGGCATTCACAGCATACAGAAGGGACTCCCACATCAACTTACAATGTTACATAAAAAGTATAAACAGATAAATAAACAGGAAAGACAGCAGTGGGTGGAGTGATATACAGCCACAAGCCAAGAACTGCCAGTAAATTCTACAATTAAGAAGAAGCAAGCTGCCTTCTTCAAAACCTTCCGAGAGACACGGCTTTGCCAACACCTTGATTTCAGACAACTGGCCTCCAGAACGGCAAGGTGACAGACAATCCTGTTTTTAGATAACTAGATTATGTAGCTATAGAAACTCTAAAATACAAACACAGCGATGAAGAAAAGCCATGACTGTGATTAGGGCCATCTGAAATGGACTCTTCATAAAGCACAGCAGCAGTCTAGTCCATGACCGCAGTGGAAACAGGCACCAGTTTAGTGATGCTGCCTCTCTCAGCTAAAGGCCCTTTCAATTATTAATCTACAATCATTTGTATCTTATGAAAGTCTATTAAATAATCATCTGATGTTCAAGGTTTTCATATGTTGAACTAATAAAAGGACATAGGTCAGAGAGAATGGAGCATTATACAAAGATTTATCCTTAGACTTAGGAAATATTCCATTTTACAAAGATTGCATTCCCAAAATCTCTCCCTCCTTCTCTTCCTCTCTTCTCCCCTCTCTCTCACTCTCTCAAGTAGTTTCATTGAAGAAAGACAAACAACAAGGCAAACACTTCAACCTAAAATATAAGCAGTCCTCTTACGAGCTCCAAATGACACATGAACAAACTCTCTCCTGATGCTGAATTTTCCTATAAGTAGCAGTCAAAATTAAGGTCCAAGAGTTCTACCCAGAAGTCTTTCAGCCTTTGGTTGACAGTAGGAGAAACACACACCTGATGCCCTGGAGGAATGTTGTACCCTGCCACAGTCTACAAAGTGAGAAAGAAAACATCTCATTAGAGAATGTTTCAGCACGGTACCAAACAAGATGAACTGTACATGTGTTTAAAAACTGTCTAGATAATACACCAACTAAAATTATGGAAAACTGATTTATAAGTGGGCCAATAATGCACTAAAAGTATATATGCAAACCCAGCTCACGGCAGAGTAGAATTTCAAAAACTTTTCATAATCTGACCTACATAATTCATACTTATGATTTTTACAAAATATATATTTAAAGCCAACAAAAAATGTATATCTAATGTTTAAAAAATGCAATTGTTAAGTAAAAAGAAATAACATAACCAGCATTAGAGTTGCATGTTTATTCCCTGTATTTATGTAACAAATTTTATATATTTATAATAATGAAAGTTTTTACTTTTATAGCTTAAAATATTTTCTCTGAAAATGGGCCCTAGGGAGGGAAATCTAGCTGAGACTTACTTGACCATCTTCATCATAGTTATTGTAGGAGGTCTCAGTCTTAACGTTTCTTTTATGCATCGGTTAAGCAAATTCAGATACTTCACTTTGGAGAGAAAGCTTGCTCAGCCTAGATATAGTAGGAAGGGCTTTGGTCCTTCCTCAAAGCAGTGTGCCTTACCCTCTCTGAGGAGTAAATGGGGGTGGGAGGAAGGTGAAAGGGAGGGAGTCGGAACTGCAATTGGTATATAAAGTGAAAAAAAATAGTTTTTTGTTTTTTTAAATAAAATAAAAATAGGAAAAAATAAAACACTGTTCTCCATTAAAAAAAAATCAAGGATCATTTCTGGTTTGCCCCCACAAATAATCACCATATCTGCATCATAGGACAAAATTATTTTAATTTCCTAGTAATGTGAGAGTAAAAGGGCAGCGGTATCTGGTTCTTGGTGGCTTGGACAGTTACTCAGTCGATGGGAAAGTTGGGGGCAGAGGTATCTGGTTCTTGGTGGCTTGGACAGTTACTCAGTCGATGGGAAAGTTGGGGGCAGAGGTATCTGGTTCTTGGTGGCTTGGACAGTTACTCAGTCAATGGGAAAGTTGGGGGCCAAGAGAACATGGAGAGGGTCAACTCTATGATTAAGGATGAATAAAAATCACTTTTTGGAAAACTGAGATTGTCAAAAATCAGGGTCACCTTTTCCAAAGCTCTGACAAATTAGACAAAGGCATATAACAATCTACCATAAGTTCCTTCAAGAAAATAAATGTTGTATCTTGGTGAGGAAAGCAAGCTTTGGTATGGAACTCACACTGCTGCAGATCAATGAGAATCTTGGAAAGAAAAGCAAGGCAACCATGGCCTCACTACTCCAGAGAGGCCAGAACAAATATGCCAAGGATAGCCAGATAAGAGTAGCACCTCCCCCACCCCCAACATCCAGAACCAGAGGCTGCCTGGGCTACATTGAGAACTTGTATCAAACAACAAAAAAAGAAGAAGGAGAAGGAGGAGGAGGAAGAGGAGGAAGAAGGAGGAGGAGGAGGAGGAGGAGTAAGGAGGAGGAGGAGGAGGAGGAGGAGGAGGAGGAAGAGGAAGAGGAAGAAGAAGAAGAAGAAGAAGAAGAAGAAGAAGAAGAAGAAGAAGAAGAAGAAGAAGAAGAAGAAGAAGAAGAAGAAGAAGAAGAAGAAGAAATATCCAGCAGATATTGTTTAAACATTGTAAGTACCTGAGGTCCTGGTACACTTAAAAATTAAAACCAGATACTTATGAAGACAACACCTGGGAAATTAAAACAAGATGTTGACAAGAGACCCTGAAAGTCCTAACATAAAGCCACATGCATTGTACATGTACATTGTACATGTACAGCACAGATATGACAGACATCCAGTCTCCCACATGTGGCTGACCAACACACACCACAAGTGAAGGCAAAGACAGGGCTGTAACCGCCTGAAGAACGCTTGATAACATGCCCTGAACATGCATAGCTTCCTCAGCAAAAGCTAAGAGTTGAAGACAATTTAAGAAATCTCTAATTGATATACTCAGGAATGGCAGCATCTTTAATCTCAGAGGCAGGCAGATATCTGGGGGTTCAAAGCCAGGCTGGTCTACATAATGAGTTCCAGGCCAGTCAAAAAGACATAGTGAGATGATGTCTCTAACAAAACAACAACAACAACATTTACAAAGTCTCCAATCATTATGTGCCCACAAACCCAAATAGTGGAGTTCAGTGAATACACATGAATACAGACACAGAATCCTGTTCACCTGTTTATGAGAGTCACTGAACATAGACAGGATCACACACGTTTACAAACCCTGCAGAAGGAACAAACCCCAGGGTTAGGAATCTCATTTCCAGAGCTGCTACTGCTTTCCAGAGTAGCAAATTCAACAAAAGTATTAGAAACTTAAAAAAAAAATGAAAATAAGACCTACAGCTAGTATATACCACAAATGGAAAATAAATGGGATGTAACACCAAATTCTATTTTTTTAACTAAAGAAACTAGCCTCTTATAAGCATTAAAATTTAGTAACAAAGGAAGAGAACAGAAAACAACAATGGCATAGCAATCAGAGGTCACTTGGGGGCACACAGTCTATTTTCCTGGCTGGCCACCTCTCTGTCAATCCTTCTCCCTCTCCTACATCCTCAGCAGCTACCAACTGACCTCAGGGACCAGACCTGCAGCTCTAGCTGCCATCCTGGACCCCTCAGAAGGAAATGAAAGGCCACGGCCACAACCCCCAATAAGGAAAGACACTGAATTCACTAGATGAATTAAAACAGATTATTATAAAGACCTTCACCGGGCGGTGGTGGCGCACGCCTTTAATCCCAGCACTTGGGAGGCAGAGGCAGGCGGATCTCTGTGAGTTCGAGACCAGCCTGGTCTACAAGAGCTAGTTCCAGGACAGGCTCCAAAGCTACAGAGAAACCCTGTCTCGAAAAACCAAAAAAAAAAAAAAAAAAAAAAAAAAAAAAAAAAAAAGACCTTCAAAGAACAAAAAGAAAAATTAAGCCTAAAGAATTAAAGTATGAAACAATATGATAATGCCTCATGAAATGGAGAATAGTATTGTAAAATACAGAAATTCTGGAACTGGAAGATAGAAATAGAATTTTCACTAGGGTAGATCAATAGCGGATTTGAACTGGCTTGAGAATGAACATAAAAGGAATACTTAAGGACTGGCAAGACGGCTCATCAGGAAAAGGCATCTGCAGCCAAGCTTGGTGACCCACACAGTGGAGAGAAGCAGCTCCTCCGTGCTGCTCTCTGCCACCTCCTGGGCACCGTGGCAAAAAAGGCACAGAGCGCACACAATAAATAAGAAACAGCGCATTGAGAGAATAAAAAGAATAGGCTTAACAAAGGGGTATAAACTTTTCCGTGGAAAAGTAAAAAAAATAAGAAAGGAAAATGTTGGAAGAGATTGAAAGACTAAAAAGAACGAAAGGGGTGTGTCTAAAAACTAACAGTGTTAGGGTGGTAATACTCCCAAATGCGGTGCAATCAATCACAAGTTCACAGAAATTGACAAACTGACTCTAAAATTGTTTATTTTACATACAAATCACAGTTCCCCCTCCCTCACCTCCTCCTGATGATCCCCCCCCACACACACACATCTCCTTTAAAATTCTTATAAAAATTGAGGGAACTAGGAATATCTATAATAGTTGGAAAAGATTAGAGCTTCACTCTGAAGTTCAAAATTTACAGAAGTAAACATATAGCTAACCCAAATGCTAAGCAATCAGCTTGATAGAATGGAATTCAGGGTTCAGAAATAAAGCCTTAAATTTATGGCCAATAGATTTTTGCCAAGCCCATTCAGGGGAAAAGCAGTTTTTGAACACACGGTGCTGGGACAAGAGTTTTCTATACATAGAAAGGTACAATGGTTCTTCAACACACAGTGCTGGGACAAGGGTTTTCTATACACAGAAAGGTACAATGGTTCCTCGCTCACGTCATATTTCAGTTTAATTCAAAACAGCACAAAAACCCAAAAGTAGGGAAAAACTGAGAAGAAAGCAGAGGGGTAAGGCAGTCTTCACACCTTTTGAAAACACGCACCTGCTCAGAATGGTGAAAGGCAGCCTTACTCTAACGGGACAGGATCTGAACAGACACTCTCCTAAGAGAACACAAAATACTCAGCCATCAGGGAAAAGCCACCCAGCTCAAAAGACCATGCCACCTACATAAATCCAGGACTGATAATAAGCACATGAAAACATCAGAACACACACAAATACTGTTGACAAGGTTAAAAATGGAGCCAATGTTTGGAAACCACTTATCAGTTCAATACATCAACACATATTGCTGTATGACCCAGCAATCACACTCCCAAATATAGACCTCAGAAAGTGGAGAGAGCTGAAATATCTAAATGTTCTTCTCTTCGTCTGTTCTTCTTCTTCGTCTTCTGTTCTTCGTCTTCTTCTTCGCCGTCAACCGGAGGGAAAGGAGGACGCAAGACACAACAAAACTCGGAGCGCGAGGTTTATTGTGGCGTGCAGGAGAGAAGGGGTAAAAGAGAAAGAACAGACGGCGTTTCAGCCTTTTAAAGGGTCCCCCACGTGCGTGCGTCAAGCGCCACGTTCTGCGCCTGCGCAGCCTTTGCGTGGAATGCTAGGGGCTCCTGGGAAATGTAGTTCCCCAGGCGAGCCACGCTCAGGGGCCTTCTGGGGAATAACACTAAAAATGGACAAATGAATAAATAATATGTTGTATGTGCATATTATAGAATATCATTAGAGACAAAGATTGAAATGCGACACATGCTCCAACATGGATGAACCTTAACCCTCTGTTACAGCCTGGATGTCATTAAATGTTCACCAGCCACTAACACTCAGGAGGCCTATGCAGGGATCTCTTTTTTTTTTTTTTTTTTTTTTTTTTTTTTTGGTTTTTCGAGACAGGGTTTCTCTGTGGTTTTGGAGCCTGTCCTGGAACTAGCTCTTGTAGACCAGGCTGGTCTCGAACTCACAGAGATCCGCCTGCCTCTGCCTCCCGAGTGCTGGGATTAAAGGCGTGCGCCACCATCGCCTGGCTCAGGGATCTCTTGAGTGTGAGGACACTCTATTCTACACAGCAAGTTCTAATCCAGCCAAGAGCTACACAGTGAATCTCTCTCTCCTCCACCCCCCCCTCAAAAAAAAAGTGTTCTCCAAAGGTTCATATTGTGATGACAAGAAGTAGTGGGGGCATTTTTAAAAGATTTATAATAGGTGGTCCTCTGAAGGAGTTAGGGTCAATTGGTAGCGAAAGAAGCTAATTAAGAAGTAGTTAGCTTATTATCAGTCAAAGATGACAAAATAAAACTATAGCTAGATACTCACTATTATATATGTTTATAATATATACTATTATAACATTTAACATGTTATGCTTATGCTTATCAAAATTTTTTTGAAAAACACACATATATGAATTTGCCCCAGGAATGTAAGAATATCTGAATGTAACATACCATTTTAATAATGTGTCTAAACAAAATTTAACGGAAAAATGGTAAGACTAGGGTGTGCTTCAAAATGAGTAGTCTCCTGCTTTCCTGCCCAGCAAGTTGTGTGGGGTGCCTATATCACTTCTGCCCAAACACAGGTCATGAAATTCCATGTAATCCAAGGCTCCTACACTTCATAAAAAACCAGAAAATACATACATGCTCCATGTACAGAGGGCAGACATTAAACCTAAGCACCAAAGCAGCAGGGCAGAGTGCGCTATAGAAGAAAACCCACCTGCGAAGCTTACAGAAGCAATAGCTTGGCTCTTTCTGCTCCCTTAGCTTGTAGAAAGGTCTCTGAGAGCTTATCAACTAGCGCTATAGTGAACAGAAGGCCTCAAACTGTACACAAACCTGCTCATAGGTTAAGGGAGTCGGGTCCTCGCCACACACCGCTTTCTGTCCTAGGTAGTACTTTTCTTGAAGTGGTTTATCTCTGGCCCAAAGGAGGCCCATCCAGGTACTGGTGGTGGAGGAGGTGTGCAGTCCTGCCAGCAGCAGTCCGATGAGCATCCCCTCTATCTCGTCATCTGTCAGAGGGTGCCCGTCCCTGGGGATATACCACACACTTAACATTAACACAATTTCTGGATATAATCAACTCTCTTCCATACCTACTGACAAACAGGATCCCTGGTTTCCCCCACAAGAGATACAAACCAGGAGAAAGCAGGATGTGGGTGACTTCCTTCCAGCTTATTTGCAGATGTAACCCACACCAGCTGCTGGGGTCGTAATGAGGCATGAGGGCCCAGTGCTTCCTGTCTCTACAATTTACAAGTAGCAATTTATTGTTCCATTGCCTTTACTTTTTAACTGGAAATATCAGTAATCTACGTTTTCATGTATAAGTTGTTTTAGCTTAACGAGAGGACAAGTACATCAGGAAAAGTGTGGTATAAGGACAGAGACTGGGAGCTGGCTCTGCGTTCTGCTCTTGCAGAGGACTTGAGTGCAGTTCCCAGCAACTGCATTGGGCAGCCGACAACTGCAGCTGTAGCTCTAGGGGATCTAATGCCCTCTTCTGGCCTCAGCAAACAACTGCATTTAGGTGCTCATACTATCAAAGACACAAAGGCTTTCATACAATTAAAACCAAATCTTAAAAGGAAAGTGTTGAGAACACTTCGGATGCAGGAGGGACACACAAGCTCCAGCCTCTAGCATAAAGCACACAGTTTCTTTGGGAAAATTTCAAACTTATAACCAGACAGAATGAGCACACAGAGTTATGCCATGGCAGTGATATAGGGCAAAATCATTTTTATTTGATTTTTACCAAGATCCAGGTATTCAAGATTAGTGAGAGAACACAAGTGTTCTGAAAATATGGGGAATTTGTTTCTATTCGACTGTAAATGAAGCAGCTGCTTACTGAACAATATATCCACAGGAATTTCAGAAATATAATTTCTATTAAAACTCAAGTTGTCAAATGTCGGTAAAGCACACAATTCCACAGGGAAATACATTGTATTGTTATAATTCAATTCAACTCTGGTTATTTTTCTGCAATTTTTTATTTCAATCAGAATGTGTGTGATTTGATTGCCTGAAAACTCCTGGCTGTTTATATTACTAAGGTACGAAGATTTCTGCAGCTGTTTTTATCAGTTTATTTCTGTTTATATGGAGTTCTCTCAAATTTTTAAGCCAATAGATTTTCCTAGGAAACTCTATGTTATTATCACTAAGACTAAGACATACACAGTGGGAAATTTTCTTTGGTATGTTTTTCAATAAGTTTCTATCAAGGTTAAGAATTCTGAGTTGTCTGAAATTCTCATTTTTGTTTGGAAAAGCTTCCAATTTATTGTCAGCAAGCTGAAGCTCTTTTATTTTGGGCAACTGAAAAATTTCCACAGTAAGTTTATTTTGATCCATTAAAAGGCTTTCTAAGTTTTTCAGCTCCCTAACTTTTTTTGGCAAACTGCCTAACATATTTCCGGTAAGGTTTAGTGAAACTAATTTTGGAAGAAGCATAGGGACTTGGAAAATATTGTCAATTGGTTATATTCCAGACTAAGAAGATGCCAGTTCTTCAAACTAGACAAAGGCTCTGGTGTGTGTGTGTGTGTTAACATATTTTTACCCAAACTTAAAATTTCCAAATTTCTAAGGCTTTTCAAGCTAGCAGAAGGGAAATTCTCAATTAAATTACTATTTAAAAGAGTTGTCTCATATTCCAAAGTTGTAACAGTTCTTTAGGTATGCATGATATCTGGTTGTAACGGGCATTTAGTATCCTCAAGTTGGGAAGCAACTGAATTTCCACGGGGATCAATGGCAATCCATTTTCTTGCAGGGACAGAATCTCAAGTCCTAGCAATTCCCCTGGATCTGCCCTTGAAAGTTTTTATTTGATTCTTATCTAAATAGATACTTTACATATTTGACTTTTAAAATGTCCACAGGAAATTCTTGCAAACCCTTGGCATCAAGATTATCTGCAAACTTATCTGCCTCTAAGTCAAATTCTTTCTGATTTTTAGAGGCTCATGGACTAACTTTCTCCCCAGATAGGAATCTGACATTTTGACAGTCTTCCGTTGCCTTTGTCTCTGATGACAGAGTTCTGGGGCGTTTCTGGTTTTGACAGTGGGGTGACATCTACAATGTTGGTATCAGAAAATGGAGTGTTTTTATTTTTCTCTTCATTTCTGTTAAGTTGACTTGGAGAGGAAGCTGCTGACTGTTCTGTGCCCTTTGAAAAATTCGCTTCATAAATCATAAGTCTCTCCTTTCTAAGTAAGGAGTGGCTTCATTTAAGGGGTCTGGTGTTTTTTCAGTAAATCCAGTCTCCTCTGATGACTCGGACCTAGTGACTTCTCCAGGCTCCGAGACAGTCTCATTTTCAGATATCTTATTTATTGGTAGGTCTTCCACTGTTGGACCCTAGAGTCCAATCACTGAGGAGTCACCCCAAGAGACCATCTCTCACACCACAGCTGATGTAAAAGTATGAGGATTTTATTAATTCTGTCATGACAGGGTCTTTCAGCATTAGAGAGGCCAGAAAGACCCTGAATAGCTGGTACAGGCTACTTTTAAAGGAAAAAGCCACAGAGGGAAGGGGGTGTCCAGGGGTTGTTCTTTAAATATTATGATTGGCTTATTCAAAAGGGCGATTACCAATAATTGTCTGGAGAGTGGTTGCCAGATCAGATGAGGTAAGGGGAAACATCTGAGGGTCACTTTGCCCCTTTCCCAGGGACTGAGTCAAAACATCAGTAACTGAGTCAACACCTAAGGGTTATCTTGCCCCATTCAGGGAGATGGAAAGTTCCCAACATCTCACTCAGTATGTGCATGTGTAGCTGTTAGGTCCTTGGTTCCCAGGGGGAGGGAGCACTACTGCTGAGACTGAAAGGGCTCAGAATTGTCCTCAAAATTGTCTTAAAGTTTTAGACCACCAACTCAAGACTGTAACTCTACATTTTCGTGTTCTTTTTTCTTTGAACCTAGAAGACAAATGTTGATATTAAAGTAAGCATAATAAAGCATAATAAAGATGTTTAAACCACACATGCAAGGCTAACTGAATATCTTTTTTTTTTTTTTTTTTTTTTTGGTTTTGCGAGACAGGGTTTCTCTGTGGCTTTGGAGCCTGTCCTGGAACTAGCTCTTGTAGACCAGGCTGGTCTCGAACTCACAGAGATCCGCCTGCCTCTGCCTCCCAAGTGCTGGGATTAAAGGCGTGCGCCACCACCGCCCGGCCTAACTGAATATCTTAACCCTTCCTCAGCCTCTCCAAATCCAATCCCCCACTGTCGTCCCTAGCTCTGCTCTGCAGAACACCAGCTGCAGCCACCTTTACCCTGTAGCACAACTAGTAAAAACCCAGAGACAGATATTGGGGTTCAGCCTGAAGACCCGAAAAGCAAAGCAACCAGCCACTAACTCTTACCTTTTCCTCAATCCAAAGATGGTGATCCTGCCACCAGGAATCCTCAGAATGAGACTGTGTCTGAGGGCTGTCTCCTCTCTTGTATTCCTCTCTAGTGCCGGGATAAAGGCATGCACCACTACTTCTGGTTTCTATGGCAAACTAGTGTGGCTACTGGGATTAGAGGTGTGTGTCACCACTGCCTGGTCTGTAAAGCTGACCAGTGTCATTGTTTTACTCTCTGATATTCACGCAAGCTTTAATTATTACAATACAAATGAAAAATCACTAAATTACCCTCCCACACCCATCTCCAGTGTACCACACAGATCTTCCCCTCTCCTCTGCTTTCATGCTACATGTATTTCATTATCTCATCTCTTTGCTTTTTCCTCTCCCCATCCCTTAAATTCTCTTTTTTCCCTCTGTGGTTGTCTTATAGTTTCATATATTACACATACATACAGATTAAGATCAAGAATCTACATATGAGTCTGAATTATATCACAGAACTTAATGCTTTGCTGTTACACCATTTTCATGAAAATGTTATGACCTCAGTTTTCGTATAGTAGAATGGAAGTCCATTGTGTGTATTAATCATATTTTCTTTATCCATTTATCTATTGATGGACATTTAAGCTGGTTCTGTTTCTTAGCAATGCAAGTTGTGTAATAATAAACATGGTGGATATCCAAGAGTGTCTGGATAGGAGTTAAGAGTCCATTGGGTGCTTCCTCTGAGAACTCTTTATTGGTTGATTAGCAAGTTTATTGTCTGGAATATTTGTGGGGTGATTGATGATTAGTTTTTGCAGTTCTTTACATAGTCTAGTTATCAACCTCCTGTCTCATGTAAAGTTGGTGTCTTAGTTTGGGTTTCTATTGCTGTGAGGAGGCACCATGACCCACAGCAACTGCTATGAAGGAAAGCATTTAATTGAGGTGGCAGCTTACAATGTCAGAGATTTAGTTCATTGTCATCATGGTGGGGAGTATGATGCCTGGGAAATGACAACATGCAGGCAGACATGGTGCTGGAGAATTCAACAGCTTGGTTCAAAGGCAACAGGAAGTGAACTGAGATACTGGGCAGTATCTTGAGCACCGATGAGATCTCAAAGGTCGTCTACACAGTGACACATTTCCTCCAACAAGACCACACCTACTCCAAAAAGGCTACACCTCCTAATGGTACAACAACAAGGCTACACCTCCTAACCTTTGGGGGCTATTTGATTTCAAACCACCACAGTTGGTGAGTGTTATATCCTCATTATGGTGATTGCTTCCTTTGCTGTACAGGAACTTTTAACCATAGACCAATTACTCTGATGAGTATAGACACAACACTTGTAAATAATATACTTATAAACTAAATTCAAGAACACACTAAGAAGATATGTCATGGTTGAGTTGATTTTATTCCAGAGAGGCAAGGTTGGTTCAGCAAGGTTGGTTCAGAAACAAATATGAGTCAATAAATGTGATAAAACATAAAAACAGATTTAAGGATAGATATTTACATGGCCATTTCAATATATTCAAAAAAGGCATTTAATAAAGCTTAGTGCCCTGTCATGATAAAAAAAAATCATAAAGAGACTGAGAATATTAGTTACTTTCATTGCTGTGACCAAAGCAGCTCAAGCGGCGATGGACCTGTTTTGTCTTAGAAGAAGTGGAGCAAGAACAAGAAGTGAGGCTAAGCTGTAAAAACTCAAGGGTCATCCTCCATCACACATTTCCTCTACCCGTTAAAGGTTCCATAACCTTCCTAAACAGCACCGCCACCTGGTGACCAAGGGTTCAAACACTTTCGCTTAAGAGGGACATTCTGCACTCATGCTACAACAAAAAGGAACTTAGTTAACATAGTTAATACACATGAAGTTGGGAAACACTACATGTGTATACCAATATAACACTACAAGTGTTATAATCAGTAAGGATTGAGGGAGGAATAGAAGGTATATCATTTGTCCTAGTTTGTAGTAGGGAGCTGTGGGCCTCTTCCCACAGCCTGGCTCGTGGTCGCCTGGCTAGCTTATGCCCCAAAATAATGACACACAAACTGTATTCTTTTAAACACTGCTTGGCCCATTTCTGTTCATGTGTGTAGCACCCTAAGGTGTGCTTACCGGGAAGATTCTAGCCTACATCCATCCTGGGTCGGAGCTTCATCGTGTCTGGCTGGGAGAGGGGAGCATGGCGTCTGCTCCAGAGAGCAGAGCTGTCGAGTCTGAGCTCACTTCCTCTTCCTCCCAGCACTCTGTTCTATCTACTCCACCCACCTATGTTTTAACCTATGAGGGCCAAGCAGTTTCTTTATTACTTAACCAATGAAATCAACACTAGTTAAGATTTCTATTGCTAAGATAAAATATCATGACCGAAAGCAACATGGGGAGAAAAGGGTTCACTTCCATATCACTGTTCATTGAAGGAATTCAAGCAGGGGAGGAACCTGGAGGCAGGTTGATGCAAATGCCATCGAAGGCTGCTGCTTGCTTGCTTACTCCCCTTGACTTCTTCAGCCTGCTTTCTTATAGAACTCAGGACCCCTCGCCAGGGTTGGCACTACCCACAGTCAGCTGGGTGCTCCCATTCATCACTAATTAAGAAAATTCCCTACAGGCTTGCCTGCATCTCGGCCTTATGTACTCATAGTCTCTATTAAAGTGCCCTACTCCCCAGAGACTGAGCTTAGGTCAAATTGAAATAAAACTAGCCAACACACCATTTGTTTGTAAGAAGTTAAGTTAGCCCTATTTGCAAACTATATAATTGAATATTTTCAAGACCCTAAAGATATTACCAGAAAAATCAGTAAATTCTCTGGATCTCTGTAATGAGATTGCTATGAAGTAAAACAGAAATATAACCAATTCATAATAGCTGTAAAAAATAAAGTAGATAATAGGAGTAATGCTAACCAAGGAAAGGAAAGACTTTAACAATGCTCGGTTATTTATTTATTTATAGTAGCCTAGGCCGGCCTTGAATTTATAAGAATATACAAATATACAGGGCTATATTTTGTATTTTTTAATTGAGAAAATTTTCTGCAGGACCTCAAACTCACACATTAGGCAAGCAATCTACCACTAAGCTACATGCCTAGGCTTCAAGAATTACTAATGCTATGACCTTTAGAAGACTGAACTCCTCAGAATGTCACAGTCACTCAATAGTACTGTCTTCCTAAAGAATAAAATTCAGTAAGTCACAGACATGACATATTACATGCATGGCAACATGGAAAATTAAATTAAATATTTTTTGTTTTTTGTTTTTCGAGACAGGGTTTCCCTGTAGCTTTGGTGCCTCTCCCGGAACTAGCTCTTGCAGACCAGGCTGGCCTCGAACTCCCAGAGATCCGCCTGCCTCTGCCTCCCGAGTGCTGGGATTAAAGGCGTGCGCCACCACCGCCCGGCTTAAATTAAATATTTTTATATTAAAAAAACGTTATTCCCTTTTTTGGCAACAGAATCGTCAGGAGCGTTTATCACAAACTTTTGACCAAATGATAGGTAACTCATGTAATTACCTATTTTTATTATATATATTTTTATTGCTACAAGGCTCCTGTAAGGAGAAGAGTTTTTAGAATAGAGGAGAAGCTGGGAGAAATTAGAGGGAGGACAAGATAATTTAAAAAAGAAGCAGAGCAATAGATGACTGATTTGGAAAAGCACAGAGTGAGAGATACATTTGCCCTCAGACCTCGCCTGGCTGTCGCTTTCTCTCTGAACCCTGAGAGGCTTTGGGGCTGGACCCCAAATACTCTCTTAACAGAACTGCACAGAAGAAAGAGGGTCCGCTCAAACTGGCAACTTGAGGAAGATTTAACCGAATGATTACTTACAGAGTCGGGGACAGAGAGGAGGAACCAAATTCTGAGATCGGTGGTTTGTGTTTAGTTCGTTATCTAATCCATGCAGAAGTTGTACTGTGAAGGCTGTAAGATAAGGATTTGTTTGCGCCTATGCCTAGTCAACTGTACCCAAGCTCTTAATGGAAGGTGCAATCTCCAGTCAATGTTTCCCGATGTTGCTTGGAGTATGGATGGAAGTGCTTCCTGGATTAGAGTCTGTTTCCTTTTTGCATTTCTAAGTTTCTATAAATATCACGTTTTCATTATTAAAACTTTCCAATAAATCTTGATATTTAATAAGGTAAGTGTCCTCACTGTAGCTTTTATTTCAAAGTAATGGTGGTTATTCTCAATCCTTTACAATCTCATATGAATTTTGAAATCAGTGTGTCAGGTTTCACAAAATGTCTTGCTTGGATTTCAGTTAGAGTTGACCACATGGGGTTGAAGGCCAGAGTTCAAGAAGTCAGATAGATGTATACTAGTTTTATTTCCAAGTGTTTGGCTATATTTATGTAAAAAAGCTACTCTTCTTTGTGATTTAAATATAGCTTAAAGATCTATTGTTTTATATTGAGACTAGCTTTCTCTGTAGCCCAGGTTGATGTGAACTCGTGAGCTTTCCCATCTTCACCTTCACTGCCTGGGCGCTAGGCTTACAGCAAGGATCATCACACCCTGCCTTAATTTGAACTGGATGCTCTTTTGCTGGAATCTCCAGCTCATTCTTGCCTGATCTGGAAACCCCCATTTCTCTCTCTCCAAACACCCCCCTCTCAGAGACTCTCAAACAAAGTAAAGGTGCCAAAAAGCCCAGTTGCACATTCTTGATGGCTGTGGCAACTCTTCCCCTGAAGTTGCCAGTACCCGAAAACCCTTTCTAAAGAACTCAGCTTTTGACTATAGTTGAGTGCAAGCCCAGCTTGTGATAGACATGTCATCACCACTCATCTACAGGATGTATAAGCATCCTGTTTTAGTTTGAAAGTGTGACTTCTCCAGCCTTGATCTCTGTGGCTGGGGAACTCACCCAGGAGATGTTTTGCTCAAATAAGCCAACAGGGTTTTACTTTTTCAATTTGGCTTGATCAGGCTTACTGCATTGGTAGATAAACTTATCACATATACAGACAACTTAGTATGAATCATCACACTCTGTCTTAATTTAAACCATTTAAGTGTTCAGCTCACGGTATTTGGCACATTTATATGGTGAAGCCCAAGTGTGTGTGTGTGTGTGTGTGTGTGTGTGTGTGTTTAGAAGATTCAAAGCCTTTTTTAAACCAAGGACTGCAGTGTCTCGGTGTGAAGATAAGTGAGCTGGAGACCAAAGCCTCTCTTCCACGGGTCTAAATTAGGTCATGTGTCCAAGCCTGAACCAATGACTGTGGCCAGGAACTGAAATAATGCTTTTTAGATTGTGCTACGTAGTTCAGCCTAAACCTAAGGTAGCATCCACTTCCACTAAATCACTCTGTCATATAGGGTTCTTAACCTTCCTAATGCAGTGACCCTTTGATACAACCCTCATGTTGTGGTGATCCCAACCATACAATCACTTTCTTTGCTCCTTCACAACTTCATAATTCTAAAAATGTATTTGAGAATATCTCCATTCGTCATAACATATAAATTGCAATGTAGAGATCTGTATTTTCCGATGGTCTTGGGTGACCTCTGTGAAAGGGTCATTCACCCCCAAAGGGGGCAAGGTTAGAACCACTGGTGTAAAGGTACATGCAACCCCACAGAAAAATCAGGTGCTGGAAAAGAAAATAAGATACCTTCTACAGCTTCTTAGAGGTAAAAACTGGTGATCTCAGTCACATGTTTTATTCCCAGGGAATAGGGATGACACGGAGAGCTTAACATATGGTATCATTTTCCAATACGGCAAGCACTAGCAACATGTAGCTATTCCAATGGAAATTAAGTAAAATACAAGTCATCTCTTTAGTCACAGCCATGTTTCAGGTGTTCAGTAGCACATGTGACCAGTGACTAACGCTACTACTGTATAGACTACTAACGTTTTCATTATGGTATGAGCCAGCTTATTTGAACACAAGTACGTAAAGAAAACTTTTCTTTAATGACTGCAACGTATTCAGTTGAAGGAGTTGCCATCAAGGACACAGTGTTTTTTGCCAAGTCTGACAACGTGAGTTCAATGCCTGGAACCACACAGCAGAAGGAGAAGGCCTAGGAAGGCCTGCATATGTGCTCTCTTCCACAAAGTTGTAAAAGCTGAAATACACAGCTAAATAAAGTCCTAAAATATATCTGAAAAATATCCATTCTCATGAGCATTAAGTTCTATTTTAAAACACACTGTCAAAGAGATAATGTTTGAACTTTACTAATGTTTGAACAGCATTAGTAAAGTTAAAGATACGGGTAATTTGTTACCTATCTGAAAGATGTGGACATTCAGGTAACCACAGGACTTTGTCACAGAAAGCGACATCAACAATTGCACTGAGCAGTGGCTAAAGCAGCTCGGGACAGAATGCAAACACTAGAAACAGCAGGCTGGGAACGGGAAATGGGGAGGATGTTCTGGACTGCAGGTGATGTGAGGCATGGAGGCAGGAATCCAGCCTTCAGGGATCCAGCACTCTCCTCTGACCTCTGAGAGCACCAAGCACACATGAGATGCACAGACTTACACATAGGTAAAACACCCATCACATAATATAAAATTTAAAAAAGATGAAAGTTCATAATAAGACACAAAACAAAAAAGAATAAAATTTATAACATTGCTAAATCCTTGAAATATGATCTAACCTTGACAAATCTTTAAAAAATTAGGGAAATTTTTTATCAAATTACTATCATAAATTAGAAAGATGTTCATGTAACCTAAATGTGTTGAATATGTTAAAATAACTGTCAAGCTTATCTCTTACATGCTAATCAATTTGATTATAATAAGGAATAACATAGTATGAAGAATTTCTGTATTGGGCCAAGAGAGACAGCTTGTCAGATAAGAGCACTCACGTTTCTTACTGAGGACCTGAGTTTGATTCCCAGTGCCCACGCTGGTGGCTCACAGTGCCTATTCTGCCAGCTTGAGGACAATCTGACACCTGCAGCCTCTGGGGGCAACTGCACTCACAAGTGTGTACTGCAAACTTATAATTATGTTTACTTTTAGATGCAATTAAAAATAAAAAAATCAAGAACAAAATAACCCAAAGACTGAATAACTGAAAGCAGTTATTCTAATGGTTGCCATATTCCCTTCCACACTAAACCTCATTCCCTGAAGAGCTTCCTGTAACTAATCTTCACTTTTTTTTTTTTTTTTTTTTTTTTGGTTTTTCGAGACAGGGTTTCTCTGTGGCTTTGGAGCCTGTCCTGGAACTAGCTCTTGTAGACCAGGCTGGTCTCGAACTCACAGAGATTCACCTGTCTCTGCCTCCCAAGTGCTGGGATTAAAGGCGTGCGCCACCACCGCCCGGCAACTAATCTTCACTTTTAATTGTTATAAACGCCTTTCCTTTCTTAAGTCTGGAGTCCTTCTACCTCACCTCCTGCTAATCATGGTCTTACTATGTATTCTAGGATAGGCTAGCTTCAGAGTCATGACCTTCCTACTTCACCCTCGGGTGCCAGGATTATAGATATGTACCACCATGCTTGGGTAAGTATGAGAAAAAAATAGAAAGTTGGCAGCAGTTTGTAACTTAGAAGAGGACCCTCACCAGAATCTGCCCATGCTGGTGCCCTAATCTCAGACTTTGAGCTTTTAGAACTGTCCAGAAACAAGTGCCTATTGTTAATAAGCCTCCAGCCTATGGTAGTCTGTTATAGCAGCCAGAACTAAGACAGACACACAAGGAAAAGTCTCTTAATCTGAGTTAGCAATATCTGGCTCCTGTCTCTAAAGTTATCAATGGACTATTTTATTTTTTTAGAAACATATATGAGCCTGATATAGTAGCACATGCCTTTGACCCCAGCACATGGGGGGCTGGCTCAGGCAAATCTCTGTGAGTTTAAGGCCCGGTCTACATAGTGAGTTCCAGGACAGCCAGAGTGACACAGTGAAACCTTGTCTCAGAAAACAAAAACAAAATTCTCATATAGAAATACATATGCAATCTGTATTTATGTAAATATATTCAATGCCTGTAATTTTACACTAATATTAGCACATTTTATGAAGTTTAGTACTCTTTACACAAAAATATAATACATAATTTTGTCATTCTACCAAAAATACTATTTGTTCTGTTGCATGGACAAAAGACATTATAAATACAAAAGTATATTACAATTAATGTATATAGTATATATCCATGCCATTTCTAGCTACTTCACGGCAATGGCACTGCTATTCCAGATAATACATGATATAGCTTAAGAACTACCTTTGTTTCCATATTGAGGAGATCCACTGCTACATACACAGGGACAACTTTATGATTGCTTGGAATTCCTGTGTAAACGTCTGTCCTGTGAGAAAAGCTGCTCCATACAAGGGATTTCCCAGCAGTTCTGCAGGTGACGCATTTCCTTCCTGGCACCCTCACTCCCGCTATGTCTGAAAACAAGGTAGAATAAAACGAGGTGTGACCTTTTTCAATGCAAAGAGGTCAACTAGGAATTTCTAAAACCAACGTTGTCTCCAAACAAGAATGAAGATATGGTGTATATTATCCCAAGTGGACTTTTCTCTTGTGGCCTTCATATTAAAAAGAAATAGGCTGAGATCCACAAGTATTGTCTAGGCTAACAGAAGGTAAGTGCTTTACAGGCAAGGACACTGCATTTTTTCAGTTTTACCTCATGACTTTGCCACAGTATTCAGCATACATAAAGTACTCAATAAAAGACTTTGTATTCCTAGAAATAAATACATCTTTTTATTTTCAGTTTTAGGCACTGTGAACTAGAAAATTCACTTTTAATTCTGGGATTAAGAATTTAAACATTGTAACACTAATACAAATGGCTTACAGTTTCTTCCATTTCTGGAGCAGCTTCCCTAGGACTCATGGAGGTATTAGACTTATCCAGTGAGGCGCCTTCCATTTCAGTTTAGTAATAGGACGGTGGACTTCAGATTTTCTTCACTGGAAGCACACATGCCAACATCCTTTAAATAAATCATCTTTAGTAGCTAAAGGACAATAATCCTCTGTCACAAATGTCATTAAATAGTGGAAATTTTAAGCTGAATATGATGTTTGAAAAACGCTCTACAGTCTTAATATTACCAAATTAGAGAAATGCTTTTCAATAAGCAGAAAATATTTTCAAACTGAAAGATCACAGTATAAAAACTTTAGATGTGTTTCAATCTGCTTCTCTCAAGGATTAAACATCAAACTATTTTCTATGGTGGGGTTATTAATTATCTGACTCACAGCTTTTGATTAAGTCAAATTTGTAGCCAACTTGTTTAAACACAAAATAAATATAAAGCAAAACTATAAAGGTAAATTATATCAAATACAGCAAACATAAGTAAAACTTAAAAATTCTTTACTAACCAAAAAACAACTAATGTTTTATAGCTGTCTTTTTCTTTTATTCAGTGTTTTGTATTAGTTAATTCTAAACCAATGTATAAACAGTGTGTCTGTTCTGAGACAGGGTCTCACTATGCAGCTCAGGCTGGTCTGATTTGCAACTCTCTGGTCTCAGGCTCACTGATTATGAGTAGGTGCCACCATGCCTGGCTAGCAATGTATAAGCAGTGTGTCTGTTCTGAGACAGCTCAGGCTGGTCTGATTTGTGACTTTCTGGCCTCAGGCTCACTAATTATGAATAGGTGCCACCATGCATAAACACTTTGCAGTAATATCAAAACTGTGTTAGCTAAAGAGAATCTTGATATCATAAATCATGCACTGGAACAAATACTCACTTTAAGAAACCTTGTTTGTGTTTCTTACTCTCATAATTCCCATTAACTATCTGTAACGGCAGACTTGCCAGTGTTATCAGTTTAGCATCAGGAGCTGTATAAAATCCCTTCAGGAAATTACATGGGTCTTCAATCTTAAAAGAAAAAATGTATAATTTGATTATTATCATACAATTTACTTTTAAAATATACAACTTTTTCTTGCTCAATATAATAAACCATAGCTATATGATTGTGCATATAAGCTACTACTACTCTAGAGCAGGGGTTGGCAGGCTTTGATTCTAAGGCTCAAACAATAATATTTTAAGCTTTATGAGTCACATATCTGTTGTAAATACTCCATTATAGTATAAAAGCAGCATTTCTTAAATATATATGGAAATTTGAACTCCATAAATTTCCACAGTATGATGTATTAAAGTACTGATGTTCTACAAAATCTCCTCAGCCTGCAGACAGCATGAGAACAGGCAGCAGGCACACTGTGACCACAGGTTGTTTGTAATTTGCTGATTTACAAATATAATCACAGTATATAATGTTAATAATTTATAGCACGGTTTATCTAAATGTTTATATTCAGAAACATTTTCCTATTATCTATGCTTCATAAAATATAGTAGTGAACCTGGAAGACAAAATGGATCAATCCCTAGAAGGACAAACATAGTTGAAATAAGCTTCGTTTAAGGCAAACACGTTTTTAACTTTACACTTTCAAATATATTAAAGGAAAAGCCTAGTATTTTCTTACATTTTAAACAAAGTATCAAATAGGATAAATAAATATTAGCAAAGCTGGTCATACATATATTTCTACTTGGAAATAGTTAACAATTATAGTCTGAGTATTTCCAAATATAAGTCATAACATCAAGTCTTTATCGTAGAATGATTTTTATAAACCAAATAAAACCTTCTTAGCTTATAATACTCCACCTACATAATGCTTAAAAAACAAGAGAAGCAGAATTTTCTTTAGAAATCATGATAACAGGAAGATTATTATTCAAAGCAAAAAGACACCAATAAGAGTCAAAAAGAAAGTATAAACTATATCACACACCTACAAAAACCTGATTTTTGACAAAGAAGCAAAAAATATAAAATGGAAAAAAGAAAACATTTTAACAAATGGTGCTGGCATAACTGGATGTCAAGATGTAGAAGAATGAAAATAGATCCATACCTATCACCATGCACAAAACTCAAGCCCAAATGGATCAAATACTTCAATATAAAGCCAGCCACACTGAACCTCACAGAAGAGAAAGTAGGAAGTACACTTGAATGCATTGGCACAGAAGACCACTTCCTAAATATAACCCCAGGAGCAGAGACACTGAGAGCAACAATAAATAAATGGGACCTCCTGAAACTGAAAAGCTTCTGTAAAGCAAAGGACACGGTCAACAAGACAAAACGGCAGCCTATAGAATGAGAAACGATCTTCCCCAACCCCACATCAGACAGAGGGCTGATCTCCAAAATATACAAAGAACTCAAGAAATTGGTCATCGAAAGAAACAGTTTTAAAAAATGGAGTACAGACCTAAACAGAGAACTCTCAACTGAGGAATCTAAAATGGCTCAAAGACACTAAAGGAAATGTTCAATATCCTTAGTCATCAGAGAAATGCAAATCAAAACAACTCTGAGATTCCATCTTACACCTGTAAGAATGGCCAAGATCAAAAACACTGATGACAACTTATGCTGGAGAGGACGTGAGGTAAAGGGAACACTCCTGCATTGCTGGGGGGTGTGTGAGCTGGTACAGCCCCTTTGGATGTCAGTGGGGCAATTTCTTAGAAAATTAGGAAACAACCTTCCTTAAGACCCAGTAATTTGGGTATATATCCAAAGGATGCTCAATTGCACCACAAGGACATGTGCTCAACTATGTTCATAGCAGCATTGTTTGTCATAGCCAGAATGTGAAAACAACCTAAATGCCCCTCGATCAAAGAATGGATAAGGAAAATGTGGTACATATGCAATGGAGTACTACACAGGAGAGAAAAATACTGACATCTTCAAATTTGCAGGCGAATGGATGGAGCTAGAAAACATCATAGTGAATGAGGTAACACAGACCCAGAAAGACATTCATCATATGTACTCATTCATAAGTGTTTTAAAACATAAAGAAAAAAAAAACAGCCTACTAATCATAATCCCAGAGAACCTAAACAATAATGAGAAACTAAGAGAGACATACATGGATCTTATCTACATGGGAAGTAGTAAAAAACAAGATCTCCTGAGTAAATTGGGAGCATGGGCACAATGGGAGAGGGTTGAAGGGGAGGGGAGAAGAAGGGAGGTGAGCAGAGAAAAATATATACCTCAATAAAATCAATTAAAAAAACTGGTAATGTATATACCATAAAACTTACTATTTTAATCTTTTGTGATTATGACATCTAATGGCATTAATTATATTTTCAGTGTAAGTGATATGCCCTAATCACTATTCCTGAGGACTTTGCATCACTTGAACAGTGAACAGAGTCTCTGAAGAAAATTAATGTTTGGCCTGGATGCAGCTCATCATTAGAGCTAATGTTTAGCTGGCAAAAGGACTCAGGTCGAATCCCCAGAACCCAATCAAATAAAACACAACAAAACAAACCTCCTATTAGTCCCAGCATAAGGGCTTTAGTAGTTTCTAATGTGTTTTCTGGTTTTATAAATTTAATTCTTTAACTAACATAAATGGAGTAATATACCATTTATCCTTTGGTCTTGCTTATCCACTTAGCATATTTTCAAGGCTCAGCCATGTGTCATATATTGCAAATTTTTAATCATTGAACAATATGTGTATATTTGTTGCATTTTCTTGTCTCCTCATTTACCAACACTTAGGTTGCTTCCAGTTTAAATTTACAGTAATATATACTAAACGATGTCATTTAAGTGTCCTACTTCCTGTTTTCAAACCTTTCACGTATATACCTACAAGTAGAATTACTTCATCAAGGAGCTGGGGAGATGGCTCAATGGTTAAGAGCACTGGCTGCTCTTCCAAAGGTCCTGAGTTCAATTCCCAGCAACCACATGGTGGCTCACAACCATCTGTAATGAGATCTGGTACCCTCTTCCTGACTGTAGGCATCCAAGCAGACAGAATACTGTATACATAATAAATAAATCTTTAAAAAAAAAAAGAATTACTTCATCAAATGGAAATGCATACATATCCCCGCCCCACACTGTGTGTTTATGTTCATGAGTGCAGATATGAACGTGAGGTTTTCTACCTTGTTTGACACAGGGTCTCTAGTTGTTTGCCAGTGCATATACCAGGGTGTCTGACCTGTGGACATTCAGGGATTATCTGTCTCTCCCTTTCATCCATCACATCATGGGGGGGCTGAGATTACAGATATGCACTACTGTGCCTGCCTTTTGTATGGGTTCATTTCCCAAACACATACATAGATTTTAAAAAGTAACTGTTCAGTTTTCTAAGCAATCACGGATGCCTGTATAAGTGTACACAGCTATCCCACTGTCACCCGTAGAAGCTACTCTTTCTCCATCACATGGATTTGTCATGATTGTCAATATATCAAGGGGACATAGATGTATTGGTCTGTTTCTGGACTTCCATTTCTAATCTTTTGGACTACATACATTCATATTTATGCTAATACCATATATTTGATTACTACAGCTTGTAGCATGTTTTGAAGCTATGAAATGTGAATACCCCAACTTTATTCTTTCTTTATGACTGTGCTATTTGAATAGATATATTTTCCTTTACATTACTAGATATGTAGGTCAATTTGCTATACTGTGAACTAAACATAAAATATCTTTGTCATTGAACATTAATGGATATCTTTGCAGTTATTTATGTCTTACTAACTTTTCACCAATGTTTTGTATTTTCTGTGAAACTTTTTTCATATTTATTTATGTATTTATTTATTATGTGTGTATGTGGACAATATGTAGGAGTCAAGTCCCTCCTTCCACTGTATTTTCCATGTATGGATCTTGGACTTTTATTTTTAGGTATTTCAATGTTTTAGACATTCAGTTAAAGAATCCATTAATTTTCTTATTATTGTGTGTGTGAGTTCAACCTCAGGTATCATTCCATGGGAACTGTCAACCTTGATTTTTGAGACAGTCTTTCACTAAGACTTTGACTTCCTGATTAGGCTGGCCTGGGTGGCCAGCAAGTCCTAGGGACCCATGTTTCTCCACCCCAGAGTGGGATCATAAGTACGTTCCATCATGCCTGGCTTGTTGTATGGGTACTGGGGACTGAACTCAGATGCAAGCACTGACTACAAAGCTACCTTCTCTATAGCTCTGGATGCTTTTATGTTTGTTGGTATATAGAGATATAAGTAATTTTGTGTATTGAGTTTGTGCTCTGTAACTTTTCCAAAATAATTTACTAACTAGTTTGGGTAGTTATCCTGTGGATTATTAAGGATTTCCTATACATAAGATCATATCACTTGCAAATAAGCAGTTTTTCTTTTTCCTTTCTAGTCTGGAAATCTATTTCATTTTCTTTTCTAACTACGAGGTGTAGAATTTCCACCCTTGTGCTTCATCGCAGTGGTGAAAGCACACATCCTACCTTGTTCCTGATTTAAGATCAAAGTTCCAGTCTCCTGAAATGGTGATGCATTTTCCCAAATGTCTTTTCTGCATCACTGAGATAACTGTCCCCACCAGCAACTTCTTCATCTAATGCAATTCTAAATCATGTTCAATAATCAACGTTTGTTGTACTTCATAAACACTGTTATCTACTTCAGAGTATATTCATCTAAGAGGATCAAATTTACCTTTGACTTTATAATACCAAGATTTTGACTTTATAATATGAAGATACTATAATTAAAAATGTTAAGGAAGTTTGGACATAGCTGACACTTGCTCATCCTTGTCTGTTAATATTCTTTTATAGAAATAGTTATGGAGAGTACTGAATTTATGTTTCTTTAACAATATTATGTGACCTAGTAGTAAATTTTTAATTTTTGATTTTTATGGATGCCAGTAGGTCAATATACCTAGTTTGCTATAATTGTCTCTCTTAAGTTTCATCTCATTTTCTCTAAATCTACAGGACTTCAATTCAAACATACTTGCTAGGAAGAGTCTGATCAAGTTCAAATTCTGGTCTTGTGTCAGGAATGGTTGCTTTAGTACTGCTTAGGATAACAATCTTACATCCACTTTGCAATAATTCTATTCTTTACCCAGGTTCTGTAGGTTTTTATTTTTTCCATCCTGTTATTTCCTACATATTCTTTGAGATTCACAAGACTGATTTCTATCCTAAAAACAGTTAATTTCTGTATAAACTATCTCTCTGATAAAAAGATCACAGGTAAAGGAAGGAAACACTCCTAGTTCAGGAAGAGCACAGCTCTACCGCTGCTACCTGCAATGGGATCTTACTGGTTCTGTGCATTCAAATAACTAAAGGTTTCTAAGCAAACCTTTTTCTCAACTTCTAAAGGAAGTCCCACATCTCTTCTTAGGAAAAGCTGTGATGTTTGTCTTTGTGGATCCCAATTAGTCAATTCAGCAAGTATTTCTGGCCAGTCACGAACTTGCTGCAATGGTTTCTGATAAGGCTTGAACTGAAGGCCTGAAAAAGAGTTTTCCTTTGTTAAATGATACGGTAAAAACAAATCCATTATATCAATACACAGAAACCTTCCACTAAACTATATGTGCCTAAGTATATCTCTATTTATAGATTGAAATTTATATGTGTTTAATAATTATTACTAGCCAAATTGTGGATAAGTGCCTGCTTTTAAGAACGTACAAAAGAATATTTCTTTTTTATTAAATTTTCTTTAAAAAAATAATCTTTTCTCATTTTACATACCTATCCAAGTTCCCACTCCCTCCCCTCATCCTGCTCTCCCCAACCTTCCCTGGCACTCCTCCCCCTTCCCCAGCCTCCCTCCACTCCTCAGAGAAGGTAAGGCTTCCCAAGTGGAGTGAACAAATTCTGACACACCACACCGGGGCAGGATCAAGGCCCTCTCTCCACATCTAAGCTGAGCAAGGTATCCATTCAGAAAGAATAGCAGACAGGTATGAAGGCACAAGACTATAGTCCTAGCACTTGGGAGGTAGACATAAGGAGACCACAAGTTCAAGGTTATCCTCAGCCAAATAGGAAGTGTGACCCAGTCTGAGGTACATGAAATCCTGTCTCCAAAAACAAAATGAAAATAAAGAATATTTCTTGGGTTTGAGATATGAATCTGTAGTATAGCATTTGCTTCTTAGTATTTGGAAGACCTGGCTTGATAAATAAGAATGAAAAAATGCAGATAATTTTGCAGATAATTCTTAACATAAATGAAATACGCTATTGTATATTAAATTCTCATTTCCATTATAGCTTACTGAATTAAGAATAAGCAGTATGATTTAGTACAAAACATATATCCAAAGAAAACCAACACCCATTTAATTACATTCTTTAAGTATTTGCAGTAAATCTGGAAGGATAAATATTCATTGACATTAAGGTGATTTTAAATAAAAAGATCTGACAGAAAACTAACATAAAGAAACATTTCAATCACTTTGAGAGAAACAATGAAAATAAAGTCAAGTTGTAATTATTCTACATTTCATAGCACTCTAACTAACTGGCTTGCCAGAGAGAGATCTTCTGGTGTTTACTACTTTTAAAATGCTTTGGTCCACCCAGGGGAGAGAATCCTGCCCATTTCAGCAGTTGGAACACTGATAATATAAAGTGTAATTATTCAGTAATAATACTATACTCAAGTTAGTAAACTACTAAGTAAGCTACAGTGATATGTCATTTCTATTTTAATAAATAAAGCTTGCCTGAAGACCAAAGAGTAAAACAAGCCCCACTAGTCAGCCTTACAGACCAGAAAGTGGTGACACATACCTTTAATCCCAGTAGCCACACTAGTTTGCCATAGAAACTGGGCAGTAGTGGGGCATACCTTTAATTCCAGCCTTAGAGAGGAATACAAAACAGGAGGAACTAGTTCTCAGACAGTCTAATTCTGACATTCCTTGAGGCAGATCACTATTTCAGACTGAGGTAGAGATAAGAGGCAGTGGCTGGCTGATTTGCTTTTCTGACCATCAGGTTGAACCCCAGTTTCTGTCTCTGGGTTGTTATGAATCATACTATAATTAAGCCCACTTCCAAAAAGGAACAATGAGGGTTAAACAATAAAATACTTCCCATCCCAAGTTTCCTTACTAAGGTTTTCTGAACAGATCCAAATAGTGAAACACTGCTGAGTTTCTTTTTTTTTTTTTTTTTGGTTTTTCGAGACAGGGTTTCTCTGTGGCTTTGGAGCCTATCCTGGAACTAGCTCTGTAGAGCAGGCTGGTCTCGAAACTGCTGAGTTTCTTGAGAGAGTCACATTCCTCCCATTATCTGCTGTACTGTGGTGTTCTTGCCAAGCTTCAGTTCAACAGAATGGTACGATCCATCCATTCTGTAAACTTTTTCATACTAGGAAAAAAGAAAAGTCAGGTAAGCTACTTGAAAATTACGTTTCACAAGGCTGAAGAGATGGCTCAGCAATCAAGAGCACTTGCTATTCCTGCAGAGGACTGGAGTTTGGTTCTCTGAACCTACCTTGGGAGGTTCACAAACACGTGCAATTCCAGGTTCAGGGAATCTAGTGCCATCTTCTGGTCGCTGTGAACACTTCTCCACAAACACATGCAGGCACACTCACATACACATCACCTAGTTCACTTTTGTGGAGAGGAAAAGGAGTTCCTCACACACCATTGAAAATGCTGAAGATTTTTAATGAAAGGTGTATAATTCCTTTGTTTACAAACAAACGTTGCTGGAGGAAAATGCACATAAGTGAACAGAACTACTTATATTAAACATAGTAAAAGCCGGGCGGTGGTGGTGCACACCTTTAATCCCAGCACTTGGGAGGCAGAGGCAGGCGGATCTCTGTGAGTTCGAGACCAGCCTGGTCTACAAGAGCTAGTTCCAGGACAGGCTCCAAAACCACAGAGAAGCCCTGTCTCGAAAAACCAAATAAATAAATAAATAAACATAGTAAATACAATCATACATAATTGGATGCAAAGATGTGTTGCATTCTTTTATGTTGCATTTGTTAACTCTGTGAAGTTGTGCTTGGCCTGTCTAAAAAACTTGATGGCCTAATAAAAAGCTGAATGGCCAACAGCGAGGCAGGAGAAAGTATAGGAGGGTCTAGCAGACTAAGAGAATAAAGAGAAGGAGAAATCTGGAGGGGAAAGAAGGAGCACAAGAGACCAAGGAGCGGAAGACATCAGGGGCCAGTAACCCAGCTACACAGCAAGCCAAGGAGTAAGAGTGAAAGAAAAGTTATACAGAAATAGAGAAAGGTAAAAGCCAGAGGCAAAAGATAGACGGGATGATTTAAGAAAGGAGCTAAGGCCTGGCGTTGATAAGAAAGAAGACCACGCGTGTGCTCATTTGGGAGCTGGGTGGCCGGGCCCAGGAGAGTAGAGAGAGAAAGAAGAAACAGCCAAGGATCAGTTCACACATCTGCCTCCCGCTGCTCAGACAACCCCTGCTGGTTTGTTAGCATCTTTCAACAGCCTTGCAGCTTCTTCCCAGTCACTTCATTTGTTTTCCTCACAAATACTTAACGGGCTCTGCCTTGTTGGTCTGTTATGGGCTAGGATGGAGGAAGCAACAGACCAAAAGATACTACAAATACATGCTGTTCTGAAGGAATTTATTCAATTAAAGTATAATAATACTCTGGTTAAGGATTAAGTAAATGTTAACCATACTTAATACATACTAAAACAAAAATTGGAAAAGCTAAAAAACTCAAAGCACTAATTAGTAGGATTATATTTTTCAAAGTTTTGGTCATGGATTTAAGAACGGTTTCTACAGTTTTACTTTCCTTTTACAAAATGATTGTTAGCACACATTGTAGGAGATGGGTAAATCATTTTCTTTCTTTAAGACATTTGGAGGGAAATAAGATGCAAAAAGAATTTTACATAGTTTCTGGAGATGTATGTATGCAATGACTAAATATAACAATATAAATTTACTGAATGCTAAGAACTTTGCATCTAAGTTGTTAAAATAATACATTTTATGTGAAGTGTGTTTTATCATAACAATTCAAGACTTATGATTAAAAGCACAATTGATATATACATTAAACTCTATATAGTAAAATTTGTCGGTGTTAGTTGACCTGTAAAATATACAATTAAACGTTGTTGTATCATTACTTGTTAGTTGCTGAAAATTAAAATATAAAAACAGAAAATAACTTACTCTTTCTTTTTTTTTTTTTTAAATTTGTGAAATTTTTCTTTACGAGAAACATAGAAGTCATTATAAAGTTGTAGGATTTCAAAAACAAGTTTTCTTCAGTCCAAAGAGCGTAAACAATAAAGAAAAGGAACATTGCAACAGAGGACAGCAAGGCTCTGCAACCACAAAAATCAGAGAAACTACAGGCCAGGAAGGTCCTCAGGACAGGGTTACTGGAAACGCCATTCACAGCAATTTCATCAAGGTCTTACTACTCTTAAAGGGTTCTGCCAAAAACAAGTATTTTTAATGAGATTAAATAAATCAAAATAATTACATTACAACTGAGTTCATGAAATGTAACATCAGTAATCTGTCACATTGAGGATGTTTAGGTTTCCAAGCACAGGTCCCTTTGTTAAGTCTGTATGTAAAGGCAGACATCGGCCCCTACCATCAGCCCTACAGGGTCTTCTGCCTGTAGTTCACCGCACCTTACTACAACACACATTCCTCTTTACAGCTCACCACGTGACACACTGTTTTCTGTTGAATATAATCCTGGCACCGACTGTGCGGGTCAAACACTGAAGACAACTTCACAGCGATACTGAACACACATTTGTCATCATCTTGCTCGCTCTGAAAAGCCATCTGGTACAGCAGGGTCTGACCTAGAAAATAACTCCCGCACTAAACTGCTTACAGCCTTTTCCAGATTAACAAAGCCACGTGTGGCACTGCACAAACTTGGCTTGGGAAAGAGATCACACTAGGTAAGTTTTGTTTGTAAATTTTAACAATTTCGAAAAATCAGAATACAACATTTCATGCCTATATTTTAAGGCTATTGAGGCCCAAAAGAAAACATTAGAAATTACAAAATATTCTCACCTTTTTATTACAAATAAAAACTCTGCAAATGGTATTTATATTAAAGTTGCAATGTTAGGATTGCAAAATGCCTTACACCAGGTCACAAGATTCAACAATTAAGGAAAAATATTTATGTACAAAGATTTTTCCATTTTTTTATTATTTTATGAAATGGAATAGAAAAATATCTTAAATTAAAACCCCACAAAGTGCCATTCCTCTAAAAAAAATTCAAATAATATATGATTAATTATTCTTTATAAATAACCTCTCTCTATATATTAATATGTATATTTCTGCAACCTGAGGCCTCCTTAGACACATAAACATGTCAGGCTTTGCATTACAAATCTAAACAGGCTAACATTTGGTTTACCTTTAGAACTTATACGAGGATTATAAACATAAAAAAATTAAAGCTGTGACTACACAGCCACTCAAAATATTTAAACTACCTCAACCACATTTACCCATTCTGATATTCACTCAATATTAAATATTATCTCATATCTATTGTTAACCATGAATCAAGAAAAATAACTCAAAAAGCAAACAGAACACATTTAAACTATGGCAAATTCCACCATCTGCATGTTTAAAATTTTACTGATGTCTCTTTACTTGGGGGTGGGGCAGACAGGACAGTTCTCTCCCCATGCCATGTGGATCCCAGGATGGAACTCAGGTCGTTAGGCCTGTCACCAAGCACCTTTACTGTTGAGCCACTTTGATGGCCCCTACTTTATTAATATGTAAGACAGAGGGGAAAAAAACTATAGCTATCAACATTTTTTGGTTTCTTCTGACTCAAGGTCGAACTCCGGCCTCAAACTCCTGGTAATCCTCATGCTTTGTCCTCCCAATTGCAGGCTTAGTCAGTGCACCCAGCTTTATGCTGTCAATGAGTTAGACACATTTGAAAATACTTGAGGGTTAATTATTTTCGACTTTATTTTCCTTTCATCTGAAATTCATACATTAGTGTATGAATACATTAGTGTATGAAAAGGTTTAATAGAAAAATAAAGAACTTTAGAATTTTACAATATTTCGTATTTCAAGATTCTTTTAGATAAAACCAATGTTACTTGTGGTTGAAACACAGAATCTGATTTACAGATTCTCACTTAATAATCCCTGTAATACAAAACACAGTTGGTAAAATGGTGGGTTCTCAACAATATTAAGAAATCCAACATGGAAGCTCCACCCAAACACCATGTGTCTCCAGTGCCCATGGGAGTGCCTCCTGCAAAGTGTATGAGATGCCTTCTCAGGAACTTAGCACTGTGCACACTGCCAGTGTCACAACACTGCCATATTAAATACAAATAAACTGTGTGGTCTACATTTACTGCTCCAAAATTTATCAGCTACAAAAGGGAAGAACAAACATCTTTTTATGATGAAGACACTAAATACCTCAGGCTTGCAGGCCCCTGAGGTCTCATTACTCCAAAATGTAGGGGGAAAATCAAGTAACATACATGAAAATGAATAAATGTGCTTTGGGCTACAGACATCCAATGCTGGGTGGACTAGACATGGATTTGTAAACAGAAACACAATCCTAGGCCCAACACAAAGTGTCATGCGGGCACAGGAAGCGCACACAGAGCTGAGGAAGAAACATTAATGAACATTACAGACTAAAATGTCCACACTTTCCAATCAGACTTGAATGTGTAAGTATGTATACATACAAGTTATACAACTAGCTTGCTTACTTCATAGTCTTCTTGGTGTGCTAGTAACAGTGTCAAACCCACATCCCATCACTAGGGACCATGAATAACTGAGTACTCAGAGGCTAATCAATAACCAGCAATATGGTTTTGACATCTAAATTTTTCGATACAATGACAGTAACTAATCTGCTCTATATACACTAAAGAATGTTGGATGTGTATTTCCAGATGTCATCTGAAAATTAAATTGAATTGTTACAATTTGAAGCTAAATGTGATTTGCTTTGTTTTATTAGAAAAAATACTCAAGCAAAGTCTACAATCATCGGTCAATTAAGAATGACTTACAAGAACATGAGACAGTAAAATAAAAATACAGGTACAAACTATGTCCGAAACACTTCCATTTGGCAATGTTATATAACAAACCAAAATTTAAAAGAAACAAAAGAGATTGCAGAGTACTTCGCAGATATAGAACAAAACAGATGAAGTGCTTAAGCGAAAGAAAAAAAAAATAGTAAGAACACACTGCTCTTCTTCTTTTGAAAATAGCCTCCCGTTTGCTACAGAGCACATTAGACGGCCGTTCCAGAGTGTCCTCGCTGGCAGTGCTTTCCTGTGGGTTCCCCAGCGGCAATGGCTCTCTCCATGTCTACCTCTTACCCCTGTCCTGCTCAAGCCTCCAATACTTTTAGTACCTTTTGTGTGTGGTTTTTCTTTCAAAAGCAAATGAGAAATGATTATGGAACCCTTCCCATTTCGGAACCAAAGGTTTAATTTTATATTGTTGTCTACTTTCTTTTAAAAAACTGAGTGTAAAAACTGCTGGTTTCCCTGTCAGTGCAGGAGTGGGACCTCCCAAGGAGGAGCGCTTCTGCAGTCTAACTGCACAGCACAGCTTTACAGGATGTGCTCCCACAGTGGGAACAACCACTCAGTCTCAGTCACTGTCAGGGGAGGACCACGACCCTCCAGGAGAGGGTCTGGAAGGACGTCCAATGCTTTGTTCTTAGACATTAACAGTAGTACACAGTCCCTTCAGTCTGCAAAGACATCTCTTGTTAAAGGTGCTTTGTTAGCAATCCCTCTGGCAGCACTAGTGAGTTACAATTTCCTTCAATATTATTTCTACCATAATATATACATTGACTTTCATGCCTCTAGAAAACATCTACAGTACATTTCATAATAGAAAAATATATTACAAATCTGCTCAATTATTTACAAGCAACACTCTATTATCTCTATGCGACATTTGTTTGATACAGTACTGACAAGTTACACATATTTTCCATTTCTGTAAAGTTAAAAAAATTCCATATGGCTTCTTGCTTGCCAAGCAAGAAAGTGATTTTATTTTCCTTTTCAAAACCAACTTTGGTGCATAAAAGATTCGGTTTGAAGATACTTTAAAAAAAATACTTTTTTTCTTTTACATTAAGAAAAGAAAAACTCAAAAAACCAACACTTTCCTCAGGAAAAAAAATTAGAGTCACAGGTTAAATGAAAATATGAAGATTATTCAAATAATTTGAAATTGCGGTTTTTTTCAAAAACCATTAACAAGAGTAGTTATGTAGGTAAATATAACACACTGTACCCCATGAAAGACCCTAGTCCTGAAAAGGGAGCCAACAGACATATGGCAACACTCTAACAGTAATTCTCAGACCTAATTCAATAGACGAATTTTAGTTGATTGCAAATGTCGTTCACTGTTTGCTTAAATACAAATTGAACATTTTTCTTATCAGAGTTCTCTTCAACCTCTTCTGTGGCATTGTTCTGTAAATGTTTGGGTCCAACAGCAAGGCAGTATCTTTGGGCAGCTTTGATAAATGAACTACTTTAGTTTTTAACTGATGTCGTTCACTTTCATTCACCCACACATCTGGCAGAATGTCTTCAGGCGTCCAATGAAGCAAGAGCTTTATCTTTCCAGATTCTTCCTTTCTCTTAGCTATTACAGTACTATGAAAAACAACACTGTGTCCCTTCCCTAAACTTTCTATATGAGCCGAGAGGTTAAAGCATATGGCTCGATGTCTTATGGCATCCAGTGTTTGTGCATCGAAGAAATCATGTGGTCGTGGTAATGAGCGTCGTCTTTTGTTCTTTAGTTCCCTTCTCTTGTTCATTCCAGCTTTAGAAGGAGATTCTTCTTTGGCCTTTGGCTGGCTAGAAACTTTTGAGGAATTCTGTTGACTGAAGTGTGTGGGTACATGGCGAGCGAGCCCTCCCTGAGAAGCAAAGCTGGCATTGCAGCCACCAACTACACACTTGAAAGGTTTGTCTCCACTGTGTGTCAGCATGTGCCGCTGCAACCAACTCTGACTGGTGGACGGGGTGTTATACACCTTACAACCTTTTTCCACAAGCAAACAAACACCCCTCCGCGCTGACCATCTACGTGTATGGAACGGATGTGGTCTGCCAGGTCTGGGCTAGAGTTGAAGCACGCCTGGCACTGGTCCCAACAACAATTATAGGCAATGTGTTTGCTTGAAGAAGTCGTGCTCCCTTGTCCATTCATCATTGCTGGAGTTGAACGCCCACTGGAAATTGTGCTGTCTACGTCCATTAGAGTACTGCTTATGCTGTCCCAATGTCCCAACGTTCCACGGAAGGCAGCTCAGACGAAGCCGGCAGCCATTTGGCTCCAGGCCCCCGGAGTTTTTAGTTCAGGAGCCGCTAATAAAAGTTGTGGAAGAAGCTGTACGCATGCTGTGACTTCTTGCGGAGGAGTGACGACGGTTCAGCCGTTAAGAGCAGTGGCCAGTCGGCCAGAGGTCCCGGCAGTCGGTTCCCAGCACCCACAAGGCAGCTCACAACTGTCTCCACTCCCGAAGATCTATAACTTACTCTTTCAATGTCTGGGTGGGTTAGGAGGATCTGCACTATTTCTGCATGTCCCCCTCCAGCAGCAAAGTGAAGAGGTGAGCTGAGCTGGCCATTTAAAAGGTCTGGATTGCACTTTTCTTTCTCTAGTAATATGCCAGTGGCCTCAAATTTCCCATATCTATAAAAAATAAAATGTACATAAAAACGCATCTGAAATGCTTAAAAATTCAAATTTTACAAGATACCTGAAGGAAATCTAGAGGACAAACAATGTATTAAGATACTGACCTAAATATTTGGAATGCTTGAAATATTTCATGTATTACTTTGGTTCAATTTAACTATTTCAATTTCTGACTAAGTAAGAGAAACATATTCTCAAAACAAGAGAAAAAAGTGGCATACTTATCCCATTAAAAAGTATAAAAGTTAGCCTGGCGGTGGTGGCGCACTCAGGAGGCAGAGGCAGGCGGAACTCTCTGGTTCAAGGCCAGCCTGGTTTACAGAGAAATTTCCAGGATGGGCTCCAAAGCTACACTGAGAAACCCTGTCTTGAAAAACCAAAGGAGGTGGGAGGGAGAGATCTAAAAAAAAAAAGTACAAAAGTTAGAAATTAGAAGACATGATCTTTAATTCAAAATTGGGGCAGAAGGTGTAGCTCACTTGGAAGTATACGCATCAAGAACCCCAGGGTCCAGTTGCTAGCACCATGGGAAACAACCAAACCAAATAACAGTATACAAAGCATCTGAGAATCCGAAATTAAGTCATAAAAAAGCTTACACCGAGTAAGTTATAGAATGCTGTAAGTTTTAAGTAGATAGCTAGCATAGCAAATCAGTACGATTAGGACAGGTAAGTATGTTTAAAAATCCTTTTTATGTGTACGGGTGCTTTGCCTGCGTATATGTCTGTGAATCATTTGCATGCAATGCCTCTGGACCTCCTGGAACTGCAATTACAGATGGTTTTAAGTCATGTGGGCACCGTGAATGGAACCCGCTCCTCTGACAACAACCAGTGCTATTAACTACTGAGCCATCTCTCTGGTACTTCAAATTTTTAATGATCAAAATAGTAAACTCTGTAAAATTTATTGGAAAAGAGAAAAGATACAAATCTAGTCCAAGGAAATTTTAAGTAGTATTTTGAAAAAATAAAAAGAATTTGAATTGGATTTTAAATAGGACAGAACTTAAAAGGTGAAGAAAGTAAAGTATTTTAGGTGTGGGAAAAAGGAGTAAGCAATACAAGATCTCAGGAGAGTACCAAGCTCGTGCCAGGTACACTGGGTCAAGACCAAAGACATGCTGAAGGCTGATCTGAACGAAGGCAGAAAAGGACTTGCTGTTTGGAAAGAAGAGGGTAGTAGGGAAGAAGGGAAGGGAAATTTGGTTTTCGCTGTAGTACATTTGGGGAAAATCGCATACCAAATGTGCTGTGATTTGCCCTCAGCATTTGCTTTCCTCCCTTCACAAGCCCCACGGTTTCCTCACACTCTTTTTTCCTTTCCCCCCATTTTGTTCAGAGTTTAACACACTATAACTATTCTGAGCTAAGATACACTGTACCTTCCTGATCCATTCCGGCATTTTATTTCTGTGTCTCTTAAGAAGTTGTCTCATTTGCAGTTTCATCTTCTTTTGTGTGCTTTGTTCTCTATCAGCTTGGGAATCCCTCAGGTTGGTGTTAGTGTATTCTTTAATGTGCTTTATGCCCCTAAGAGAAGGGATTAAACTGTTCAGTAGCAACTAAAAAAAATGCATACTGAGGAAGGAGGCAAGGCCTAGAGTATCTACCTGAGAAAATGTAAAATCTCCACCTGAGCGTAAGTATTGGTAAGTCTGAGAGAATGTATAATCCTTAACACTTAGAGAGAGATTCTCATCCTACGACACTGGACTCCATCCAGAAAAACACCCTTTCAGGGAAAGACGGGACAGTGTGTGAGAGAGAACAGCTCCACAGCAACGAGGGTAACTACACAAACGTGAGTTTTGTATGACATTTAAACTTTTCTTATTCAGCTATTTAATACAGTTTTCACAACAAAGTATGAGTTAGGTAGAGGTAATTGTATCAGACTAGAAAAATGAGGTTTGAATCAGTTGTGTAATTTATCCACAATGTTATGACTACGAGCCACTAAAAATCGGGTTTTCTGAAGTCGATAGGACAGACTACAGAACAGGGGCCAATAACACCACCACTACCAACAATGTAATATTCAATAATAATAATAATAATAAGGAAACCCCTTTCAACTCCAATTTTCTGAGAACAAAGGGATAGGATGGAGTTTTTTGGAAACTTCATGACGTCGGGCGGTGGTGGCGCACACCTTTAATCCCAGCACTCGGGAGGCAGAGGTAGGCGGATCTCTGTGAGTTCGAGACCAGCCTGGTCTACAAGAGCTAGTGCCAGGACAGGCTCCAAAACCACAGAGAAACCCTGTCTTGAAAAACTAAAAAAAAAACAAAAAAACAAAAAAAAAAAACTTCATGACATGTTTTGAAACATAACTGGATGTCAACATATAGAAGAATATCTATTGTCATGCACAAAATAAGGCCAACTGGATCAAAGACCTCAACATAAAACTAACCACAGATAAAAGAGAAAGTAAGAAGATTTGAATGCATGGACACAGGCAGGATGACCACATCCTAAATATAGTAACCCCAGTAGCACAGACACTGAGAGCAACAATTAATAAATGGAAACTCCTTAAACTGAATCTCTTAGCCGGTTTGTGCTCTGAAGCTCTGATCCAAACAAAGGATTGTAAATGCAGGCGTCTGCTTTCTCTAGAGCTGGCATTTTATTCTTCATTTCTAATGCACTATAGCCCATATGCAGTGATGTAGAGAGCTGTGTGGAGCCGCACCTTAAAGATGGCGCTGGCTTCCGCCCTCCACGATCCAGAAAGTGAGTGCTCTCTGATAAATAACTCCTTATTTGGCTAAGGCCGGACTCTTGCGATCATCACCTGATGATCACAAGCTGCTTGCGTATGTGTGGACCAATGAACGGTGCCAACGTGGCTATCGAGGGTTGGTAGCCCAGGCCTACTTAAGGGCTGGGAGAGGTTTGCCTGGGGAGAGAGAGACTTCTTCGATTGTCAAAAGGTCCTGAATAAACTGCTTGCAAGAAGAGCTCCGGTGTTGCGTCTTCCTTGCTGGTCGAGGCAGCCGCGACACAGTGAGTTTTCTGTCTGACCTGACTCAGCAGCATATGCAGGGCTTATAACTTCTGTCTTTATCCTCTCAAGGGGAGAAGGTCGGAACAAAGCTGGAATAGAGTGAGACTGGGCATGGCGTTCATCTAGCCACCTGGCAGAGAGGAAAAAGTCAAAAGTGAAGGTGACAAAGGCAGACTGCTCTTGAACTCTGGCATGTGACACGTTCTAGTATGTCCAGCTTTAAAGTATGTTTAGTGTTAAGTACTTAATAAAAGCTTTGTCAATAGACACAGCAATTATTCTATAATGCCTATGCCATTATAATCATAAACACCTTTAGAAAATATGAAGTACTTCTGTACTGGGCCTCCTGAGATGTGATATTACCCAGAAGACAGACTATAAATGTTCACTGACAAGAGAAACTACTATGGTGACCTCATAAGAGAAGAAACTTGATCCTGAAATCTGGGAAGTGTTTATTATTTTGGAAAGATACAATTAACATCCTCTAAGTAGGCAAGGCAATCTTGGTGGATTTTCATCCTTATAATAGAAAACTGAACATTTCAATATAATAGGGCATTTTTCATTAATTTTTTTCACAAGTGTACCTCAGACTAATTTCAATTATGATTTATTAAAAATATTCTTAATGTGTTTCTTACTTATCCAAGGCTATTAACATCCTGGCTGTAAGTGTTGCACAGTGAGCACTGGATTCACTACAAACTCACATAAGATCTTGTAAGCAGTAAAGAACTGGGCATCCAGGAGCATATGAATGTTTAGTAATATCTGAAAAAGAAAACAAAGAAATCATTCCATTACATAGTTTACAAATACATGTTCTTAATGTAGAGCATGTTCTCAAAATTTGTGAAATATAACAAAAATTGTTGTTTGCAATTAGAAAGCCTGGATTCAATGACAGCCAGCTCTGTGACTTGTCCACTCTGATAAATACAGCATTTAATATCTTAAATTTTATTTAGTGTGTTTGTGTGTACATAGGAACAACTTTTGGGAGGGAGCTGGCTCTTGTGTTCCACCTTGTGGACACAATGTGTCTTCTTTTCTGCTTGTGCAGCACTCCAGGAGAGCTGGCCCAGGAGGCTTTGGTTGACTCATTCTAAAATCTCCACTTCCCAAACTCACAACTGCAATGCTGGCCATCTAGAGGCTTTTTGCCTGTTTTATGTGGGTTCCAGGGAGCAAACTCAGGGCATCAGGATTGCATAGCAAGCACTTTTTAATCACTAAGCCAGCCCTCTGGTCCCAGCATTTACAATCTTTATAATCTCTTTTTCAAAAATGTTGCCAAATGTATTAAGATTTCTAATGTCTTTTAAAATGCTAGATGTTTTTTAAGCTTGAGAACACTTAGAAACATGAATCTTGCATGCTAGAGCTGGCCAGCAAAATGATGCAAATACACGAAGCAGCTGAAGCACAATTAATACAAACTCAGAGACTGAAATTGGAGTTCAACCTCAAGTTCAGAAGAGCAAAGCAGCCGGTTTCTATGGCATCGAGTGTGGCTACTGGGATTAAAGGTGTATGTCATTGCTGCCTGGTCTATAAGTCTGGCCTGCTGGGCTGTTTCTGATCCTCAGACAAGTTTCATTTATTAAAACACAAGTAAAATGCCACTACAAGCAGCAGGCTGATGGATGCCTCTAATAGGTCACTGAGTTTTTATCAGAAGCATTACTATCTTACATGAGGCCAACACTCTACGGTTGGTAAAGCACCTCAATGAGTTCTTTCTATACTATGAATCAATTGAAAGCATGGAATAATATTGTCTCCATTTACATATAGTGAAATTTTAACTCTTAAAGATTCACCTAAAGTCTCAAAATGAATTAGCTACAAGACCTGCACTGAAACTCACAAGTGTTTTCTATTATTCCAGGGCATCAAAAGCTCAATTACAAATTTTATAACTGCTCTGTAAATCCCATCAACAATATTATAGGGCAGAGGATTTTAGAACTACAACAGACATTTTCTTGGCCAGATTACGTTATATCTATTTTTAGGCTATTAATAGGTCTCACACAGGCCAGGTTGGCTTCAAGTCCCCCATGCAATCAAGGTCGACCCGCTTGGTTTTATGCAGTGCCAGGAATCAAACTCAAGACTTTTATGCATGCTACGGATCTATATCTCAGCCCCTTAAATAACTTTTTTTTTTTTTTTGGTTTTTCGAGACAGGGTTTCTCTGTGGCTTTGGAGCCTGTCCTGGAACTAGCTCTTGTAGACCAGGCTGGTCTCGAACTCACAGAGATCCGCCTGCCTCTGCCTCCTGAGTGCTGGGATTAAAGGCGTGCGGCACCACCACTTGGCTAATAACTTTCTATTTAATAATCTACACATGTAAATGAATGCAAAATTATTGAAAGGTATGCAACAGAAAAAATACAATTAGGTGGAGATCTAGACTAACTAGCTTATTAATAACAATTGCAGCAGCCAGGCAGAGAGGATTGAAAAGCTACTTGAGAGGATACACATTTACTCTCTTCAGGGATCAACTGCTGTCCCTTCGGTACCCTAATTCACTTTCCTAATCTTAAAAAATGCCTTATAGTTTAAATTTTTAGCAAAATTAAATTCTTTTAAAATACCAGTTAGTTATAGCATTTCAATAAAATTTGGTATAAGAGCTTAACAAGCATTCTTCACAAATATTTTTTCATTTAAAAAATTTTTAATAACAGAAGTTTTCATTGATTTTGTACGAAAGAAACTAAGGTATTTCGATGAATTTACACTGAAACATTAGGATGAAAACATTTCATTTTGCTTCAAGTTTTGAGTAAAGATTCATTCCCATTCTACAGTCCATGGGATTTTTTTCAGTTCAAACATCTTAATAAGATCATCCTGGAAAGCAGAAGAGCTGCTTACAGAAAGTGAAAAAGAGGCTTTTCTCAAAAATTCTTGTTTAGCAATTATTTTCATCTTCGATAAACGACTAAAACATAATAAAGTATAAGCGATAAGATATATGGATGCCTTAAAGACCGCAATCTTCTTTAAAAGGCACTGGACTGTAGGGACACTGTACAAAATACATGGCAATTACAGAAAACAATGCTTTCTAGAAATCACCTACAGAAGAAGTGAAGTAGCTGTTCATCTTCTACACAGAATTTAAAGTAAACTAATTCTTGTTTCAATCAACTCATGTCAAGAAGACACACTGAGGAGCCGCCGCCGTCTCATTCCTCTGCCTTTCTAAGAGGACCTGGGGCTCGACCCAACTTCCTGCTGCAGGAAGCCCCTCGGGGGTCAGCAGAAGCCGCCGCCCCGGGAGTTCGGGTCTGGGCTCCTGCTCTCCACCGTCCTTCCCCTTCCTCGGCCCCCGTCGCCCTTCAACCTCCACGGACTTGGGACTCCGAAGACCTCAGCCCGCAACTCCCCGGTACGGGCACCCGCGCCGGGAAGTGACTTCCGGGGTCACGCCCCATCCTGCTTCAGGTGTGCGGCGGCAAACCCTCCGGGTCGCTCTGCGGGGGCCGCGGTCGTGCGGGTCCGCGCCACTTGCGGCCGTCTGGAGCGGACAGCGGCCTCCATGCAATCGCGGTGTGGGCGGCGGCGGAGCCGGAGGCTGGTGGGGGGAGGTCGGGGACCGCGGCCGGGCGCGCACGAACAGGCGCTGGACTTGGCCGAGGGGCGGCGGCCGGCGTCTCGGCCCCTCCTCCGGCCCTGAGAGCCGGGCGCAGCCGGGGAGGATGGGGCGCCCACCCGGTGCGAGCTCGCCAGGCGTCGGGCTCGCGCAGCGCTTCCCTCCGGCTCCGGGTGGACCGGGCGCGCAGTGGACCCGAGGTGACCGCGGCTCGGCGGCGCGAGAAGGAGGCGGCCGCGGCGGAGGAGACCTGCAGCCTGCGGGATCCAGCCGGTCCCCGCGGGAGAAGGAACCGTAAGTCGGCGTCGCGGCTCGGCTCTGGCTGAGTTCACGCCCTTCCGCGTCTCTTAGAGCGAGTGTGCCCGTCGTCCCTTCTGTCCCCATCCCCGAACAGACACAGCAGCCTCTCCATCCCGCGGGGTTTCTCTTGCTCACGAGTTTGCAAGCCTCCGGGTTTCCGCAGCGCCTCGTCCCCCTGCCCTCTAAAGATTCGTGCCCTCCTTCATCTCCTGTAGAACCCGGAGCTCACTGCCTCCGCAGCCGGGGTTGAGATGTGAGAAACCTCGGATTCCTCCCACTCCGCGAACCTGAAGGACGGAGGAGCGGAGAGAAGAGGTTAAAGATGCCTTGAAGGATTGTCACGGGTGGGGGGATAGGTGCAGATGGCATCGTTGGACCTTTATGTTGGTTGGTTTTGCCCCCTAAACAAAAGAATGGATGCTCCTCTGTACCCTCATTCCTGTCCCTGTTTATGGGAGTTGTTCTTACATTGATGTTAGAGTCGGAGGAAATTGGAGCTGGAGCTCTGGTGAAGCAGCTCCTGAAGAGGTTTTATTCCCACAAGCTCCGTTCATATGGAAAGGCACCTTGAAAAATCTTGTATTGCAACGACCCATTCCAGGAAAGCTTTACTTGTATATCTGAAGAACGGATGTGGAGACGTTTGACTTTTTAGTTAGTATACTTTAGATACTATTAATTTCTTAGTGTTTTGATTACTATTTCACTAGACTTTTCCCCATTACATTTTAGTTAGTATACTTTGGGTACTGCTAATTTCTTAGTGTTTTGATTACTATTTCACTAGACTTCCCTCCACCATTAAATTTTAGTTTGTTTTTTAGGCTACTTCTGCAGAACTTTCCAGAAATTAGGTTAAAATATAATTTTAATACTGTCAGTGATGGGACAATAGCTGTCATGTGTCTTCATGTATTTACTGCTTTTCAAGGCATTGTAGAAGGCAAATGATAATCTCAAAATAATGGTACTCTGTACGTTGCAGGTTCTGTCATTATTCTGTAAGCTACTCTAAGGTAGGATGGTAGCAATTTTTGGAAACTACTATTTCTTTAAGAACAGTAAGTATGTTTAGTCACCCTCCCTCCCAACATCCTTTTAGCAGTCCATTCTGTAACTTTGCACTTCCCAGGCCTTAGTATTAAGCAGGCTCAGCAGATGTAGCTCCAACATCTTCTGGAAATACACTTCCTTGGCGCGGAAGCCCAACACTGTGCAGACTTGAGTGCATCCTTGAAGGCCTGGCTTCTGTTTTCTGTACAATCATCCAGCTTCTGAATGCACGGAACAATCCTTGTTTAAAAGTCCCCAGGTTTCAATCATCTTTGAGACAAAGAGGGAAAAATAGAATTACATTTTCCTATTTCATTTATTTGTTCCCTTTCTCAGAGCTCTGAGAATCCCGAATTTACAAAGTGTCCTGAAGTCATGCATGCTGCCCTATAAACGGAGGGCTATACACAGGTGCATGCTGCGCCCTGGAGACAGAGTTTTGTTGGCCGCTCTTTCAAGCTCCTGTGGGACTCCTCACTTCTCAGAGTGTTGATTGTCTTTCCTCCTTCTTTCCCGGGTGTGTTCATTTGTGAATGTGGAGTGCATATATCTATACAGCTTACCTGTAGGTAAAAGATCAAAGGTATTTTCATATATGAGTAGATATAGTTAGTGGAATAAGTATGAATTAAGTGTCTCTTATTCTCCGTTAGTGGGAGTAAAAACTTTCCTCAGTGCTTTTAATAGTTTTTTCCCCTTTGAAGCTGCATATATCATTCATCTAGATTAAATTTTTAAGTGTTTCAAATATTGAGTTTTATATGGCACATATTGTCAAATATTCTTAGGATTCTAGGTATCTTATTTATCTTCTCAAAATGATCTAGCTTGGTGAACAATGATTTTTGGATTTTTCAGTTTGTTTTCTTCACTCTGCTTCTTTCCTCCCCATCCTAGATACTTCACTTTCCTGCTTCCTTTATTTCTTCAATTCATTCAGCATTTACTGAGCTGTGTGTGAGGATCAGGGTTTATGTTCTGCCACTACAGGGTACATGCCTCAATATTCCTTTTCTCCCTGACTTTCCCAATCTAGATGTTTGACTGTGATTCTCTCTAAAGGACTTGGAGAGTTTGGTTCTGCAATGAAAAGACTAGACTCATTCAGACTTGGTTAGTGGAATCTATGGTTTAGAAACATTTTGATACAGTTCAATCTTAGGGTTTCTTGAACCCCCTAAGTTTTTCAGAACCATAGTTTTTTATTATGAACAGTTTTCTCCCAAAGCTTTTTTGTGTTGTAAACATTTTGTTCATTTTTAAGAATCAAAAATCTATTAACAAGCCGGGCGATGGTGGTGCACGCCTTTAATCCCAGCACTCGGGAGGCAGAGGCAGGCGGATCTCTGTGAGTTCGAGACCAGCCTGGTCTACAGAGCTAGTTCCAGGACAGGCTTCAAAGCCACAGAGAAACCCTGTCTCGAAAAACCAAAAAAAAAAAAAAAAAAAAAAAAAAAAAAAATCTATTAACAGCTTGCTCTTCTTTTGGCCAATGTCCTTCACTACTAATTTACATGCTTTTCTGTTTTTGAGATTATAGAATATATCATTAATAATTCTTCAGTTCTTAAAGAGCAAGCAGCACTTGCTACTTTTTCTGTGTTCTGTCTTTCTCTTACACACACACACACATGAAATTTGACTTGACACCCATAGTCTTTGTATTTCACTTGTAAAAATCTTTGCTAATACTCAAAGTACTGTATTTTTCTGATTGGAATGATACTGAAATTAGAATCCCTACTCAACAATGTAACAGAGAGAACTATAAATGTGTTTGATGCTTGGCCATTAAAGATGAACAAATCAAGATTTCCTCTGTCATTAAGCCGTAAAATATCTACTTAAAATCCATGAAGAAAAAACCTATTTAGATGTCTTTAGTACCTGGCGGTGTAAAAGTATTGCCTTCCTTGTTAATGCATCCATTCAGTATGGTAAAGGCAAGTACGTAAATGCTTTAAATCAAAGTTTTCATTCTGATTTTGGTCTCAGACAATGATAGGTGGATCCCATTCTTTTCTACCACCAGATAGTCTGTATTACATCTTTGAGAATTTTAGCAATAATTTTGAAATGATTTCAGATGGCTTGAATTAGAAGTCATTTCAAATTCATAAGATGCTACCAATACAAAGATCTGCAATTGTATACCTTCATTTGGAATCTTTCACTGTTACTATTCTGCTACATTTCTTTAATTGCTTACCATTCTGAGGAAGCTTCAGACATGTGTGCCTTTACCCTGAGACACGATAGTGTTTGGTTTCTAAAAACAAAGCCCTGTTGTACAACCCTCGCTCTACCTTCAGGAATACACACTGTTAATTTTCCAGACATGTGTGCCTGTACCCTGAGACACGACAGTGTACAACCCTCGCTCCACCCTTCAGGAACACACACTGTTAATGTTTCAGACATGTGTGCCTGTACCCTGAGACACGACAGTGTACAACCCTCACTCCACCTTCAGGAACACACACTGTTAATTTTCCAGACATGTGTGCCTTTGCCCTGAGACACGACAGTGTACAACCCTCGCTCCACCTTCAGGAACGCACACTGTTAATTTTCCAGACATGTGTGCCTGTACCCTGAGACACGACAGTGTACAACCCTCGCTCCACCTTCAGGAACGCACACTGTTAATTTTCAGACATCTTTGGCCTCAGTTTCCTCGTCTCCCATGTCTGTGGCAGTTTTGGAAAGGATAAGCCTGCATTTTCTCTCCTAACGCTCACCTAGAACTATGAAATATTTCCTCGAGCCCCCCAGGCAATGATGCTTTCCTGGCAGGAATATCAAGAAAAGATGCCATTCCTTCTTAGTGAATTTCATACAGAGCACTCAGTACTAAATCATGTCACTAGCAACGAATGTAACAAGATATAATTGTGGAAATGAACCCCGAAACTGTGCTGTTATCTTAGTTCTTATTTCTTATCAAACCTTCACTTGCTGGCCTTGGTGTCATTGATGATGCCTTCCTAAATCAACCACTTTAATGCTGTTCAGCAATTACTGTTTATTTCCATTTTCTCTCTGCATATATAAGTTGATGTTTGATTGAAAACTGCTTCTCTTTTCTCCCTTTTTATTACCTAAAAGTAGAGATTAAATGGCTTTGACTTTATGTGCGATGTGAATTGTTATGATCCCACTTTTTGTGCTATTTCAGTTGTTCCCAGTTTAGTCAGGGGGAACATCTTTAAACTGGCTGCTGTACATTGATCATGCTCCTGTCTGGTTCCCTGTGCATTTCCTTTCTGGCAGAATAAATTGTTCCTGATTCATCTTGTGCTTTGCTTGCTCTGCCCCTGAAGTCAGCTTTCCTACAAGGAGCCTGCTTTTGCTTTTTGGTTTGTAAAGATGATAGGTATTTATAACAAAGAATTGGGAGCTCGTCCTCTTTGCTACTGGAGTGTGAATGCTTCCGTGTGCTTTTACTCACGTGGTTAGGATAGATGGTGTGTGTGTGCACACATGTATATTCACTCATATACATAACCTCCTGTTTTGTTTTACCTTGTTTCTGAGTCATTTTCCAGACTGCCCTTAAATTTATTGTATAGCCAAGGTTGAGTTATATATACACTCGCCTAGCAACTGCACAGCCCTATGTTTAACCTCTAGCACTGTGAAGACAGGTGAACTAACCCTGAGTGCGATGTGGCTCTTGCTCTCCAGGAGTTTACACATAACCAGGCGAGCAGATAAACACTGAGGTACAGTTTTAGGTGGTCTGCTTCTCCCATGATCAAATTTTCTTAAGGGGAAGTTGCCTTTATAGTGTTCAAAACCAGAACTGGGCAAGATCATGTTTGTTGTTTGGAAAAGTTAATCTGGTTATAACACAATCAGGTATGGGATCTAGAAAGAATGGAAGCTCATCTGATATATTAAAACATATTCCTATATTTATTAATATTGAATATGTGTGTAAATGTATGCCTAATCTCAAGGACTTTGTGTTGCAGTATAGTCTAGATAGCAGCAGTATAAGACAGTATAATAGTGCTGTGGCGTGAATGGACTGGACCACTCTGGCACGCTGCTGAGCTGAGCAGGGCGAAACAGAGACTGCGTCCTGTCTTATAAAGTGAGCTTGAATTAAGGCTTGAGCTCAGGGCTGGTCAGATAGTGCTTGCTGCCTGGTTCCCCACGAGAGGTCATTCCTCAGGAATTACGTGGTGGAAGGAGAGGTGTCCTTTGTCAGTGCACATAACCTCAAAACCTGTTTGTGCACATGCGTTCCTTGGCTTGGCTTTCAAGCATTTCAGCAGATGACATTACCATTGTTGTACTAATTGAAACAGGGTCTTGCTGTGTGGCCTAGGTGGACGTGGAACTTTCAACCGTGTTGCTCCAGTATCTGTGTTCATTAAGCTGGACATGGTAGTGCACAGTTGCTGTCAAGAAGAACGTAAACAAAATAGACAGAGTTGGTTTGCCTTTTAAATTTATAGTTTATGCTTCTTAATATGCCAGACACTTCTAGCATGAATTATCTAAAGTCATAAAGAGAAATTGACAGAAAAGTGCTTTGGAGCACCATGTGTTTTCAGTTGTTGTACAAGAGGGTCGCCAAGAAAGGCAATAAAACAGGTTGTTTTTAATTCATGGGAACCCTGGAACATGAAGCCACCATTCTTGGTGCTTTCTGTGTATCTGCTATGGTTGAAATGTTGTCACAGTGCACCTGCTTGGAAGGACACAGCTGCTACGGATGGACGTCTGACGAGTATGCTTGGTTATCTGCCGTGTTTGCTTGTTTGCCTGGCCTGCTGGTGTTTCCATGAACTTACGGTTGAGACAACTGTAGTCATTACTTTTCACGGTGAAATCATCTCCAGGCACGTAAACCAAGTCCTCATGATGTCAAAAAATCTGGATAAAAATAGAAAATTCCGGTAAGTCTCCATGAGCCAGCATGCACATACCCAGATGCTGGCAATCGTGCGGATAAATCTTGCCAGCGTTTTGCCTGCATTTTCTTTTGTATTATCCAGATGTTTGATGTCCTCTTCACATATCTTCAGTGAAGGGCAAAATACTTTCCCAGCATCTAAAAAATGTAAACCATTAGAGTAATCTCTGTAATTATTTTTATATTAGTCAAGGGGTGGGTTGTCATGACAGTGAATCTGATTCTTCTGTGCCCATTAACATGTGACCTTTGTTTGGTGATATAGATTTGAGGCATTTGACACCTAATAAAATAAATTAGCTAAAATGGAGTTGATTTGGAGCCTGTAATTAAATTCAGAGGTAAAAATAATATCATCAGAATGCCATATTAGTTAAAGAGAAGACAAAATGACAGTAAATTGATACCCACTAAGGGACATTTAACATGACAAAAGAAACTTCTATCATTAAGCTACTATGTATGTGTTATATGACATACATTCTTAGTCTGATGGCTTTTTGGAAGGTAATTAAAACTGAAAAAGGGAAATTGTTCACTGAAGTCCTCTGCTGAATGGTTCATATAAACTGTAGAAGAAATTCCGATTTTTTTCTAATACAAACATCCCTGAGTACCCAGTGATAGAGGAAAGTGGATAGAGGAAAAGAGGGCTTGTGGAAAATGACCAGACTGAGATCAGATAAGCTCAGGTTTGTTCAGGAGCTCCCACGTGACAATCAGAAGGCAGGTCACCAAGACAACTGACAGCTAATGCATCATGAAGCGCTTTAGATTGAAAGGCTGTACAAGAGCAAGCTGCTGTTTAGGGGGCACAAAAAACTGGTGAGGTTACTGTTTCCTAATAAAGTTGAAAGAAACCTCAAACATGTCTTCTAGGTCTTCTAGAGGCGGGGGAGACAGATACAGGAGGAGAGGTGAAGAAGGCTTTGATAGGCGCTAGGCAGATGAAAATCATGATGGAAAGGAGAGAGATGGAGCACGCACAACTGATGGAAACCTTGAAGAAATGTAAAGAAGAAAGCAGGCGCCATCACTGGAAACTACCTGTGCTTAAACCTTGAAGAAATGTAAAGAAGAAAGCAGGCACCATCACTGAAAACTACCTGTTCTTAAACCTTGAAGAAATGTAAAGAAGAAAGCAAGCGCCATCACTGGAAACTACCTGTGCTTAGCACCTCCAGGCTCTGGCAATCGCCACAATAAATATGTGCAATTCATGAGTGACTTCCTCCTATGACATATTTCTGGAGAGCAGTTTAGATTGCAGAAGCTGGAGGAAGCTTTACATTTCTTGTCTAATCATCTTCCACTGGAGCGTGAACACAATGATTAGGGATTGATACCTAGTTACGAAGACTGCTTTCTCCAAATTCTTCACTTTTAGTCTCGTTTAAGCTGATAAATCAAAAGTGTTTGGAGAGGTTTTGACTAGACCAAGGATTTCTAGTTCCTATCACTAATAACAAATGAATAATTAGACACTACTCCTAAATACATATAGGGTGAGGATGGTTAAGAATTCCATATTTATTTTCCTTTTTAATATTTATCTATTTACTTATTTATTTTAAGTCAGGGTCTCATGTAACCCAGGCTGTAACTGAGGCTGGTCTTGAACTCTCAACCTTTCCACTTCCTAAGTGCTAGAATTATGTGTTTCTACCATCACACCTAGCTTTGAACTCTACATTTTGAGTAGTTTCCTGGTTGTTAGAAAATATCATTGGATTTTCCAGATCTGATTGGAGCACCACTGTTACCCTATCACGTGGCAATAACGAGCTTATAATGAAGGACAGTCAGTCTGCCCTATTTCTTGACCACTGCACTTAAATTATCCATGGTCTTTCCCTGGCTAGATTTCTTTCCCCCAAGAATCCTTTAAAGCCCCCCTAGCCTTTCTTTTTTTAAGAGTTAGTTTAGGGGCTGGAGAGATGGCTCAGCAGTTAAGAGCATTGCCTGCTCTTCCAAAGGTCCTGAGTTCAATTCCCAGCAACCACATGGTGGCTCACAACCATCTGTAATGGGGTCTAGTGCACTCTTCTGGCCTTCGGCATACACACAGATAGACCATTGTATACATAATAAATAAATATTTTTTTTTAAAAAAAGAGTTAGTTTAATTGCAGGTCAGCAAGATGGCTCAGTGGATAAAAGCACTTGCCACCAAGCCTGATGACCCGAGTTCAGTGGGAAGAGAATGGACTTTTCACAAGTTCTCCTTTGACCTCCACATGCACACCATGGCCACCTGTACCCACACATGCACGTAAATGTTTTTTCTCTCTCTTCTCTGTTTCATTCTCTCTCCTCTTCAACCAACTTGACAGGAGTTTTCTCAGCCCCTCTTTTAGAGAGGATCCACGAACTACATGGGATTACCTGTTTCTGCACCCCAGCCACATGTCCACCCCACCTTGGAATTTGTGTCAGAAAATCTCGACATCTCAAATTTATGTTGCTAGAATATGTTTTGGAAGATACTACTTTCCATAGTTTGGGTTATAAACTACTGTGTCCCACATCCCTGAAGTTTTGGTTACCTAAGGCTGGTGGAGTTTATCCCCCCCCCCCCCCGAATTGTTGACTGGGTGACTATGAGATGCTGTTTTATCATTTGAAAATGAGGATAACAGATACACTTCAAATAGGTCTTTTAAGCATTAGGCAAATGGTCTGAAGTATCAGTGACTTCCATTATTCAAGCATTTTAAAAGTCACTTGCAGGATTATGTACTGAAGAAATGAGGAGAGCAAAGGAGAAGGAAAGAGCCCTTTATTCCCAGTGGCCTAAAAACTTTCTACTAGTCCCCACCTCATAGAGTTTCCATCACTTTGGGGCTAGGTATTAAGCTTTTAACACTTAGGTCTTTGGAAAATATTCCAGATCCAAACTATAGTAATTAATAGATGTGGCAAATATCAGGTCATACAGCATAAATGCAATGTAACTTGGTTGTCATAGAGATAAAATACAAGGGAACAGATGTCCTACTGTGATCCCATACTGTTAAAACTTATTTTTAGAAAGCAATTTATTTTAAAACTATGAAGAAGGACATAACAAAACTCCATGGACCCTCCACTTACATTGGAATTAGACATTACAAAAGAGATGAAGTCTTTGTCACTCCTCCAGTCCTTTTATCCCTCAGAAGGAAATGGAGAGAGCCCTCAGAGCCCCCTTCATGCCCTAGCTAGAGCCTAAGGGCAATCAGAGTCCCGCAGCTGCATTTGAAGGCTGGATTGCTCTGTACAGACATTTAATGAAATCCTGCTCCAAGACAATAAATAAGTAAATAAAGGAAGTGAGGGGAATGCATCTCAGTAGAGCGTCACCTGCGTGCACAAAAGCCTAGGCTCCACCCTCAGAATCACAACCAGCACACAGCCTTCCTCCAGTCAACAAAGGAGGAACAAGAGTTCAAGGGCAGCAGCCAGGTGTGGCTCTAATCCCAGCCCTGTGGAGGCTGGGGCTGGTGACTTTCTGTGAGTTCAAGGTCAGACTCCTCTACACTGTGAAACACTGTCTCAAAGCAGAACAGATGGAAATGGTTAATTAAGATTCAGTATTTATGTCTTTATTTTTTCATATGTTCTCACATACTATATGCTTGTATGCATACACGTTACACAGATACATACACCGTACTTAGCAGTGTTTTGTTTTATGGAAGCTTGACCATTAGGTTAGGCTTGTCCCACTTGTTCTTTTTTTATTTCTTTTCTTTTTTCTAAAAGAAAGCAATCTTTTTTCATTTTACATACCAATCCCAGTTCCTACTTCCTCCCCTCCTTAACAGTGTCTTACATTTAAAAGTTTTACATCTGCAGATTATAATTTTAAACTTATTCCTGATGAACAAGATGCAGAGGCACACACCTCTAATCCCAGCTCTAGGACGCTAAGGCTAGAGAATCAAGAGTTTGAACCCACCTGTGCTATAATAGATGTTATTCTTTTTTAAATACATGGTGGGAGGGAAGGAAGGTCCCATGAGGGAGGGTCAGCCGTCCCTCGAGGGGCCACTGCGGGGGTTATTTTTGCCTTTTTCAAAGTTCTGCTATTACAAGACACAGAATCAGAAGACTGAGGAGGGCGTGGTAGCTCATATGCCTGTAATCCCAGCACTTGAGAGACAGAGCGAAGAGGGTAGAAAGTTCAAGACCAACCTGGTTGGCAGAGACAAGTTCCAGGCCAACCTGGGCTATCAAGTTAGACCCCATTCCCCTTACCAAAAATAAAACAAAGGCAACTGTCATACATTTTATCTATCTATTATTCTATGAATAGTCCCCTAGCTATAATTACAGTATCATAATTTGATATTGTACATGTAAGATAAAATGTTTTTCCAAACATCACTAGACATGATCTTCACTGTTTTACTGTTCATTTTTGTCCCAGTCTTAACTAGACTCACTATAGAAATTTCCGTTTTCTTACACCTCCACTTGTGCTTATATATTTACCCCCTGATGGGATGGAGAGAATGTGCTGTGGATGGAAATTTCCGTTTTCTCACACCTCCACTTGTGCTTATATATTTACCCCCTGATGGGATGGAGAGAATGTGCTGTGGAAGAGACAAAGCAGAGGCTTCGGCTTCAGCCTAGTTTTTTGGGGAAAGGGCTAACAGTCAGCAGGACTCTGCACTGTCCAGCAGGCAGTCTAGTCCTGAGCCACACCCCAATCACGGCTCCCCTCAAAATATAGGCGGTAAGCATGTGAGATTTTTAACAAAAGTTCTTTTCTTTATCCACCCACTTCTGCTCTATAAAACCATATAAATAACAATTCATTAATCCAGGTCTCATTTGAAGGTGATATCGGCAATAATTCCTTACTACAAACAACAAGCGTTAACTAAGAACTCTAGGTCTTAAGCCTACACCACCACTTCCAAGTTTCTGGACCTTTTCTTCACTATTTCTTTACCTCCTTTATAGACTGCCCTGATGTACCTGAATTCCTTGAGGCTCTGAAATTAGTCAATGTATCCACTCAGCAATATTATCAGATTGTTTGGATGGTCCAGTATCATCTGGAAGACATCACATATCTGATGAAAAAGATGCAAGAGCAGTTTGGATGGGTGGCTCAACTAGCAACCCATAACCCAGTGACTGCGGGCATCTTTAACTCAACAAAGGTAAGGACCCCAGAGCAGAAATGACGTGTGTTATCTCTATTCTGCTAGTTACTGACTGACTACAGTGACTTTGAGAACAAGCTGAGGAGGAATACGTGTCACTCCATGGTGATCGTATCCAAGCCCACTTGGCTTAACACAGTTCATGGTCTAGAAAGATGGCTCAGTCCTTTACATCAGATACCCATAAGACTGAGGTAGGAAGATCTTTAGTTCAAGGCCTGAATGGGCTATAATGAATTCTGTGCCGGCCTAGAAAACTTAGTGAGACCCTGTCTGAAAACATAACAAAACAAAAATCCTAAAAGGGCTAGAAATGTATCTTAGTGGATTTGCCTAGCATATCTGGGTTCTGTACTGAGTGGGGATGAGGTCATAAAATACAGAAGTATTTTAAATCTAAAATGACTGATTGTTCTCATCACGATAGGGTTGTAGCTGATGGTGACAACCTTGAACTGGCTGATACAGATTTTAAGAAAGAAGACTTGTAAGTAAAGTAGAGTTCAGAATTAGACACCAGGGCTGGAGAAATGGCTCAGTAACTAAGTGCATTTGCTGCTCTTGCAGAGGACGCAGATGTGATGCCCGGTACCATAAGGAAGTTTACAGCCTTCCTAACTACTGCTCCTGGGCATCTGATGCCCTCTTCCAGCCTCCTGAGGAGTCAGGCCTGCGAGTGATGTACAGACATAAATTCAGGCAAAACTCCCATTGCATAAAGTAAATAAAAAATTTAAATTAGACTCTAAAACTTAACAGCTGAGAAAGATTGGAAAAGGTCCTTAACCTTTCTAGTTTCCCCACTAAGATGGGAACAATGGAAGTCACCTTGAAATGTTTGTCTGTAAAGCCAGTGAGGCTCCTTAATTTTTAAGAAGTAAATTATAGCACTTACTACTTTTTATACAATAAACTATGTCACTTTACGAATTAATATCAGGGCTGGAGAATTAAACATTGGTGCCCCAGTGGTTAAAGCACTTGTTGTTCTTGCCGAGGATCCAGGTTTGGTTTTCAGGAAGTACATGGTGGCTCAACCATCTATAACTCCAGTTATGTATAGTTCCTAGAGATCTGACACCCTCTTCTTACCTCCTCAGGCATCATGCAACACATGTGCTTGGTGCACAGACCTAATGTAGTCAAGGAACCCATACGTATAAAGTAGATCTAAAAATTTAAAAAATTAAATATCCTCTAAAAACATACTTAAATTGCACCTGTGCTATGACTCCCACATTTGATTACGAACTCTGCTGCATAAAACAATGGCTGACTCTTCATCCTGAGCCATAATATGCCTATGACCATGCACAAATCGCCTTAATTCCACAGAAGTGTACATTCATTCCTGTGGGGTTAGCATTGAGGTAGGAGGATCCTAAAAAGACCTGGGTACAAGAAGTCCTGGGCTTAGCAACTAAATCTGTGATGTTCTGGAGAGGAAAGAACTGATAGAGTGAACAGATATTACACGGGGTTTAGTGCACTGACTGCCATCCTGTGGTCTGGGTAGTTTAACAGTGGCAGTCCGCTTATTCAAGAGGTTGAGAACCAGTAGCTACTGATCCCACTAGGACAGACACCTCCGCAGCCCTCTCTAGTGCTGAAGGCAGGGGGGTTCTTGGATTCCCACACTGGAAGCTTTGCTATCCACAGATGATAGCAGTGGTGGTGGTGGTTACAGTGCTGGAGGCTACAGTGCTGGCGGCTACAGTGCTGGAGGCTACAGTGCTGGCGGCTACAGTGCTGGCGGCTACAGTGCTGGCGGCTACAGTGCTGGCGGCTACAGTGCTGGAGGCTACAGTGCTGGCGGCTACAGTGCTGGCGGCTGTGGGTACAGTGCTGGCGGCTGTGGTGGCTGTGGCTACAGTGCTGGCGCTGGCAACAGTGCTGGCAGCGGCGGCTGCAGTGGTGGCTGCAGGAGCAGATCATTTGCCCTCACCAGGAAGGAGTGAAGGCAGGCAGGCAAAAAGGAACAGTTTTCCCCTCAGATCTTTACATGAGGGCAACTGCAAAATGGTGCCTCCCACGCGCAGGAGGGTCTTTCCCCCTCCAATTCATCTCTCCAGGAAATGCTATCACAGACCCATCAAGAGGCATGTCTTTAGTTGATTCCAGATCCAGGGAAGTTGACATCAAGGCTAACATCACAGGTTCCTGTACCTGCCCCTGCTCCAGCCACTGTGGTCTAGAACTCCCTGCTGCACCCATGTTCTTATTCGGCATCCCTCTCTTCTCCCAGGATGCTTTACTCATCCTCATAAAGGTTTTACCTGAGAGTATCCTTTTAGCAATCAACTCACACTGGGACTCAGCCTGTTTTGAGGGAATCTGCTAGAGACAAGGAAGCTGAGCTTGGTGTAAAGACTTACTCTCCCAAAGGATGAACCCAACTCCAGCTTAGCTGTGCAAGCACACAATGAAAGAAGATAAAACTAGTGTGAAAACAAAAAATATAATGATGCTTTAGAAGTATTAACATATTCGTTAAATTCATTGAACACTTGTTTCCAAACAGAAACCCATAATGGGTTGGGCACCCAAGAGCTAATGGCATAAGAAAGACCATGTTTAGGTGCTGTGGTGCTCATGTCCCACAGTCCCCTCTACAGGCTTCACTCCCCTTTCCTTGGCCCTTCCCAGCTCTTTTTCTCCTTTACCAGCTGCCTCCCGGCAACCATTGCTTAACCCATCAGCTCAATTTAGAGAGTCTCCCCACAAATAAGAATGTTTTGTGCTGTTGCCTCTTCCCATTCCATTCCCATCCCACCCTTGGGGACATAGTTAGATTTAGAAACCTCTCCTTCCCTCCTTAAACATGGCTCTCCTTTTTGCTTGACAAATAAAAAAAAATGCAACCAACACAGAACTCTATAATAAGGAAAATCATATTTAGTTAACTGAGCGTGGTGGTGCACATCTGGAATCCCAGCACAGAGACTAAGGTGGTGCACATCTGGAATCCCAGCACAGAGACCGAGGTGGTGCACATCTGGACCTGAGCACCGAGGCTAAGGTGGTGCACATCTGGAATCCCAGCACAGAGACTAAGGTGGTGCACATCTGGACCCCAGCACAGAGACTAAGGCAGGGAACTGAGAATTCAAGGCCAGCCTGGAATACACAACGAGTTCCAGGCCACCCAAACAACATGAATACCCTGTCTCAAAAATCAAGCCAGGTGGTGGTGGCTCACACCTTTCAACCCAGGCAGAGACAGGTGAATATCAGTGAGTTTTAGGCCAGTCTAGTTCACAAAGCGAGTTCCATGACAGCCAAGAATATTGCACAAAGAAACCCTGTCTCAAAAAAAAAAAAAAAAAAAAAAAATCAAACCTGAGTGCAGTAGCAACTAAGAAGAAAATTTTCCAGGTTTCTACTTTAAGGGTCACAGAAATGGTGTCTGCAAAGCGGTGTCCATCAAGTTCTTTCAACATAACCGGTCATTCCTCAAAGTCTTCCACACTCCACAGCAGCTTCTCTGTCTCTGTCTTTGTGAGCAGGGCCTAGACACAGGTCAGCTCTTGTCTCTTCAGTTGACTGACACCTGTGGTATGCTAAGGGGTCTTGCTGTTGACATTTACTACTAACTGCAACTAGACGATGCAGAATGTGCTGTGTTGTGGTCCAGGTGGAGAATATCAAAGTGCAACTGACCTTATACCAAATTCCAGCCTCAGAGCCTGGCCTTCCTGGATTTTACCAAACTCAAAGCAGCACTAGAAAATATGTTGAGAGGGACTTTACCTATGTGACAATCTGGGATAGGACTGCCATCAACTGCAATAAGAGTTATGAGCAGTGTGTGATGCAGACCACACCTGTGAAGTCTGTGTCCACTATGGAGTATAATTTGGACATGGACTTTGACATTCCCCTCGACTATAAAAAACAAAACAATAATAACAATAAAAAACCATAAAGACAAGTATGAGAAGTCAACAGAGGGCAAAGCTGACTGCTCTCTGATAGAGAGCTCATCTCCCTCATCGCTGAAAAGCTGAGCTTCCTCGCCTTCTCTGCTTGTGGGACTAAATTGGATGGGAATAGAAAGGCTCACATTCAATCCTTTCCCAGTCCCAGCAGGTAGACTCTACGAGAGGAACTCTCAGTTACAAATTTAAACTTGGGAAGATCACTTTCATCATCACTTATGTCCATTTCTGTGTCTGGACAGGCAGTGGCCATTGAATTCACGAGTTTACTTTAGTCTGTTACTTGTACAAGACACACCAAGAGAGTCAACAACTGGGCAGGCAGTGGTGGTGCACACCTATAATCCTAGCACTTGGAAGGCAGAGACAGGCAGATCTCTGTGAGTTCAAGGCCAGTTTGGTCTATAGAGTGAATTTCAGGAAAGCCAGGACTGTTTCACAGAGAAGCCCTGTCTCAAAAAATAAAAATAAGAGCAATAAACATACCAACAGGCAGCACTAATTTGAAAAAAAAAAAAGAGAGAAATAAAGAAAAAGAAAAAAAAAGGACATGAAGTTGGAAGGGGATATTTGAGGTGAGTATACTGTTTACATATATGAAATTGTCCTTTTTTCCGTTTTCCTTGGCCCGTCTCTAACACTGTCAAAGAATAAAAGGTATTCCTAATTTAAAAGAAATCCGTGCTCTTTTGACCCAGTGGTTGAAGAGAATGAAGCTGGAGAAAGAGGAATATTTGAATTACTGTACTGGTGCATGCACTTCATTATACATTGGTCCACACTTATAAATGAAAAACACCAAGAACAGGAAGAAGGTGCAATGGGTAAAAGCACTTACTATGCAAGTCTGAGAACCTGCGTCTGAATCTCTAGAACCCACATAAACCTGGGCCCAGAGCATCTGCAATCGCAGTGCTCCTGTGGGGAGGATGGGGTCAGCTGGTTCAGTGTACTCAGCAGGAAGATAGCAGAGACCCTCTCTCAAACAAGATGGGAAGTGAGGACAGCATTTGAGGTTGTCCTCTGACCGCCACACGTTCTGTGACACACATCTGTACTCCCTTAGATGAATGGACACACACAACACAAATGCTAACATAAATTATGCTTTGGTGACAATGATGTGCAGGTGATGGCTTCTCAGTTGAACCAAGTGTACCCTTCTGGTGGAGGGAAATAATTATGGAAGACTGAACATGCGTGGAGAGACAGCCTGTGAGAGGGAGAAGTATTTAAATCAAAGTGCCAATTTTTGCTGTAAACCAGAAACTTTAGGAAAATTAAATATTGCTTTATTGATTGAGACAGGTTTTCTTGTAGCCCAGGCTGGACTCAACTCAATACGTAGAAAAGGATGGCCCTCAACTTCTCGTCCTCTGGCCTCCATCTCCAGGCTTACAGGATTACAGGTGTGAGCCATCATATCCATTATTTTTGTAAAAGTACACATGGGTGAGAATCCAGGTGTGAGGGAATGTTCACGTACTGTCCATCGGTGTTTTTTTTTGTTTGTTTGTTTTTTTGTTGTTGTTTTTTTTTTTTTTTTTTTTGGTTTTTCGAGACAGGGCTTCTCTGTGGTTCGGTGTTTATTTTAGCTTGAGTTAAAACTGCCTAGGTTTGGGGCTGAAGACTCAGTGGTGAAGAGCTCTGACTACTCTTCCAGAGGACCCGGATTCAATTTCTAGCACCCACATGGCAGTTCACAACTGTCTGTAATTACAGTTGCAGGGGACCCAACATCCATACACATAAAAAAATAAAAATTAAGAACAAAAAAAAAATGCCTCAGTTTTGTGTGACGAGAAGAGCATATAAAGTAGCATGAAACAGCTCTCACTTTTTAAACTTAGACTTCTTTTAATTTCTAACAGTTTGACTTTTGGGTTTAATAAACCTTGCTAGCAGAAGCCAGTTTGACACGGTACGAGAGCTGTCAGAGTGAGGAGATGTTTACAGTTGGATTTAAACCCTTTTTAAAAGAGCATTTAGCGTGAGTGAAAGGGTGCCTGGATATCAGCTGATTTGCAGCTTATAATTCCTTATCCGACAGGGGTGACACCTATGTACTTCCATTATTTCAGACACTGTCTCAAGACAGCAGAAAGAAAGTGGCATCCCTCTCTTTCCTGCAGACTGAGTTTTGTTTCTCATCTAGGTTTTGGTTTCCTAAAAGAGAAGTTATCTGTTCAGTGAAAACTGACCGTTTCTCGCATTCCTCTTGCAGGACCATTAGCTTGTTACTGCAGCATGCCCGGAAGTTGAGCAACAGCACAAGCGGGCATCATTTGGTTCTGGGTGGCCATGGGAAATATGAGAGGTGAACACAGTTTTCTTTCCTGCCCCCCCTCAAAGCCAGTAAGGTTTGGAGTTAAATGCCCCACCAGGTGGAATTTCGCCAAACCCAGGCCCATTTCTCCTCTCAGTCATTATCTGACTTGAAGTGGCTGCAGCTCTTCTAAGCCCCCCTTCTGTTGCCCCTGGGGAGTTAGCGCCTGGCACGATTGAAAGGTGATCTGGGTTAGAAATGTTTTTCTAGAAGAAACAGATTTGCAGGGATAGAGTTACACAAATCACCCTGGATGTGCTACACACAGAGTCAGACATCATCTTCCTTAGTTACACACACACACACACACACACACACACACACACACACACGGCCCACTTTGAAAGGCAAGCTACCCAGGACAAAACGGCAGAGATACTCTAAGTTTTTATGGGTTTTTTTCCTTGGTTTTAGAATATCTGTTTCCTGCCTCTACAGCTGCTGGGTGTGTCCCTTCTCCTGTTCCTGTGATCTAAACCTAAAAAAGGAATCTTGAAAAAGAATGAAGATCTTAAAGTCAAGTGCTAAGTTCACACATTTTCACACACCCACTGTTTATTTACAGGGTCCCTTCTTAGATCTACAGGGTCTCAGTTCTTTCCATTTTGGAGAATGTTTTTGCCTTCCTGCAGGACTAAATCTTTTCAACCATGTTGCTTTATCAGAACAAAAAAGTTGACATTCAGGGGGCTGGAGAGATGGCTCAGTGGTGAAGAGCATCATGGGGGCAGAAAGTTGTATACATAATAAATAAATCTTTAAAAAAGGTTGACATTAAATAGCACATTGTTTCAGCTTTGCAAGTCTACAACTTAAACACTGCTTCGGACTCAAAGCCACATTCCTTAAGATTCCCTCTCCCAAAGCAACCACACAAGGAATAGAGGCCTTTAATGGTTTAATTGTGTTCTTCTCTACTCTGTGTTTCCCAAGCCTCTAAACCTGCTCCCAGGGGAGAACTTTGATCCTATGGGAAACAGCCAGTGGAATGGGAGGAAAGACGTCCCCCAGATATTTAACAGCTTATACTCTACACAAATCAGAGCTCCCATTTTCCTCTGTCCATCTAGGAGCCTTGGAGCTCCATCCCTGCTAGGCTTCTCTGTAGCCCTTTAGCCAGCAAAATCACTTCTCCAATCAGCATTCTGTCCTCTAACCAGGACTGGGGAAACTTTGATAACGGAGATAAATGTTTTTCTCTGGACATGGAAACATGATTCTAACCAAACATAATCAACACTGTACTGCATTTGTAAAATCATGACTAGTAATTCCTTAGTGGGTCAACCCATAGAAAACCTCATGGAAAGGCCCTCTTCAGTTGATCCTATTGAGAGATCCCTCAATCACTTATCCAGAAGTATGGTTTGGCATATGGAATTTCCTATTGGTACTGAGGTTTATTTAATTTCAGTTCATTTTGGTATGTCTGTGTATGTATGCACACATGCATGTAGGTGTCCAAAGAAGCCAGAAGGGGGATTGGATGCAATGGAGCTGGAGTTACAGGTGACTATGAAGCCTCCTGATACACCCTTTACTGCTGATTCATCTTTCCAACCATCTCTCTCTCTCTCTCTCTCTCTCTCTCTCTCTCTCTCTCTCTCTCTCTCTGTCTCTGTCTCTGTCTCTCTGTCTCTGTCCACTGCCCCTTTTGTTTTTCATTAAATACAGTGACTGCCTCTCAAACAACTGCTGTCTTAAACAGCAATTGCAACTCCAGCACCTACCAGCAGCTGAACTGGCCACAGCCATTGTGGGAATCCTGTGTCCCCAGGCACCAATTCTATCACAACCAATAAAGGAACTTTATCTAGATCTCTGTCCTTCTGCAGAACTCAGGACTCAAAAACTGATGTGACATTAAGCTCACCCAGAGAGGCTAAATAGCAAGCTAACATCTCCTTGCTGGTGCCTCCCCTAAGGGGGCATTCTTCTGCTCAGCCCCCACTTAAGAACCCTAGCTACACTTAGTTCCTCCCCACCACTTCCTGTCTGCTAGTTGCTGATTCACACTCCTGACCCCAGGTTAATTTTATTTAAACAAATGTAACACATCTTTGCATTGTTAACAAAAAGCAGCAAAAAAAGTAGCATTTAAAATAATATTCCACAACAGCAATTGCTGCTTAGGACAGCAGTTGTTTAAGAAGCAGTATTTAATGAAAAAAAAAAAAGCAAAAATAAAAAACGGCGATGGTGGCCCATGCCTTTAATTCCAGCACTCAGAAAGGCAGAGGCCAGGGGAATCTCTGTGAGTTCAAGGCCATCCAGGTCTACAGAGTGGGTTCCAGAACAGCCAAGTGAAGTATTACTGTGTTGCTCTTACTGTTCTCTAGAATAACCTTCTCTAGAATTTAAGCTCAAGATATCCTGTGCCTCCCAAGTTTGGACTACAGATGGGTTTGGCTTCAAAACTTACTTGGTTACTGGATATCTTCTTAATTCTCTGAGACTTTCCAAAAGAATTGAAGTCTCCTGACTCTTCCTTTTTTTTCTCTCTCTCTCTTATTTGATTGAAACTCCCCAGTTCCTCCCCTTCCTGCATTTGTCTCATTCCAGGTTGGCTTCAAATTCACCACGTAGCCCAGCATATCATTGAATTCATACCCAATGCTGAGATTATAGGTGGATACCACGACACCTAGTATTTTAGTTACATTTCTATTGGTGTGAGAAGGAATTGCGGACAGTGCAATTTATAGAAGAAAATGTTTAATTTGGGGCTTAAAGTTTCAGATGGTGAGTTCCATGGCTATCACAGAAGGGAGGATGGCAGTAGGCAGGCAAGCATGGCACTGGAGAAGTAGCTGAGAGCTCAGATCTTGAGACGCAAGTGGGAATCGTGTGGCCTTTTTAAATCTCAAACCTCACATTCAGTAGCAATTCTCCCTATTCTTCCCAAACTGTTCCACCAGCTGGTGGGGGGCAGACATTCAAATATATGAGTCTGGGGGGCACATTCTCATTCCAGCCACCACAGCCAGTTTAGGGGTTTCAAGCATGTTACGCAAGTACTCTACCAACTGAGGGATGCCCCTAGCCCCCAGCTCCTTTTCTTTGCCATGGGAAAGACAGACACTTTCTTATGGGCATGCTATCTGTAGCTATCAGTCTGTGGTTATCAGAAGATAACTCACCTCATGATTGCCAGGGAACAGAAGGAGGGCACTAGGTATAGCCTACCCAGCTACTCCCTCACTAGTGACATACTTCCTCCAGCTGGGTGTCACCTAAAGCTCCTACCACCTCCCCAAACAGTGCCACCAGCTAGGGGCCAAGCATTCCAGAGATGGACCTGTAAGGGGGTATTTAACATTCAATATATATATACACATATTCCAAAGATGCATACTAAACCAGGTCTGCTATGACATGTCTGTGATCGTAGCAGTCTGGAGTCTGAGGCAGGATGACTATGAGCAGAGGGGCTGTGACTAATTTACTACCTAATTTCTTGAGAGAAGACACTTTTCTTCTTGTGACGTCGAAAGGTAAACAAGGACAGGTTGTCTCATTAGTCCATCCCTCTCAGTTGGCATTTTTTATGTGTGCATGTGTGTGTCCATGCACATATCTGAGTGTATACAGGGAAGCCAGAGGTCTACTGTAGGTATCCTTCTTTATTTCCCTATACCTTATTTTTGAGACACAGCTTGTACTGATAAGAAACCCACAGATTACACCTTCCCTTCTTCCCCGACCTCTGTGGTCCCAATTTTGTCTGGTGATCTTCTCTATTTTGACTTTTCACGTGGATCTATATATGGTTTTCTTAGGGTGCACTTTGTTACTTAGCTTCTCCAGGATCGTGAACTATAGGCTCAATATTCTTTGTTTATGGCTAATAACCACTTATGAGTGAGTGAGTACATACCATATTCATCTTTTTGGGTCTGGCTTACCTCACTCAGGATGGTGTTTTCTGGTTCCATCCATTTGCATGTAAATTTCAAGATGCCATTGCTTTTTTTTTTTTTTTTTTTTTTTACCACTGAGTAGTACTATAATGTGTAAATGTGTCATGTTTTCTTGATGTGTTCTTTGGTTGAGGGGTATCTAGGTTCTTTCCAGGTCTGGCTATTATAAATAATGCTGCTATGAACATAGTTGAACAAATGTCTTTGTAGTATGATTGAGTATCCTTTGGGTATATATCCAAGAGTGGTGTTGTTGGGTCCTGAGGTTGATTCCCAAGTTCCTGAAAAATCACCCTACTGATTTCCTAAGTGATTATACAAGTTTGCATTCTCACCAGCAATGGGTGAGTGTTCCCCTTATTCCACATCCTCTCCCAGCAGAAGCTATCATTGGTATTTTTGATCTTAGCCATTCTTACAGGTACAAGATGGTAGCTTACAGGTTGTTTTTATTTGCATTTTCCTGATGGATAAGGATGTTGAAGCTTTCCTCAAGTGTCTTTCAGTCATTTGAGATTCTTCTGTTGAGAATTCTCTGTTTAGTTCTGTACCCCCATTTTTTATTAGGATTTTATTTGGATTTTTGATGCCTAATTTCTTGAGTTCTTTATGTATTTTGGAGATTAGTCCTCTGTCTGATGTGGGGTTGGTGAAGATCTTCTCCCAGTCAGTGGGTTGCCTTTTTGTCTTATTGACTGTGTCCTTTGCTTTACAGAAGCTTCTCAGTTTCAGGAAGTCCCATTTATTTATTGTTGCTCTCCGTGTCTGAACTACTGGGGTTATACTTAGGAAGTGGTGTCATGTGCCCATGCATTGATGGCTACTTCCCACTTTCTCTTCTATCAGGTTCAGTGTGGTTGGATTTATGTTGAGGTCTTTAATCCTTTTGGATTTGAATTTTATGCTTGGCAATAGATAAGAATCTGGTATTTACATTCTTCTACATGTTGACATCCAGTTATGCCAGCACCACTTGTTGAAGATGCTTTCTTTTTTCCATTATATATTTTTAGATTCTTGGTATAAAATCAGGTGTTCATAGGTGTGGGAATTAATATCTAGCTCACCAATTCAATTCCATTTGTCAACATCTTTGTTTTTATGCCAATACCAAGGTGTTTTCATTACTGTTGCTCTGTGATAGAGCTTGGTATCAGGGATGGTGATACCTCCAGAAGTTCCTTTATTGTACAGGATTGTTTTGGCTATTTTGGATTTTTTGTTTTTCCCATATGAAGTTGATTATTGTTCTTTTAAGATCTTTGAGCAATTGTGTTGGGATTTTGATGGGGATTGCAATGAATCTATAGACTGCTTTTGGTAAGATTGCCATTTTGTTATGTTGATCCTACCTATTCAAGAACATGGGAGATATTTCCATTTTCTGGTATCTTCTTCAGTTTCTTTCTTCAGACTTAAAGTTCGTGTCAAACAGGACTTTCACTTCTTTGGTTAGTGTTACCCCAGTATATTTTATAAAATCATTTGCGGTTATTGTGAAAGGTGGTGTTTCTCTCATTTCTTTCTCAGCTTCTTTATCATTTGTATATGGGAGGGCTTACCAACTCTAGCTGGACTGGGAAGGAACAAACATAGGACCAAACTAGTCCCTCTGAATGTGGTTGACAGTTGGATGCCTAGAACAGACTGCAGGACCACTGGCAGTGGCACCAGGATTTATCCCTACTGCTTGCACTGGCTTTTTGGTAACCTATTCTCTTTTGATGGATACCTAGATATAGTTGGGAGGGCCTTGAACCTTCCCCAAAGCAATGCCCCTTATCCTCCCTGTGGAGTGGATGGGGGTGGGGTGGGGAGTAATTAAAGGAAATGGGAGGAGGGGAGGGAGTGGGAACATGGATTTGTATGTATAATGAAAATAGATGTTTTTAAAAATATTTTTAATTTTAATTTTTTTGTTTGTTTTTTGAATCAGCATTTCTATGTAGCTTTGGAGCCTTTCCTGGAACTAGCTCTTGTAGACCAGGCTGGCCTTGAACTCACAGAGATCTGCCTGCCTCTGCCTTCCAAGTGCTGGAATTAAAGGTGTGTACCACCACCACCTGGCCTTGTTTTTTTTTTTTGTTTGTTTGTTTGTTTGCTTTGTTTTTTGTTTTTTAAGAACAAATAAAAGAACTCACAGATTCCCTATTTGGGTTAGCCAATGAACTCCATGATCCATCTGCCTCTCCCGCCCCGCTTCCCCCAGCACTGGGGTTATGGGGATACACCACCGACCTTGGCTTTTTACAGGATGTGGGATAGGACCTCAGTCTTTCTGTTCACACAACAGGCTCCATACTGACTGAGCCATCCCCTCAGTCTTTGTATCTTTTTGATTTGTTGTTTTCCTTTTTGAGACAGGGTCTCACTATGTAGTCCAGGCTGGCCTGGAACTCATAGCTGTCCTCCTGCGCCAGCCTTTGGATTGTTGGAATTACAGATATTTACAACTGGCGATATTCTTTAAAAACAGAGAGCCCCAAAGTTCCCTAAGGTGACCTCTTTTTTTAAAGATTTATTTTTTTGTGTGAACATTTTGACTACAAGCAGGTAAGTGCATCATGTGTGTGTCCAGTGCCCATGGAGGCCTGAAGCCAGTGTCACATCCCCTGAGACTGGAGTTGCAGATGTCTGTGAGCCACCACGTCTGTGCTGAGAACGGACTAGTCCTTTGCAAGAGAAGGCAGAGCTCTTAATCACAGAGCCATCCCCATCCTCATGAGGTGGCCTGTTTTGCTCCTGAACACCCCGAGTTCTCCTCCTTTCTCAGGAGAGCTCACCTTACCCTCCTCCCCTCACTGACTTGTCACCTGTCCCTTTCTCCATTTGTGTCTTAACCCTGCTAGGGTAGGTTGGATGAAGTGGCCTGCTTTAGAGCTGATCCCTCTCTTCCATTCAGAGACTGGAAAGTCTGTAAAGGATATGCAGCCCCAGTACCATTGCCTTTCACAGAGTTGGTGTAGCCTTCTCCCCAGCTACCCACTCACCCATGCACCCATTTTACCAGCCCACGTTTAACCTTGCCTTCCTGACCTGCTACATCACACCCTTGGTTAGTGTACTGTTCCTTGGCAACATGCAAGCCAGTTGAATAACATTTAGTTTCTTTTGCTTTGTTCATGTTACCCTTTTGCTCAATTAGGCTTCTTGAACAACTGCTTGATTTCCTGGATACTTTGCAAAACTGCTTTGCTGTAGTAGGGGCTGTGGGCCTCTTCCCACAGCCCGGCTCATGGTTGCCTGGCTAGCTTATGCCCCAAAATAACGACACACAAACTCTATTCTTTTAAACACTGCTTGGCCCATTTCTGTTCATGTATGTAGCACCCCAAGGAGCGCTTACCGGGAAGATTCTAGCCTACGTCCATCCTGGGTCAGAGCTTCATCGCATCTGCCGGGGAGAGGGGAGCATGGTGCATGGCGTCTGCTCCAGAGAGCAGAGCTGTCGAGTCTGAGCTCACTTCCTCTTCCTCCCAGCATTCTATTCTGTTTACTCCACCCACCTAAGGGGTAGCCTATCAAATGGGCCAAGGCAGTTTGTTTATTGACAAATGACCTTCCTCCATCATTTCCCTTTTTTCTGTTTAAAAAAAAAAGGAAGGCTTTAACTTTAACATAGCAAAATTACATATAACAAAACAGTTATCAAGTAAAAATTACAATATTTACATCTCTTTTATCTTTATCATAACTAAGGAAAACTATAACTATAACTATCTATCTATTATTCAACTCCATCAAAGACTCCAGAAGAATACAATATTACCTAAGCAAACAAAAAGTAAGCAACTTCTAAACTCTAGAAATGACAGAGACATCTCGCTACCTTGACAGTCACCCAAAGTTTCTCTGTACCGTTGGGGCATCCATCTTCGGCCTAAAGGCCCATAGTTTCCAGCACACATTTCCATGAAGCAGGAAATTTCAAAGGCAGTTCAGTCACTATCTGCTGTGTCCTGCAGAATGTCTCACATGAATTCATGTCTCTTTCATGAATCAGGAACCCCAAAAGATCATCTCACCTTTAGGCAAGTTCAGCAGTCCTCTCTCTGCGGGTTCTTTGTGTCCAGTTTATACAATAGTCCAGGCAAGAGCAGTTTCTTGCCCAAATAGCTATCAAACTCCATAAGGTGCCTCTTCGATGCCCGTCTTCTTTCTTCTTGAAGTAGATTGGTGCTGCCAGGAGCAGAGTGTCTCATTGTCATGAAAAACCCTAAGTTATTAAAGCACTTAAAATGCCATATTTTATAATCTTTGAAAGATATGAAGAATGTCTATCTAAAATATAAGCATGCACATCTAGAAAATCTAACATGACTACAAACTTGACTATTATTGATAATTATCCATTAACAACCTATATACATTACATTTTTAAGTGAACTACACAATCACAATACCTTAATCAATATCAGAAATACATATACATATAATAAAATTGACCTTAAATTAATATCAGTAAACCAAGATTCATATCAATGCAAATTATTCACATCTATATCATCCCCTCTTTAAATGTAAAAGAACATTTATGAACAATATATGGGAACATGGGCGCAGTTATTTCTCTCCAAACTGCTTCCTGCTGAATGGGGGCGCTGTTATTCAGATCTTTCATGGAGTAACCTGTGTGCCAGGGTCATCTCAGTCGGCAGTTGAGTGAAGTAATTTTCTGAAGGTGTTCACAGCAACCTTTCAGGAGGGCGTGGTCTATCATACCATATTGGAATAGAAAAAATCGACAGAGTCTCATCCTCTGTGAAAACAAAAGAAGAAACTCCTTTCCAAAGCATCATGTCCTTAGATTCAAATTTTAAAGTCAAGGTATTTTGAAAATATCTATCTTGGATTAGTTCAGCAGCACTTATAAACAAATATCTTTTAGCATCTGCTGCTCCTTCCTCAGCATTCAAACAATTCAAAGAGAGCATAATAGCATACAGTATCAAGATTCTCTGTGTATTTTCCATCTTTGTGCAGCTTTATTTTAACTCTATTTTGTTTATTTTTACTTTTGTTTTATATTCTCTGTATATATTTGTCCTGGAATAACTCTGTAGACCAGACTGTCCTTGAACTCTCAGAGATCCTTCTGTCTCTGCCTTCCAGACAGTGGGATTAAAGGCGTGTGCTACCACACCTTGAAGTCTCAGAGGTCAATCTCCCTCTGCCTTCCAAGTGTTGGGGATTAAAGGTGTGTACTACCACACCCAACTACTATCTTTCTTCCTTATTTTACTTTTAAGAACTTTAACTTTCAGCCTGCATATATTTTTAAACACACTGTAAATCATTTAAAGTTTTCTTTGTCTTTGAATCTCTCTTTACTGTATATCTCTCTTTTTCTGACCACATGAGTCTTTAATTTACCAAGCAATATCAGTAGGATGAAAGCCGTGGCTTTGACGGCTGGATTCAGCCATTCCTTAGCTTTCCAGCCTCATGGCTGAGGTACCGGCTGTAGCCATGTTTACCACCACAACTCTGTGGCGTTTCAAGGTCCTTGCCAGCAAATAAGCTACAACACTCAAATGCTCTCTCTGTAGCTGATCTCCTGCCTCAAAGAGTCAGAGTTTGCCCTGGCAGGATGGCCCACAAAGCCGGCATTTTAAAACAGCACAACTTTTTTCCTGCTACGGCTGAAAACCGAAAAGCATGCCTTCAGCTTTTCACCAACACCGTTTTAAGTGTTTCGTGGCAGGACCTCTTAAATGAGCTGCAAGGTTTCACAGCTGAAGCTGAGTCAGGAAGCCTCTCTTAGATGAGAGCACTTGCTTGCCTCTAGCAAGCAGAGCAGACCCGAGAAATTGTTGCTACCAAGAAAACATGCTTTATTCTTTCCCAAGCTTTCTCAAGCTTTCTGTAGATTCAGTGCCCCACGTTGGGCGCCATCTGTAGTAGGGGCTGTGGGCCTCTTCCCACAGCCCGGCTCATGGTTGCCTGGCTAGCTTATGCCCCAAAATAACGACACACAAACTCTATTCTTTTAAACACTGCTTGGCCCATTTCTGTTCATGTATGTAGCACCCCAAGGAGCGCTTACCGGGAAGATTCTAGCCTACGTCCATCCTGGGTCAGAGCTTCATCGCATCTGCCGGGGAGAGGGGAGCATGGTGCATGGCGTCTGCTCCAGAGAGCAGAGCTGTCGAGTCTGAGCTCACTTCCTCTTCCTCCCAGCATTCTATTCTGTTTACTCCACCCACCTAAGGGGTAGCCTATCAAATGGGCCAAGGCAGTTTGTTTATTGACAAATGACCTTCCTCCATCACTTTGCTCCCTCTCCTTTTATGTGAGCTCTGGGATTAAAACTCAGGTGGCTGACCCGCACAGCAGCACCTTTGACCCAGCTCACAGGCCCAGTGCCAACTTACTGACAGGCTGGGAAGCAGAAAAGCTATCCCGAATTTTCTTGGTATGAGGCAAATATCCCCGAAAAAAATGGTAGAATTCACAGTCTCATATCTCTCTAGGCACTCCTTGTCTGTCTGTCTGACTGTCTGTCTGTCTATCTATCTATCTTTGAGAGAGGATCCTAGGCTGGCCTCAAACTTCAGATCTTCCTCCCTCACCCAAATGCTGAGGTTAGAGGCCTCTAACATCACTCCCAATCTTTAATACTTTCATATTATTCCAACGTTTAATATTTATTTTTATGATAAAAATTTAAAAGTAAAACATATGAAGTACTGTGATACACCATGACCAGGTGGGATTTATTCTAGCAATGTAGTTTTGGTTTATTTTTCTTACGGCACTTTAGATTGAATTCAGGGCTTCACACATGCGCTAGGCAAGTGCTTAATCATGGAGATGATGATTATGTTTGGAAATTAATCATATGGAAGTATTTAGGAAAACAGTTGCTATCAATGTCCTAGATGCCTGAAAGTCACTAGATAAAATTTAACAATCAATAACACAATAAGAAAAAAGGGTTCTTTTAAAACTTATAAAATGTGAGTCATCACAAAAGCTGTTATTAGTGGGAAAATACGAAACATCTCCCAGTCACCCTCAGCAAGGGCATATATAAAGGCCTGTCTAGCTCTTTGTGGAGAAGGGTCATTTATCTCTGCCATGATCGTGGCTCCTTTATCCTCCTGTTGTTTCCCAAGTACAGAGTCAGAGGCTTACTAGTGGCAGTTGTAATGGGCAGGTCAAAGTACACTTATCTATCTCTAGATGAGATAAGCCCCCTCTGGAGACAGAATTGTGGTTGGAGGTTTCTCTGTCCTGCTTCTAAATAACCACTTGGAAACTTAATATCAATTGTAAAGTACTTGGCCTGTTGCTCAGGCTTATTATTATCTAGCTCCTACTTTTAAATTTCTATTTATTATGCATTACCATAGAGCTATGGCTTTACCTCTGGTCTAGAACATCTTGTTGCTTTGGCAGCTTAGTGGCATCTCCCAGACCCCACCAATCTTCCTTGTATTTTCAGTTTGGCTTTCCTGCATAGGCTTATTCTGTCTTGCTATAGAGCAAAGAGTTGGTGTAGCAGCTTCTTTATTAACATACTCATAGCATAGAGGAAGTTAATAAAACATACTCACATCATACAGGAAGGATGTCCCACAGCACATGGCCTCTAAGTAAATTTGGGGGTATGAAGCACCAAAATCTTAGTTGTTGTAATCTATGCCAAACCAAGACAGGCTCTTGGTTCTACTCTTGGATTCCACTGACTGGCATCCTTTTCACTGGGACACAGTGCCATAGAAAAACCTCTGATTTCACAAACGGGATGCATAGTACAGGATAGTGTTCTGTCGTCTCAGAGTTCTTCAGGCTGGCATTTTGGTTACACCTTTAGTATCTGTTTCAGCCTTCTACCAGGCCGGTACAGCCAGTAGATGCCATCGTCAGGGGTTCATTTCTATTTCTTTAGCTGTGCATGTGGAACTTTGTGCTTGCAGATCAAGCACTCCTTAAGCCCAGATCATCAGAGCTGACAGTTTACTGCTAAGGAAGGCCGCATCCATCTGAGTGTCTCTCTGCCATGCTCCTTTACTCTTTAGACAGGGTCTCATGATCCTCTTCTCTCAATTGCCCAAAGAATGGATTACAGGTATGTACTACCGTCCACCTTCTTTCTTTCTTAATTAAGTTTTGCTTTTCAGCAGTTGGTGATAATTTTTCTTGCCTAACAAACAAGAGGAGTTGAGTTTGGTCTCCATAGCACATAATCCAGACAAGGAGACAAACTGTAATCTCATGCTTTGGAAGTAGAAGGCAGAAGGTCAGAAGTTCAAACTACACAGGGAGTTTAGACCAGCCTGGACTAGAGACTTTACCTCAAAATTACTTTTTTAATTAATAAATATTATTAAATTTTATTCTTTTCTGGCTTTCTTTAGAGACGCAGCCTTAAAAGGCCACCTTGGTCTTTAGCTTGCTATATAGCTCAGCCTGGTCTGACCTCAAAATCCTTGCTCCTCAGCATTCTGAATGTGGGTGCAGATTACATGTGTTGGCCATCATGCCTAGCTGAACTTCTAGTTCTGGGATCAAATCCAAAGGCTATGACACGCTAGACACATACTCTAGCTAGCCCGAGCCTACTGCCCCACTACTAGCCAGTTACACTAGATCATGTAAAGAAAATGAATTTCAAAGCTATGGATTTTCCTCTGGTTCGACTTTATTAACAGAGTTTTAAGATTTTAGCCGCCCATACTTTATGTCTAGCAATAGTTCAACAGCTCATGTTTTTCCAGACTATTTTCACTGTTTCCCTTTCTCAGACAGGACAGCCTGTTGAATATTCAAGTTGTGGCTCCATGAGGCTGGAAGACACCTCATGGAGCCTGCTTGTTACCGAGTGCCCAGTTGGTCTCGGTCAGTGCTGCTCTGCTGCTCAGTGAGCTCTCAGGAGCAGCAGTAACCACACCGCTCTCAGTGAGTAGTCCCCTCCACAGGGTTTGCACACGACTTGCTTCTGACTCTAAGGCCAGTGTGGTGCCCCATACATTGGTTCTGCTTGACTTGAACAGGCAGAGTCTTCCTCTTCCCTGGCATGTTCTCCTGAGTGTTAAAACCACCTCTAGACTGTGTTCATTTAGCTCTATCTGCAGATAACTCTTTTAATCGACATTTCCTCATGGATAGAGTAGGGAGCTTAGGGAGCTTGGGTGCCTCTGCCCTGCGGTTCTATAAGACATACATAATTGACTGGAGTGGGGGAACTTTGTGGTAGCGTAGCCTCCCTTAAGCTGCCCAAAGCTCTTCGGTGGTGAAGGTGTTTGTGAGCTGTCCATGTTTTCGGAGGTACTCTTCATGGTCTAAGTGCTGGTATGCTGTCCAGGAGGATTCCTGGTGCTGTAGCTGCCTTGAGTCATTGTGATCCTACAAGTGACCCCAATGAACTCACTGATTCACTACCCGGATTGGGATGGAATCCTTTCTTTGTTTTTTTGTTGCCTTTTTCATCCGGGTGAAGGAAGGGTGAACAGATGCTTCTTCCCACCCTCTAATATGTCTGGCTCTGCAGGCCAAGTGGTGTCTTCTTTAGATTGTTTAACACCATCACAGTGGACAAGCACTTGCAGAAAGTCAGTGAATGGGTCTTACTTGGTTCACACTGTAGTCTGCTAACTCCTGGTTTAGCTCAAACCATGTACTTTCATCAGAAGTGAGTCACAGAAATGGAGCGAAAACCCACACTTTACTAATGTACTTTATTAACTGTTACACCGAAAAGGCTAATCTACCAAGTTACCACAGTTTTGAGATATATACATTTTTAGTTAATATATGTCTATGACAGATAGGAGACAGCTACCATCAATGTATCTTCATTCATCAGGAGTCTTAAATAGAGCAGCGCTACTTTTGTACTTCTCTGCAATCTCTTTGATATTTTCCAAGAGATCTTCAGACATGCATCCTTCATACTCTGCGTCAGCTTTAGTAATCTGTTCTTCAAGGTGTTTCTAGCGGAAACAATTCACAACTCTTAATGTACAAACAAGTGTGACATTTACATACAAGAATGACATTTGTAAATTAAAAGAATGAGGTGAAATGTTCAACATCCTTAGTCATCAGAGAAATGCTAATGAAAACAATTCTGAGATTCCATCTTACACCTGTAAGAAAGGCCAAGATCAAAAACACTGGTGACAACTTATACTGGAGAGGTTGTGGGGTAAAGGGAACACTTCTGCATTGCTGGTGGGAATGCAAGCTGGTACAACCCTTTGGATGTCAGTGCGGCGATTTCTCAGAAAATTAGGAAACAACCTTTCTCAAGATCTAGTAATATCACTTTGGATATATATCCAAAGGATGCTCAATCGTGCCACAAGGACATGTGCTCATATGTTCATAGCAGCTTTATTTCCCATAGAGAGAACCTGGAAACAACCTAAATGCCCCTCAACCAAAGAATGAATTAAGAAAATGTGGTACATTTATATAATGGAGTACTACACAACAGAAAAAATAACGACAGATTGAATTTTGCAGGATAATGGATGGAGCTAGAAATTTTGAGTGAGGTAACCCAAACACAGAAAGACAACTATCACATGTGCTCACTCATAGGTGGTTTTTAAACATAATCAAAGAAACCCAGCCTATAAATCACAATCCCAGAGAACTTAGACAACAATGAGGACACTAAGAAAGACATACATAGATCTAATCTACTGGGAAGTAGAAAGTAGAAAAAGACAAGATCTCCTGAGTAAATTAGGTATATGGGCACCTTGGGGGAGGGTTGAAGGTGGGAGGGAAGTGGCAGCGAAGGGAGCAGAGAAAAATGCAGAGCTCAATAAATATCAATAAAAAAATAATAGGAATAGAAGAACTCCAGCTCAAAAGCACAGAAAATATATTCAACAAAATCATAGATGAAAACTTCCCCAACTAAAAAAGGATATCCCTATGAAGGTAAAAGAAGTTTACAAAACACCAAGTAGACTGAACAACAACAAAAAAAGTCTCCTCGCCATATTATAATAAGAACACTAAACATATAAAGGCAGACCTATCAGAAATACACCCGACTTTCAATGGAAAACATGAAAGTCAGAAAGTCAGATACTAAGAGATCATGGATGCAAGCCCAGACTACTATACTTCCAATAACTATTGATGGAGAAACAAGATATTCCACAAAAAAAATCAGATTTAAACAATACCTATTCATAAACCCAGCCTTATAGAAAGTACTAGAAGGAACACTCCAATGCAAGGAAGCTAGCTGCACCCATGAAAACACAGTCAACAGATAACCTCACACCAACAAAACACACAAACTACCACCAAAAAATAACAGGATTTAACAATCACTGGTCATTAATATCACTTAAGATCAATGGACTCTCTCTGTGAGTTCGAGACCAGCCTGGTCTACAAGAGCTAGTTCCAGGACAGGCTCCAAAGCCACAGAGAAACCCTGTCTCGAAAAACAAAAAACAAACAAACAAACAAACAAAAAAAGATCAATGGACTCAATTCACCTATAAAAAGACACAGGCTAACAGAATGGATATGCTGCATACAGGAAACACACCTCCACCTCAAAGACAGACATTCTCTCTGTCTTTGGGTAAATGGTTGGGAAAAGATTTCCCAATCAAATGGACCTAAGAAACAAGCAGGTGTAGCAATCCTAATATCTAACAAAATAGACTTCAAACTAAAATCAATCAGAAGATTTGGAGAGGGACACTTCATATTCATCACAGGAAAAATTCATCAAGATGAGGTGCCAATTTAAATAGACCTCTAACCTGCAAGAAAATAGAAGCAGTCACTGGAAGTCTCCCAACCAAAAAGAGTCTAGGGCCGGATGGTTTCAGTGCAGCATTCAGAACTTCAAAGAAGTGCTAATACCTATACTCATCAAATTGTTCCACATAATGGAAACAGAAGGAACATTGCCAATTATAATGCTACCTACAGTTACCCTGATAATGAATTCACACAAAGACGCAACCTAAAAAGAGAATTACAGACCAAACTCCCTCATGAACATCGATGCAAAAATACTCAATAAAACACAGGCAAACTGAATCAAGAACACATCAAAAAAATTATCAACCATGATCAGGTCAGCGTCATCCTAGAGATGCAGGGCTGGTGCAGCATCTGTCTATCAATGTAATCCACCCTATGAACACATTGAAAGAAAAAAAAAACATGATCACCTCATTAGATGCTGAAAAAGCATTTGACAAAATCCAACACTCCTTCTCTTGGAGATATCCTGGATAAAAGGAACACGTCTAAACATAGTAAAAGCAACATATAGCAAGTCAACAGACAACATCAAATGAAATGGAGAGAAACTCACAGAAATTCTACTGAAATTAGGAACAAGACAAGACTGTCCAGTTACTTTCTCCATATCTATTCAACTTAGTACTTGAGGTTCTAGCTAGAGAAATAAGACAACAAAATGAGATCAAGGGGATACAAATTAGAAAGGAAGAAGTCAAACTTTTTCCATTTGCAGATGATATGATAGTATTCTTAAGTGACCCCAAAAATTCACAGACAGAACTTCTACAGCTGATAAACACCTTTAGAAATGTAGCAGGATACAAGATCAACCAAAAAAAAAAAAATCAGTAGCCATCCTATATACAAATGATGAAGGGGCTGAGAAAGAAATCAGAGAAACATCACCATTCACTGAATCTCACTGAAGAGAATATGGGAAGTAGCCTTGAAAGCATGGGCATAGGAAATCACTTCCTAAATATAACACCAGTAGCACAGACATTGAGAGCAACAATAAAGAAATGGGACCTTCTGAAATAGACGTTTCTGTAAAGCAATGGACACAGTCAATAAGACAAAAAGATAGCCTACTGAATGAGGAAAGATCTTCACCAACCCCACATCAGATAGATGATTGATCTCCAAAATATATAAAGAACTCAGAAAATTGGGAATCAACCTACCAGCAATACCACTCTTGGGCATCCCACAGGATGCTCAATCATAATACAAAAACATTTGTTCAATTATGTTCATAACAGCATTATTTGTAATATCCAGAACCTGGAAACAACCGAGATGCCCAGATACCCCTCAGCCTAAGAATGGATAAAGAAAATGTGGTATATTTAAACAATGGAGTTATACTCTGGTTTAAAAAAATGATATCTTGAAATCTGCACGCAAATGGATGGAACTAGAAAAAACTGTCATGAGTGAGGTTAAGAAACCTCAGACCACAGAAAGAAACACCAGACCCAGGAAGATGAGCATAGTATGTACCACTTGACCTCAATATCCTTTAGGTAACCAATCTAAATGGCTGCTTAAAGGCACACTAGATCCCACTATTATTTGGGACCTTAACAACTATTGTCAGTGATCAGGGAAGTGAAAAGAGACCCTGTATGTTAAAGCATTCTCTTACCTTCACTCCAAGCCTCCTCTCTGTGCCTCCTGTTCACCCACCCAACTCCTACTAGCTATCAAATCAGAACAGGATGAATTTATTACCTTTGATCCAGTCAATGAGCCTCCCCTCTACAGACAAAAGCCCACAGTTCCCCCTCTTCTGGTCCCTTCAGCCTCTCTTTCTCCCTCGCTAGTGACAGGTGGTCCAGGTCAGATCTCCCTGGCAGCTACTTTCAGCCCACCGACAGTCCCTAGCCCTCCTGCTACTCATTCTTGCTCTGCCATAGAACCTCCTGTACCTCCCCAATCTAAAGTAGTCCTGGTTCTCCCTTTGTGAGAGGTTGCTGGGGTGGATGATTTAGTCTGCTAAATGTCCCCTTCGTGTTATCCAAACTCTTCCAAGTAGAAAAAAAGGTTAGGATCCTATACTGCCAATTCTTCCACTTTTATTAAAGAATTCCAGTACATTACCCAATCCTATGATCTTACCTTTCACAATGTCTGTATGACTCTTGCCAGCCATCTCCTCCCAGAGGAGTGTCGGCAAATCTGGGGTCAGGCTAGCACCCATGCAGATGAATTCCATCAAATGGAAAACATCTACCCAGTGGGGCAGTCCCTGTTCAGGTCCCTGAATGGGATTACAATGCTCCCAGGGACACCCTAGCTAGGAATTGATTCATAATATACCTCATAACCTGTCTCTGTTGGGCTTCCCTGAAGGCAGTAAATTATGAAAAGGCCCAAGAGGCCATTCAGGAAAAACATGAAAATCCATCTCAATTCCTCAACCGCCTTACAAAGGCCCTCTTATAACACACCAACCTGGAACCTGAGAGCCCAGATGGAAAGCAGCTCCTTATTTCTCATCTCAGAATTTCCCATAGATTTAAACTTAAATGTTTGGAGAGAGGACCACTGACTCCACAAGCAGAAGCCTTAGCAGTGGCCTTTAAGATATAAAGAGATCTCATGGAAGAGATAAAAATGTCCATAAACAAAAGTATCTGATGGTGGCTAGGGTCTCTCAGCTGGCAAAAGCATAACCCCTTGTTGCAAATGTGTTCCTGAGGGTCACGGGCTGCAGGACTTGTCCCAATCCTTGTAAACCACCCCACCATGTCCAGGGTGCCATTGAGAAGAACAATGGAGTATTGATTGTTGCCATGCCATGGGGGACCACCCTTCAGCCAACCTTCTGTGTCTGGCAATGGTTTACTGATTGAACCTGGACTCCCTCTGTCAGACCACTGCTATATCCAACAGGGAGCCCCGGGTAGTTATCAGGGAGATTCATCTCCTTCCTCTTAGGCACTGGGGTCACTTTTTTGGCTCTGACAAAATTTTGGGGGCCCACCTTACCCTCTTGTTCCTCTATTGTTTTAGTAGGGTGACAGACTTACCAAGTTCATCAAACCCCACCACTTAGCCTTTTCTTTAGGGGTATTCCCCTCATCCATTCTTTCCTAGTGGTACCAACCTGCCACATCCCCTTGTTGGGAAGGCGACCTCCTAACCAAAATAGGAGCCTCTATTTCCTTTGCTCCCTCCCTCCGGTTAACCCCAAGTTCACCAGCCATTCCCCTCCTTCTTCTATTTCAAACCACACATTCTGACACTCCTTTTCCTTTACCATCTTGCCTCTCAAGTAGATGCCCAGGTATGGGACACCCAGAATCCCTCTATAGTCAAACATCACCCCCAACATCATCCAACTACAAAGTCCGATCAAATATATCACAGGGGCCCAATAGCCACTCTCTCTCTAAAGCCTCAGGGGACTTAATCCTCTTGTCTCTATTCTCTTAAGTCAAAAAACCCAGTGGAGCCTATAGGTTGGTTTAGGACCTCCGACTTTTAACTCAGCAGTAATTCCCCTTCATCCTGTAGTACCCAATCCTTAGATTCTCCTCTCCACTATCCCTTCAAAATCTCCCATTTCTCTGTTCTTGACCTCAAAGATGCATTTTTTCCATTCCTCCAGATCCTCAGTCACAAAATATCATTGCCTTTACTTGGACTGACCCAGACAACCATGTCTCTACCCAGCTGACTTGGACCATCCTACCCCAGGGATTCCAGGACAGCCCACATTTACTCACTCTCTGTCACTCCCGAAATCTAAACTCATACAGTACGCAGAAATCCTCTCCTTTGTAGTCCATCCTGCACATTGGCCAGGCAGATGCCTTGGCCCTATTGAACTTTCTGTGCAGCGCCTCTAAGGTCCAGTTATACACTCCTCTGGTTACTCATCTGGGACTAGCCATCACTCCACCTCATAAGGCCATTACCCTAGATAGAAAACAATCTAGTCACTCACAGTTCCTAACACAGAGGATGAAATCCTATCTTTCCTAGGTATGGCAGGCTTCCTTTACACCTGGATTCCTTCTTTTTCTCTTCATGCCCGTCCCCTATATAAAGCAGCCCTTGGCCCCTCACATGAACCTCTTCTAGCCCATTAGCAAGTCATTTCGTAAGCTTCAACCAGCCCTTCTCCAGGCTCCAGTCCTACACCTTCTAGATTTAACTTGCTCTTTCTCTCTGTGTTACTGAAGAGGAGGGATATGCCCTCGGGGTCTTGGGTCACCACTTGGGTCCTTCCTTTGCACCTGTTGCATACTTGTCAGAAAAACTAGAGGCAGTTTTTCACTGAACCCAGAGCCAGTGAGAGAAACACATTTTGGATTTGAGACCTGGGCCAGGGAAAGAAACATCATTATTCCTGAACCCAGGACTAAAGACATGTGCTCTGACTCTGAACTAGTGTCAAAGAAACACACACTGTCCCTAGAATCAGAGCCAGACAAAGAAATGTGCGCTAGTCCTAAGATAGAGACACCAGTCTGACAATAGGGGGAACTAGGCCCACTGGATGTGGGTGGCAGTTGAATGGCTGGGGCAGACTGTGGGGCGACTGGCAGCGAGAGCAAGGTTTATCTCTACTGCTGTGCTGGCTTTTTGGAACCCATTCTCTTTGTAGGGATGCTCTTCTCAGCCTGGGTAGTGGGGAGAGCAGTGGTCCTGCCTCAAAGCAATGTGCTAGACTTTGTTGACTTCCCATGGGAAGCCTTACCTTCTCTGAGGAGTGGATGGGGGATAAGTTGGGAGGATGTTGGAGGGAGCAGGAGGAGGGGAGGCAGAGGGAACTGGGATTGATTGGTATGAAAATGTTAAAATGTAGGTTTTTTCAAATAAATAAAAGAAAAAAGGAAAATCTGTTATTCAATTCCTATAGAAACAAAGCAGTTAGAATTCATTGAAGAGCTTCATACTTACTTCCAAAGACCCTACATGTGTAGCAACCATCTCTAAAAGATGCAGTAAGTCACGTGTCACTTTTTCCCTTTCTTCAGTTGTGCTTTGTAGAACCAGTTGGTATCTACAGAATTGAAATAAAAAGAAACCAATTGTTTAATATCTAGAAAATAAACGAATAAATTAGTACAGTGTAGTAACCACAGCAAAATGCAAATTTTGCATTTATATATGTTACTACTTTCCCTGAGAAATATTTGGTGGATATAGAAAACCATGCCTGGCTGTAAGTGGTGGCACATGCCTTTAATCCCAGCTCTCAGGAGGCAGAGATGGGTGGATATCTGTGTTTGAGGCCAGCCTGGTCTATAGAGTGTAGTTCCAGGACAGGCTTCAAAGCTACAGAGAAACCCTGTTCACCCCCACTACCAAGAAAACCATGCCTGGTAGAATCCATCGAAATGCCATTATGTAAGCACACAGATCACTACCAGCTGCTTCAGTTCACTTGATGTGTGGTCAGCTACCCTGATGCTATGACCCGCCTCTAATAGTGGCATAAGGTATCTTAATTTTTTGGCTTAAATCCTTAAAATATCATTCTTTGCACCCCAAATAGTTTCATAGTAGGAATTAAAGATAAAAAACAGGAAGCAGCTATACAAAGTTTAAAGAATCAGATCTTGGCAAGGTGAACTTACTCCCGCTGGACAGCCTCTAGCTCATGCGTGGCTTCGCTGAGGCCCTCGTTCACAGCACTCTCCAGTAGGTGCTTGTGTTTCTCCAGGGATTCAAGCTCCCTGGCACACTTCTCATCTCTCTCCTCAGCCTCCTATAGGAGAAAAATCATTTTTTCCATTCATATTCCATTTGCTATAAGCAGATTTAAGTAAAGTAGGTTAAGCATTAAAAACAAACAAAACTAGAATGTTGCATCATTTATATTTCCAAGCTGTTGACTCCCTTCTTTCTTTAACTGTTCCAGTGGGGACTCCATATGATAAACACAAATGTGCCCCCTCCAGGAAGATCTGTGTAGCACTCTATTAACAATGTTTCAAGTCTAATTTAGGAAAACGTAGTAATTTGATTAAAATTTCACACACATATTAACTATGTTTAGCAAAATTAGTTCTAGTCATTCTCAGATTCCTAGGTCTGTGATGCTGAAGTATGGACTTACAAAGTCTTTCACTTGAGTGCTTTCAAGAATAAACTTAACCTTTCATGCAAGGAATATGATAACAGTAAAAATAGGCACATATTTCACACTTCACATGTAGATCAGATTTTGTGTTACAATTTCCAAAAATTCTACACTGCTCAAGAAGCATCCTGTATATAATGTAGGGCAATGCAAACGTTTCTATTCGTGATCCTTTGCTGGTATAACTAATAATGGCACAGTTGTAAAACTTAATTGTATGATGGCCCATGAATGGGGTCTCAATACCTGTCTGTGAAAATTCAGGGTTGGATAGAACAGTGGCAGTCAGTCTTCCACCTTACCTACCTTCTGGAGCTCTTATGAATAGACTGAAATTTAGTTGGGAAAGTTTGCAATGATTTTTTTTCAAGACTTACTTATGTATCATGTACATAGTGTTCTGCCTGCATAACAGGAGAAGGCACGAGATCTCATCATAGATGGTTGTGAGCCACTATATGGATGCTGGGCCCACAATGGGACAATAGAACTCAGGACCACTGGGAGAGCAGCCAGAGCTCTTAACCTCTGAGCCATCTCTCCAGCCCCTTGCAGTGTTTCTTAATGGACAATTATTTATGCCCAGGTGGGTCTCAAAGCTGTGTCAATCCTCCCATGGGATCTTCTAAATGTTGGGACTACGGGTATGATGACACCACACCTGGCTTTTTTGGCTGAGTTTTGAGGCCTCCTCTCAGCTTTTGAATACCGCCACATCCAGCTAAGATTTCAGACTCCAGTCAGATGAACACACCGGTCAAGCTCCTACCTTCACAGTTTGCTGGTAAAGGTCGTCCAGCTTTTGCACCTCTTCCTTCAGCATCCTCACACTTCTCCTGCTCTCCGTCTTCATGGTGTTCAGCTGGACAGACATCAAAATTAACACTTAACATTATAGAACTTTTATATTTGCTTTTATGCATATTTGTTTATGTGACCTAGCCTGACCTGGAACTTGCAATCCTCCCAGCCTCTGATAACAAAGTGCTGGAATTGACGGTACAATGCACACTCTTGACCTCTATTTTATTGAGGAGAGGAAAAGATCTTCCTAGTAAAAAGTAGGTTTTTTTTTTTTTTTTTTTGGTGGTACTTGGAATTGAACCCAGGGCTGCAGCCACATGCTAAGAAAATACTTTACTATAGGGCCATGTTTGTAGCCCATAAAGTCAGATGCCAGGGAATTTGTTAACACTGAAAACACCTTTGTGTGGATTACTTGAATAGCTATTTATGTAAAGCTATGGATTTTACTTACAGATTGATTTTTAAAAAAAGGAATAAAACTGGGTGGTAGTGGCTCACACCTTTAATCCTAGCAAATCCCAGCACTCAGGAGCCAGAGGCAGGCCGACCTCTGTGATTTCAAGGCCAGCCTGGTCTACTGAGTGAGTTCCACGACAGCCAGAGCTACACAGAGAAACCCTGTCTCAGACAAATCAGAATTTAAACCACTGTTGCTCAGCAATCACAAGTCACACTCGACGCTAGGCTGCATTACATGCATCACACTTACTTGCTCTAAAGTGTCCTCCAGCGCAATCTTTTTATTTAAAGCTTTGCTAATTTCTTCCTCGCTTTCATTCAAGAGCTCTTTCAGAGGTACCTAGAAAATACATGAAATCAGGTAATTAATTTCTTGCTGAAGTAATATGAAACCACCAAAGTAGTGATATGCAAAATCAGCCAGCTACCTGGCTACTAACAGAAATCAGTGTACCAGCCAGCCAGTCAGTTGTGGTGCATGCCTTCAATGTCAGCACTTGAGAGGCAGAGGCAGGCAGATCTCTGTGAGTTCGAGGCCAGCCTGGTCTACAGAGTGGGTTCCAGGACAGCCAGGACTACACAGAGAAACTCTGTCTTGAAAAACAAAAAACAAAAGAAGTCAATATGCGTAGTTTGACAACTAATGGCTTGCAAAACCATTAAGCAATGATTTACTGTGTGTACTTTCTTTTCTTAATTGACAGTAAATCTGAGTGTAGTGTTGTATCCCTTTAATCCCAGCACCTGGAGGAGACTGAGGTCAGTCTGGTCTAACAGGCAGTTCCAGGCCAACAAGAAGTACACAGTGACATCCTGAAGAAGATGTGGAAGTGGAGTTGCTGTGGCACACATCCGCAGTCCCAGCACTTAGGAGGCTGAGACAGCAGCACTGTCTTGAGTTGAGACCCAGCCAGGCTACGTGGGGAATTGCAGGCCACGATTCACAGTAAGATCTCGTCTAAACACTACTGAAAAGTGGGTGTGTATGTGTGAATGTAGCTGGCTTGATGTAAGCAATGTCTTTTCATCAGTATACTGCTATCTCTGAGAAGATATGGTTCTCCTTGGCTATTTTATCTCCAGCACACAGCTGGGCTGGAACACAGTCTGTACACAGTAGACACATGGTAGGTGATCAGTTCTCCCATCCCAGTACTAAGCAGACCTGACCCTGCTTAGCTTTTGATTAGATAAGGCAGGTTCAGGGGAATGGACATAGTCTGGATGAACAATTCTCAAGGGAAAAATGTATAGCATTTGACTCAACAGATTTGAATTCCAAAGGTAAGTATTTTAAAGGTGGTATTTTAGTATTGGCAATAAATCTGCGACACTTGTGAATAAATCTAAAATTGTAATAAATGTTTTCTCAAAATTATCTCCTTGGTCATTTAAAAATTAGGAACAGTTTTTTGTTGTTGTTGATTACTGACTTTTTTCCTTTTTCTGCTTTGAAAAATAATTCATTATACTTTATACCTTCCTGTGTGTGCTTGTACTAGAACTATTGCCACAGGCGTACCACAGACATTTCATCTTTCAAGATTTCCCTGAAGGGCTACCATGCTCCAGTCTGGCTGGAAGAACTGATCTGGTAAGTGACCTTGTAAGTTTCACCATCAGTAAAGCAGACACCTGACATTTGCTAATGATGATCTCCCGAGAGGGGCTGAAGGTAACTAGACAACAAAGCTTACTTCAGATTGCTGACACAGTCCTGATAGATTTTACTTGTAACCAACGTTTTAATGGATAGTTGGATAAAGTAAAGGAGGCAGAGAGGAAAAGGCTTTTAAAGTCAAAAGTCAGGTGTGAAGTAAGGCGTCTAGCACTCAGAAGAAAGCGCTACTGCTTAGTCTAGTCCTATGGCACTATGGTAAGGTGAGGGTCAGACCCAGACTTACATAAACTTGAGCCCTGTATTTGACAAGGCATTTGGCACCAGCTTCAGGATTAAACTTAATTTTGAAGTCATAACCTTTGGAATTCTCAGCACCTTTGGGAATAAGCTTTAATCTTCTAGCCAATTTGTGGTAGTCTGCTAATTGTTCTTCAATCTGGTAAAGAGAACACAAAAAGAAATGTTAAAAATAAAGCAGTTCTAGTCTGTGTGGTTTTCAATGATCATTTCTGTAACTCTACACAAGCGGTTATGCCAGTTTTTAGTAGTTTGATAATGAATTTGATAGTAATATTAATATATATAAATGAAAGGTTTGGATAATAATCCTAAGGCAACAATTCTAATAATTGGTTGGTGAGAAGTATACCACTGTTCATTTACTCCATATAAATTAGAGTATGTTTCGTTATCAACTAAAATTTACATTCCCAAACCTAGATATAAATTTGAAATAAGACCAAAGTTTAGAGCTGGGCATACCTTTAATCCCAACACTTGGGAGGCAGAGGCAAAGGCAGAGGCAGGTGGATCTCTGTGAGTTTGAGGCCAGACTGGTTTACAAAGAGAGTTCCAGGAAAACCAGGGTTACATACAGAAACACTCTGTCTGGAAAAAAAAAAAAAAAGAAAGAAAGAAAGAAACAAAACAAACAAAAAAAACCCCCAAAAAATCCAAAGTGTGTGAGGGGGAACCCAAAACTTACATTTTACAGTATTAACACATTTTAATTACTCCAAATAAAAGAAATAGATATTTTACATTTCAAAGTATTATCTTAAATCTATTGAAAATTTTTTAGTAGTTCATATTTCTCTGTCCTTCAAGGGTACATCTGTTACCAGAACAGTGTTTTTTCCCTCTAATGGAATCCCCAGTTTTCCCAAACTCTTAATTTACTTTACAATGTGACATATCTGTTCACTTTTACTAGCTGAATGCAAGCTCTATAGAATCAGATATCTGTGTGTGTGTGTGTGTGTCTCCTCCCCTGGCTCTAGAACACGGCCTGGCAGTTTCTCTTCTCTTCTGTCACTCTCTAGGACCAATCAGTGGTCTGTTCTATTGCTTCCTGCTCCTCTTTTCAGTCTAATGAAAGAGCATCCAGGAGTGCACCGCTTATGTCTCCAGTTCTTCCTCCCATTGTCAGTTCCCACAGCCAACACTTCTGATGATCCAGAGCAGTTGCAAGCAGTATATTTCACAAGAGTTCTAGATTTTATATTTATATAAATATAACTAGATACTTAGTTGTATTTCACAAGAGTTCTGCTACACTACCACACTTGACAAGTAGGGCAAAATGTAGAACAGAAAAAAGGTTACAGATGCATTGTTTAGGTGAGTTTTTGTAACCTAGACAGACCTTTGATACTCTTAGCTCTCGGGTACCCAGCCCACTAAGTTCTTTTCTCATGGCAGAAGTCTGACCCCTCTGTAGGCCACTGCTTACCTACCCCCTACATTATTCTCTTCTTTCAGAATGTTCAGCCAAAAAATGCTATTCTTTTTAGTTTCATAAACCCAATGTTTACTTATTCCAGAGATTTATAGCCTTTCCCTTCTTACACAGCCTCTGAGAGATAAGATACTCTGAAGTATCTCACTTCAGATTAACTGATATAGACTAATTACACTTCATTTTCTTTTTTCTTTCTTTTTTCTTTGTTTTTTGGTTGTTTTTTTTAAAATGCTTTTCAAGACAAGGTTTCTCTGTAGCTTTAGAGCCTGTCCTAGAACTCGCTCTGTAGACTAGGCTGGCCTTGAACTCACAGACATCCGCCTCCCTCTGCCTCCTACACTTCATTTTCTAGGAAGCAAGTGGAGGCTATAAAAGGCTCGATGATGCGGACTGTGCATGCTGTAATAAGAAGTTACAGGCTAAAGCTGAATCAAATTTGACCAAATTCTAGGCTCAAAGACTGGGTGCCACATCCTTTTCATTAGTATCATGTATTGAACTTGATACCCTGAGCATGCTAAGCTTGTGTTCCATCATTAGGTAGACCCCTCATGACACAGAAAACCGAGTTCATCTTAAATTTGACTGATAAACATTAGAGGTGTTGATGAGCTGGAATAAGGATATGAGTGTTTTAGCTGTTCTAAATGTCAGTGTTAGAAAAATTTATCCCACTACCTACTGAATTCCACTTGGTTACACAGGCCTTTAGTAAGGTCTTCCGTGATGAGTGGTCACTCAGAATACAGCATGACTTACCGCCTCTTTGCCTCTGGCATATTTTAATTCCTCATTCCACATTTGTTGTTTTTCAGTCTCTAAATCTTTGGTTAATTTATTAATGGTCTGCTGCAATTCATTTTTTTCATGATTTATTCTCTCGATGTCTGCAACTGAGTAGTTTTGGTTACCAACAATATTCTGTAGCCGAGCGTTCTCCTCTTCCATTGCTTCACATTCCAATTCTGCAAGAGAAGAAACAAAAGCTTTCCAAAATTTCTTAAAAAAAAAAAAACCTTACAGAGAAACTGATGGCACCATTTAAGATTGTTTAAATATCAACTTTATACATACACATCCATTCTTTTGGATAAGTGATCCTACCTCATTAATGACAGAAGCCATACAGCTAGAGCTTTAGGTTGATATCTTCCATGTTTGGCTTACGACAGTTTCAGAAAGAAGGATCTGACAAATTGTGGCTCCATCCAAAGTTACATTTAAAACTTGTAAACAGGCATAGTTCAACTTTGTTAATGTTCATTTTAAATGCTTCTAATACTCTTTTACAAATTTGAACTATTCAGAAATGTGGTTCTTACACAAACATTGGTAAACTCTACCTCTAGCTGGCTTAAGTGACTTTAGTTTAATGGCTGTGACTTCAGTCAACTTCTGCTCTGTTTCTGGCATCAGAGAAGTTAGCAAGTATTGTGTGTCATAGTATTTTCCAAAACTTAACTACAGTTGGCATGTGCTCCTGAATCCAATGTTAGGAAGACGCAGCACACTCAGGAGCATCCTTTGCTGTGCTGTTGTGTGTAGAGGATGGGGTACATGCAGGTTTCCACTTTTTAACTCGTTTCAGCTGCGGACTTGCTTACATGGCACTGACATAGGGTATGACAGTTACAGGCAGCCGAAGGAGGCCGAGATCAAGAGTCTCGCTGGTTATGGCCTGCCAAACTGAGATTGATACCCAGACTATGTAAAGCTGCAAGGAGAGAATGGACTGCAAAAGTTGTCCTTTTACCTCTACATGTATCCTGTGGCATGTCCTCACACATATAACACACACATACTAAATAAAAATGTAAAAAGGGATCTGGTTTATAATGTAAAACAATATATTTATATAGAATATATTAGAATGTACCATAAATATATAAAATTATAGTTTATAGTATATATAATATATAGCTATAAATTTATATATAATGTATTATATTAAAAACACAGGTTCATATTCAGAGGACTTCTGTTCTTAGAATAGGTTGTCTGTTGGCTTCAAAAAGCCTTGTGCTTAAGGCAGACAGGAACAGCAGTGCACACCTATAATCCTAGTACTTGAGAAGCTAAGTGGACAGTCAAGAGTGTAGGGCAACCGGGTTTGCTCAGTAGGACTGTTCAAAACCAAAAAAGCCATGTACTGAGAACGCTCGAAGTTACAGTGGGCTGGGAAGGGCTACACATCTCTCGAACATGTAAATATCACCTTATCTGGAAAATGGTCTTCATACAAGTGATTGGGAATGCTGACGTGAGAGAATCCTGGATTATGCACGTGTGCCTTAAACATCACCATAGGTATCACTGTAAGAGAGAGGCAAATGGAGAGTTGATGGAGATAGGAAGATGAAGACTTAGGGACCAGAGAGATGCTCAGCAGTTGAAGCACTCAGTGCTCTTCCAGAGGGTCCAGGTTTAGTTCCCAGGGCCTACGTGGGTGGCTTACAACCATCTGTGACTCCAGTTTCAGCAGATCTGACACCCTCTTCTGACCTGAGGGTATCAGGTACACATGTGGTACACATAAACTTAACATACACATAAAACTAAAAAAAAATATAACTGGGCAGTGATGGCACAGACCTTTATTCCCAGCACTCTGGAGGCAGATCTCTGTGAGTTCAGTGCCATCCTGGTCTACAAAGAGAGTTCCAGGACAGCCAGGACAACACAGGAAAACCCTATCTCTGAAGAAAAAAAACCAAACCAGCAAATCAAAAAGAAAAAAAAAAAGAAAAGACAGAGAAAGGACAGAAGGGAGAAGGGTGTGGTGGCAATTTATAATTCTAATTTTTGGAGGCAATATTTTGAGTTTCAGGTGAGTTTGGGCTATGTATTATTACGGGCCCCTGGAGGCTGGGGCCAGAGGATCTTCAATTCAAAACCAGCATGGGATACAAATATAGTCTTTAAAAAGGAAGAAAAAAGAGGATGCAGAGAAAAGACAATTAGAAGATGGAGGTAGAGATTAGAGTGATGTGGACCTAAAGCCAGGTATGCTAACAGCCATAGAAGCTGGAAGAACGGATTCCTCCGGAGTCCTTTGGCAAGCACATATTTATTGGCTCTTAGATTACATTTGGAACTATGAGAGAAAAAAATAATTATTATTTGTTGCGGGACAATTGTCTGTGTTGTGTCAATTATGTTTTAAATAACACTGATTGGCCAGTAGCCAGGCAGGAAGTAGAGGTGGGTAAAGGAGAACAGAAGAAGTTTTTCCTCCCCAGTCCTGTCCCAACCACAGAAGAAGGAAGATGTGATTGCTCCACTGAACCAAGCCATGTAGCCAACATAGATAAGAATGATGGGTTAATATAAGTTATAAGAGTTAATAAGACGCCCGAGCTAATGGGCCAATCAGTTTCTCATTACTATAGACCTCTGTGTGATTTCTTTAGGGATAAATGGCTGTGGGACCTGGTGGGAAGACAGAAACCAGGCAGGACGACAACCCAGACAACAATTATTATCTTGTTTTTTTTTTTTGTTTTTGTTTTTTGTTTTTTTTTTGAGACAGGGTCTCATGATACAGCTCTGGCTGTCCTGGAACTCATTTTGTAGACCAGGCTGGCTTCAAACTCACAGAGATCCACCTTCCTCTGCTTCCCACGTGCTAGGATTAAAGGTGTGTGCTACTATGCCTGGTTGAAAGAACTAATACTGAAAACTTGATAACTACTACAGAAAGTTACCAGAAGGAAAAGATCACATAGCTGTTTACAGAGGCCCACAGCCAATCTAAGTGATCCCTTAGCTCTGCTTACCTAGTCTGCCAAATTCTTCATCCAGGCCACTCAGTTTCTCATCTAGGATGGACGAATGTGACTCCAGACTGCTCAGGTATGCTTTATACTTTTCCACATCTGATTGCAAGGAGGCTTTCAATATTTTCAATGATTCTAGACGATTCTTGAAGAAAAAAAAATACTAAATTAGTTATTTTTACCAAGAAGCATTCTGTATTTTAAAGAAAGCAAACCAACAAATCAAAAAGAAAAAAAACCTGTATGCCACAAAATTGGAAAATGTAAAAGAAATGGACACTTTTTTAGATAAGTACCATATACCAAAGTTAAACCAGGACCAGGTGAACAATCTAAATAGACCTGTTAGTCGCGAAGAATTAGAAGTTGTTATAAAAAACCTCCCCACCAAAAAAAGCCCAGGTCCAGATGGCTTTAATGCAGAATTCTACCAGAACTTCCAAGAAGACCTAATACCTATACTCCTTAATGTATTTCACAATATTGAAACAGAGAAGTCATTGCCAAATTCCTTTTATGAAGCTGAAGTTACTCTGATACCAAAACCACACAAAGACACAACCAAGAAAGAGAACTACAGGCCAATCTCACTCATGAACATCGACGCAAAAATACTCAATAAAATACTGGCAAGCCGAATCCAAGAACACATTAGAAAAATTATCCATTATGATCAAGTAGGCTTCCTCCCAGAGATGCAGGGCTGGTTCAACATACGAAAATCTATCAATGTAATCCATCATATAAATAATCTGAAAGAAAAAAACCATATGATCATTTCATTAGATGCGGAAAAATCATTTGACAAAATTCAACATCCCTTTATGATAAAGGTCTTAGAGAGATTAGGAATACAAGGGTCGTTCCTAAATATAATAAAAGCTATTTATAGCAAGCCGTCAGCTAACATCAAATTAAATGGAGAGAAACTCAAAGCTATTCCACTAAAATCAGGAACATGACAAGGTTGTCCACTCTCTCCATACCTCTTTAATATAGTGCTTGAAATTCTAGCAATAGCAATAAGACAACATAAGGGGATCAAAGGGATTCAAATTGGAAAGGAAGAAGTTAAACTTTCATTATTTGCAGACGATATGATAGTGTACATAAGCGACCCCAAAAACTCCAGCAAAGAACTCCTTCAGCTGATAAACACCTTTAGTAGCGTTGCAGGATACAAGATCAATTCCAAAAAATCAGTTGCCCTCCTATACACAAAGGATAAGGAAGCAGATATGGAAATCAGAGAAGCATCACCCTTCACGATAGCCACAAATAGCATAAAATATCTTGGGGTAACTCTAACCAAGGAAGTAAAGGATCTATTTGACAAGAACTTTAAGTCAATGAAGAAAGAAATTGAGGAGGATACCAGAAAATGGAAGGATCTCCCTTGCTCTTGGATTGGGAGGATCAACATAGTAAAAATGGCAATTCTACCAAGGGCAATTTATAGATTCAATGCAATCCCCATTAAAATCCCATCAAAATTCTTCACAGATCTTGCGAGGACAATAATCAACTTTATATGGAGAAACAAAAAACCCAGGATAGCCAAAACAGTCTTATATAATAAAGGATCGTCTGGAGGCATTACCATCCCTGACCTCAAACTCTATTACAGAGCCTCAGTATTGAAAACAGCTTGGTATTGGCATAAAAACAGAGAAGTCGATCAATGGAACCGAGTAGAAGACCCTGATTTTAACCCACAAACTTATGAACACCTAATTTTTGATAAATGAGCTAAAAGTATTCAATGGAAAAAAGAGAGCATCTTCAACAAATGGTGCTGGCAGAACTGGTTGTCAACGTGTAGAAGAATGAAAATAGATCCATATCTATCACCATGCACAAAACTCAAGTCCAAATGGATTAAAGACCTCAATATTAGTCTGAATACACTGAACCTGATAGAAGAAAAAGTGGGAAGTACTCTACAACATATGGGTACAGGAGATCACTTCCTACGTTTATCCCCAGCAGCACAGACATTAAGGACAACATTGAATAAATGGGACCTCCTGAAACTGAGTAGCTTCTGTAAAGCAAAGGACACTGTCACTAAGACAAAAAGGCAACCCACTGACTGGGAGAAGATCTTCACCAACCCTGCAACAGACAAAGGTCTGATCTCCAAAATATATAAAGAACTCAAGAAACTAGACTTTAAAATGCTAATGAACCCAATAAAAAAATGGGGCACTGATCTGAACAGAGAATTCTCAACAGAAGAAATTCAAATGGCCAAAAGACACTTAAGGTCATGCTCAACCTCCTTAGCGATAAGGGAAATGCAAATTAAAACAACTTTGAGATACCATCTTACACCTGTCAGAATGGCTAAAATCAAAAACACCAATGATAGCCTTTGCTGGCGAGGTTGTGGAGAAAGAGGCACACTCATTCATTGCTGGTGGGAATGCAAACTTGTGCAACCACTTTGGAAATCAGTGTGGCGATTTCTCAGGAAATTTGGGATCAACCTACCCCAAGATCCAGTAATACCACTATTGGGAATATACCCAAGAGATACCCCATCAAATGACAAAAGTATCTGTTCAACTATGTTCATAGCAGCATTGTTTGTAATAGCCAAAACCTGGAAACAACCTAGATGCCCTTCAATGGAGGAATGGATGAAGAAAATGTGGAATATATACATATTAGAGTACTACTCAGCAGTAAAAAACAATGACTTCTCGAATTTTGCGTGCAAATGGATGGAAATAGAAAACACTATCCTGAGTGAGGTATCCCAGACCCAAAAAGAGGAACATGGGATGTACTCACTCATAATCGGTTTCTAGCCATAAATAAAAGACATTAAGCATATAATTTGTGATCCTAGAGAAGTTAAATAAGAAAGTGAACCCAAAGAAAATCATATAGTCATCCGCATGGAGAGGGGAAGTAGACAAGATTGCAGGGCAAAAACTGGGAACTTGCGGACTGATGAATATCTTGCATATCACCTTAGAACCTTCATCTGGCGATGGATCGAGGTAGAGACAGAGTCTCAATTTGGAGCAACGGTCTGAGCTCTTAAGGTCCAAATGAGGAGCAGAAGGAGGGAGAACATGAGCAAGGAAATCAGGAGCACAAGGGATGCACCCACCCACTGTGACAGTGGAACTGATTTATTGGGAGCCCACCAAGGCCAGCTGGTCTGGGACTGAATAAGCATGGGTTGATTCTGGACTCTCTGAGCATGGCGGACAATGAAGGCTGATGAGAAGCCAAGGACAATGGCACTAGGTTTCGATCCTAATACATGAACTGGCTTTGTGGGAGCTTAGCCTGTTTAGACGCTCACCTTCCTGGACGTAGATAGAAGACCTTCGTCTTCCCGCAGGGCAGAGAATTTGGACTGCTCTTCAGTATCGAGAGGGAGGGGGAATGGTGTGGGGGGAGGAGAAGAGGAGTGGGGATAGGGGGAGGGGAGTGGGGGGAGGGGGCAATATTTGGGAGGAGGGGAGGGAAATGGGAAACGGGGAGTAGGTGGAAATTTTAATTAAAAAAGAGTAAAAAATAAATAAAAAGAAAAAAAAGAAAAAAAAAGTTAAAAAAATAGAAAAAAAGAAACATTTAAGTCAAATAAATAATGCTATGATAAAAAAAATAAAGAAAGCAATATTATTTACACTTATCTTAGAAGAAGTCAAAAGAGCTAAAAAAAAAAAGAACTATGGTATTACTACTGTAACGTTATAATTTAATGAAAGACTTCAGTTTCACATAGGGAAAAACCAAGGATAATGTAGAAACACAAATACTTAATATCTGATTACTTTTCAGAACAATCTAGGTGCTCCACTAATAAAACCAAGATAAAGTTAAGATTCTGCTATCAGGGTTACGAGCGCTGCCTGCTTTCGCTGGACCTGGATTCAATTTAACAACTCTCTGTATCTTGAGTTCAGATTTGACATCTTCTGTTCTCTACAGGCACTGTGAGCATGTGGTACACAGATATGCATGTAGGCAAAATACCCTTACATATTCAAATAAACACCCACATATCATCTTGCTTTTATAAAATCATGCATGTTACAATATACTCTATATGTATACAGTATACTACTGTGTTTTCACTACCTAAACTCAGGGCCTCTTGAGAACAATGCTCCTTGCAAGTAAATACCCCAGGGACCCTGTCCAAAGGGTAGTTTGGGCCTTATGTAAACAGGCAGGAGTCTTTCATCATATTCCGAGCACCATTAGTCCACGACTGATAGACCACAAGGGAAAACAAAGTACCGCAGATACCACCCATGGCTTCACTAAAAGTCTGTACTATCTTACATATAAGAAGCTTATTTGTTAACCCATTTAAAAACACCTTCCATAAGAGGGTCTTTTCAAACAGGCTCAAGAGTCTAAAGAGCTGTCAAGTGAGTTCAAAAACACGGTTACTAACCGGTTCTTTTTCTCTTTCTTCCTCCAATCTTGCAATTTGCTCATTTAGTGCTCTGTTTTCTTCCTCTAATGACTCCAGCTTGGATGCATCTACCTTATATAAATCCTCTGGAAAAAAGCCCAAACCCTTCATCAGAATCAACCTACAGCATCCTTCATGTTTTCAGTACCTTATCCCCTCCCTTCCCCCAATGCAGTAGATACTACCTTCTAAAATAGCAAGTGTTATTTTTTACTTCATAGAATAGCCTATTACCCTCAACCTGTTTCAGCTTTCTTTCATAGCATCTGTTGTTATTTGCCTAATGGTTCCTCATTTAATTATCATTACTTTCTAAGAGAATAAAGTCAAGATTTTCTGTTCTTCATTACTGCATTTTTGGTGCCTGGCACACAGTAGGTATGTAAAAATATATTTGAGTAGATTAACTTATATGTTTAATTGAATATAAAAACATTAAATAACTCACCAAATGTTTTCCATATTTGATCCCAATGAATTTTCCCTTGTGTGAGTTATGCGTGTTTATGTGGTCATGAGTATGCATGTGTGCATACAGAATCAAGGGCTACATTGTGACCCTTACTCAGTTGTTTTCATCTAATGTCCTAGATAAGATCTCTCCCTGGTTTGGTCAGTTTGGCTGGCTGACAAACTCTAGGCATCTCAAGTCTCTACCTTTCCACCTGCTACACTTGACATTTTCATGTCTATGTGCTCCCTGGACAGATGGAGGATAGTTACAACAGCTGGACTGTCCTCTACTCTTGCATCCCTAGTGCATCCTGAGGAATGTTGGTTTTCCCCTCTGATCTTTTGTGCCATAGGTGTCAAAGTGATATTCTCCCATCACTGTATAATACTGAGGGAAAAATAATTTATATGGAAATATAATGACTTGTTAACTTCTCTCTCTCTCTCTCTCTCTCTCTCTCTCTCTCTCTCTCTCTTTTCCTGAAACAGGGTTTCTCTGTGAAGCCTTGACTCTCCTGGAACTTACTTTGTAGACCAGGCTGGCCTCAAACTCTGCCTCCCAAGTGCTGGGATTAAAGGAGTGCACCACCATCGCCTGGCTCATTTGATATTTTATTCCATTGCTTTCTAGTTCATTAAGTTTCAAAGATGTCAAACATGTCTTGAATTCACATAGCCAGAAAGGGGTATGACTCAGGGCTGACTATTTTTTGCTTAACTATTACTTGTCTCCATTAAAGAACCATCAAAGAACAATTCATAGATACCCACCTCATAAAGTAGCTAATGAAAAAATCAGGCACGACAAAACAAGCAAGCACCCAGAGTTAAGTGGCAGCACAGGAGGGAGGGCACTTACTCAGCTTCGACTGCAGCTCTGCATTCTCCTCTTCAAAGGTGTCAGCACCACTCAAGAAACTCTCATAGCATTTGATGGTGTAGTCCAGAAACAACTGATTGTGATGAGTAGATTTTAAAAACAAAAACATCATTCTCTATTTAGTTTGTTTCATTTTTTTTCAAATTGGAAATTTAAATTTGAATAAAATGGAGTAGGCAGTTATATAAATTCCTTAGAATAAGAGATTGAAAGCCTGCCATTAACTGTGTTATAAAGATGTACACAATCTATTACTTCTAAACATGAATAGGGATGAAAATACACAATTTGGGTAGATATTTTGAAGTCAACCCAGGAAGCTTACTAAAAAGTATAATTTGACATAAAATGCACAAACTTAGTCTTCTTTAAGGAGAATGGTGGGACTGGCGAGGCTCAGTGGTCCTCCTGTACAGGACCTGGTTTGTTCCCATCACCAACACGTCGCCATACAACTATTCACAGCACCAGTCCCAGAGGAGCTGTTGCCCTCTCTGACTTCCTGGGGCAGTAGGCACATATGTGGTTCACACATATATGCAGGCAAAATATGTCCAAACATAAAAACGCAAACAAACATAATAATAATGATGATGTTTATGACGATGATGATGATGATGAAGCTGAGGGTACAGAGATAGCTCAGTGGTTGAGAGTAATTGTTGCTAATGTAGAGGAACTGGTTTTGGTTCTCTGTACTCACATGGTGGCTCACAACTCTTTGTAATGCTAGTCCAGAGGATCTGACACTCTCTTTTGGCCTCCATGGGCACTGCACACATATGTTACACAGACTTACACGCAGGCAAATCATCCACACACATAAAATAATAGTATATTTTTAAACAAAGACTCAAACAAACAAGCCAAAACAAAAGTTCTGAGTCACTACTATGCATCTATAAGACTGGAAGAAAAAAAAGAAGGGTTTTCACCTTATGAAAAATTGAAATATATTAGGATTGTCTAATTCCAATTAGACAGACAGGGACTAATTATGAAAGTCAGAAACTTCAGGTGAATAATACTATGGAAGGTGGAGCCCTAAGAGGAGACTATTAGACCTGTGACCCTAGAGAATGTTCTGTTTTCAAACATGAAGCATTGTGACCAGTGTAGTTCAGCCTGCCTTGGAACTCACTATGTAGCCCAGTGTGGCCTTTGACTGGTGATTCTCCTTCCTAACATCCCTGAATGTTGGAATCATATTGTCTCACAACACATGACTCTGAGAACAGCTAATCAGAGTGTTCCACAGCCTAGATAAAGTACATATTTCCCAAGACAAACACATACCTTTTCACCAATACTGTGCTTACTAACAAACCCTCTCATTACCCTGTTGATATGGAAGAGATAGCCTGATAGGCAGTGAACATTCCTGTCACCAGAAAGGGAGCCCACTGGTGGCAAATGACTATACCTTCATGCCACTTTAGTCTGCTCTCTTGTAATCACTTTCCTTAGGTGTGGTAAGTTTGAATCCTAAGTGGTTTGTAGTCCCACAAAGCTGATGACCAGAAGCTGAGTTATCCTGTGATAAACTGTGCTAGAAGTGTAATCCGCTGTACCTGCCCTGCCATGGTGGGCTCTTCCCTAGGAGCTTTGCTGTTACTGCTGAGGGGCTGACAGAGCCCAGGGCTCTGGATGCTTCAGGCAAGCGCTCTGAAAGAGCTCTGTCTCCAGCCTGAGGATTCTCAAGAGGAAAAGGTAAAAGGTTCTCCAGCAGCCTCTGCAGCTTGGATCACTGCTTAATATGGCAGGTTCATTCTGTTTAAAACAAACAGGTGGGTTGGTTGGACAACTGAGTGGGTAAAAATACTTCCTCTGCAAGTCTTCCCACTAGAGTTTGAGACTCAGGGTCTATAGTGGGAGAAGGAGTCAACCCCTGAAAGTTGTCCTCTGATCTCACATGTGCACATGACACACATGAATGTACACATATACACTCTGAGCAAAACAGGTCATTGATACTACGCTAGTCAGTTAATGTAACTTTAAACTATTTCTCAGGCATTGATAAAAAATAAGACTAGAATGATTACCACTTTTGTTTTTTGAGACAGGCTTTAACAAGACACAGTTAAAACTAGTGCACAAAGCAATTTTTATTCTGAGATACCTATGGTCCTTAATATGTATCAGGCAATATGAATAATGTCAAGTTTATTCTCGAGCTAATGTATTTTAGAATAAAGTGGTGTTTGCCGTGCATTTTATGTTCTAATAAAGCATATGGAACCAACTTATACTTATTTTTTTTTAAATAATTGGTGTGGGACAATTGTCTATATTCTGTCAATTATGTTTTAAATAACACTGATTGGCCAGTAGCCAGGCAGGAAGTATAGGCAGGACAACCAGACAGGAAGTAGAGGCAGGTCAATGAGAACAGGAGAATTCTGGGAAGAGGGAAGCTCCCTCTGCACTCCTGTCCAGACACAGAAGCAAGATGTGGCAATGCTGCTGAAAAAGGTACTGAGCCATGTGGCCAACACAGATAATAATGGACTAATATAAGAGTTAATCAGAAGACTGAGCTAATGGGCCAATCAGTTTATAACTAATGTAGACCTCTGTGTGATTTCTTTGGGACTTAATGTTTGTGGGAACCGGGCAAGACAGAAATCTCATCAACAAATAATTACTTTTCTCTTTGGCATTTATGACCTCCCATTTTTTAGCCTTCTGTGTGCTGAGGTTTTGGGAGTATACCACCATACCCAACTGTTTATTACATTTAGCACAACTAATTTTGGAAGTGGTAACTGAGCTAAGTAACAATATGCCTACCTACAGCAGCCCAAACAAAATAAACCAGAACAACCTACACGCAGTATTTTAAGGGTCAATATGTGCCAATCCTGCAGTCTCAGCTACTTGTGAAGCCAAAGCAGAAGGTTTGTGAGTTCAAGGCTTTCCTTGAGTACAGAGTAGTTTAAGGCCAATCTGAATAATTTAAGAGGACGTTTTGGCATGCAAGATGCCTTGGATTCAAGCCCCAGCAATTCCCTAACCCCTCTCCTCACCACATAGTTATGTTTTGTATTGACAAATAATTACATTAAAGTAAGAAACAGGAGGAAGAGGAAACTTATCTATAACACATATATTAGTTCCAATTCCTTCCTTCCTTCCTTCCTTCCTTCCTTCCTTCCTTCCTTCCTTCCTTCCTTCCTTCCTTCCTTCCTTCCTATCTTTCTTTCTTCCTTTCAGATCTTTTTGAGACAGGTCTCACTATGTAGCCCTGGCTAGTCTGGGATTTACTATAGAGATGAGCCTGGCCATGAACTCAGAGGTCTGTCTGCTTCTGCCTCCTGAGTGCTGGGATTAAATGGGTGAACATGGTTAAATTTGCATTTTTCAGTTAACATTTTCAAGTTTTGTGCTTAGTAATTTTAGGAAGTTATAATGTCATTTCACTAGTAGGCACACTATTTTTTTAAAGATCAATTTTTAAAAAGATTTATTTACTTATTAGGAATACAATGTTCTTTCTGCCTGTACACCTCCATGCCAGAAGAGCGCACAAGATCTCATTACAGACAGTTGTGAGCCACCATGTAGTTGCTGGGAATTGAACTCAGGACCTTTGGAAGAGCAGTCAATGCTCTTGACCTCTGAGCCATCTCTCCAGCCCCAGAACAATCTTATTTTACTAAAAATATTTTCTTTTAGATTAATCTATTTTATATGCATTTTGCTTGGGAATGGCTTTCAATGTTGTCAGTCCCAGCATTTGGAAGCCAAGCAGGGACATCTCTTTGAGTCAGGAGCAGCCTGGTCTGGATAGAAAGTTCTAGGACAGTCAAGAATATGTAGTAAGAATTTGGGCAACCTTGCCAAGGCCACCTTTGAGGCCATCTCCATGACTTACAGTTACCTGACCCGTAACCTCCAGAAAAAGACTATATTCACCACGTGTCCTTATCGGGAATTCATTGGCCATCTGTGAAAACTCGCAACAGTGTCTCTGCTCAGAGGACATAGGCTCTAGCTGTGGCCACCACATGAGGGATTTTACACAGGAAAAATTAATGAATTAAATCTGATTTTTTTAAAAAAATCAATCTCAGAAATTTTCTAGAAAGCAAAAGACAAGTTCTATAAAAGGTCACTTTTTCATGAAGAATATAAAAGCATCCTCTTTATATATTGTTTATAGTAATATATAGTACCTTATTATGTTTAATTCCATCTTCTGTTTCTTCTCCACAAGGTGTGCTTTCTTTCATGGCATGATGAATCTAATTAGTAAACAAACAACACATTAGATTAGTGGTTTGATAGTTTGTAAAATTCATTCTTTTTTCAAGATTTGTTTATTATATATACAGTATTCTGCAAGGTCAAAAGAGGGCACTGGCCTCCCTGTAGCTGGAGTTATAGGCAATTAAGAGCTACCTGGTGTGGGTGCTGGGTTCTCTGGTTCTCTGGAAGGGTAGGAAGTTCTCTTAACCAAGTCATCTCTCAAGCCCTTTGCTGATATTGTATAGAGACAGGGTCTTCATCTAAAGCTATAGAATGGACTCCCACCAGATAAAGGTGGTATTCTCTAACAAACTACTATTTCTGAGCATTGTTCAGGGCACAGGAGATTCAAGCCACGCCCTAACCAAAATTTATTTTGGAGCTCACGCAACCTTGTTATTTGGTCTCTAAAAGAGATGGGGCCATGATCAAATTGCTGCTATTCAGACAGACTGTGTGCCAAGTGAGCAAAGAGGCACAGTGAAGAATAAGAGAAAGTATCAAGCCACTTGTAAAATATTATGAAGCAATTTGGGATCAGAAAAAATAACAAATAATGGACAGAGGCCATCAATCAATATATTATATATGGAGGTGAAGAAAAGAATTATATTTTCAGAATTGGAAAGAGGGCTAAAATTGTTAAGAGTCCTTGGTGCTTTTCTTGAGGACTCAAGTTTGTTTCCAGCACCCATGTTGCATAGCTCACAAATGCCTGTGACATTGTTTCTAGTGGACCCAATGCTCTCTTCTGGCCTCACACAGAGATTCACATAAATAGATAAGTAAAAATAATATTTTAAGGAATATTTTCAACTGTTTCTACAACCATTATGTCAGGATCTGTACTTGCTTAGACAAGCTCCCTATCACTCTGTTCCATCACCAGCCAGCAGTAACTTCATGGGAGGGGGAGGCAGCGGCTAGACCGGCAACCTATCACTGAGCTATTCTCAAATTCTCTTTCCCTTTTTATCTTGTGACAGGATCTAAGTTGCACAGGCTGGCCTAAACCTCTCTTTGTAGAAGAACTTGTAAGGACAGACACCTGTGATTCTTCTGTCTTAGCTTCTTAATTAGATGAGATTATAGGCCAGAATCACTAAGCCTGGCTTCAAAAGCCATTTTTTGATATAATAGCAGATCCACTTCTGTAGGAAAAACACTACTTTTTATCTGAATATATCATGACTAACAAAAAAACCCTTTCTTTGTAAACAGTGGTAGTAATAGAAAATAATTTAGAATGGGGTAAGATAGTTTATTAAGAGTAGTGAGACAAGAAAGTCTTGAAATATCACTACAAGTGTCAGCATTAATAACTTAGAAATATAGTTAAGAAAACATCAAAACAAATGGAACTGAAAAATATGGTACTTGATATTAAGAAAGGTATATCTTACTGAAGAAACAGAGATGAGTAAAGAAGAAAATCAATACTTCCCCAAATGATAATGTTAAATATTGTCAAGATGGGAATTTTTTCCCTAATGTTTATGAATGCAATTTGAAACCAAAGACAGAGGGGTAAACAAAACACAGAATTTTAAATAATATCGATAGGCTGGGAAAATGTTCTGTGGATGAAATGCTTACTATACAAGCATGAGGACTTGAGTTTGGAGGCCCAATAACTGCAGTGCTATTTTGTTTATGTCTTAACAAAGAAAGCTTGCCCTAAGATCAGAGCGCAGAGTAAACCACTAGAAGGCATGGAGTAGTGGCACACACCTTTAATCCCAGGACTCCGGAGACAGAGACACAGGGATCTGTTAGTTCAAGACCACCCTGGGTTACACGAGACCGAATGTCTAAAAGAGAAACAGAGCTCCCGCAAAGGTGATCCCACACCTTTAATCCCAGCACTAGAGAGGTGGAGACAGGACGGATAGGGCTGGATGGAGAGAGGAATATAAGAGGGGAGGAGACAAGAGCTCAGAGCATTCTGAGGACCGTCCCTTCATCTGAGGAGAGAGCCTGAGGAGAGGAGCCCGAGGAGAGGATTGCCCCTTCGGTCTAAGCATTGGTAGAGGTTAAAGGTCTCTGTAGTGCCTGGCCACTCTGCTTCCCGGACTGCTCAGCTTACCCTGATAGCTGACTCCAGGTTTTTATTTGAATTCCTGCTAAGGTAACCATGTAAAAGCTGAATGTGGAGATGAGCATTTGCAGTTCCAGTGCTAGGAAGTGGAGACAAGTTTTTGTAAATTGATAAGAAAAAAGGAAAAGGGGGCTAGCGAGAAGGAGGTAAAAGCATGATATACAGTTTTGGCAACCTGGGCTTGATTCCACATATATGTTGTAGCATGCATACATGTGCACGTGCACACGCAAATGCACAGTAATAATGATGCAAAAGGAATAAAGGAAATGATAGGCAATTACTCTTTTTTTTTCCAATAAAGATTTATTTGCTATGTATACAGTGTTCTGTCTGCATGTCAGAAGAGGTCATCAGATCTAATTATAGATGGTTGTGAGCCACCATGGGGTTGCTGGGAATTGAACTCAGGACCTCTGAAAAAGCAGTCAGTGCTCTTAACCTCTGTGCCATCACTCCAGCCCAGGCAATTACTCTTGTGTGAAATTTTAAGTTCAACTTTAAAAACAAAAATAAAAATATAAAAAATTAGCAATATGCTTTTTGTCATGTTGTCAGTTATTAAAGCCATGAACTACAGACCTGGCTCAGTAACTAACTCCAAAAAATTATGCTATGTCTTTCATATGTGTACCACAGCATAAGCATGTCTACACATAGCTCACACACACAGAAATAACAAGTTAAAGCCTTCAAAGGCATCATCAGGACAGGGAAGTACAGTTCAGTTGAAGAATACACAGAATAAAAGAGGCTCAAACACTAACATGGGGGAACATAAACCTAGGGAACATGAAGTCAAGTCCAAAGGGAAAAAAAAACAAAACAACAACAAAAAAACAAACATGGATATAATGCCAAGGACTGGTGGTCCCACTTAAGACTACCAGTGAAATACAGTTTCTGTTCCAAAATGGTGAACCAAAACAACCAGTCACCATATCCCAGCCATTCCTTTCTCAAAGGCACAGCAACCTGACAGCAAAACCAAACCCAACAATACCCCTTCCCAAATCATTGGCTCAGTTTGAGACAGCAGGGATTTCATATGAAAAGGTTCAAATTAAATGCTGGATTAAAGCTGGATGCAGTGGCACATACCTGTAGTTCCGGCTATTTACCAGGTTGCAGCTGGAAGATTATTTGACCCCAGAGTACAGACTAGGCAACATGGTGAGATTCACTCTCAGAAAAAACCAACCAACCAAAGAAAGAAAGTTTCAAATTAATAGCAAAAGCACATAGCGAGATATAAAACTGAGAAAACAAACAGCTTTAAAGGTTCCACATAGGTAGAGTTTGAAACAGTAATGCCTCTCCATAGGCACGCAATGCTCACACATGGCTGTGTAGAGACAGGCTTTCTCTGCGTAGACCAGGCTGTACCTGAACTCAGAGATCTGCCTGCCCCTGTCCCAAGAGCTAGGACTAAAAGGGCTGTGCTATCACATCAGGAGGCTGAGTATTTTTAATTGCTATAAGTTTCCTTGGAGGAAAACTTGTTAATATGTAGAAAAAAGAGGCTGCTACAGATTAACATGGCACTGTTTTACAGTAAAAATTATTTGTTTAAAAAATTTAGTAACTCTAAAATAAGTAGGTTAAACATGTTAGGCAATATTAACTCATGTGCTATACTTTTATATGGCTGCAGCACAGGTTTATATCAGCATCACCAGAGATGAGCAATTTTGCAATGGCTCCATCACTAAGTGACAGAAATTCGTTCATATCCGTGATAATCTTATGGGACCACCATGCCATCCATCAATGACTGAACATCAGTATGCGAAACATGACTGTACACATTTTTAGAGTAAACAGGACTTTGAAACCAATATCCAGGGCTGAAGTGCACCTCAATGGTAGAGCCACCCACGGTTCAACATCTAATACCACAAAACCAAATAAAACTATATCCAAAGAAAATGACTTAAAAGTTATCTGTAAGTTGGGAGAATAGTCATTCTTTATTTTCCTATTTTTTTGTGATTAATACTGATTTCATTTTTTAAAAAGGAGAAAATGAATTTCGCAAATAAAAATGATGGGTTCATTTTTTTTCTAAACTGTAACACCCCAAGAAAACAATCTGTCAAGCAGAGCTTCTCCTTGCTCACCGTTCTTACACTAGCAGTTTGAAGAACTTCAAATCAAACAGAAGCAGGGTTTGAGATAAGTTGCAAAAGTCAGACTGGGAGAGAATAGAAAATGGTTGTGAGGAAAAACAAACCAAAAACTAAACATTTAAAGGTAAGATTTAAACTATCAACCAAATACCTTGATGCAGTCTATCAGCCATACCAAGGCTGCCACGATGTGAGGCCAGGTATGAGGGGCTCCCACTGCATACAGGGAGCTCTTGGACAGTGCAAAGGGATACCTGTGAGAAACAGGAAGATAAGGAGCAACCGTGTTAGCAAGCATAAAGGCTACAGTAAAGGTGTATTTTAAAGCTGCACATACACCTGCTGTGAAGATATTTGAGTCTACTCTGAAGATCTTCTTCATCAATGATTTTTGTGTATTTATTCACATCCCACAGATTACTTTGCATGATGTTTAACAGCTGAGTATAGAAGGATTCTCCTAAAAAAAACCTTTTCATTTTCCTACATTCAATGTACTTCTATTCCACATCAGTGATTATCTGTCACTAAATCTCCTCCGTCCCTGTGTCTCCAAACAAACAGCTTCCCATTCTCAGTTTCCCCAAGTGTTGGAATCACAGGTGTGTAGCACCACATCTGATCTGTGCTTGTCTTTATTTATAATGCCTTTAAACTTCATCTCTCTGCTGGTTAGCTCTGTCAACCAGACACACACTAGAGTCATCTGGAAAGACAGAACCTCAATAAAGGGAATGTCTCCATTAGGCTGGCCTGTGGGCATATCTATGGAGCACTTCCTTAACTCATGACTGATGGGAGAGGGCTAGTCTATTGTGGGCAGTGCCAGCCAAGTAGGTAGTACTGACTGTAGGAGAAAGCAAGCTGAGCAAGCTATGGAGAATTAGTAAAGAGCTTAGCTTCATAGTTCCCCCAAATATGCAGAACATGTGTGTGCCTGGGTGGCTGTGGAGGTCAAAAGAGGAATTATTGTATATGGCTGTGAGGCACCATGTGGGTGCTGAGAACCTAACCTGAGTCCTCTGGAAGAGCAGCCAGTTCTCTTAACCACTGAGCCATCTCTTTAGCTCAATAACTCCTGTATTTACCAGTTACCAAGCACTGGTGTTTTGTTACAGGAACAAAAACGTTGACTCTGCTACAATCTATCGATTTTCCTTTCAGTTCATCCTACATATACTGTTCACAGTGCTCATCCTAAAACTGAACCTACTAATTCAAAGTATTCACCAACTTATAACATGTGTTTCTTCTGTGTTCTGATAAGATATTAGACTAATAAAAATATTACATACCCAAGGTCTTTAAAAATTCTTGGAATCTCTTCTTCAAATTTCCTGTCAGGAATTTTATATGATGGGCAGAGGAAAGCATAAAGAAATGCAAAGATCCTAAGGAAATCTTTTGTTGATGGGGCTTGTAGAGACTTTATTGATACACGATGTTTATAACCATTTTCTGTAAGAAACTGCAATCATTTTTATGAGGCATTGAAAGTTTTGGATTAGAAAAAATGTTTGGAGCAAAACCACACAAATCAGACAATTTAATACCTTATAGAGCTGTTTAATACATTCGTTAATGAATGCTTTATCATTAAGGGGTCTTGGATCTTTCATTTTTTCAGAATGTGAACATTTTCCAAATTGTCTATTTCTGGATGAATGGCCACTAGTCCTAGAAAAATATTTTAAGAAGGCAATCAAAAACATTTCCTTCTGCGTTCAAGTCTGCATTATTTCAAGGCTATCCGTCACACACACACACACACAAATACACACACACACAAATAGTAACAGCAGCATCAAACATTACCTTCAAGTTTTAAATAACTAAACACGATGTATTCCTTAAAGCAGGAGAGCATACCATGAGGTTACAACAGTTTTAGGCATAAAATGTGGGGGAATAAAATGTACTCCTGGAACAGGGATACATCTCAGTGTTTTGTTCAGCTTGTGAAGTGCTATCTGCTCAATCCTCAGCACCACAAATAAGAAACCAAATTTCCTTGCGCATGACGTTATCAACACACACATTATCCTTAAAAGTGTGTTGCAGGCCCATAGATCTTCTGTACCAAGTAGTCTACAAACCTGTTCAATAACCTAAACACTTTCATCTCTATTTATGCCCCTATAAGGGCTCCCTTGCTTGTACTCACTTCTTTGCCATTATGCCTTAAGGGAAAATTGTCTCTGTGTATCAAGAGTTAATATGCATGAAGAACGTAAGAACAGTTGACCCATATGAACACTCAATATTCAGAACTACTTGTAAAGGAGAGTCTGCCCTTATCTCCATTAAAAAATTGAAAAGATCTATTTTTATTTATGTATATTGTGTTTGTATATGCATATCCACACATGCACGTGAGTGCCTATGGAGGTCACAAGAGGGGCATCGGATCTCCTGGAGCTAGAGTTACAGGGGGTTGTGAACTGCCCAGTGTGGTTACTGGGAACTGAATTTGGGTCCTCTGGTAGAAATGGAACGACTCTAAACCAGTGAGCCATCTCCCAGTATCTCCACTCTTTTTCTTTCTTTCTTTCTTTCTTTCTTTCTTTCTTTCTTTCTTTCTTTCTTTCTTTCTTTCTTTCTTTCTTTCCTTTCTTTCTTTCTTTCTTTCTTTCTTTTTTTCTTTTTTGGAAGACAGGTTTTTCTGTGTAGCTCTGGTTGTCTTGGAATTTGTCTGTAGACCAGGCTGATCTCAAACCCACAGATTAGACCGCCTCTGCCTAATTAAAGGCGTGCACCACCACTCAACCTATCTCCATTCTTATACACAAGGGATTCAAAGTACAAAAAGGTGAGGTCATACCCCAGGTCATACACATAACAGACTGCTTCCTGTCAATCTGTATCAAACTTCCCCACCTCCAATCCAGACAAGTGCTGTTCTAGTTTAGAAAAAGTTCTCCAAAGTGTATCTAGGTATCACTACAAAAAAACCTAAGGTGCTGTTTGTTCTCACGCTCATCCTGTCATGCATACCTTGCTTCCTAGAGACTGGTTGCTATGACAGTCTGAATGCAGTAGCAGACATAGATTCTAACCATCTTTCATTAGTCAGCTGCTAAAGGGATCTGACTTTAAAAGTGGGAGACCATGTTTTGTTGCCCAGTGAAATTGTTTTGCATTGGAAATGTTTTAATTTTCTTACATTTATTTATTTGTGTGTATGTGTCAGAGAGAGAGAGAGAGAGAGCGCGCAGCTGGTTCTACCACGTGGGTCTGGGGATCGAAAGCAGGTGTTTGGGCTTGGTGATAAGTGCCTTTACCTTTACCTGCTAAGACATCTTGCTCACCCAATTTTTTTTTTAATTAAAAGCATTGTAGGCAGTGGTGGCACACACCTTTAATCCGAGCACTTGGGGGGCACAGACAGGTAGATCTCAATGTTCGATGCTAGCCTGGTCTACAGAGTGAGTTCCAGGAAAGCTAGGGCTATGTAGAGAAATCCTGTCTCCAAAAACCAAACCAAAACAAACAAAGAAGCAAATAAACAAATAAAACCATTTTATTTTTGAAACCCTATAATGAGATTGTTATTTTAAATTGAGATTATATTGACATTTTCTTAGTTTAATTTCTAATATAATTAATACTGACAGACTTAGACAGTAAAACCAAGCTCTTTGAAGTCATTCTTAACCTTCAGAGAGTAAAAGACTCCAATGTTGAACTAGAGATGGTTCCACTTTCCCCATCTGATTCTACAGTCTCTGAGAACTAGGTACAGAACATGACAGTACGCAGTTGAGGCCCATAGTTGGAGGCACTTACGTTTGAGGAGTATAAAGTTCTCGTTTATCGAGGTCCTGGGATCTCAATTCCTGTGTGGAGAGGCAGCCAGCACCACTGGTCGAAACGGAACTGCGCTTCATGCTTAGAACCTAATTCATGATTTCAATATCAGAAAAATGTTCCAGATGCAAGTGGTTCATTAAGCAACAATTATCACTTTTATTCTGAAGTAGAAGAGTAACTAAGTCTGTTCCTTTACGATAGCATTTTCCCTGTGTGCTGTATTTGTTTTTCATGTATACTTAAGTCCTCTCTACAGATAACACCTACACAACTTCAAGTATTCAATACACTCAAACAAGGCAATGCAAAAACGAACATATATGATTCCCGCATCACAAGGCAATCCATGTTTGCCAAATTTCTACACGTTATCCCTGAGTACATCATTGCTATCTCTTATGTCTATTTCTATGGCAACTCACAGGCTGCTTGACAAGAAATCTCAGGCCCCTTAACTCTCCTCAGAATGTTTCCTTTGGCTTCAAAAACAGAAATCATTCTGTTTTCCTAATGTCTACTTTTCTTGCTTTATGTTTAACCCCGTAGTTTAATACCCACTATTGTCTTTCTGGTTCTCATCTCCCTTTCAGTAAAGATGAGCAATCCGGTCCATAACATAATGTAGAGGCTGCTTCCATTATCAAAACATTTTAGTTCATAAGCATGCCTATGTCGGACCCTGTCTTCGTCTCTGTAGTGTTAGACACTAGTCACTCAGCTTTTTCAGGTCCTGCCCTGGCTTCCTTCTAGGGTGAGATAGAACTCACTGTTGTAATAATAATAATAATATATATATATATATTATATACAGCAAAGAGAAGTCACGCCATGCGATAAGGCTTACATAGGAGGTTTATTGGAAGATGAAAGAGAAGGGGCAGAGGAGGCAGAGAGGGGGGCAGACTAGTCCCTGGGGTAAAGAGTGCGGGAGAGGGAGGTAGAAACAAGGAGAAGGGTGGTGGTGGTGAGTAGGCCCACCTGTTACAAGGAACCATAGCAAATGTGCCCAGAAGTGGCTACAGGTGAAGTGCTCTTAGTGGCTACAGGTGAGGAGGTCAGGACCCTAAGGGCAGGTAGGCCAATGCAGATGCCCAAATACTAACACCAAATACTAACACCCACTTTATTGTTTGTTTGAGCTGGGGACTTTAGCACGCTTGGCTGTGCACTGAGCCACATCCCTCCTTGTTCAGCTGCTTACATTCCACTTAGATTTTATTCTCAAGACTTCAGTTCCACAGACTTTTTCTCCTTACACGGCTTTTCCGATGCTGCATTACCAGGCGAACGCAGCAGCGTTTTAACCTGTCCCTCCCTGGCAGGTCAGGTTTCCCCCCACACCCCACCCCCCTGCCCCACACCTCGGTCAGCAATCAGTATCCTCTTTTCCCTCTACAGGCGCTGTGGGCACAACCTTACTGTTCCCTGAATGCAGAGCCTGGCAGATGCCGCCCCGGGTCTCTGATGCCACAGAGCCTCTTAGCAGGAACAGAGTTAACCCCCTGTCAGCAGTTACCTTTCTCTCAGGTTCTTGACGAGACCCAGAGACCACTTACAGTAAATGCACAACTACATAGGAAAACACCCTCCAACCCCAACGAAGAGCCATTTGGCTTTTAAAGTCTCCGCCTGCGTGACGTCAGAACGCCTGTGGCCAGTAGGCTTAAGCAAGCAGGCTTTGCCAGTTCCCAGACTGAGTTTTTTTTTAATATAATTTTGGATATTAGCCTTCTATTAGATGTGTAGTTGGAAAAAAAAATATTTTACCATTCTGTAAGCTGCCGCTTTGTCTGAATGATGGGATCTTTTGTCATGCAGAAGCTTTTCAGTTTCACTAGATCCCATTTATTGTGTCTGTGTTAATAGTGTTCTTTCTGTTCAGGTCTTTTCCTGTGCCTTTGATTTCAGGGCTGTTTCTTACTTTTTCTTCTGTTAGGTTCAAGATATCTGTTTTTAGGTTGAGGTCTGTGTCAGAATTCCTTTCCACTAAACATTTTTTTTGGGTGGGGAGTCTCAGCATTAGGATGGCTTCTGTGTGCCAACATCATCTCTTATAAGGGAGAGGAACGGTTTCGGTTTCTCTTACTCTCTTCTGTGGGGGTTGGAGATCTGGTTACAACTTCTCTATTGCTTCCAGGGCAGAGGACAGTGGTGACTCTTCACCTTATTGTTATTCATGAGTCTTCCCCAATAAATATTTGGTATTCTTTTATTTTGGGCTCTCATGAACTCACTTACCCTTGCCTAAACCTGTGGCCCAGTGTGGGGCATAAACCCACCTCCCTGAGAGTAAGAGTCTCACGCTCTACTTGACTGAGCTCTTTGATCAATTTGGAGTTGAGTTTTGTGCAGGGTGATAAGTATGGATCTGTTTGGAATTCTCTACATACAATCATCCAGTTTAACCACCACTATTTGATGAAGATCCTGTCTTTCCCCCCATGTATTTCTGGTTTCTTCATCAAAGATCAGGTGTCCGTAGGTACATGAATTACACCTGATTTCTCAGTGGAAACTGAAAGCCAGAAGGTCTTGGATAGATGTGCTGGCAGACATAAGTGACCATGGATGCAAGCCCAGACTACTATTCCCAGCAAAGCTTGCATTCACCATCGATGGAGAAAACAAGATATTCCAGGAGAAAAACAGATTTAAACAATACGTAGCCACAAACCCATCCTTACAGAAAGTACTAAAAGGAAAACCACAAATCAAGGAAGCCAACAACACCCATAATAACACAGGCCTCTGACAACTCTCCACCAGTACAACTCAAAGAAGGGAAACACACTAACACTACCACCAAAAAAATTAACTGGAGTTAACAACCACTAGTCATTAATATCACTTAATTCCAATGGACTCAATTCACCTATAAAAAGGCACAGGTTAAGAGAATGGATAGGAAACAAACAGGATTCAGCATTCTGCTGTTTACAAGAAACACACCTCAACCACAAAGACAGACACTACCTCAGAGTAAAGGGTTGGGAAAAGGTTTTCCAATCAAATGGACATAAGAAAAAGTGGATGTGGCTATGCTAATATCTTCTGATTGATTTTAGTTTGAAATCAATTTTGTTAGAGATGAAGAAGGACACTTTATATTCATAACAGGAACAAGTCATCAGGAGGAATTCTCAGTCCTGAACATCTACACCCCTGTTACAAAAGCACCCACATATGTCAAAGAAACATTACTAGAACTCAAAGCAGACATCAAACCCCACACTGTAATAGTAGGAGATTTCAACACTCCTCTCTCACCAAGGGACAGGTCAACCAGACAGACACTTAACTGAGAAATAAGAGAACTAACAGATGTAATGAACCAAATGGACTTAATAGACATCTATAGAACATTCCACCAAATAGAAAAGAATATACCTTCTCCTTAGCATCTCATGGAACATTATCAAAAATTGATCACATAATTGGTAACAAAGCAAACATCCACAGATACAAAAAAATTGTAGTAACCACCTGAGTACTTACTATTGGATCACCATGGAATAAAGTTAGAATTCAACAACAATTCTACCCCCAGATATCCTACAAACTCATAGAAACTGAACAGTTAACTACTGAACCACCCCTGGGTCAAGGAAGAAATAAAAATAGAAATTAAAGTCTTCCTTGAATTCAACGAAAATAAAGACACAACATACCCAAACCTATGGGACACTATGAAAGCAGTGCTAAGAGGAAAGATCATAGCAGTAAGTGCCCACTTAAAGAAAACGGAGAAAGCTCACATTAGAGACTTAACAGCATACCTGAAAGCTCTAGAAAAAAAAAAAAGAAGCAGACTCACCCAGGAGGAGTAGAAGACTGGAAATAATCAAACTGAGGGCTGAAATCAACAAAATAGAAACACAGAAAACAATCCAAAGAATCAATGAAACAAAAAGCTGGCTTGTACTTGGAGAAAATCACCAAGATTGACAAAGCCCTATCCAAACTAATCTTTAGTGTCTTAAAAGATTTGTTTTGGTTTGGATTTTCGAGACAGAGTTTCTCAGTCACTGTGGAGCCAGTCCTGGAACTCTCTCTGTAGACAGGCTGGCCTCGAACTCACATATATCTGCCTGCCTCTGCTCCCAGGTGCTGGAATTAAAGGCATGAGGCATCACCACCTGACAGTGTCTTAAGATTTTTTTTTTCTATTATGAATAATTATTTTTATTTTTCTTTTTTTTTATTCTTTTTTAATTAAAATTTCCAACTACTCCCCGTTTCCCATTTCCCTCCCCCTCCTCCCACATATTGCCCCCTCCCCTCACTCCCCTCCCCCTATCCCCACTCCTCTTCTCCTCCCCCCAGTCCATTCCCCCTCCCTCTCGATACTGAAGAGCAGTCCAAATTCCCTGCTCTACAGGAAGACCAAGGTCCTCCCACTTCTATCTAGGTCCAGGAAGGTGAGCATCCAAACAGGCTAAGCTCCCACAAAGCCAGTTCATGTATTAGGATCGAAACCTAGTGCCATTGTCCTTGGCTTCTCATCAGCCTTCATTGTCCGCCATTTTCAGAGAGTCCAGGTTCAACCCATGCTTATTCGGTCCCAGTCCAGCTGGCCTTGGAGAGCTCCCAATAGATCAGTTCCACTGTCACAGTGGGTGGGTGCACGCCTCGTGGTCCTGATTTCCTTGCTCACGTTCTCCCTCCTTCTGCTCCTCATTTGGACCTTAAGAGCTCAGACCGTTGCTCCAAATTGGGTCTCTGTCTCTCTCTCAATCCATCGCCAGATGAAAGTTCTCGTGCCATTCTCCTTGGCCTCTCATCAGCTCTCATTGTCCGCCACATTCAGAGAGTCCGGTTTTATCCCATGTTTTTTCAGTAGCAGTCCAGCTGGCCTTGGTGAGCTCCCAATAGATCGGCCCCACTGTCTCAGTGGTTGGGTGCACCCCTCATGGTCCTGACTTCCTTGTTCATGTTCTCTCTCCTTTTGCTCCTCATTATAACCTTGGGAGCTCAGTCCGGTGCTCCAGTGTGGGTCTCTGTCTCTATCTCCATCCATCGCTAGATGAAGGTTCTATGGCGATATGCAAGATATTCATCAGTATGATTATAGGATAGGTTCATTTCAGGTTCCCTATCCTCAGGTGCCCCAATGAACTAACTGGGGACATTGCCCTGGGCATCTGGTAGCCATTTCAAGTTCAAGTCTCTTGCCAACCCTTAGGTGGCTCCCTTAACTAAGGTATGAGTTTCCCTGCTCCCCTATCCAACCTTCCTTTATCCCCAATCACCCCGATTCCTCCAGTTCCCCTCATCTTCTCCTTCACACTTTTCTCTCCCCATCACCCCTCATCCCCATCCCACCCCACCCCCAAGATTCCAATTTTTTGCCCATCAATCATGTCTATTTCCCATAGCTGGGAGGATATCTATATGTTTTTCCTTGGGTTTACCCTCTTATTTAGCTTCTTTAGGATCACAAATTATAGACTCAGTGGCCCCTATCCATGGCTAGAAACCAATTATGAGTGAGTACATCCCATGATCTTCTTTTTGGGTCTGGGTTACCTCACTCAGGATAGTATTTTCTATTTCCATCCATTTGCATGCAAAATTCGAGAAGTCATTGTTTTTTTACCGCAGAGTAGTACTCTAATGTGTATATATTCCACACTTTCTTCATCCATTCTTCCATTGTAGGGCATCTAGGTTGCTTCCAGGTTCTGGCTATTACAAATAATGCTGCTATGAACATAGTTGGACAAATGCTTTTGTCATATGATAGGGCATCTCTTGGGTATATTCCCAAGAGTGCTATTGCTGGGTCCAGGGGTAGGTGGATCCCAATTTTTCTGAGAAACCGCCACACTGATTTCCAAAGTGGTTGCACAAGTTTGCAGTCCCACCAGCAATGGATGAGGGTACCCCTTTCTCCACAACCTCTCCAGCAAAGGCTATCCTTGGTGTTTTTGATTTTAGCCATTCTGACAGGTGTAAGATGATATCTCAAAGTTGTTTTGATTTGCATTTCTCTGATCGCTAAGGAGGTTGAGCATGACCTTAAGTATCTTTTGGCCATTTTAACTTCTTCTGTTGAGAATTCTCTGTTCAGTTCAGTGCCCCATTTTTTAATTGGGTTAATTATCCTTTTAAAGTCTAGTTTCTTGAGTTCTTTATATATTTTGGAGATCAGACCTTTGTCTGTTGCGGGGTTGGTGAAGATCTTCTCCCAGTCAGTAGGCTGCCTTTTTGTCTTAATGACAGTGTCCTTTGCTTTACAGAAGCTTCTCAGTTTCAGGAGGTCCCATTTATTCAATGTTGCCCTTAATGTCTGTGCTGCTGGGGTTATACATAGGAAGAGATCTCCTGTGCCCATATGTTGTAGGGTACTTCCCATTTTCTCTTCTATCAGGTTCAGTGTGTTCAGATTGATATTGAGGTCTTTGATCCATTTGGACTTGAGTTTTGTGCATGGTGATAGATATGGGTCTATTTTCATTCTTCTACAGGTTGACATCCAATTGTGCCAGCACCATTTGTTGAAGATGCTTTCTTTCTTCCATTGTATACTTTTAGCTCCTTTATCGAAAATCAGTTGTTCATAGGTTTGTGGGTTAAAATCCGGGTCTTCTATACGATTCCATTGGTCGACTGCTGTTTTTATGCCAGTACCACGCTGTTTTCATTACTGTAGCTCTGTAATAGAGTTTGAAGTCAGGGATGGTAATGCCTCCAGAAGTTCCTTTATTGTATAAGATTGTTTTGGCTATCCTGGGTTTTTTGTTTCTCCATATAAAGTTGATTATTGTCCTTTCAAGATCTGTGAAGAATTTTGATGGGATTTTAATGGGGATTGCATTGAATCTATAAATTGCCCTTGGTAGAATTGCCATTTTTACTATGTTGATCCTCCCAATCCAGGAGCAAGGGAGATCCTTCCATTTTCTGGTATCCTCTTCAATTTCTTTCTTCAATGCCTTAAAGTTCTTGTCAAATAGATCTTTCACTTCCTTGGTTAGAGTTACCCCAAGATATTTTATGCTTTTTGTGGCTATCGTGAAAGGTGATGATTCTCTTATTTCCCTCTCTGCTTCCATATCCTTTGTGTATAAGAGGGCGACTGATTTTTTGGAGTTGATCTTGTATCCTGCCACATTACTAAAGGCGTTTATCAGCTGTAGGAGTTCTTTGGTGGAGTTTTTGGGGTCGCTCATGTACACTATCATATCATCTGCAAATAATGCAAGTTTAACTTCTTCCTTTCCAATTTGAATCCCCTTTATCCCCTTATGTTGTCTTATTGCTATTGCTAAAACTTCGAGAACTATATTGAAGAGGTATGGAGAGAGTGGACAGCCTTGGCGTGTTCCTGATTTTAGTGGGATGGCTTTAAGTTTCTCTCCATTTAATTTGATATTAGCTGTCGGCTTGCTGTATATAGCTTTAATTAAATTTAGGTATGACCCTTGTATCCCTAATCTCTCCAAGAATTTTATCATAAAGGGATGTTGAATTTTGTCAAATGCTTTTTCAGCGTCTAATGAAATGATCATATGTTTTTTTTCTTTCAGTTTATTTATATGATGGATTACATTGATAGATTTGCGTATGTTAAACCAGCCCTGCATCTCTGGTATGAAGCCTACTTGATCATAATGGATAATTTTTCTAATGTGTTCTTGGATTCGGTTTGCCAGAATTTTGTTGAGGATTTTTGCGTCGATGTTCATGAGTGAGATTGGCCTGTAATTTTCTTTCTTGGTTGGGTCTTTGTGTGGTTTTGGTATCAGAGTTACTGTAGCTTCATAAAAGGAATTTGGCAATGACTCTTCTGTTTCTATATTGTGAAATACCTTAAGGAGTATAGGTATTAGGTCTTCTTGGAAGTTCTGGTAGAATTCCGCATTGAAACCATCTGGTCCTGGACTTTTTTTGGAAGGGAGGTTTTTGATAACCGCTTCTAATTCTTCACGACTAACAGGTCTATTTAGGTTGTTCACCTGGTCCTGGTTTAACTTTGGTATATGGTATTTATCTAAAAAAGTGTCCATTTCTTTTACATTTTCCAGTTTTGTGGCATACAGGCTTTTGTAGTAAGATCTAATGATTCTCTGAATTTCCTCTGTGTCTGTGGTTATGTCCCCCTTTTCATTTCTGATCTTATTAATTTGCAAATTCTCTCTCTGCCGTTTGATTAGTTTGGATAGGGGTTTATCAATCTTGTTGATTTTCTCGAGGAACCAGCTTTTTGATTCATTGATTCTTTCAATTGTTTTCTGTGTTTCTATTTTGTTGATTTCAGCCCTCAGTTTGATTATTTCCAGTCTTCTACCCCTTCTAGGTGAGTCTGCTTCTTTTTTTTCTAGAGCTTTCAGATGGGCTGTTAAGTCTCCAATGTGTGCTTTCTCTGTTTTCTTTAAGTGGGCAGTTAGTGCTATGAACTTTCCTCTCAGGACTGCTTTCATAGTGTCCCATAGGTTTGAGTATGTTGTTTCTTTATTTTCATTGTCTTCAAGGAAGACTTTAATTTCTTTCTTTATTTCTTCCTTAATCCAGGTATGGTTCAGTAGTTGACTATTCAGTTTCCATGAGTTTGTAGGCTTTCTGGGGGTAGCATTGTTGCTGAATTCTAGCTTTAATCCATGGTGATCTGATAAGATACAGGTGGTTATTAATATCTTTTTGTAACTGTGGATGTTTGCTTTGTTACCGAGTATGTGGTCGATTTTTGAGAAGGTTCCATGAGCTGCAGAGAAGAAGGTATATTCTTTCCTATTTGGGTGGAATATTCTATAGATGTCTGTTAAGTCCATTTGATTCATTACCTCCATTAATTCTCTTATTTCTCTGTCAGGTTTCTGTCTAATTGACCTGTCCATTGGTGAGAGAGGAGTATTAAAGTCTCCTACTATTAATGTGTGCGGTTTGATGGCTGCCTTGAGTTTTAACAATGTTTCTTTTACGTACGTGGGTGCTTTTATATTAGGGGCATAGATATTCAGGATTGAGACTTCATCCTGATGAATTGTTCCTGTTATGAGTAGAAAATGTCCCTTTCCATCTCTTTTGATTGATTTAAGTTTGAAGTCAACTTTGTTAGAAATTAGTATGGCCACCCCTGCTTGTTTCTTAGGTCCATTTACTTGATAAGCCTTATCCCAGCCCTTTACTCTGAGTAGGTGCCTGTCTTTGTGGTTGAGGTGTGTTTCTTGTAAACAGCAGAATGTTGGATCCTGTTTTCGTATCCAATCTCTTAGTCTGTGCCTTTTTATAGGAGAGTTGAGTCCATTGACATTAAGTGATATTAATGACCAGTGGTTGTTAACTCCGGTCATTTTTTTAGTAGTAGATTTTGTGTGTTCCCCTTCTTTGTGTTGTGCTGGTGAAGGGTCTCTAGTTGTCTGAGATATTGTGGTCATTGTTGGACTCCTTGGTTAGTGATTTTCCTTCTATTACTTTCTGTAAGGCTGGATTTGTGGCTACGTATTGTTTAAATTTGTTTTTATCCTGGAAAATTTTGTTTTCTCCATTTATAGTGAACGAAAGCTTGGCTGGGTATAGTAGTCTGGGCTTGCATCCATGGTCTCTTAGTTTCTGCAGTACATCTATCCAGGACCTTCTGGCTTTCATGGTTTCCATAGAGAAGTCAGGTGTAAGTCTGATAGGTTTACCTTTATAAGTAACTTGGCCTTTTTCCTTTGCTGCTCTTAGTATTCTTTCTTTATTCTGTATGCTTTGTGTTTTGATTATTATATGGCGAGAGGATGTTTTTTTTTGATCCAGCCTATTCGGTGTTCTGTATGCTTCTTGAACCTTCATAGGTGTATCTTTCTTTAGGTTGGAAAGTTTTCTTCTATAATTTTATTAAATATATTTTCTGGACCGTTGAGCTGCGCTTCTTCTCCTTCTTCTATTCCTATTATTCTTAGGTTTGGTCTTTTTATTGTGTCCCATATTTCCTGAATGTTTTGTGATGAGAATTTGTTGGCCTTGCTGTTTTCTTTAATCAGCGTGTTTATTTTCTCTATGGTATCTTCAGAATCTGAGATTCTTTCTTCTATCTCTTGTATTCTGTTGGTTATGCTTGCTTCTGTAGTCTCTAATCGTTTACCTAGAATTTCCCTGTCCAGCTGGCCTTCTGTTTGTGTTTTCTTCTTTGCCTCCATTTCAGTTTTTAAGTCTTGAACTGTTTCCATTATCTGTTTGATTGTTTTTCCTTGGTTTCCTAGGGTATCATTCACTGATTTACTCAATTCTTCAAACTTTCTGTTATACTTCTCATCCATTTCTATAAGGGCATTTTTTACATGCTGTTTAAGGGCGTCAATCACTTTCATAAAGTCAGTTTTATCTACTTCTTCATGATTAAGGTGTTCATGTCCTCCTGTTGTGAGGTCGCTGGGTTCTGGTGGTTTCATATAGTTTTTCAGATTGTTGGGTGAATTCTTGCATTGGCGCCTGCCCATCTCTTTCTCCGAATGCTCCCCTATGGATCTTCTTTTACCGGATCAGGTCTTCTTGCCTACTGTTGTACCTTCCCAGTGATGGCACTCTGCAGTGATAGCTCTCCTGGTGCTCCAGTGATGTCTCCCCTGGTACCAATATCAGATCTCCATGCAGGTTGGGTAGTTCGAAAACAAAACGCCTACCTTGCTTGCTGCAGGCAGGCCAGTGAAACAGAGGAAGTCTCGCCTGCCTACTTGCCCTGAGGATTTGCCCCCAGCGCCAGACAGACTGAGCTGGATGGTGTTTTGTGCCCAAAGAGGAAAGGGGGCAGAAGGGAGAAGGGTTCTGGATGCAAGCTGGGTGGGACAAGAAGAGAGAGGCAGTATGCCGGGTGTAGAGCCCCTGCAAGGAGCCCAGGGAGTATAGGGTGGGGGATGAGGGACTTCAGAGTTCCCTGTCCAGGGCTGCTTCTGCAGCCGGTCACAAACTCACCACACTGCTGTCTCTCCTGGTGCCGAGATCAGGTCTCCGTGCAGGTTGGGTAGTTCGTAAACAAAGCGCCTACCTTACTTGCTGCAGGCAGGCCAGTGAAACAAAGGAGGTCTCCCCTGCCTACTTGCCTTGTGGATTTGCCCCCAGCGCCAGACAGACTGAGCTGGATGGTGTTATGTGAGTGTCTTAAAATTTTTATCGTACGAGTCTTTCACTTGCTTAGTTATCCCAAGATACTTTATGTTATTTGAGGCTATTATGGAAGGAGTTGCTTCCCTGATTTCTTGCTCAGTCCATTTGTCATTTGTATACAGAAAGGCTCTTGATTTTATCAGTTAATTTCGTATTTAGTTACTTTGGATTGTCCCAGAAAATTTTTAGGGCCAGTTATGTGTACTATTATGTCATCTGTAAATAAAGACACTTTGACTTCTTCCTTTTTAACTTTTATCCCCTTGTTAGTTGCCTTACTGCTCTAGGTAGAACTTCAAATACTATACTGAATGGTGATAGATTGGACCACCTTGTCTTTTTACTGAGTTTAGTGGATTGAGTTTCTCTTCATTTAAGTTGATGCTGGCTATGGACTTGCTGTAAACTACCCTTTTTAGGTTGAGGTATATATCCTTAATCTCTCCAAAACCTTTTTCATGAATAGTTTTGGATTTTGTCAAAGGTCTTTTCTATATCTAATGAGATGATCATGTAGTTTTGTCTTTCAGTTTGTTTATTTGATAGACACATTTACTGATTTTTTTGTTTTGTTTTTTTATGAGATGGGGTTTCTCTGTAACTTTGGAGTCTGTCCTGGAACTAGCTCTTGTAGACCAGGCTGGCATCAAACTCACAGAGACCTGCCAGCCTTTGCCTTCCAAGTGCTGGGACTAAAGGCATTCATCACCACCACTTGGCTTATTTACTGATTTTTATATGTTGAACCATTCTGCATCTCTGGGATGAAAGCCTACTTGGTCATGGTGAATGATCTTTTTTTTTTTTTTGGTGAATGATCTTTTAAATTTGTTTTTGGATTCATTTTGCAAGCATTTTTATGCAAGAATTTTTGGACCTACATTCATAAGGAAAATTGGTCTGGAATCCTCTTTCTTGTTGTATCTTTGTGTGGTTTAGGTATCAGGGTAACTGTGTCATCATAAAACAAATTGGGTGATTTCCTTATGTTTTTATTTTGTGGAATAATTTGAGGAATAGTGACATAAACTTTTCTTTGAAAGTTTGGTAGATTTTTGTGTTAAAACAAACAAACAAAAAGACCCTGGGCTTTCTTTTTGATTGATAGACTTTTATTGACTGTTTCCATTTTACTTGGGGCTACAGGTCTATTTAAACTGTTTATCTGATTTTGATATAACTTTGGTAAGTGGTATAGAGAAAATTACCCATTTCTTTTAGATTTTCCAGTTTGATGGACAACAGGTTTCTAAATCATGTCCTTATAATTCTCTCAGTGTCTGCTGTTATGTCCCTCTTTTTATTTCTAATTTTGTTAATTTTTCTATTCTCTTTCCATCTTTTTCTTAATTTAGATAAGGTTTGTCAATCTTATTGATTTTCTCAAAAACTTAACTTTTTGTTTCATTGATTTTTGAGGCTTTATTTTATTTTATTGATTTCATCCTTGATTTTGATTATTTCTTGCTATTTGTTCATTTTGGGTATGATTCTCCTTTTTGTTCTGAGCCTTCAGGTATGCTGTTAAATTACTAGAATAAGACATCTTCAATTGTTTTTCAATGTAGGTACTTGGTATTACAAACTTGCCTCTTAGAACTAACTGCTTTTGTTGTGTCCCATAGTATGAGTATGTTGGGTTTCATTTTCTTTCAATTCCAAAAAGTTTTTTTTTAATTTATTTATTAAAGATTTCTGTCTCCTCCCCTCCACCGCCTCCCATTTCCCTCCCCTCCCCCTATCAACTCCCCCTCTCTCGGCAGCCCGAAGAGCAGTCAGGGTTCCCTGCCCTGTGGGAAGTCCAAGAACCTCCCACCTCCTTCCAGGTCTAGTAAGTGAACATCCAAACAGCCTAGGCTCCCACAAAGCCAGTACGTGCAGTAGGATCAAAACCCTGTGCCATTGTTCTTGACTTCTCAGGAGTCCAGTTTTATCCCATGCTTTTTCAGACCCACTCCAGCTGGCCTTGGTGAGTTCCCGATAGATCATCCCCATTGTCTCAGTGTGTGGGTGCACCCCTCGTGGTCCTGAGTTCCTTGCTCGTGCTCCCTCTCCTTCTGCTCCTGATTTGGACCTTGGGGTTTCAGTCCGGTGCTTCAATGTTGGACTCTGTCTCTGTCTCCTTTCATCACCTGATGAAGGTTAATATCCAGGAGGATGACTATATGCTTTTCTTTGGGTTCACCTTCTTATTTAGCTTCTCTAGGATCACGAATTATAGGCTCAATGTCCTTTATTTATGGCTAGAAACCAATTATGAGTGAGTACATCCCGTGTTCCTCTTTTTGGGTCTGGTTTACCTCACTCAGGATAGTGTTTTCTATTTCCATGCATGCAAAATTCGAGAAGTCATTGTTTTTTACTGCTGAGTAGTACTCTAATATGTATATATTCCATACTTTCTTCATCCATTCTTCCACTGAAGGGCATCTAGGTTGTTTCCAGGTTCTGGCTATTACAAACAATGCTGCTATGAACATAGTTGAGCATATACTTTTGTTGTATGATAGGGCATCTCTTGGGTATATTCCCAAAAGTGGTATTACTGGGTCCAGGGGTAGGTTGATCCCGAATTTCCTGAGAAATCGCCACACTGCTTTCCAAAGTGGTTGCACAAGTTTGCATTCCCACCAGCAATGGATGAGTGTTCCCCTTACTCCACAACCTCTCCAGCAAAGGCCATCATTGGTGTTTTTGATTTTAGCCATTCTGACAGGTGTAAGATGGTATCTTAAAGTTGTCTTGATTTGCATTTCTCTGATCACTAAGGAAGTTGAGCATGACCTTAGGTGTCTTTTGGCCATTTGAGCTTCTTCTGTTGAGAATTCTCTGTTCAGTTCAGTGCCCCATTTTATAATTGGGTTGATTAGCCTTTAACAGTCTAGTTTCCTGAGTTCTTTATATATTTTGGAGATCAGACCTTTGTCTGTTGTGGGGTTGTTGAAGATCTTCTCCCAGTCAGTGGGTTGCCTTTTTGTCTTGGTGACAGTGTCCTTTGCTTTACAGAAGCTTCTCAGTCTCAGGAGGTCCCATTTATTCAATGATGCCCTTAATGTCTGTGCTGCTTGGGTTATACGTAGGAAGTGGTCTCCTTTGCCCATGTGTTGTAGAGTACTTCCCACTTTTTCTTCTATCAGGTTCAGTGTGTTCAGACTGATATAGAGGTCTTTAATCCATTTGGACTTGATTTTTGTGCATGGTGATAGATATGGGTCTATTTTCATTCTTCTACAGATTGACATCCAGTTTTGCCAGCACAATTTGTTGAAGATGTTCTCTTTTTTCCATTGTATACTTTTAGCTCCTTTATCGAAAATCAGGTGTTCATAGGTTTGTGGGTTAAAGTCTGGGTCTTCTATTCGATTCCATTGGTCGACTTCTCTGTTTTTATGCCAGTACCAAGCTGTTTTCATTACTGTAGCTCTGTAATAGAGTTTGAAGTCAGGGATGGTAATGCCTCCAGACGATCCTTTATTGTATAAGATTGTTTTGGCTATCCTGGGTTTTTTGTTTTTCCATATAAAGTTGATTATTGTCTTCTCAAGGTCTGTGAAGAATTTTGGTGGGATTTTGATGGGGATTGCATTGAATCTATAGATTGCTTTTGGTAGAATTGCCATTTTTACTATGTTGATCCTCCCAATCCTAGAGCAACGGAGATCTTTCCATTTTCTGGTGTCCTCTTCAATTTCTTTCTTCAAAGACTTAAAGTTCTTGTCAAATAGATCTTTCATTCCTTATTCTTAGTGTATAGGAAGGCAACTGATTTTTGGAGTTGATCTTGTATCCTGCTACATTACTAAAGGTATTTATCAGCTGTAGGAGTTCTTTGGTAGAGTTTTTGGGGTCGCTTATGTATACTATCATATCATCTGCAAATAACGAAAGTTTAACTTCTTCCTTTCCAATACGAATCCCCTTGATCCCCTTATGTTGTCTTATTGCTATTGCTAGAACTTCAAGCACTATATTGAAGAGGTATGGAGAGAGTGGACAGCCTTGTCGTGTTCCTGATTTTAGTGCGATGGCTTTGAGTTTTTCTCTCCCTGCCTGTGAATATGGAATCCTGGAGTAGTGCCTTTCCTGCTGCTGCGATGAAACAGAAGGAGGAGTTTATTTTGATTTTCGGTTCCAGAGGGGGGTCCATATGTCTGTCATATGGCAGTCATGGCAGCAGTGGCCAGAGCAGGAAGCTGAGGGATCACAAGTCAGCTGTACACAGGAAGCAGAGAGTGAGCTAGGAATGGGGCGGGACTTTAAACTCTCAAAGGCCACCCCCAGTGACTTGCCTCCTCCATCAATGCTCCATATTCAATAACTTCCCATAAACAGCACCAACAATGGGGGGCAAGCACCCACATGTATGAGTCTTTTCTCGTACCAACCACACGAAGCCCTAAAGACCCACGGGCACACCACTGGTCTCCATCTACTTTAGCTCTAAGGATCTCAGTCCTGACTGTATTGGTGTCGTGGGTCTGTTTTCCCCCAGGAGAATGTATTAGCAGTTTCTAGGCTTATGTAATCCTATGGTCAATAAAGGCCCCAGATCTGGAAAAGCTCAGAATTCTAGAAAATATAAAGAAATATGCCCTATCTTCTTAATCATTGAAGAATACTTGCTGATGTGAAACACAGTTGGTTAAAAAGCTGTTCCCTGGTGAGAGTCATATCTGACTGTTTCCCATTGCTTCTCTCTTCTACTGAAATGCTGACCTTCAGAACTGCCGCGACCACACGGCTGTTGCCCACCGCGAGATGTGCACTCCCGGCCACTATGGGAAGGTGATTGGGTTGCTTGGAGACTGCACCCCGTGTACCTGTCTTCACCGGCCCCCTTTCAGGTAAGTCCGTGCTTACACATCCGACACAGCTGCTTCCTGCATTCCTAAGCTCACTTACTTAGTCCCCGAGTGCTCTCTGTTAATGCTGTTCCTGTGGGGACATTAAAGAAAAGCGCACCTTCTCAGGAGTGTCTGAGCAGGATCTCTTCACAAGGAAAGCATCATGTCGGTCTTGAGTGTTGGGATGGAACCAGTTTTAAAAATGGGCTTTGGGGAATTTTCAAGACTAATTTGAGTTCCCAGCTATGGGTTCAGCTATGGGATCCAGTTCATATTCAATGTAAGGGAATAGGGGTTGATTGTGTATACATGTTCCTAGAGGAAAACACACAAGCACTGAGAAAAGATACGTGACATTAATTCGTCAGTTAGTAACTTACATGGTGCCATGCTTTTGGATAGATAATGTGGCATCATTCTGGAAAAGGTAATTTCTATACGTATATTCTACATCTGTGGCCAATGACTGTGTGCACCCACAGAAGTGCGTCCATGGCTGTGTCACCATTCACTGTGTGTATTTCCACACTGGTGAATAATGCACTTTATTTCCTACATCAGAAAAGGATAACCATTCCCTCAACCTCTTAGTCATATCCATGAGGCACAAGAATTTACAAACTTGAGAAGCCACAGCTCGCTTGGTTCGTCTTCCACACATTTGTTTTTCCTTGAAGTCTGCCTGATTATTTAAGGAGAGAGATGCTGGAGGTAGTGTAGGGCTGGTAATTCATGCTGTGGACATCCAGCAAGGAACCAGACCTGATTTCCCACTTGGTTTGCGTCAGGTTCCAGTAGCTTGCAGTTACCCACTTCAGCCTCCAGGTGGCACCAGGACAGTTTTTTTTTAAAAAAGATACTAATCAAAAGCTCCAACTGGGCTGTCTCAGTTTACTTCTGCTGGTCTACCTGGTGGCTGCCAGTCATGCTTCTCTCTTCTGCCAAGTAGCTTTTCTGTGACTTGTCCTCTGCACATCGGCGCAGTCCATGGAACTGTACTAACCAGCAACATTGTCTTCCTGTTTCCCACGCCTTGTCAGCTCAATCGCTATCTAATAAATATGGCAATCCCTCTCTCCAAATTGATTTGGAAATTTTTCCTAGGTAGCCAGCTATGCTCTGTGAGACAGATCTACTTAGCACTTACGTGCTGCAATCCTGCAGCAAATGCGTCTTCTGACGCTGGATATAGGAGACCTCCATGTGTCCATAGCATTGTCCGCAGGCTTCAGTACCTTTTGTTCTACAGAGTTGAGCTCTAGCCGCTTGTCCAGCCACCCGGTATAATCACTCAGTGTTTAGAACGTGATGATGAATAAATACTTTAAGATAAAAAGAGTTGAAGCTAATGTCTGAAGTTTTCTGTAAAACCATTTTTCTTTCAGCACCACCTGTGTCTTGGAAGGTGACGGTGGCTTCCGGTGCGACGCCTGCATCCCTGGCTATGAAGGACAATACTGTGAAAGGTGCACTGAGAACCGTCACACGAGCAAAGGACGCCCGCTCATTGTATCTCATGTGAACTGTAGTCAGGATAGTGATCTGGGAGTCCCTACACAATTGTTTGTGCAGACGGGAGGCCACATTGAAATTCCATAGCAAGGTCTCCTAAGAGGAGGGTGTTATAGTGGCATATTATTTGTGTTTTAATAAATAAAGCTTGCCTCACTAGTCAGCCATACAGGCCAGGCAGCGATTGCACACACCTTTAAGAATGGATAAGAAAAATGTGGTACATTTACACAATGGAGTACTACACAGCAGAAAAAAATAACGATATCTTGAATTTTGCAGGAAAATGGATGGAGTTAGAAAACATTATTTTGAGTGAGATAATCCAGACACAGAAAGACAATTATCACAGGTACTCACTCATTGGTGGTTTTTAAATATAAAGCAAAGAAAACCAGCCTACAAACCACAATCCCAGAGAACTTAGACAACAATGAGGACACTAAGAGAGACTTACATAGATCTATTCTACATGGGAAGTAGAAAAAGACAAGATCTCCTGAGTAAACTGGGAGCATGGGGACCTTGGGAGAGGGTTGAAAGGAGAGGAGAGAGGCAGGGAGGGGAGCAGAGGAAAGTGTAGAGCTCAATAAAAATCAATTAAAAAAGGAAAAAAAGAGGAAAACTTACATATGGATGGATGGATGGATGGATGGATGGATGGATGGATGGATGGATGGATAGATATATCCATTGTGCCCAACTATGTATACACACATATGTATGTATGTATGTATGCATGTATGTATATGTATGTATACATAGTTGGGCACAATAGAAGTCGCTGTGATGGACAGACCTGAGGCACTTCTTTAGCAGGAAAGCAACTTGTTCACATGCACACAGGTATTTGAGGTATGGCCCTGTGATGGCTAATCTTGGTTGTCAGCTATACCTGGAATTAACTAAAAACTCAATCCACCGGGCACACTTGTGGGCTATTTTTAGTTAACTGGATCATTTGATGGAGGAAGACCCATCTTAAATGTGGGCCACACCTTCTCATGGCAGCCTATGATGGGCAAGGATGGAACAAGCTTTGGTTCTTTGCCTGCTTGCCCTTCGTTCTTGCTTCCCTGGCATTAGAGCCTACCTCTTCGGGGTTCCAGAGTACACTGAAGACCAGCTGAGACATCCAGCCTCGTTGACTGAACAATTACTAGATTCTTAGACTTTCTTTTGGTAAAAAGCCATTGTTGGATTAGCCTATAAGCCGCTCAAATAAATCCCCTTGTACATATAAGAATTGTTCTTTCTATATAGAGCCATTGCTATAAGTTCAGTTCCTCTAGAGAACCTTAACTAATACAGATCTCAGGACACACACTAAATATAGGTGGTTCCAATGTGTGCCATCCGTTGAGTTTATTCCTTTCTAGTCTGATTTCTCTTGCTCCATGTCAAAAGTTACCCAGTGATGCCCAGCTCTCACAGTGATGACACACTATTTGACTCAACAGCATCAGCCTCTGAATTTAAGCCAATTCATGCTTCAACCTGTTCTGGTATTCAAAGCAGTCATTTGTCCTCAGGTCTCAATAACAGGTCCTTTTATAAAAATCCATTTTTGCTTACTCAGCTCAGAACCCTGGCGCTCCCAGTTTGCAGCTCTCTAGAGGGGAGGGTCACTGTACAGTACTATGCTCCTGAGGTTGGGAACGCCCTCGGCATGCGGTAGAGGTGAAATAAGTACCAAATTCTGATCCAGTTTGTATCACCCTTGTGCCAGTTTTCCCAGAAATTAATACCGAGCAAATCTTTTTAAACTTTTTTATTGATTTTTTGTGGATTTCACATCATGTATCCTGATCTTACTCATTTCCCTGCTCCCTTGTTTCCCCCCTCTATCCTTGCTACTTCCACCCAAAACAAAATTTAAAAATAAAACCAAAAAAAAACCCCACCCAAATCAAAACTCAAACCAAACAAACAAGCAAACAAACAAGCGAATGAAAACTATTGTAGTGTGGCCCAGTGAATCACACAGTGCACTGTTTATCCGTCGTCTTTACTTGTAAGTGTTCATTGCAATAGGTCATTGGTCTAGTTTGAAGCCTTTGTCTTCTGCTACACCCTCAGTACTAGGTCCTCACCGGGACTCCTCTTGGATATCCTGTTGCTGCCCTGTGTCATGGACATCCTGTAGCTTTGGGTCTGCAGGTTCGGTCCCTTCACATGCCCCAGGAGTTCATAGATGAAGTGGATGTTGGGTTGGGCCAACTCAAAACCCTGGTCCTGGGCCTAAGGGTGGCTAGGTTGGAAAGCCTGTCAGCCTTCCGTCGTTGCCATCACCCAGGTGAACTCTCCAGAACACCCCAGATAGGTCACCCAGTGCAGCAAACAGCAAGGACTGAGGCCAGTTCTGCTCGCACACCTTTGGTTCCAGCTCACCACACTCATCCAGGGCCAGCTCTACTGTGCTGCCCGTCCGAGGCTGACAAGTCTTTGTTAACACAAGGCATAGCAACAGGATTCTTGCCTGAAGCCATATAATTCTACACACACACACACACACACAGAGACAGAGACAGACAGACACAGAGAGAGAGAGAGAGAAGAGAGAGAGAGAGAGAGAGAGAGAGAGAGAGAGAGAGAGAGAGAGAAGAGTTACTGCTACTCTCAGACATGCAACTCAGCCTTACCCAATCCCCAGAATGGAGAAGAAAAGCCTTGTGTCTAAGTTTTTAAGATAAAAGAAAGTATTTATAGAGACATACATGTGTATGTAGTCTTATTTTTAGGAAATTGGAGGTGCACAGCTTGGTACTGATGTCAGAGTTCTGGGTTTGATTTTGAACTACAATTATCACAAATTATCACTGGGAAAACTGACCCACCGGTACACAGGAGCCCATGTAAGATATCTGCAATTTCCTACAAGTCTTTATTTATTACAGTTCTTAAGAAAAAAGTAAGACAACAGATGGAAAGTCTAAAAGTTTTGATGAATTTAATAATAAGGTCTTAACTCTTGAACAGAAAAGGAGCCTGTGTTATAGTAGAAGAGGTGAGAGAGGGAGGAGGGAGGAGGAAGGAAGAAACAGCACCTGAAGGAACATTTGAAGATCAGGACTGAGTCCCGTGGGCAGAGTGTGCCGAACAAGGCAGAACACGGCATGGGACACCATGGTGCATGAGCAGGGACTTTTTTTTCACACTGCAAGCTCCACCTAACAAAGTGGCAGTTGGAGTTATTTTTAAATGGAGAACAAGAATCCCAAGCTGTGACGATGGTTCCTTCCCCCCCCCCAAATCAAGCCCCCTTCCTATGAGAAGCCAAAGTCCTGTGAGGTGGCTACGTGACTTGATCCTACAGAGCCCTTGGTACTCAGCCAGCATCACATACCAGCCACGTGAACAGGCCTGCCATGCCCTCAGGAGGCTGTAGCCTCAGTTGGTTTCTGAGACAAAAACTGAGCCCAGTCAGTGGATACAACGACAAGCGATCATAAACACTATGCCTATCAACTCGATGAATAATCAGACCTAGTAAAATTCTGCATTTAATTTAATAAGGAGAGTTAAACTCAACTCTCTTGATCCTCCAAAGAACTCCTGCAACTAGAATATTCTCTGAAGTGGCTGCTGTGCACCTAGAGTGTCCTCACAGGTAGCTGCTGTGCACCTAGAATATCCTCACAGGTAGCTGCTGTGCACCTAGAGTGTCCTCACAGGTAGCTGCTGTGCACCTAGAGTATCCTCGTAGGCATCTGCTGTGCACCTAGAGTGTCCTCACAGGTAGCTGCTGTGCACCTAGAATATCCTCGCAGGCGCTGCTGTGCACCTAGAGTATCCTCACAGGTAGCTGCTGTGCACCTAGAGTATCCTCGTAGGCATCTGCTGTGCACCTAGAGTGTCCTCGCAGGCGGCTGCTGTGCACCTAGAGTGTCCTCATAGGCGGCTGCTATGCACCTAGAGTGTCCTCGCTGCTGTGCACCTAGAGTGTCCTCGCAGGTGGCTGCTGTGCACCTAGAGTATCCTCACAGGTGGCTGCTGTGCACCTAGAGTATCCTCACAGGTGGCTGCTGTGCACCTAGAGTATCCTCACAGGTGGCTGCTGTGCACCTAGAGTGTCCTCATAGGCGGCTGCTATGCACCTAGAGTATCCTCGCTGCTGTGCACCTAGAGTGTCCTCGCAGGTGGCTGCTGTGCACCTAGAGTGTCCTCGCAGGTGGCTGCTGTGCACCTAGAGTATCCTCACAGGTAGCTGCTGTGCACCTAGAGTATCCTCATAGGCGCTGCTGTGCACCTAGAGTGTCCTCGTAGGCAGCTGCTATGCACCTAGAGTGTCCTCGCTGCTGTGCACCTAGAGTGTCCTCGCAGGCGCTGCTGTGCATTGTGCTGATACTTCTACCAACACTACACACCGAAAGTCCTCAGCACAAATATTTGTTGAATGGAACAAAAAGATGCGCTGTTCTGGGAGGAAGAAAATGATTAGACAAATGATTGACTTAGGACACTTCCACAATGAAATTACTATGTCCCACTTGGAATGTGCAACACTAAGGTGAAAGACCTCTCTGTGTCCTTGGAGACGTTAGAGAGCAAAGAGAAACCTCTGAGCAGGGGCAAAGAGAAATGATGAAATGTTTTCACCTGGGCTCTTTCAAAAGAGCCAATGTGGGTCATAACTGACCTTTGAGCTGAAACCTGAGAGGCTTCCCTTTCTCTGTGAGCAGCCAAATTTAAATATTTCCTCTCATTGATTGCTGCTTAATGGCAGAGAAAGCGTAGGCTCTACAATCAGAGAGCCTGAGTTTCTGTTTGGGGTCATAGTTTATTAGCATGTGGAATGTGGTTCTTTGGACAAGTTACTTATTTTTCACGGACCCTGTTTCCCCACTGACAAAAAAAAAAAGTTTCCTTCCCTGGCTGCTTCACTGTGTTGCTCAGGTACTAAATATAATAAGAGCACCTAGGACAGCCCATTGTGTAGAACACAGTAAAAATGAATGCTGGCTGCCTTTCAGTCCATAGTTTTTTGGATCTTCAAGCATACTGTTCTCTTTGATGAAAGTAAGATTTACTTGGTACTGATTAATTTAGCAATTGTTTTAGATTCTTTCTGGAGCACGTCAGGGGCACAGGAGCATAGAGAAGGAGCTCACAGCTTAAGAATCCGTAATATGTTACTGTCATGGTGCAAGTCTGTGTGGAGAATGGACTGCTGAAAAGAGAAATCCCGTCTAGGAGTCCTCTGAGGATGTCAAAGCTTCTGAGTAACCCAGTTACTCTTCAGGAGACTGGATAAATAAATTATGTGTAGACACTCAATGGGATATCATGGAGCACTAAAGAAATGAGTCATGAAAAAATGAGGAGACCAAAATGCAAACAAGAGAGAGAATCCAGCCCGAGAAGGAACACATAGCAGGTTTCTCATATATGACATCCTGGAGAAGGCACAGTTGCCAGGTGTGAACAGGAAGGGGGGCTGAGTAGAGGGGGCAATAAAACTATTCTATACACTAGGTATCTTTTAGACTTGCTCAGATTCATGGAACGTACAGGAAGCTTCACGGAGAACAGAACTCACACTTGGAAAACTCGAAAGGGAAGAAACAAGTGATTCAGGGCTGTTAGGGTGTTGGATGTGGGGAAGGGTGTGTGGTGACTACCACACAGATGAGGCCAGATCCAATGGTGAAGTCACATTCTAAATGTCTGTACAGGTAACATTTTATTCCTTGAATTTATATTATAGAGATGAAAATTCAACCCTTGTAACAATTCCAAAAGAAAGAGCAAGGACTAACTCTAGGAATCTGATGTGGCTGTTGAGCCTGCGAGCAGCCAGAGAGGGTTTTATCTTTAGAGTTTCGATTTCCACATGTGGGCAGACGCAGAGGCCTGGGTTCCTGGCGGGAGTCAGCCCATTTTATTTAGGGAGGAGGGGGTAGAGCCGTCTTGAGGGAGCACAATTCCTCCTCTTTAATCAAGAGTTAGAAACAGAAAATGAAGAAAAAGAATTTTTCTATATTTCAAGTAGTTTACGGCGGAGGCTTCCTTGTTCCAAAAATGTTTGCATTCCAGAAGAGCTCATGCTCACTCTTCAGATGTGTCTTATGGAAAACATCCTGTTTAGGGGAAGGAACGGACTGAGAGGAGTGGGAAAAAGGAACAAATGGGGAGGGAAGACATGGTCAGACTATATAACATACTAGCTTAAAAACATCCTTAAGAATCCAGCGTTATGTACAGCGAATATCCAAATATACTACACACACACACCATACTCAAAGATCCTAGGAGATACACCCTCACACTCTCAACCTGATCTCTGGGGGTTGGATCACACTTTGTCAGGAACAAGGTCAATATAAGCATGACTGAGGGGAAAATCTTGGTCAGCACGGCCAATGACCCTATCACTGCTGCTCTTTAGAGTTTAAACAGATGACTCAGGCAGAATTTACCCATGGGTTTATCCATGTTGTTTTTGAGAAAGTACCAGTTTCAACCAAGCTACGGATGATATGACCTGAGTGCCTGAAAATCCATGTAGCTACAATACGCAAGCAGGTGTGAGGTCAGGGAGCCCCGGATTCTAAACAGAGACAAAGCTTGGGGAGAGAAGCCACATGGAGATGATCAGTTGAAGTAGAAAAACAAACTTCAGTTTTGAAGTTTAAAATATTTAATGTGTGTGTGAGAGAGAGTGCACATGTGTGTGTGTGTGGTAAATGTGTGTATGGTGTGTGCATGTGTGTGTGGTATATGTATGATGTGTGTGAGAGTGTGTGTGCATAAGTGAGTGTGTATGGTGTATGTGCATGGTGTTGTAGGAGGCCACTTGTTCATTTCCCGGCTGCCCAGACTCCCGAAATAACCACACAGAAACTATTAATTAAATCACTGCTTGGCCCATCAGCTCTAGCTTCTTATTGGCTAACTCTTACATCTTAATTTAACCCATCTCCATTAATCTGTGTATTGCCATGTGGCAGTGGCTTACCAGCAAAAGTTTGTCTCTGGCGGCAGCTCCACGGCTTCTCTAAACTCCTCTTTCTCCCAGCATTCAGTTTAGTTTTCCCCTCCTAGTTCTGTTCTATCCTGGCAGGCCAAGCCAGTTTCTTTATTAACCAGGGATATTCACAGTATACAAAGGGAAATCCCACATCAGTATGGTGTATTTGTTTAGTTTATGTGTGCATATGGGTGTGTATGGTGTATGTGTGTGTGTGGTATTTGTGTGATATATATATATATATATAGTATGTGTGCATGCATAAATGAGTGTGTATATGGCATATGTATGTATGGTATGTGTGGTATGTGTACATGTGTGTGTATATGTGGGTGGTGTGGTGTGTGTGTGTGTTGCACACCTGTAGAGGTTAGAGGATAACTTATTTGTAAGAGACATTTCTCTCCTACTACCACAAATTATGCAGCCGAGTTTCCTGCATTTGGGGATATCACAGGGACCAGTGCATGCAGAGTGCAATGGAGAAGCCTCGCCCTGGGAAAACCATGCTGTGATCTCCCCTGCCAAGTAAGTACTCATCCCTATCCCTTTTTAAATTTCATTTTTGGGACTGATTATCACTAAATTACCTAGACTTACCTCAAACTTGCAATCCATTTTCTTCAGCACCTAGGGTTACAAGCATGTTGGTTGAATGATAAGTTTTTTTAAAAATAAGGGATTTATTGGATAGTAGTAATCAAACTTATTAATTGATATAAAGAACTCAATTTCATTTTAATTTAAGTTCTTGAATGTTGCGTTTATGCCACATACCAGTACTTCAGGCCAAGACTAAAGTAATAAATTGCTTTTAAAAATGGCCAGCATTGAACTCTTTCTATGATTTCTACACCTCCTTAGGCTTCAGTCTGTGTCTTAGTTTACTGTGTACTCTGTAGCTGTTTTCACACACGGAGGGATGAGTCTCTGTCTGCTTCCTCGGGCCTCGCTGGTACTTAACCCATGTTTAGGCACAGAAAGCAACACAGAAATCATGAGTGGACACCAATGTTCAGGAAATGGTCAGGGTTTTGCCAGTTTCCAGATTCCTCTACTTTGAGACATGTGCCTCATACCTTCCGTTTGCCCTCCGTGTCTAGTCTTCACCCTTCTCTCCACACTGATCTCTGCCCTAAGAGTTGACTTCTGTGGGTTCAGCTGAAGGGGCAACCAAGAAGTAGGTCGGTATCACAGCTCTTCTCAAGGCAGTTCTGCCTTAAAACCAGCTTCTAGTAACTGCCCCCACTACCCCATGCCGATGTAGAGAGACAATATTGTACTTCAGAACCGTTTGTGGCCTTAAGATTATCATATGAACTCATTATCCATATGAAGTTCCCACTGTTGCCTGTGTTTTGTCTATTTTGTTCTGAAATGTCTGTCACCAAACCCTGCAGGAATGACTGAGTGAGAGTATATGACTGAACATTCTTTCTTTCAGAGACCCTGATTGAAACAGGTCAACTTTTACAACAACAACAATAAAACTCTGTAATTTGGGGGCAGGGGAGCTGTCTCAGTGGGTAAGAGTGTAGAGCAATGTGAGGGCCTGAGTTTGAGTGCCCAGAAGCCATGTAAAAGCTGGACACACAGTGGGGGCATCTGTAATCCCTGTGTTCCTATGAGGAGATTAGCGTAAAATAGAAGAATCCCTGCAATCCCAAGGGCCAGTCAGACTAGCAGGCACAGTGGCAAAACAAATAATAAACCCTGTCTCAAACATTTTGGAAGGTGAGAGCCAAGCCCCAAGGTTGTCCTCTGACCTCCACATATGTGTTGTGTGTGTACACACACACATACAGACAAGCATACACAACCCACAATTCTCTCTCTCTCTCTCTTGCTTTGTTGGATTTTTGTCTACATTTCTATTGGCTTCAACCTACTTACAATGGATTGATTGAGAATGACCCCCATAGATCCATATGTTTGAATGCTGGTCCCAAGTCGGTGGAACTGTTTGGGAAGGATTGGGGGGTGTGCCTTGTTGGAGGAAGTGTGTCACTGGGGGCAGGTTTTGAGGTTTCAAAAACCCACACCATTCCAGTTGACTCTTCCTCTGCTTCCTGGTTGCTGTCTCAACATATGGGCTTTCCGCTACTGCTGCAGCACTGCGCCCACCTGCCTGCTGCCATGCTCCTCTGAAATTGTAAGTAAATCCTCTACAATCTCTTTTATAAGTTGCTTTGGTCATGGTGTCTCTTGTCAACCATAGAAAAGTAACCAATACACTACTAAAGTATTAAGTCCCTTCCACATGTCACTGTTTTAGCCCCTGTCTTGTTTTGATGAAAACATTCTGACCGATAGCAAGTAGGGGAAAAAGTATTCATTTTAGTTTAGAGTTTGAGAGTGGATACAGTCCTCAATGGTGGAGAGGGCAAGAGGAAAGGAGACAAACAGAGACAGAAAAAGCTCAAGAATGCAGGAAGTACAGTTGGGTTAGAAAACCTCAACACCCTTCCCCAGTGAGAGACTTCCCTGAGCAATGCCCCACCACTAAAGGCTGAAAGACGATGTCATCACCCGAGGATTAATTGTTCAAATAGTTGAAACTATGAGGAACATTTCTCATTCAAACCACCACAGCTACCCACCCTTAAACTAAGGGCACACCTGCTTTCTTCCAGGGCTTCCTTACTGACCCCCATATGTCTTCAGGGTTGTTTGCTTGCTTTTGGAAATTTTAACCCATCTTCCTTAGAGGCAGCCTTATGTGTGAAGTTAAAGAGAATATGAATATTATGTTTTTTGAGTATGGTGGAGTCTGATGGGAAAGGGAAGGAAAACTAGCCCAGAAAAGTCAAATGACTTTTTCATTACAAAAGTTCTCAAAACCTTGGAAGTATAAAACCCTCTAAGAGGAGACAGAGTGTCTCTCAAGTCAGATAACACTTGTTGCCACTAAGCAATGGTTGGCACTCTTCAGGCCACAGCTGGATGACCTTGTTCTATGAATATGTTCTTCATGTTGCCCTTCTCTTCTTTTATTTGTATTCATCAAAAAAATTAATAAATACAAAATCGGCAACAGTTCTAAGAGATAATCCATTGATTCTGAATTTATCAGAATCTCAAAAGGTGTGGGGGGTAGTACTCCCTGCAAGTTCCAGTCTGAGGTCCTGGTCATTCATTCAGATGTTTTTCTGGTTTTTTTCTTTTTACCTTTAAGTGTATGTGTGCACATTCGTGTGTGTGTGTGTGTGTGTGTGTGTGTGTGTGTGTGTATGAGTGAGAGATGAAGGTGCCTGTGGAGGCCAGATATATCAGATCTCCTACAGCTGGAGTTACTAGCCCTTGTGAGCTTCCAAGTATGGAACCGAACTTGGGTCCGCTACAAGAACACTTTTAAACCCGAGCCATCTCTCCAGCCTCAGAGGTCTTTTAAAAACTAAACCTAGATGAGTTGTACATGAAATCCCCCCCTCCCCCACACACACATCTTTCTGGGCTTACTCCTGAACTAAAGGTGTAGAAAAAGAATGAGCATGCGGTGAAAGAGTGGCATACCTCCAGGCTTGTAATATCCCACGAAGTTCACAGTCAAGTGAGAGATGACAGAACCGAAGAGAAACATGAATCATATAGTGAATGTGCAGTCGCAGAACTTATGCAATGTAACTAACATCATGACTTTAGTCTACTTTCCACTGAAACAGTAGAATGCCTGAGGTGGGTTACTTTCTGCAGAAATGAAATTTATTTAACTCATAGTTTGCAATCGTCATTGATTTGGCTCCCAGGGCGGTGTCCCCCGCTACTTCACTTCATGATGAATGGCATCACTGAGAAAAAGAAAGGTCACATGGTGAAACAAGAAGTCAGAGAACAGAGAAAGGTCCAATCCCAATTTTATAAGAACCTTGTCTTAGAAATAAATCAAAGTCCCTCAAGAACCTACCTTGATTCTTTTTGAGACATCAACCCTAGTTACTTAGCAAAAATGCACTTGGTCACACCTCATAAACATACCATGATCACACAGGATCGACATTCTGTGGAACAGGTTTCCAAACTGAGCACTCAGAAGATACATTCAAAGAGTGTCCAAACATAGAAATAATTAATGTGAAGTGGTACATAAGCTGTTTGCATTTTAAGCATTATTCTACATATTACTTTGTGATGAGAAGGTCTATAATTACTAATATTTGATTTAATTTTACTGTGGGGTAAACATGAGGCCATTTGAAGATTTTGTAACAGCCACAAAGAGCAAGAGATGTTCTTTGGGGATGGAAGAGGATGGTTCCAAGAAATGAGTAGATAAATTAGAGAAACCTTTTAATGTGCTACTTTACAGCCCTCTTCCACTGATTAAAAACACATAGATTGGCCATGCGACTTCAGAATTTTTCTTGTCTCTTGACCCATGAGAATAAATAGGTGTCTACTGGGTGGTGGTGGCACATGCCTTTAATCCCAGCACTCTTGAGGCAGAAGCAGGCGGATCTCTGTGAGTTCGAGTCTAGTCTGGTCTATAAGAGCTAGTTTCCAGGATGGGCTCCAAAGCTACAGAGAAACCTTGCCTTGAAAAACAAACAAACAAACAAACAAACAAAAACTCTGAAATTCATCAGTGTCAGAAGTTCCTCTGCCACATAATCCTGCCACCACGGCATTCTGCCTGACCACAGGGTTCTGCCCCACCGTGATATTCTGCCCCTCCACAATATTCTGCCCCACCATGGGCCAAGGATGAATAGAGTCAGGACTGTGGATAAGAATCTCTGAAAGTCTGAACCAAGTAAACAGTCCAACCTCCTTCCATGTTCTAGGTATTTTGTGATAGTGATGAAGACAGTGACTGATAGAGAAATTTATGCCAGGGAAGTGTGACTGCTGCTGTGACTCTCTGTCCACATGTAGCTCAGAGACTCTGTAGTTTGTGGTAGGAATCTGGGAAGTTTAGAGAGGCTGGAAGCAGAGCTTAACAAGGGATTCTGGCGGGAGCTCAGAAGACAGAGATGCTAATGGACATGGATGGTGAAGGAGGCATCACAGTGTTTCCGAGGGGAACTCTATTTGCAATTGAATTACAGGTCAATTCGTTTTTGTAAGTCTGTATTTTGTCTGGGTAAATATGAATTTAAAGGAAATGGGCTGTGGTAGCTTGAATGTAATTGCCCTATAGAGAGAGGCACTGTTAGGAGGTGTGGCTTTGTTGGAGGAAGTGTGTCACTATGTAGGTAGGCTTTGAGGTCTCATATGCTCAAGCCAGTCAGTGTCTCAGTTCACTTCCTGTTGTCTTCGGATCAAGGTGTAGAATTCTCAGTTCCTTCTCCAGTACCATGTCTGCCTGCATACCATGTGTATGGACTAAATCTCTTTACTAAGTCATCTGTAATGAAATGTTTTCCTTTATAAGAGTTGCCTTGATCGTGGTGTCTCTTCTCAGCAATAGAAATCCTAAGTAAGACATGGACTAATTAGTTTGGAGGAAAACATTTTAAGCCAACATAACAATTAGTATATGGTGTGGTTTTGCTGGCTGCTTTTGGCCAATTTTATTGTGAGAATCAGGGACAAAAATCAGGGTAGAATGATTTGAAAAATATGCAGTCTGGTCAGAAAATGAGTATATTTAGAGCTGAGGATAAACAGAATGTGGTTATTAAAGAAATTGTGACCATTAAAGAAATCCGGTATTTTGCACTGGGTAAATAGGGAAGTGTTAAGGGCCTCTCATTGGTGTGGGAAGTCCTTCTGTATATGTGTTGCTTTTATTGGTTAATGAATAAAGCTGCTTTGGCCTATGGCAGGGCGGAATAGAGTAAGGTAGGAATTCCAAGCAGGTAGAGGAGGAAAGAAGGCAGAGTCAGAGAGATGCCATGTAGCTGCCTAAGGGGAAAAATGCCCACTGGAGATTGCCAGAACCTTGCCAGTAAACTATGAGCCTCATGATAAAATATAAAATAATAGGAATGGATTAATTTAAGATATAAGAGTTAGTTAATAAGAACATCAGGCAGTGTTGTAATTAATACAGTTTCTGTGTGATTATTTCAGGTCTAGGTGGCCGGGAAACGAACAAGCAGACCTCCAATTACATCTCATGAATCAGCTAGCCCTTTCATGGGAGAAATGATTTTCGTCAGTTTAAAGACTGTGTTGAGAAAAGAGCTCTGAAGATCCTACACATTCAGGTTCTGTTAGGGATGTCTTCCCTAGGCCCAGTTGCTTGGACATTCAAGGAGAATGTCCACATGATTCTGGTTGTACAGGTGAAGAGTGTAAAAGTTATAGGATCATGGAGCCTTCCTCTTTGATTTCAAAGGAAACATTAAGCAGCCAGGTGATGCATGATAGGGTCCAGTCCCTTCAGACAGTCTCTTGGGGGCCTGTATGTAAATCTCAGGTTGCAATGGTGACCCCAGGATTCTGGATTGCCAGAATTATTCTACAGACGATTATTCTACATCGATTGTCTGTAGAATAAAGCCACAGACAGTGAATGTATTCCAGGAGAGAGGCCTCGGAGACAGGGCTGCCCCAGCATGTTGGAGCTCAAAACTCACTGCTGTTGGATGTGGAGTAATAGAACTTAATCTTCAACCTTATGGGTTTGTGTTTTGTTGGGCTTCTGAATTCTTGACTTGAAAGGAATGTAAGTAAAAGAATTTCCTCAGAAATAAATAATTCTCTTTTTATTATTTATGAACTTGGTAAGCTTCATATTTTTCTTATTTTTTAATTGTTTTTATTGAGCTATATATTTTTATCCACTCCCTTCTTTTCTGTCCACCTCCTCTTCTACCCTCTCTCGTGGTCCTCATGCTCCCAATTTACTCAGGAGATCTTGTCTTTTTCTATTTCCTATGTAGATTAGATCCATGTATATCTCTCTTAGAGTCCTCTTTGTTATCTAGGTTCTCTAGGATTGTGAATTGTAGGCTGGTTTTTCTTTGTTTTATGTCTAAAAGCCACTTATGAGTGAGTAAATATGATATTTGTCTTTCTGGGTTTGGTTTACTTCACTCAATATGATGTTTTCTAGATCCATCTATTTATCCACAAATTTCAAGATGCTGTTATTTTTTTCTGCTGTGTAGTATTCCATTGTGTACATGTACCACATTTTCCTTATCCATTCTTCAGCTGAGGGGCATTTAGGTTGTTTCCAGATTCTGGCTATGACAAACAACAATGCAATGAACATAATTGAGCACACGTCCTTGTGGTATGACTGAGCATCCTTTGGGTATATACCCAAAAGTGGTATTGCTGGGTCTTGAGGTGGGTTGTTTCTTAATTTTCTGATTTCCAAAGCTGCTGTACAAGTTTGCACTCCCACCAGCAATGCAGGAGTGTTCCCTTTACCCCACATCCTCTCCAGCAGAAGTTGTCATCAGCGTTTTTGATCTTGGACATTGTTGAATTCTGTGCTGAATCCATCCGGTCCTGGGCTTTTTTTGATTGAGAGGATTTGATTATAAGGTCATGCTCAACCTCCTTAGCGATAAGGGAAATGCAAATTAAAACAACTTTGAGATACCATCTTACACCTGTCAGAATGGCTAAAATCAAAAACACCAATGATAGCCTTTGCTGGAGAGGGTGTGGAGAAAGGGGCACACTCATCCATTGCTGGTGGGAATGCAAACTAGTGCAACCACTTTGGAAATCAGTGTGGCGATTTCTCAGGAAATTTGGGATCAACCTACCCCAAGATCCAGTAATACCACTTTTGGGAATATATCCAAGAGATGCCCTATCATATGACAAAAGTATCTGTTTAACTATGTTCATAGCAGCATTGTTTGTAATAGCCAGAACCTGGAAACAACCTAGATGCCCTTCAATGGAGGAATGGATGAAGAAAGTGTGGAATATATACATATTAGAGTACTACTCAGCGGTAAAAAACAATGACTTCTCGAATTTTGCATGCAAATGGATGGAAATAGAAAATACTATCCTGAGTGAGGTATCCCAGACCCAAAGAGAGGAACTTGGGATGTACTCACTCATAATTGGTTTCTAGCCATAAATAAAGGACATTGAGCATATAATTTGTGATCCTAGAGAAGCTAAATAAGAAAGTGAACCCAAAGAAAATTGTTTCTATTTCTTTAGCAGTTATAGGTCTATTTAATTTTCTTATCTGGTCTTGATTTAATTTTGTTAAGTGATATTTATCCAGAAAGTTGTCCATTTCCTCTAAGTTTTCCAATTTTGTGGAGTACAAGTTTTTGAACTATGACCTGGTGATTCTCTGGATTTTATTCGTATCTGTTGTTATGTCCCCCTTTTCATTTCTTGTAGTTGGAGGCTGGTCATTCATTTCCTGGCCTCCCAGAACTAAAATAATCACACAGAAACTATATTAAGTGTTAAATTATTTGTCAATAGCTTAAGCATATTTCTAGCTAGCTTTTATATCCTAAACTAACCCATCTCCATTAATCTGTACATCACCAGACGTTTGTGGCCTACCGGTAAAGTTTCCGTGGGCTCCGGCACATGTGTCTGTCTCCTTTGGAGGCTACATGACTTCCCATTGACTCTGCCTTCTTTCTCCCAGCGTTCAGTTTATTTTTCCCACCTAGCTCTATTCTGTTAAGCCACTGGCCAAAAAGGCTTTATTCATTAACCAATAAAAGCAACACATATACAAAAGGACTTCCCACACCAGTTTCTGATTTTGTTAATTTGGATATTCCTTCTCTGCCTTTTGGTTAGCTTGGATAAAGGTTTGTCTATTCTATTAATTTTCTTGAAGAACCAACTCTTGATCTCATTGATGCTTTGTATTATTTTCTTTGTTTCTATTTTTTTGATTTCAGCTCTCAATTCAATTATTTCCTGCCTTCTAGTCCTCCTAGGTGAGTTTGCTTCTTTTGTTCTAGAATTTTCAGGTGTTCTAATAAGTCATTAATGTGGGATTTTCCCAGATTTTTTATGTAAACATTTAGTGCTATGAACTTTCCTCTTAACACTGTTTTCATTGTGTTCCATAAATTTGAGTATGTTATGTGGTTATTTTCATTGAATTTTAGGAAGTTGTTAATTTCTTCCTTTATTTCTTTATTTCCTTGACCCATTGATGATTCAGGTGAGCATTATTTAATTTCCATGTGTTTGTGGGCCTTCTGAAATTAATGTTGCTGTTGAATTCTAATTTTAAGCCATGGTGTTCTGAAAAGATACATGGGATTATTCTAATACTTTTGTATCTGTTGAGGCTTTGTTACCTAGTATGTGGTCAATTTTTGAGAATGTTCTATGAAGTGCTGAGAAGAAGGTATATTCTTTATGTTTGGATGGAGTTTTCTATAGATGTTTGTTAAGTCCATTTGAGTCATAACATCTGTTAGTTCCCTTATTTCTTTGTTAAATTTTTTTCTGGCAGACCTGTCTAGTGGTGAGAGTGGGGTGTTGAAATCTCCCACTATTAGTGTGTGGGGTTTAATGTGTGATTTAAGACTTAGGAGTGTTTCTTTTACATATGAGGGTGCCCTTATATTTGGGGCATATACATTCAGTATTGAGATTTCCTCTTGATGGATTTCTCCTGTCACTAATATGGAATGTCCTTCTTTGTCTTTTTAAATGATTTTAGTTTGAATTCTTTTTTGTTAGATATTAGGATAGCTACTCCAGCTTGTTTCTTAGGTTCATTTTATTGGAAAATTTTTTTTCTCAACCCTTTACTCTGAGGTGATGTTTGTCTTTGAGGTTGAGGTGTGTTTCTTGAATGCAGCAGAAGGATGGATTCTGTTTCCATATCCAACCTTTTAACCTGTGTCTTTTTATAGGTGAGTTGAGTCCATTTATATTAAAGGATATTAATGAACAGTGATTGCTGGTTCCTGTTATTTTAGTTTCCTTTTTTGGTGATGTTATTGTCTGTGTTTTTCCATTCCTTGGGATTTGCTTCTGTGAGATCATCTATTATATGTGATTTTGTGGATGTAGCTAATTTCCTTGGGTTGGAGTTTGTAGAAGGAGCAACGGGCCGCTTCCTGGCCACTGGCTAGCTTTACCCAAAATAATTACAAGAAAACTGTATTCATTTAAACACTGCCTGGCCAATTAGTTCTAGCCTCTTATTGGCTAATTCTCACATCTTGGTTAACCCATTTCTAATAATCTGTGTAGCACCATGAGGTGGTGGCTTACTGGGAAAGATCCTAAGTTACATCCATCTCAGGTCGGAGAATCATGGCATCTGCCTGACTCTGCTTTCTTCCTCTCAGAATTTTGTTCTGTCTACTCCACCCACCTAAGGCCTGGCCTATTAAAAGGCCAAGGTAGTTTCTTTATTAACCAATGAAAGTAACACATAGACAGATGACCCTCCTACACCAGGAGTTTTTCTTCTAGTACTTTGTGTAGGGCTGGGTTTGTGGCTAAGTATTTGTTAAATCTGATTCTGTCATGAAATATCTTGTTTTGTCCAAGATATTTTGATGATTGAAAGTTTTTCTAGGTATTATAGTCTGGGCTGGCATCCATTGTCTCTTAATGTCTGTGTAAGGCTTGACCAGGACCTTTTGGCTTTCATTGTTTCCATTGAGAATTCAAATGTAATTCTGGTAAATCTGCCTTTATATGTTACATGACCCTTTTCCTTTGTGGCTCTTAATATTATTTCTTTATTATGTATGTTTAGTGTTTTTTTTGTGGCATTGTTTGTGGCATTCTGTAAGCTTCTTCTATCTTCATATTCATATCTTTAAGTTGCAAAAGTTTTTTTTTTAACAATTTTGTTGAATATAGTTTTTTCTGTGCTTTTGAGTTAGACCCCTTTTTCTTCTATTCCTATTATTCTTAGGTGTGGTCTTTTCATGGTGTCCCACATTTTCTGGATATTTTGTGTTACGCTTCTGTTAGATTTAATGTTTTTCTTTGACCAATGAGTCTCTTTCCTCTAGCGTATCTTCAACACTCGAGATTCTCTCTTACAGCTCTTAAATTCTGCTGTTTAAGCTTGCACTTGTGGTTCCTGATTTCTCCATATTTTCCGTTTCTAGAATTCTCTCCGTTTATGCTTTCTTTATTATCTCTATTTCAGTTTTCAGTCTTTATTCATTTATTTCACCTGTTTCGTTGCGTTTTCTTACTTTTCTTTAAGGGATATGTTGATTTCTCCCAATTTTTTGTTTGTCTTTTCATCCATTTCTTTGAGAGAACGTTTCATTTCCTCTTTAAGGGCCTCACGCATTCTCCTAAAGTGATTTTTTAGGTCATTTTCTTCTGCTTCATCTGTATTGGGGTGTTTGAGTCTTGCTGTTGTAGAGACACTAGTATTGTTGGTGCTGTGCTGCTCTTTGTGGTGTTGAGAGTAATCTTACCTTGTCTACCCTTCTTTTCCTCTGACTGGTGTAGTTGGGGCTGTGTGTCTGGTGACCATTCTTCCAGGTGCCAGTGGATCCAAGGCTCAGATGGTTGTTCCTTATTGTGGAGTCAAGGTCACAGTTCCAGTCAAGCTGGAGGTCATTTGTCATTCCTGAAGGTCACTCGACACTCCCAGAGTTCAGTCAGGTCTGCTTCCAGGGAGGTGGCTTGCTTTAGGCCTGCTCTCACGGAAATTACCGTCTTGGACCTGCTTCCACAGAGGTCGCTGGCTCGGGCCTGCTCCCACAGAGATGGTTGGCTTGCACCTGCTCTCGTGGAGGTTTCTGTCTCAAGGCTGCTCTGGTGGAGGTCGCTGGCTCGGGCCTGCTCCCACGGAGGTCGCTGGCTCGGGCCTGGTCCCACAGAGGTGGTTGGCTTGCACCTGCTCTCGTGGAGGTTTCTGTCTCAAGGCTGATCTGGTGGAGTTCACTGGCTCGGGCCTGCTCCCACGGAGGTCGCTGACTCGGGCCTGGTTCTGGCTCGGACCTGCTCTCCAGGAGGTTGCTGTCTCAGGGATGTTCTGGTGGAGGTCATTGGTTCAGGCCTGCTCTGGCAGAGGTCACTGACTCGGGTCTTGCTTCATCTTTTATTATTAGACATGGATGAATCATTTAGGGGCTAGGGACAGATTATTATGGTTTAAATAATTAAATGTTCCCACAGTGCTCATGTGTAAGCTATCTTAGGATATATGGAAACCTTTGAAGCGGCTTGCTTAGAAAAGGCAGGCCTCTAGTCCACACCTTACACTGGATCCCATCCAGCATGAGGTGAAGAAGTTACTGTACTACACCCTCTCACCAGTACAAGGTTCTGCTCTAGTGCATGGTACCAAGCCACCATGGACTGAACTCTCCTATACTATGAGCAAAACAATTACACACACACCCTTAAACATTTAGCAATCACTTTTAGGGAAATAGAGCAAGCCCATTATCCTATTTGTCCTGCGAAGTAAAACTGAAAATACCGAACGACGCATCTAAAAAAAAATTACGAAATTTTTGACATTTCTGAAAGTTCTGAAAACTGGAGATAATAAGTGAGACTATCCAAAGGTCTTGGGACCCAAAGAACAGCCTGTGGTAGTGAGTTCCTGATTTGTTGGTTTGTTGCATCCTCTGTCCCAGATGAAGGAGGAAATGATCCAGAAATGGCAACATGCAGAAATAAAAGCTACTGCTCTCTAGCCAAAGGATCTAGGAGGGCGCAGCCTAGTAAAAGGCAGGACACTTTGAGAAATGAGTCACCATACAACTTCTTTGGTCACTTGCAGAGCACTATGTGTCTGTGGTGGAGCATCACATCCTGGCACAGCACTAAAATATGTGGCAGAGCTAAACTGCTCACGTGACAAGTCAGAGAGCAAAAAAAAAAAAAAAAAAAAAAAAAAGAGGAAGACACTATGCTCCCATAGTGCCCCTTAAGATGTCCCCTATTGACCTGGACATGTTCCACTAGACTCCACCTCTTAGCGATTTTATCACTTCTCCAAAGCGCTCCTCTGGGGACCAGGCCTTTTAACACATGCTCCAGACATTTTGGAGCATGCCAGACCCAATCTTTAGCAACCATGAAAGCAAAATACTGGGAGAAAGTACCACAGAGCTCATCATCAAGTTAACTGTGTCTAGAATAGAATCCATGACACCCTCTTCAGAGAAAGCTGTTATTGGTATATTTGGCAATATTTTGCTAAATTTTAAATATTTTGGTAAATGTAGTTTGCTTTCTATTGATCTTTACTTATATAATTTTATTTGTAATGCAAATATTTTATTGTATAGTTGAAAACATTGATTTATCACACACACGTGAACCCCCTTTATGCTAAGGGACCATTAATAGAAGGAAAAAAAACATGGCTTCTGACTCGTTGTAATCTTCCCCAGGGATATAGAAGAATAAGTTGGAGTCATGTGGTCAGAGGTGGAACCCCAATTCCATCATTTACCAACTGTATAAAATTCACCTACTCTTTGGAGGTCCCTGTTTTCCCACTCTAAGCTGAACATACTAGCACTTTCCTTATTTAAACATGTTTTTTAGTTTGAGATTCAAATGATACCATATATACATGGTGATGGTATGCTGTGGGATAATGCTTTTGTACACTGTAAAGATTTAATAAAATGCTGATTGACCAGTAGCCAGGCAGGAATTATAGGCGGGGCCACCAGACTGAGAGAATTCTGGGAAAAGGAAAGGCAGAGACACAGTCATCAACCAGATACAGAGGAAGTGCGATGAGAATGCCTTACTAAGAAAAGGTACCAAGCCACGTGGCAAAACATGGGTTTAGAATTATGGGTTAATTTGAGTTGTTAAGAGCTAGTTAATAATAAGCATGAGCTAAGAGGCCAAACAGGTTATAATTAATATAAACCTTTGTGTGTTTCTTTGGGATTCGATGGCTGCAGGACTGGGCAGGACAGAAACTTCTGTCTACAATGGTACTATAAGATACCATCTAAATTTGAATGGGTTTTGTACTGGAGTGCTTATGATTTAATGGTAGCAGTTACCTTGATGGATTGGAGCAGAAGGGCTCCACAAAGTCTCACCACGCAAGGTACCACATAAAAGCTTTATTGGGAGGAATGATGCAGAGACTGCCTCTGAGCAAGAGTGGAAGGAAAAGAGTAGGGGGAGATGGCCCTTCCTTTTTATAAGGGATATATAAAAAGTGCATGTGACTTGTAGGGGCTGTAGTTGCATCTTGGTGACTGATGTTGATGTGTCCTGCTGTCACTGGGTCTCAGGGCAGACAGATGGAAACACCTGAGTGTGAACAGGAGTGACACAGCTTTTTCTTTATATCTTCACACTCTAACAAGAAGGCAGAAACGTGTGGGATTGTCAGATGTTTTTATGAATGAAACAGAAAATTATCTTTGCTCACATGAAGGCTATCAATGCTGTGAAGAAATCAAACCAAGCGGAGAGGGAAGAGCTGAGAAACTGAGGACTGTGGAATACAGCTGCTGTCACTGCAAAGATTGTAACTGAGAAGCGACTTTAAGAAGTGAAAGGGTGAATTTTAGGAAGAGAGAATTTGAGGCAGAACTGGTGTACCTACTGCCTCTCTTAGGAAAATCCAAAATCCAAGTGTGTGTGTGTGTGTGTGTGTATGTGTGTGTGTGTGAAACACTGTGGGCTATGACTAGTGAACTGGGCCTGCACAGAGTTGTGAGTGGCAAAGCAACACAAGCTGACTCACCTCTCAAACTGCTACTGGACTAGACTGTTCTTTGGAAAGAGGACAGAAGCAGAAGACGGAGCAGAGACCAAGGCAGAGGAACAATTACGTTCTTGGAGTAACTTAGGTAAGAGATAGTGGTGCCTTGTGTCATGGTGGCAGAACTGGACACATGGAGAAGTATTAAGATTTGGGGTATAGTTCAAAGGAAAATCAACATAATTTCCAGATAGACTGATTATGTGGTATCAAAGAAATAGAAGGAAATGAAACAATGACTTTAATTGTGTTGACAACTAGAAAACCTAAATTACCAACTGAGAAGAAGCCTGTTGGGGGAGCCAGTTTGAAGAACAGATCAGGAGTCCAGTGAGCAAATTAGATTTGATGTCGTGAACATAAAAGGTAGGACTTGGGAAGAAGATCTAAGATAAAAATAACAACGAGAAACTGTTGGATTTGAATTCTATTTAAAGCTGTGAGACTGAGATGACAAAGACCATGAGAAGGAGAGATGAAAAGACCACTAAGTGAGCTTTGGAGCACCACTGTCACTTTCTGGGAAGTGAAATTTGTAAAAGGACCCCACTCTCTCCAGATCCAGCCTTCCCACATCCTCCTCTACTCTATAGCCTGGTGAGTACTTTCTACCCTCCAATCCCTGCTTGTTCACAGCCCAGCAGATCTGGCCCAGGTCCCATAGCAAAAGCTCCAGTCAAGTCTGGCCACCCAGGCCTTGGTAGCAGCCTTCCCCTTGCCTTCCCCACAGTTCCACTTCCTGTGCCCTGGCAGAGACGACTGCAGAAACCCACAAGCAATCAGATTGCATAGTTGTGGAGTCCATTTCCTATGGATACCTCTGCAAAACACTTCGACATCTAAGGCTCAGGGAACATTTCTGAAAAGGAGATAGAAAGACTGTAAGAACCAGACGGGAGTTTGCTGGGAAATTGTGTCTCCTCCTAATACCAGAGATACTTACAAAGTCTCACCAACATGACTGTCCAAATGTGAGTTGAATAAGGATGACATCAGTGATCGTGCCAAATTGGACAAGGAAAAGCCCAGGAGACTTCAACATTACACAGAGAACTACAGGCACCCAAGGAAAGCTGGGAAGAGGAGATGAGTCCTTCCCCAGGAAGGGCACAACAATTGGCTTTCCAGTACCAGTCAGTCCTGAAACTTACATACTGTAGCATTATATGGATTGAACAAGTTGTATTTAGGAATACACACACACACACACACACATGTATGTATGCATACAACAACAATTAGTGAAAGGGGAGGCCATAGTTTTGAAGGAGAGGTAGAAGGGGTATGTGTTTAGAGGGAGAAAAGGGAAAGGAGAAATCTTGTAATTATTATAATCTCAAAAATAAGACAATAAATTATAAAAAGAGGAGACTATCAGAATAGACTGAGAAAGAATGACAAGGAAGCAGTGGACAATAACAAGAAATGGGCAGCAGCCTGGACACCAGAAAAGTGAATCAGGAAGAGAACGTGATTATGTTGTCAAATACTTGAGTTTCTCAAGTGAAAAAGGACCAAGGCCTTTCTATTTAGCAATCTAAAGGTTATCAGTGACCCTGACATGAGCAGTTTCGTTAGTGTTAAAGGGTCAAATTCCTGTTTGGATTGGATCTAAGAAAGAACAAAAGGACAGGAAATAGATGTCATGGCACAGTTCTTTCAAGAAGTCTGCCTCCAAAGAAGAGAGAGATGTGGGGGCAGCTTGCAGGGAAGAGGGTCAAGGGCTTTGTCAGGAAGAAGAATACACACGTATATGTTAGGGGGGTGGGTACAGGGACAGGAGTGTAGAAGAGCTATGACATCTACTTTGGTATAGGAGCTTTTGAAGACAGTGAGAAAGATGAAATACAAAGGCAGACTAAGAATTCTGCATGAGATGGACCTTGGCGGAAGGAGCCAACAGTACCCATGGCAGGCGAGAGGCAAATATGCCATGCAGATAGAGCTTTAGTTGGGTTATATTGCGGTAAAGGGAAAGGAAGGGAGAGAGAAAGCCAGAGATACAGAGAGAGAAAAGGGAGGAGGGAGAAGAGAGAAATAGGCAGCGTTTTCATCTTTTAAAGGGATAGGGTACTGTCTGCCACGCACGTGGATGCTATGCGGGGATGACACCGTCAGGTCCTTAAGGGGCGGGGCCAGGTTTGCCTGGATGCTAACATTCCTCCTTTCTTTATTTATTAAAAAAGGTGAGGAGTTATGTGTGGCAGGTTAGGGAAATGAGGCGCTGGGTTCTCGAGACTGCTTCCTGCTGATCTAGGTTGTTGATCATCTTTGGGGGATCTGAGAAAGCTGAGGTTCTGGCCACGTCCTAGGGTAGCTGGGCTTTCACTGCTGTCCAGGCTATGTGGAACTATCTCGAAAGATATTGTCAGAACAGAGGACAAGGTTAAGCTTAGGGAATTTTTCTTCTAAGTCCTGGTAATTGAGGAAGGGGGGTGTCAAGACCAGGGAAAGATGGGGAGGCTTAGGCTGTTTAGGTATTGGTGATTGGGGGAGGGTGTGTCTGACCTGTTTGAGCTGAATCCAAGTTGGCTTCCTAAAACTTACAATAATTCTTTGAGTTTGTGAAGACGTCAGTTTTAGCCCCATTAGAAATAGCAGTATGCTCATGCCACAAATCATGTGTGACAGATGTTTTTAGCCCTATGAAAAGTACCTTTTAAGTCCATGGTTGGGAAACAACCAAAAGGAATTTGAGATCCTGAGCTTGTAGTTATGATGATAGTGGTTGTACTTAATGGCTTATCAGAATTTTATTGACTAACTTTAAGGTTATTAGCACTTAAGCCTTTTTCCTCAGACCATTATGGCTTGCATTTACACACCTTAAAACACCTTCTTAGACCTTAAAACATTCTTAGATCCTCACATCTTAAGCTTTTTTATCTTATAATACATTTTATAAAATGACAGAGACTTCCCTGATTGCCTACCCAGAGAACTACCCCAGGATCCTCCATGGTCACCGAGGGCAAGTCTCAGGGAAATATCTGCCTTCCAGGTGGAAGAAGTTGGACTAAGAAGCCCCAGAAGATCCCACAGGCTCCTGTAGAATAAGGAGTCATGGAGGATTTACTCTGGTCTTAGGCAGTTTGAAGCGGTTGGTTTCCCCGTGTTCTGTTGTCCGCAGTCTGAAGAGGGTCTCTGAAGTGAAAAGAAGGCTTGCTCGGTAGCTAGCGCTATCACTTATGGAGCAAGCTCTGGGTGGAGGTTCTTCTGTTCACATCATCTTTTTTGAGGAAATAAGTGTAGGAACTGACCTGTCTATTATGAAAAGCATTTTTAGAAAAAAAATGCCAGGCAGTGGTGGCACACTCCTTTAATCCCAGCACTTGGGTGGCAGATGCAGGCAGATCTCTGTGAATTGGAGAGCAGTCTGGTCTGCAAGAATTAGTTCTAGGACAGGCTCCAGAGCTACAGACAAACCCTCTGTTGAAAAACAAAGCAAGGGCTGGTGAGATGGCTCAGTGGTTAAGCGCAGTGACTGCTCCTCCAGAGGACCCAGGTTCAATTCCCAGCACCCACATGGCAGCTTGCAGCTGTCTGTAACTCCAGTTCCAGAGAATCTGACATCGTTGTACCAATGTGCATGAAATAAAGTTAATAAAGTTTTTTTTTTTAAAAAAAAAAGCAAAACAAAAAAATTTAATTGAACATTTTAAATGCCTCTGAGCATTTGAGGGCTGTCTGTTGGGTCTGAGTTATGGCAGCAGAGACACCAGTACAGGATGTGCCTGGAGAGCTGGATCTAAGATGACAGGTTGTAGAGCTGTCTTAAGGAGATACAACAGACAGAGCGCATTCAGAGTGTTTAAAAGAGCTCATTGCTGCTGTTTAAAACATTTAAACTGTGATTATATGAACACATGCGCACAGTTAAATTTAAGTTGTACACACATGAAGTTAAAAGTCACATGCATACACACATATTAAACAGGAGTCGAGTAACATAAGAAAGGGAGAATCAGTGTGTGCTGAGTGAGGAGGCAGACTTCTCCGACTCTGCTCTGCATGTTGTAACATACAGAGCATTTAAAGAGAAAGGGAGTAGACAGGCATACACAGGCCTTTGGAGCAAAGACAAGGAAAAAGTGGAGAATGGAAGCTGCCAGTGAAGGGGAAAGCAGATTCATTGTAGGTGGAAGAGAGCGGATCAGCTGGAGCAGGGGTCCCTGGCAGTCCCTGCCAAAAAGCGTGCCCTGTATAAACATGCCACACACAACAGAGTCAGTGTGAGAGAGAATTAGAGATAAAAACCTAAAAGGTGAGAGATGAGGCAAAGAGTACCCTTAGTAAAGATGGCGACTAGGTCATCTGGCCTGTCTGAATTGCCCTTAGCCACGATGTCAGTGAAGCATCTCTTTCAGCATCAAACAAAATGGCAGTGGCCCTTAGTTAGGTCATCTGACCGGCCCTTAGCCAAGATTCCGCCCATGTGTTGCAAGATACTGACAAACCATTTGTTTTATTACAGAAGTTGTGCTCAATTAACAACACACGCACAAAGGACATATAAAACATGCACTCAAAACGGTCAGAATCACACGCGTGTGACCGCTTCATTCACACATCTTTCATAGGTACGGATCGGACAGGAAACATCCTGGGCACCTCCCGCTCGTCTCAGGGCAGCCTGTGGCTCGTCCCAGGCCAGCCTGCAGCTGGACAGAAAATAGGGAAGAAGAAGCAGACATCCACAGATGGGCAAAGAGAACAGAACACGCCACAGGTTAAGTGGATGATGAGGAAGAACAGAGGAAGCTCGGAGAGGAGAACATTGACAGCGAGAACATGGGGAAAGGGGACGGCGTCTCTTTCCATGTCCTGGATCCCTGGCACAGGCTGTGAAGGCCCCGTGAAATACCGGGATATGGAGTGCCAGTAATTGGCTGTTTGGGTTGATATTTGAAGGGTAAGAAGCAGTTCCCACCAGGGAGGCAGAGAAAAATCCAATGGCCTTTTATCCCGGGCATTCTAGAGATGAACTGAGGATGGATTTAAATAGCACAGGCTGCTCAAGGTTCCCTCAAACAGAGCAGGGCTGCGCTGCGAACCCGAGGGACAAAAGCCTGAGAGCTGAGAAACAAGGGACCGGGTCCTCAGCTGTGGGGACCTGCCCAAGGTGACTGTCGGCAAAAGGGACCAGCCTTAGTCTCGAAGGCAGTGGCTGCCCCAAGGGGGTGGGGGGGACCTCACCAGTTGAAGTAACCAGTGTTGTGCAAAGTGATCCAGTGGCTGGGAAGTTGGAAAGTGGGCTGTTGGTCCAGGTCAGGGTCCCTGTTTGCCTCAGGCCTTCTCCCACCGGTGGGAGGGACGCCGGGGACAGCCTGGCAGAGTCACAACATCAATGTAATGATTCTGCACGAGATGGACCTTGGTATAAAGGAGCCATGGGTCCCCACAGGGGTTGAGAGACAAATATGCCATGCAGATAGAGCTTAAGTGGGGCTTTTACTGAGGTAAAGGGAGTGGGGGAAGGGAAGGGAGAAAGAGAAAGAAACAAAGAGATGCAGAGACAGAAAGGGGAAGAGGAAGAAGAGAGAGCTAGGCAGAATTTTCACCTTTTAAAGGGACAGGCTACTGTCTGCCATGCATGCAGGCCTGATGCAGGGGTGATGAAGTCTGTCAGGTCCTCTAGGGATGGGGCCAGGTTCTCCTGGATGCTAACAACGGCAGGCTGCACACAGGAGCGTGATCAGCTGAGTGAGCACAGATGTTGCACGAGGACCCGTGTCTTTATGATGGCTCCTGTTATTAATCAGTGCAATAAGAAGCGCCATGATTCAGTAGGATACAAAGGCAGATGAGAACAACAGGTCTGAGGAAAGAGACGGCAGGAAATAACCTCCTAGGAAAGCGATAGTGTGGATGAACTAGAGAGACATTTGTGTTTGCTGGGATGCATCAAGGAATGACACAGAAAAAAAAAATATCATTGTGAGTCTTGTTACAAGAACCCACAAGAGTCTGTTAATAGATTTTAAGGATTTATTAAGGTATAAAGTGCGGATAAATACTTACTGATACAGCATAAGGGAAGCACCCCTGCTGGTCTGAACACCCACTGTGTCTGGCTGTACCCCCAAAAGCCATAACCCTAACATAAAACTATATACAATAAGAACAGCTATTAAGTATTGTGCAGAAGAAAGAAATGGTAATAACATTAGCAAAACTGAAACTACAACCATCAAGAACAACATCAAACAAGAAACACATTCTAGCTGTCCAGACCATAGGTAATTGGCTAATTACAGAAATTATTCCAATAGCTGTCCATCATGAAGAGTCTAAGTCTTGTACCTAATATGCCCTAGCCAAGATATGAGAGGACTGTAATTGTAACTATCTAGTCTTCAACCCTATCAAAGACCCAAGAAGGAAAGTGATATTACCTGAGTAAGTAGGAAGTAGAAGCAAGCGACTTCCATAAGATGCAAGAAATAACAGATACAGCTGTATTCACTAGAAAACTTAAACATAACTAATTTCAGAATGAGCCACAAAGTTGACAATAACTGGAAAATGCGAGCATATTAAGAATACAATATAGAACAAATTTAATGCTTGGCAAGACTAGCCAAGTGGTTGTGCTTTTCACAGACATGATATGAGGTAGTGGTGGCATTGGAGCTTTCCAGAGCTGTCAAGAAAGAGAGGACAAAGAGGCTGTAGCTGCTAGCAGCTTCAATTATGGAGGAGGGGGAGGGGAGCATGAGGGACAGTGAAGGCGCAAAGGTCAATGGGCTGGAGGCTGTGTTAAAGACTGAACACGGTTAGCTGTCTTTTTTTTGTTGTTATTTTTTTTTCCCGATACAGGGTTTGTCCGTAGCTTTTTTGGTTCCTGACCTGGAACTAGCTCTTGTAGACCAGACTGGCCTCGAACTCACAGAGATCCGCCTGCCTCTGCCTCCCAAGTGCTGGGATTACAGGGGTGCGAAACCGCAGCCCGGCACGGTTAGCTGTCTTACAGACTTGTCTCACCTTCTTCTTTGCTTCCAGGTTGTGGTTAAAAGAATGTCTAAGGAGGAATCCTGAACCAGAGACCAGTCTCATCAGTAGTAAGTTCTCTATTTTGATTTTCCCTACTTTTGTCTCTTTCTAGAAAACATTGTCTTGATTACTGTTGTTGCATGATGAGTTTTCATATCCAGTGAACCAAGGTCCCAAATAATCTATAATTTTTCAAATTAAAAGTGAAATGAGTTTTCAGATGGAAAAAGCTGACAAAAATCATCACCAACTTTGAATAAATAAAAAAGAGTGCTCTTAAGCTAGAAAGATTATCTGAGACAGTTGAAGTAGATGAAGTGTGAATGCATTAGAGTGAAGGAAAGGATCCAAGATAGCGCACTGTGTTATGAAAAAATCAGAAGAAAGAAGATAAGTATACACATAAAACAAAAGTATCAACTCTTGATACATAGATAAAATTAAAGTGCAGGGCATAACTTAGTATCAAAGTTGTGGGTGCAGTAAGTGAGCCTGAGAGTTCTAGAATCCAGGCATTATCCTGGAAGAAGAAAGCACAATGATTAGCCAAAGGTACCTGCTATAATCCCGAAGAAGGCAGAAACTATTAAATAAAAAGGATAGAAATGAAATCAATAATAAAAGCCTTTATCTGAAGGAGATAAGACATTCAGATAGGAAAGGAAAATTTCCAGAGAGCAAATAAAAAAAGACAGCAGATTACAAGAACTACACAGCAACCTCCATTACCAGTGTACAAGTGTCTAAACATCTTGCCATAAAGAGAAAATTGAAGGGCAGGAGAGAGAGCTCGGATAGTCAAGTGCTTCTTTGCAAGTACAGGGCCTTAGTTCAGGCAGAAGTACCCATGTAGCACACTCACAATCCCAGTTCTTGGCAGGTGGAGAAAGGCAAATTGCTGGGACTTGCTGGACAGTTGGTCGAGCCTCATCGGTGAGGCTCAGAACCCAGTGAAAGGCCGTCTCAAACACAAGACCCATGGCTCCTGGGGATCAGCCCCTAAGGATGACCTTCAACCTCCAAAGGCACATGTGTGCATTCACTGGCACACACATGTGCTTACATACACACAGTATATATACACACATATGACATACACACATACACACTCATGCATACATGTGTGCACAAACACATGCGTGCACACACACATGCGTGCACACACACACACACAAACACATGGTGGGGAGTTCTTTTACCAGTGCAGTACAAAGGAGAAATACAGTTTATCATCGTGGTGTAAGATAACTGATGCTTGAATAACTGGAGGAACGTACAAGATAGAGTTGTCCCTGTTACCAAACAAGTGCAGACGGAGCCCCCAGATTAGCTGTGATGCAGTTACCCTGGTGCTGACCATAATCCTCAAAGACACCTTCCTGAACATTATGATCTTAAATGCCCCAAATCAGAGAGATTAAGACCCAAATGTTAAAATCCTGAAATTTAAAAGTTCTTTTTTGCTTTTGTTTTTACCACTGTATTTTTTTGTTAGTATTTAAATTTCAGCATTCTTCTCATTGTCTGGTTTCTTGGGGAGTATTTTTAGTTTTTGAAGTTTTTATTAGTTCTTATTCTTTATTATCCACTTGTACATAGTTATTTCAGTAGGTAACCACATTGAAATGGAAATTCTATACAGATGTTTGGAGACTCCTAATTTGGTTTAGGCATCTTTTGCAAATTTAAAGTGCATTATCACACCGCATACTTCATGTGTAAGCATTCTGGGTGTATAAAAGCACTTGAAAGTTCTCCTCTTTTGAACACTTGCGTGTGTAAAGGGGGAAATCTCTCAGGCCCTTGACCCCTTGGGTGAGTTGCATGTGCAGTGGCGATCCAGTGAGATTTGTGATTAATCTTACCAGAAGACTTGTGTTGTCTGCCACTGTATTTCGAAGGTTTATTTTCTGAACTTTTTAAAGCCTCCTGGTATAGGTTCCGGGAAACAAACTCAGGTCCTCTGTAAGAACAGTATGTACTTTGAACTGCTGAGACATCTCTCCAGTCCCTTGCCTCTGTATTTCTGATGACCTCAGTGATATAGCTGAGTGCACATATCAGCCAACCACAGTGTGTGTGTTTATACTATTCATTTCTTGACTGGTTTCCTTTTTACTGTCCTTTTGAGAAGCCCGTACATGTATACAATTAAATATGATCACATCTGCTCCCATTTCCCCCTCCAGCTTCCTCCGTACACCCCCAAGCACTCTCCTAGCTCCAGGTCTAATAATATATTCCACTAAGTCCAGTTAGTGTTCTCCATACGTGCATGAGTGTGAGGCCATCCCCTGACATGGGAAGCCCACTAGTGACCACAGCTTCAAAAACAATGGTCATCCCCCAGCCCGGCAACTATCCACTGTCAGTAGCAGCTCAGAAAGGGGTGGGGCCTGAGGTCATCTGCTCCTTCTAAACTGGAAATTTGGGCTGGCTTGGTTTTGTCTAGATCTTGTGCAGGCAACTCATAGCTGTGAGTGTGATGGCCACGCCACGCCCACAAGACAGCGTTTCACAGCCTCCTCCCCATCTTTTGGCTCTAACATTCTTTCTGCCTCCTTTTCTGTGATGGCCTTGAGCCATGTGGGGTGCAGTGTTAATATAGATAGCCTATTTAACACTCAGTTTCTTACAACAGCACTTCGACTAAATATGCATCAATTCATTGACAGCTATTCATTGCAAAAAATAAGCTTCTCTGACCAAGGTAGTGAGCAACCAAGGTTTATTAGTATAAGCATAAATCTTCAGAAGGCAATTTAACAACTTGACTCCCATTTAGGAAAAAGTAATATTGAGTTCTACCCTACCCTAGAATCTATGATCTCCCCAGCCAAGGGTTTTTTGAGCAGAATTATGGTCTCAGTCACAAAATTCCCTCCTGTAGAACAGGTCTCAAATCCAACCAGAAAGCAGCTCCCCAAAATTACTGCACCAGTAGGCCATCTTTCTCATGGAGTCTGTACTGTAGCATGCGGGGTTCAGGGCTAGCTAAGACCAGCTGTGTCTTTTCTCTCCTCGCAGCCTGCATAGCCCCTTTGGACGCTGTGAAAACTGCCAGCAGGGAGGGAGTGATTTCTCTATTTCCTGCAAAGTGTGTGGTGTCTTCAGTAACAGGGTCTTACAATATAGTTATGGTGGATGACCAAGGACATCAAGGATGAAAGTCCTTGTTTTAGAGATCTCTGCAATCTCCCTGACTAGTAACTCGTAGGGAGGTATCCCTTGCTTATTCTGTAATTTTCATCTAATAACCCGTTTTCTGGCAGTGGCGTTATCAACCCCTGCAGGGGATACTGCTTGAGCACTTTTTAAAAGCTGTAGTTTCTATAAGACTACTTTATAGACCCTTGGTTTTGGGTAGCCATTCGCTATATGGTTTCTGTGTGGCTTCTCATGCTGACTTCCTTTGAGGTGATCCTCACCTTTTCCCCTAACGCCCATCACCTTCCTTGCTTGAGTATTTTGTTCCCAGTATTCCATTTCCCTTACTGTGACCCCAAAGATCCCTTTCTACACTCACACTTAAGCTCGTGGTTAAAAACACAAACCCAACAATCTGGAGCTAGGATCTATGTGTGAGAAAGAATGTGTCATATTTATCTTTCTAGGTTTTAAGTTACCTTAGTATAACTTTTTCTAGTTCTATCCATTTACCTATTCCATTGTGTATATGTACCGTGGTTTTCTTATCCGTTCATCTCCAGATAAACATGATCCTAGTTGGTTTCTTGTCAGCGTGACACAGACTAGAGTCATCTGGTAAAGGGAACTCTCAAGTGAGAAAATGTTTGCCTGCAGACAAGTCTGTAGGGCGTTTATTCAGTTACTGATTGATGGGGAGGGCCCAATCCATTGTATGTGGTATCACCCCTGAGCATGTGGTCCTGGGGTGTATAAGAAATGGAGGGAAGGGGAGGAAGGGGGAACTGGGATTGGTATGTAAAATGAGAAAAGGTAGTGTTTTTTTTTTTAATAAAGTGATTAATTTTTTTAAAAAAAGTCAGATCGAAGAAGTCATGAGCAAGCCAGTAAGCAGCTCTCCTCCATGGCCTGCATCAGTTCCTTCCTCAAGCCCCTTGAGGAATGTAATGTTGTACAAGTTATAAGATACAATAAGCCCTTTTCTCCCCAGGTCACTTCCGGTCATGATGCTTTATCACAGCAAGAGAAACCTAACTAAATCAGATATTGTGCTTGCTTCCATTTCCCAGCTGTTGTGAACAAAGCAGCAATGACCATGGCTGTGCCAGTGTCTCGGAACTAGGACGTAAAGTCTGTTGTGCCTACGTGCACAAGTGATGTAGCAGCCTCACGTGGAAGTTCTGTCCCTTCTCATTCAAGAAACCGCTAGACTGATCTCCAAAGTGCACTCATCCACACTCTCACCAGCAGAGTGTTGAGCTATTTCCTTATGACGGTTATCTTCACATAACTACTACACCCATTCAATTGTCACACTAGTATATGTAAGCATGTAGAAATGTTATCATTGCTAGGTTCTTATGGAAAGTGTCCTATGAATCTGTAGTGTTTTAGGTGTCTTCAAACAAATTCCCACTTAATTTAAATAACTATGTAGGGGGGGGGCAGTTCTTGGTTCCCTGCTGCCCGGAGTTCAGACCTGAAATAACCACACAGAGACTGTATTATTTAAATCACTGCTTGGCCCATTAGCTCTAGCATCTTATTGGCTAACTCTTACAAATTAATTTAACCCATTTCTATTAATCTGTGTATCGCCACGTGGCTGTGGCTTACCAGGTAAAGTTCCGGCATCCGGCAGGGCTCCATGGCTTCTCTCTGACCCCGCCTTCTTTCTCCCAGCATTCAGCCTAGCTTTCCCCGCCTAACTAAGTTCTACCTTGCCATATGCCAAGCCAGTACCTTTATTAACCAAAGGTTTACAAAGCACACAGAGGGGAATCCCACATCAAAAGTATATCTCAAATAATCTTTAAATTTTTTCTATAATTGAGCCACTGGGATTTTGAATGGTTCAGATTTTCATTTTTGGCAAATATGTAAGCATAGCTATAGGATATGGCTTCTCATTCTCTGTAGATATTCAGTGACCCACATGCTAACTTCTGTCTTCATGCAGAGAACAGAGTAACTCTTACAAGGACAACCTGTGGGTTGACTCAGATAAACAGACAGACAGAGCAATGCACCTCATTCCTCCTCATGTCCAGTTTTTGTTCATGTATGTTTTAATTCAGATTCCTTTTGTTCCTTCAAATGTTCTGTTTTACTCTAACTTTCTTACATTGGAGATTGACAAGTGTATATTACCCCTTAGATCCTACTGAATTTTGTAATGTCCCCCAATTACCCAAAATTCCCCTTGTCTGAATTTAACAATTTTAGCCTCAGAATATCTTAAAACGATAATTTGAACACCTGCTAGGCCTGCGAAGGGCAGAACCCCATCAAGGAGACCCGCTCGTGGTTGGGGTAGGCTGGGAATTGAGCCCCAACATGTAACTACATTCATGTCCATCACTGCTACAATCAACTTTCCACATGCTACTTGAGCCACTTTCCATGTGAAGAGGCAGGCGGAGATACACAGCACACTCAAGTGTGAGCGTCTGGACTGCCTGCTCCTCCTCTACCCTACCTTTGTCTGTCTCTTCTGCACTTTTAACCAAAATAGCAGCTGCCGTTTATTAAGTGGCCCCGTGTGAGGGACATTTTACACACATCGTCTTCAGTCTTACTAACACCCGTATTTTAATGGATTTCGAGACTGAGTTGGCAAATAAGCTACCCAGACAGCAGTAAATGGCAGAGTGGAGATTCCTGCAGGGTCTGTGAGACAGCTCCTACACTCTGCACTCCTTTAAGGTTGTCTGGAGATCTGGGAAAGCAGTGAGACCGCTAGTGTGCTAATAACCACACAGGAGACCAAAGCTCAGCGGATGAACCAGCTACAGGACAGGGATTAAGAAACTGAAGCCTAGAGAAAGAAGCATTGTCCGCAAGCCACACTAACTTGTGAAGTTCTTGAGAGTGAAACTCGCTTGAAGCATGGAAGGTGGCGATGTTTTGTCAACTGATTTAGCGCCTTCATTTTGGGTAGAGGGGAGAAAGTAAGGAGAACTGATAGGGAAGCCGTCTTCACATAGGCACTAGGAATAGAGGCAACTTAGCATTGAGGGAAGTCTGAGATAAGAGCCGAGAGCCAGGGCAACAGCAGAGCCAGGGCTTGGCCTGGGTGCCAGTCCTAAAGATATAACGTTAGGGGCATTTAGCTGCTCTGAGCACCGATTTCTTCACGTGTGAAAGCAAAAACTAAAAGAATGTGCTTCTAATCGTGGAACCATTCAAAATCCTTTTCATCACTCAAGTTCTGGGTCGCTAAATGCTCCTCCCCGGTGGCGGACACCAGCAGTGTTCCTCTTCTTCAACAGGCGTCTGGTGATGATTCTGGGCCAGACCTGCATAATCCTCAGCATCCGGAATGTTATTTGGGTTTGGTGCCATGGACTAAAGCTGAGATTGCAGAAGTGACGGCCTTGCTGCTCTCCCTGGGTTCTCTGAGCGTCTGGTTGCTGAGCCTGAGGACACTGCCTCCCTAAAGTGTTCTAAAAGAAAAGTCAGCTCGGGGAAAGAGTGACAGTCACATTTTAGGGGCCGGCGGCCTGCCAGGCAAGCATATCGGGTGGGCTTATCGGGGCTGCAGCTTGTGCTGAGCTGTGGGCGGCTGGCAGCTCGCCCGGGTGGGCGGCAGCGGAGACGCGCGCGCCCCTGGCGGCGAGGGCGACGCGTTGGTGGCGCTGGGGCCTGCAAAGGCAGCGGGCTTGCGGGGACTCTCCTGCGGGCCCGGGCCCTCGCCCCCGCCGCAGCGGGAGGCGTCGCTGGCTCGGGACGCGTGTGGGAGGCGGGGACGAGCCACGACGAGCAAAGTCCAGGTCTGCACGGCACCCGCTGCGGCAGACACGCGCGCGAAGGCCAGGTGAAGGGAGGCCGCTCCGGGTGACCCGGGGTGGCGGGAGGGCGGCTGCAGCGGGACCAGCCCGGGAAGGGCTCCCATCCGTGCGCTCCGCTCTGAGCCTTTGGCCCGAGGTCCCCTCTCCCCGGGGCTGGGCTGGGTGCACTTGGACCTGAGGCTGTGGTTTCTCCCCAGGCTGAGATGGATCTTGAGGCAGCAAGGAACGGAACAGCGCGGCGCCCCGGGACAGTGGAGGGCGACTTTGAACTAGGCAGCATCAGGTATACAGGACCACAAAGCCACAGGCTTTGCCTTTATACCTGAGTCCTGGAAAGAAGTTGAGAAAATCGGTGATGCCTCGTGCCTTTGGGAAGAAATTTTAAGTGGTCTTGAGGAATGTTGCCCGGTCTCCGTTTGGAATGGGTTGTCTTCAAAAGAGCTCCCCTCCTTGGGGCACGGGTGATTCGATGACTATTGGTGTTGTATAACTTTCGTTGTATTTTTATAAAGTAAGCATTTGAAGATAACTCTCTTTAACTATCATCTGGCTACAGCTGGTTGAGCCTCAGACACCTGCTGTTGATGTCTTTGCTTCTTGAACTAGGGTAGTGAAGCAAGACCCCCTGCTCTTATTTCTCTTCTTTGTCCCAGGTCTTCCCCTACTCCCATGTACAGGCTGTGTTCCCCTTGTTCCCTCTCTGGGGGTGACGTGTGTGTGTGTGTGTGTGTGTGTGTGTGTGTGTGTGTGATGAAGAGCAACCTCATTCTTCCCTAACTTCTGCTTCCAAATCAGTTTTTGCCCAAGTGCAAGAAGGGAAGCCGCAATGCTTCCTCTGCCATGGCCCTTTCTTCCTCCCTCTGGTGTTCCTCCAGCCCACAACGCAGCACACATACAGTCTTTTGTGAGGCAGAAGAGTCCAGTCAAGTGTGTGTGCGTTTCCTCTTTCATTGTGGGAATAGTGAATCATTTTCGCCTTTAGCTTCAAACAGTTTATGAGGCTATTCCAGTCTCTGAGTTCATGCTAGGCCACCCGGAACTAAGTGACATGTGTCATGGGGTTGTCAGCTAGAGGAACAAATTTATCAGGTTCTGTAGTTGGTCTTCCAGCTGCGAGGGGTCTGATTAGCCAACTGAACGTATGCCTATCTGATGCTCAAACCGAAGCGTTACTCCTCTCGGTTAATGTGTTTGGACAGTGACATTGACCTGTTGTTCATTCTCAGAATCATGGTATTCATTCACAGAAAATTTAGGTTTGTCCATATAGAGTTACAAAACCCTACGGGTGGTGTTACTTCTAACAGAAAAAAAAAATGTGGTTTTTCTCGTCTGACAATTTAGGCTGGGGATGACTGTGAATCTATTAATAGCTGGCATTTTCATGAAGAAGGCTATTTATGTATTACACTCGCCGAGCACACTGACTAGTAAAAGAAGGGGCAGTTCCTGCAAAGGGGGGCAGTAACCCTGGTGACGGAGCAGCGAAATTCTCAGGAAAAGTTCACAACCTGGGGTGGAAAGAGGGAAACAGCTCAAACTGAAATACAGAAAGTTAAGAATAACTTGATATTATAAGATAGTAAGATGAGCCGGGCGGTGGTGGCGCACGCCTTTAATCCCAGTACTTGGGAGGCAGAGGCAGGCGGATCTCTATGAGTTCGAGACCAGCCTGGTCTACAAGAGCTAGTTCCAGGACAGGCTCCAAAAACCATAGAGAAACCCTGTCTCGAAAAACCAAAAAAAAAAAAAAAAAAAAAGATAGTAAGATGAAATATGAGACTGAGTCTTACATAGTTATACCAAGGATTATATACTCAAGGGAAGCTAAGCCCACTTTCTGCTGTTAAAGCAAACTGTATATGTGCTTCTTTTGAACCTGGCACACACAGTCTGTGGCACATTCTTTCATACATATAGGTGCCGAGTATGAAGAAAATGAATGAAGTCAGGAGAACACAGCAGAAGTACTTGTCAGCTCTAAGTAGGGTGGTTACGGTAGGTCTTATTTTGAAGCCAGTTATATTACGAAGAGAGTGGAAGGATATGAGCAGAGGGAGTTGTGGGTATTTGGGGAGAATCTTCCTGACAGCAATACTTTAGAGCAAAAAGACCCTGCGATTGGGGCTATGATTGTTGTACCCAGAAAACAGAGCTAGGTACAACAAGCAGAGAAGCTAGGCTGCCTCTCTGAGCAGCCTAAGTAAGGCAGGGAGCTGGGAGTCGCATTCACCAGGACTCACAGAGCCCGTGGACTCAGTGACCAATAGGAAGGTTTGGATTTCACTGAGAAAAAGTGCAGCAATTGTTCTTCCCTGAGTAGAGAAGTAGCTTGGGTTTTAAATGATTATGTTGGCTAAAGGTTGCCAAAACCCTGGACCAAAGATAAAACAGAAGTGAGGAGGGGAAGTTACACAGGATGCCAGCCTAACGGGAGAGACATGTTTGGATCTTAGACACATCTTGAATGCAGAAAAATAGTATTTCCTGAAACTACTTCCATCACTCGGAAGAGTTCTCTCCCTATAGGTCAATTTGTACTTTAGGAACAGAATGATTTAAAAGGTTTGGTAAGCATTATTAAGATGTTCATCTTCTCTCTTTTTTTATTATTTATCCATGTCCTTGTGGTACCTTGGACAGTTACTTGACGGCGGCCTTGCTGCCGTATTTGTGAAGCTGGATGCTCCTGGCAATGGTAGTCTTCTTGTATTTAAAAATGTTCTGATTCAAAACCATAGCTACTAATATTTATGTTCAACTGGTTGTTAATAACAGTTTTAAATTCGAACGATTATATTTTTACAGCAACCAAGGCAGGGATAAAAAGAAGAAAGTGAATTTAATCGGACCATTGACACTGGTAAGCTGTGAAATACTAAATGGGAATAATCCTGCCTTTCCTTCAGGTTTAGGAGCTTGAGTCAATAGCCAGCGAGTGAGTCCTTTAAGTCTGTCTGTCTTTTGCAGCACTGGACTGTTCCTGCTGCACCCGTGCTGTAAGGCTGGCTTATTGTAAACAGTGGTCTCGAATCACAAGACAGATGAAGGGGGGGGGGCAAGCTGGCTGTGCGCTCACTGCTACATAGGGAAACAGGACAAAATGAAGCATTTTAGAAACAGCATGGAAGCTCATTGACTTAATGAAACATCTTGCTCCATTAAAAAAAAAAACCCTGTCTATACCTCCCAGCAAAAAAAAAAAGTAGTTGAAAAACATTTAAAGCAAGAAATTTGTAAGTGCAATTAGCTTACAAGGAAATTAGTTAAACTTATCATAATGATTATGGATTCTGGTTCTGCTTCAGGCCATTTCTAGTATTTTCCGAGGGTACAAGGTAAGGCAACATGTGTTTGGAAGAAATTGAATGTGTTTTCATTTGTAACGTGTCTCAGAGAGGCAGGGCAGAAAAGTGTTTACCTGCTTTGGGTAAATGTGATATGTTCCAAACAGACAGTCTTTGACAGAGAGAGAGAGAGAGAGAGAGAGAGAGAGAGAGAGAGAGAGAGAGAGAGAGAGAGAGAGAGAGAGAGAGAGGATTAAGTGCATCCCAGTTGAACCCAAGTTAGAAAGCAAATGAATGAAAAGCATCAAAACACCCTCCTGCCAATCAGCGGCCCCTGCTCCGCTCACACTCTTCCCCACTACTCTGTGTCTTTGTTTTAAACGTTTCATTGTGAGTACACTTTTATTTACTTGTTATTGTGTGTGTGCTTATGCCATATTGACTTGTAATGGACAATGGCCCAAGATCCCACCACGGTGTTTGCCTGATGTGTGTCCAGTGCAGCTGTCTGTGCCACAGCACATCTGTGGAAGTCAAGGGACAGTCTTGGGGGACAGGTTCTCTTCTCCCAAACCTGTTGGTTGTCAGTCTTGACAGACAAGTGCTTCTACCCACTTTGCTGTCTCACCAGCCTGGAAAAAAGAATTTTATTTAGTGTTATGGGGAATACAGTGTGAAACATTTTAATTTCAGTTTAGAACATGTTTCCTATAGAAAAAAGAAACATACCTGATGCAAAGCAGCGCGATGGACATTTTGTTTGCCTTTACAAATTTTAGTTTAAACTGAAGTTAAGGTTAATCATTATCCTGTGTCTGAGTAGATATTTTGGAAGGAAAAACCAGAACAAAGCTGGCATAGTAGAATTACAAATGCCTTGTTTTGTTGAAAGAGACCAATCTAGATTTACTTAGGAAAGCTGCTTAACTTTAAATTTGACCTTAGAAATTTATTTTTCATTCAACTAACATGAAAGGCATTAAAACCCTCTTTGGTGTCATACGATGTGCACTGAAAAGCAACACAGGAAGTCTGACCGTGTGCCCAGAAAGGAGGCTGGAAGATGCTCATGATTAACTCCTTCACTTAGACCACTAACAGCAGACCTTGAGGACACGGGTCCTTTCGTAGTAGTCAGGATCCTGTTTACATTTGCTCCAGATATTTATCACTGTCTATGCTTTATTCTAAACTCTTTCTGGTTCTTAACCTTCATTTCCACTAGTTCTCTTGCCCGCCCTGTGTGTTTGAGGGTAGAATCTGCCCCTGCTGCCTTTGGCCTCAGATGAACACTGAAACTCTTTGAGAACTGTTTGCACACGTGCTCAGTCTCCACTGTGTGTTCCCAAACTCAGCACCACTCGATATTGACCAGTGTGACTCAGCCTCCGCCCTCAGAGATGCTGCCTCACCACCCTGAATCACTGTGTACTTTTCAGATAACTGTTTCTCATCTCCAAACGGAGATTTGGGGAAAATGAACAGAGTATAAAGTTTTAAAAAGAGAGGAATAATGCAAAAGATGGAGAGCAAGCTAAAATGGAAATGTCCCAACAAGGCTGTAGTCTAGAAGACAGAGGAGAAAGAACAAAGAAATTCATAGAAGAGTCAATCAAAAATATTTTGCAAAAGGTGTAAATTGGAGAAGATTAAAAAGGCAGAGTTACAGTTGTCGAAAGCGGTATTTAATCAGTAGTTAGGAACTGCATACTTCACTATGATAATTGGTACCCACCCTGCTGCCCAAAGGTAACACCAAATCCCAAAGTTCCAGTGGTCTCTCCTCCCTGTAATGTGACCTCCAGGAGTGCTGCTGTGCTCTGTGTAGTTCTGAGTCACCTTTCTTTGCAAACCTGAAATCCCGACTTGCTCCATGGTCCCTGTTCTTTTCCAGTTGATTCTCTCTCATCTTTCAAGACTTCATGAGCAAGACTCCCCTAAAACCCACAGACAGATGCTCCATAACCTTTTAATGAGCCGTTCATTCCTGAACTACCTTTACAGGCCAATTTTACCCTTTCAAAGGGTTCTGGCCTCAAACTGAGAAGGTCTGTTTGTTCCTATTTTCAGTTCTTGCTGAAATCATATTCTGTGCCTCCACTATTGTGAACTTAATGTCTGTCCTCAACTCACCTTATTTCACTACTCACAACCTCTGAGAGAGTAAATAATATTTCTCAATGAATCCAACTCTTTATTCCCTTGATTATATTGTAATAATTCACCCAAGTTAAACATTAATTAAGTTGAAATAGATTGATTTCCTTACATGTACATAAATCATGAAACTAATCTGATAATTATCTGGATTTTGATAAGCACATTTGCACCTGTGATAATAGAAAGAACTCGAAAGAAAAATTCCCAAAGCATAAATTATTAGATGGAATCTTATTTTGTTTCTTTTTTTTTCAGTTCCGATACTCTGACTGGCAGGATAAATTGTTTATGCTCCTGGGCACCGCCATGGCCATAGCTCACGGATCAGGTCTTCCCCTCATGATGATAGTCTTTGGAGAAATGACAGATAAGTTTGTAGATAATGCTGGGAACTTGGCCTTGCCAGGTAATTGTTTCTCTACTCCCTCCCTTTTTAAAAAATAAATTGTATTTATTTAACTGGGTGAAAGGTAGCAGAAACTGATCTTGATCTGCGTCATCTGCTTATTTATTGTTGTAGACATCTGGGTGACTCTGAATACCACAAAGGGAGTTGTGAAACTTTCGTAAAAGTGCTTAAGCACTCATTCAAATCTCAAAAAGCACATTGTGATGTCTGGCTGACTTTTAAAATAGTAAAGACGTACAGGAACTCTGACCCTAAATAAAGAGGGCCTATAGTGTCACTCTGCAGTGTCTGTCCTCTGGTGATGTCAGACAGGTTATTGGTACATAGATGGTAGAATAAAAAAATAGTAAAGGAAAGCCAGTCTTCAGAGCAAATGTAACTGAGTAGAATATACTCCATCATTTAGATGTCATTATATATACATTTTCATAGTTCCACTGATTGAGAACTACAAATTTAGTTGCCATTAAAAAACATAAGTGCAATTACTTAGAGAAAATGTGATTGCTTGATTAATACAGAAGATATGTTTACATTAACACTGATAAATATTAGTGCTTTTCAGAAAGCCAGTGGAAGTGTCCAGACTCTACTCGTGTTAGGACAGAATTCCAACTCAGGTCTTCCTACCATCCCAGCTATAATCATAACCTTGTATATTTCCTTCAGTATAAATAATTATGCTTTCTCTATGAGGAAAAAAATTATTTCAAATCAGTTTAGGTTTCTGATGTTAACCAGTGACCAAAAACCTTAACATAAACATTGTAAAGATAAGTTGAAAGGGACAAGATAGTTTTAAAGGCCACGAAGATGGCTCAGCAGTGAAAAGCACTGGCTGCTCTCCTACGGACCCAGGTTCAAATCCCAAAGCTCACATGGCAGTTGCCAGATGCCTCAAGGGCACTGCAAACCTGTGATGCATAGACATATACATGCAGGCAAAACACCTGTATATATAACATAAAATATATCTTTATAAAAAGTATCGAACTTGATGCTGTGGTGCACACCTTTAACCCTAGCACTCAGGAGGCAGATGGATCTCTGTGAGTTCGAGGCCAGCCTGGTCTACATAATGAGTTCTAGGACAGCCAGTGATAGTAGAGAAACCCTGTCAGAAAGAAAGAAAGAAAGAAAGAAAGAAAGAAAGAAAGAAAGAAAGAAAGAAAGAAAGAAAGAAAGAAAGAAAGAAAGAGAAATCAAAAGTATTTAAGGAAATGTAAGAGGTAATATTTTTCTATTTGTTCCCTTCTATTTCATTATCTGTTACAACTACATATTAACTACATCAGTTACGTGTTAATTACACACACACACTCACACACGCACACACACACATGCACACAGATAATTATACTAGGGTGGTAACCACAATGGAATATATCAACCAAAAATTGTCTTCTATTTAGGGTTTAAAAAATCAGATTAATGTGGGCAATGCATACGATGGAATGTTGCAGCCTTTAAAGGGGGATTTTGATGCATGACGCAGCATCAATGTGCTTTGAGGATACTATACTAAGTTAAATTAGTGGAGGAATGACGAATATTGTATGCACTATTCACTTATACGGATTACCTAGAGTAGTAAAATTCATAGAAACATGAAGTAGTCCTCCAGGGACTGTGGGAGCAGGATTTGGAGAGCTACTGTTTAACCAGCATAGGATCTTAAACAGTGCAGAAGACTGGTTGGACAAAAATATGGGAATATTTACCACCTTTAAGCTTAAAATTGTCAAAATGGTAAATTTTATTCTATGTGTTTTTATTACAACGACCTTTATTTTAAATAACCAGCTTAAAACAATGCAACTGACTTATCATGAATGAATTTACCCCTGGACCAAGTATCAGTATCTTGCTTCTGTTTTTTCTACAATAATTCAATGACTTGCTTATTTGGAGCAGGCTCCTTTGTTCTGCGTGCAGCTGATTATGCAATTCAGTGGCTTTGAAGTTGGCAGGTACTTTGTGCTAAGGTCCAAATTCAAGGTCTCTCTGGGGAATTGAATGAGCCAGAGATTACCGAGTGGTGGACTGAAGAGGGTTAACAATTCTGTCACGGTATCCTCGGATTATAAAGCCTGAGGTTTGGACTCCTGACTCTGAAGTCACATGGTCACAGGTCATATTGCCTGTCATGGAGGATTTGTGGTGGGGTTTCCGATAAGTGACGAATTTCTAGTCAGTAATTCATTCTGTAGGTTGTGGTAGCAATAGGCTTCATTCTCTTTCCAGAAAAATGAAGTCACGGATGAACTCACTCAAACTGTAGAGTGCTCATTGCTCTGTTTATTGATGTAGAACTGAGCTAAAATCACTGGGGTTGAGTCCTGAAGTCTTAACTAATTACATAGAGGGCTTTTGCTTGTTTGATTTGTGTTTTTTAGTATGCCATTTAGAATTTTGTTGGACTCTTGGGCAACTAGACTTACTGAAAGCCGAGTGAGAATGGAAAGAAGGTTTAGATTCCAAAAGGCTCCAAGTACGGCTAACTGTGGACGGACCATCTTTGTCAGCAGAGTGATGTCACTTCATGACGGGGTTGCTGTCTCACAATGACTCGGTTGTGCGCTAACTGTGAACAGATGTTATTCATCCGAAACCTTAAGAACAGAGTCATAGAAAACAGTTCATCTGAAGAGAATTTGTTATTGTTTAGGACAATTCTGTGTGGTTATAATCATCTAGAAAATTCTGTGGGGAAGTTGCTGCAGCTTGCACGCTCTTGCATTGCTTCGTGGTAGAGAAGAAAGACCATGTTTGAGCTCTGGCTTATATTAACCGTCCACAGCACCCAAGCTGCCCGAACAAACCTCACCCATTTGTTTTAATGCTGGGAAATTCATGTGATAAAGGAATTCCCGAGCAATCTAGAAAAGAGTGTGTCAGTTCACTTTGAGAGTCCCACGTGATCACGCTAACACTTTCTTTATTCCTTAATACCACTGTTATTATTTTCATCCTTCTTGGCCCGTGACTCTTAGGAAGAAGCGGGTATGAACTGAAATGCTCATAGGTTCATCTTTCCTAGAAGGGGTAGGGAGAGTCCACTTGAGTTACATTGTCCTTGAGGAAAGATTTTTAAAGGTTTGATGTAGAGATCGGAACAGATAAAAATTTAAGATTTCACCTAATCCCTAAATTTCGGGGGAGAAACACCTAGTGATTTCTACAAAAACTGCGGCTTCAGTATTTATCTGCCTCTCACTCCAAGCATAGTACTCAGGATGGAGAAGGGCACACACACCTGCGCAGAAGTGAGATGAGGGGATTCCTCAAAGACTCAGCAGGGTCTCAGACGTGCACGCTCCGAGACTGCACTCTGACTGCACTCCTGGCAATCGACCCTGACATAGTTTAAGTTTAAAATAAATTTGAAGTTTTTATCTTCCTTTGGAGAAAGATAAGAAGGGCACACAGCCACACAACAGCAAGGAAATATGACCCGTGGGTCATTCGCACAGGACAAAAGGCCTTAATCCCAGCACTCGGGAGGCAGAGGCAGGCGGATCTCTGTGAGTTTGAGGCCAGCCTGGTCTACAAGAGCTAGTTCCAGGACAGACTCCAAAGCTACAGAGAAACCCTGTCTCGAAAAACTAAAAAAAAAAAAATTAAAAAAAAAATAAATAAATAAAAAAAAAGAACACTTTCTCTCCTGGGACGCAGAGGAGGGGAAGCGCCGCCTTGTACTTTCGCAACAGCGCTTCAGGGATACTTTATCCCGCTGCTTCATAAATGCTGTAAATAGATGGTTTACTTCTTTCTTTTTTTGTGGGTGTGTTTGAAATGGAAATAAGCCATCACCACACAAATCCATCAGCACAGCGCCGTGTGAGAGCAAAGGGCACTGTGCCTAGGTCTACAGATTTCTACTGGCTTACTGTGCGGCTTTGGACACGTTTATTTCTCTCTGCGTCCGTTTCCTTTTCCATAACATGATACTTTTTGAACTATCCTTACCTCATAAGGTTGTTATGAAAGTTAAATAAATGTTTGTAAAGTATTCAGAGCAGAACCTGGCTTGTAATGAATAGTAATTGTCATTTAAACAGGCCAATTCGGAATGTCTTGTTGACATTTTTATCACATTAGCTCACATTAATCAGTATAGTTCTTTTCAGCTACAGCTACCTAAAACGCGCGTATCCAGTATATCCAGAGCTGTTAGTAAGCAAGACGTATTGGAAGACTGACTGACTACCGCAGATCCAGGGGCTGATTTTTGAGCTGCTCATTTGGGATTTTCCCCTGTCTGTAATTTTCTGCTTTTGTCACTGGGAAGTATGTAAGAAAAAAAAAAAGTTTAAAAATAAAAATTGCAAGAGCAAGTCTTTTGAATCACCAAAAACAGCGGTGTCCACCAAATCTCCAAGTTTCCCTTCTGTCCAGTTCCTTTTGCCTCCTCTGCCTTCGTTCGGTATGCTGTGTGACACCTTGACTCCACCTTTGACCAGCTCTTCCACGAGCCTTAGGAAACTGCTCAGCCGCAGACCCAGGGGTGTACGGGAAGGGTAGAACCGGGAGAGCGGGTCCCCCATCTGTGCCTAAACATGTAGGCCTGTGTTTCAGGGAACTGCAAAGTACCTTGGGTGTGAAAATTTTTTTTCTTTGAGAAACTAGGCTGCAGCATCACATAGTTATATTCCTAACAGAAATTTTTAGTCTAGCAATTCCTATTAATAATCTCTCTTTTTAAAATGTTCTTTTTTTGTTTTTATTTAGTAAATTTTTCATTGTCAATGATAAATCCAGGAAGACTTCTGGAAGAAGAAATGACTAGGTAATTTATGTGTATGTATACACAGTGCGTTCCTTTTAACATTCCGCTAAAATGGTCTCTTACTGCAGTGTTTTAAGAATATATAAAATATCCGATTTCTTTCCCGAGCTCCACCTCTGCCAATTGTTTGCGTCCCAGCCCCAGTTTCAAGAAAGTTGCTTGCTTATGACCCTTTACCTGCATGTGGTTCCTAGCAATAGATATCCTTTCCATAATCATAGTAATCTTTTAATAAAATTAGTAAAACAGTTATCTACAGTTTTTATTCTCATTTTGTTACCTTGATTCCAGTAGAGCCGTGTATGATCTCCATGCCTCTTCCAGTCTTCCTAACAAATCTCAAAGGCCTGGAGCACAATGTCTGTATATAATTGCTCTGACCTATGAACGAGGGATTTCTGCATGCTAAAGCAGGTCTGAAAAGCGAATGGAAATGAGTTTGTCAAATCAGATTAAAGACAGATTTTAAATCATTGAGAAGGAATTGAGTATTTTAAAAGAAACTGTTAGCCAGTTAGTTACACTTTGTTCCAAACCAATTTGAATTTATTAAATTTCTTATAAAATTCATTTTTAAAAAATAAAGTCTGCAAAATAGGATGATTTGGGTTTTCCTTATGGAAAACCTCCCACTAAGAATTGTTTTACATGGTTCACATGCTTAGTGCTGTTTGCCACGTGGAAGGGGTAGAGACATTTTCAGAATAAGTACACAAGCCCAGGCTGCACTTAGGACAAACTGTCACCAATTTAAAGCAAATCAGTGTCACCATTGTTGGGGGAATCACAGCGGGTGTCACTGTGTGGTATTTCAGGCAAATGTGCCTTCCCCATTGTTCTCCAGATACGCGTATTACTACTCGGGACTAGGTGGCGGAGTCCTTATTGCTGCCTACATCCAAGTTTCTTTCTGGACTTTGGCAGCTGGTCGACAAATAAAGAAAATCAGACAACACTTTTTTCATGCCATCCTCCGACAAGAAATGGGCTGGTTTGACATCCAGGGCACCACTGAACTCAATACGCGTCTGACAGAGTAAGTGTATTGTTGACGTCACATTTCGATGAGGAGATGACGCACTCTGTGGAAACTTAAGGGAAGGAAGATTTGAAACATTAAATCATGACTTTCCGTGTTAGTTATGAATTGAGTGTATATCTGATAGTCATATAGAAGCCTCTATAGCTTATGCCACATGTCCCATTTATGTTCGGGTTTGTTTTGCCCCTCTAATTATTTAGTGAATCTATTTGAAGACTGCGTGTGTGTCGTACGTGCATTTCTCTTTCATGGAGTTTATGACGGGCCTGGCAGGTGCTAGCTCCTAAAGATGGTGGAATGGATGAGCAAGGGGAGGCCTTAACTACAAGGACTTACTTTAGCAACTGCGAGCGCTTCGCTTGCTTAACAAACACTCGAGGGCCTATTAAATGCTAAGCGTCCTCCTGGGGACTTGGGACGTGAGCAAACAGAGCAAGCTGCTCTGTCTCTTTGGTGTTTTGCTCCAGTACGGGGAATAAATGATCAACGTTTCCTCAATGGGCATTCTGGCACATGCACAGGTAAGGGCAGGAAGAGAGAGAAGACCAAGGCATTTAGAGCCTTCGTGTTTCACTCTGAAAGAAAGGGCAGCCATGTCAACACTGTAAGATTTCCTTTCTTTGGATGGTCACATTACAGTCACACTGACCATGAGAACACAGCAGGGGACAGGCTGAATACCTCGTGTTTGAGATGCTTGTAACTAGGAGTTGGTGCTGATGTGTGGACTTTTGGGATTTTGACGTGTCTGTATACACTTTACCAATGGAGCACTCTTAAAAGGAAAAATCTGAAATGCCTTCTAGCATCAACACAGTGCTCATAAAGTTACAAATGCTGGCTGTGGTGAAGAGGGGAAAAAAAGAAAGAGAGAGAGAGAGAGAGAGAGGGAGGGAGGGAGGGAGGGAGGGAGGGAGGGAGGGAGGGAAGGAAGGAAGGAAGGAAGGAAGGAAGGAAGGAAGGAAGGAAGGAAGGAAGGAAGGAAGGAAGGAATAGAGAGAGAAGAAGGGAAGGAGAAAGAGTAATACCTTTTCTAATTTCTTTGTTTAAACATATTGACTCTTGGCCACAGTGTTAATGCTTCTGTGATAGGATTAACGGATTTCATAGGATCAGCTTCATAGCCTTAACTTCTTAGAAACATGAACTCGCCCTGAGTTTCCTTTGTGTAGTGTTTGCATGGGGAAAGAGCCAAGAGGCTGACTCTAAACAAGATTCACAGTAGGATGGGCATGGTGTTCTTATCTGTATGTTTATTAAATGTCTACTTCACCTTCTGACTGAAGACATCCTGACTGTAACCACCTAGGTGTGATCTTTTTTAGTGACATCTCCAGAATCAGTGAAGGAATTGGTGACAAGGTTGGAATGTTCTTTCAAGCAATAGCCACGTTTTTTGCAGGCTTCGTAGTGGGGTTCCTCAGAGGATGGAAGCTCACACTGGTGATCATGGCCATCAGCCCCATCCTGGGGCTCTCTACAGCTGTGTGGGCAAAGGTGTGTGAAACCCCAACATTCTTCTGTGTGTTGGCCCACAGAGAGTTGCTTTGTGTATTCAGAGTGTATATGTATCTACTGCCCATTCAGATGTGTGCTCAGTGTCCGCAGAAGCCGTGTACAGAAGTATGTCATTCACATAGAGCTTTAATATCAATATTAATGTTTAATATGATTCCAAACACTACAGTTCTTACCCTAATCACTATTTTTCATTTCACTGTTACCTCTCTGAGTAAATATTCTCATGTGATGTTTGAAATAACAGGTATGGTTATATTTTTATTTAAGGAAACACAAATTTAAACATAGTCCTCCAAATGATTGAACAAATAATAGAAGTTATAAATGTGGCAGGGGTTATAGTGTCCGTGACAATTACATAGCACTCTGTCGATTTTAACTTGTATGCATACACATAAAATCATATTTACTTGAGTTAACATTTTAGAGTAGAGTGAATTTGATGGCTATTTTTATACACTCTTAAGACTGATGATTCACTTAATCACTTGTATCTCTTTTGTTTTGATTTTTTTCTCCTCTGCTATCTTATTTAACCATCCTATTATCTAGTTCTACTATCTGGATTCACCATTAATAGTTTGAAAGTATCATTTTCATCTTATCTTGCAAAAATGAGGATAAGTCCTCATTTTTTTTTTTTAGTTAGATCCCCAGAAACCAAATTTAAAAAAAAAAAACAAAAAAAACAATTCCTGGGTTTGGTGTTACAAGTTTGTAAGGTCAGCACTGGGGAGGCAGAGACAGGCAGGTCCCTGGGGAGGGCCATTGAGCTAGCCCAGCCTAACTAGAGAGTTCCAGGCCTGGGGAGGGCTGTTGAGACAGCCTAGACTAATAGTGAGCTCCAAGCCAATGAGACTGTCTTTAAGAAACATGGATGCTCAGATTGGAATAAGATATAGTATTTTTGCTCTTAATACTCTTTTTATGTGCAAAATATGTAAACGTCTCTCTCTCTCACACACAAATTATGACATTAGAAAGGAAAAGCATAATTCATCTTTCCAAGGTATAAGGTTTTATTTTATCTAACTTTAGAGTTGACAGAAAAAAAAAAAACATATGAGAGGTGTGGAATTTGACAGGATTCTCAAATAAACTTTCCCTGATGATTTGGGTAGCCCGGATCTAGCCTTTATAAGAGGCACGCTAAGACCCGTCTTGAGACCTGGTTTCAGTGTTGTGAAGCGTAGGGTCTATATGGGCAAGTGGGGGATAAGGCACTGTGAAGACTGTCTTTTACCTCTTCTCTCCATGCAAAAGTCGTGACTGTGTCTCTTCTAAACAGATCCTCTCAACGTTCAGTGACAAAGAACTAGCTGCGTACGCAAAAGCAGGTGCCGTGGCTGAAGAGGCTCTGGGAGCCATCAGGACTGTGATAGCTTTCGGGGGCCAGAACAAAGAACTAGAAAGGTCAGGAAGTTTCTTTGTCTGCTGATTCACTTTTATGCGGTTTCATTCATTCTTTTGTGGTATGTGTTTACCGCTCTCTCTTTCCTGATAGTCACCTTCCCCATATGATAGAAGCATCTGTCACCACTGGCTGTGACTTGTCAGGTTCATACTGGGGGTTCTCATCCTTCTGTGCTTTACAGACTCTTTTAGAGGCCCGATGATGCCTAGGGGCTTGTTCCCAGCATAATATTTCTAACTGCACAAAAGGAAATATGCCGGGTCTCCAAGGCCATCAATAAATACAGTTACCAAGGTACTGTCTACTCTCCCACCCCCTTAGTGGCAATGAACTGGAATACAGAAGAGAAAAATCTGATATGTGGATCTCCTGGTCACAACCCAGAATTTTCTGTGGTGCTGGGAGAACCGGACATAGCTCAATGCCAGAAACCCTTTTCTATGGCCATGTGCTGGAGGACACAAGCAATTGCTCAAAAAACACAATAACACAAACAGAAGCATTGAGATAGCATTGATAAAGGGCTCTATATACTTAGTTTGCATATCTTGATGAGTTTGGAGACAAATATATGTGTATATAAATCATTAATATTCTCATTAAAATAATTTACCCCAATAAAGTTGAAATATGACCCCATATAGATATATTTTTTATGTGAGATTTTTGATACCCACAACTCTTTGAATACAGTGTCTGGAAATTCCCCGAGTTTCCAGTGTTACACACACGGGTTCTCCAACCCCTTCCTCTTCATTTTCTGGTTTTCTGTTCTTCATCCCTCTTCCCAGCCAGCATGTCTCTGGTTCTCTAACCTCTTCCTTTTTTCTCTCTCACTGCTGCTTCCTGTACACAATAGTCCCCACAGACCACACTAACCCTCAGTTGGACCTCAGGATGGCAGTGTAATCACGCCGCTCCGTTACCCAGTGAAGGTAATTACAGCATGCCGGAGCATTGTGTCACCTGGGGCACAGGGCAACCTTGCTGCTGCTTGCACCTGGAGGCTCTGCCGCTCAGCAGGAACCACAGTGTTGGATGTGGTGCCCTGGCTGCCTCCTGGAACACAGCTCTGCTGAATGAATGCAACATTCACAGTGGAGGAAAGGACTCTAGAGAACTGGGTGCTTAGAGGCGTTTAAAAAAACCTTTTCTGCGTGGCAGCATACATTAAAAAAAATGACTAATGAATTTCCATGCCTCATTTGGTTGAACTAAAAATATAGTGGTGTTGCTGGGGAGTGTTGGTAAAAAGAAATACTCCAGTTTATATGATGTTTTCCCTCAGAGTTTCATTGTAAATCCATTAGGGAGCCAACCCTGGAATTTCTACAGTGATTGAATCTAGCACGGAAGAGTGTAATTAATTTAACCTGATGTAAAAATACTTTAATTTGTTAAAATCATTCATAAGATCTGTAAATACATATGTATACATATATAGCTGCATATGAAGTTAAAATATTCCGATACTAAAATACCATTCAAAAGTAAGATGATAATAGGATGAAAAATATAAGAAAATATGTTTTAGTATGGTAGGAACAACAGAAGCAAGAATTACCAAGTTCGCCACCAACTATACAGACGTTAATATACTAACTCCGCTTTGTAGTTATCTGCCAGCCTCGTGATTATCTTCCTAAGTAGTCATTAGTTGGTAGAGTTCTTGCCTCCATTTCTCAGTCAATGAAACTAAAGTCGAAAAAAAATGGAGAAAGAGTTTATGCCCTGTAGGAGGGACTTTCTGACCTTACACCTGACTTGGCAATGGAGGCAGCCTGATTTATAAAAATCCCTTACCCAGAAGAGCAACATAGGGAAAATGTCCTTTTCTATAGAGAGGAAAGTAGAAAGGTTGAGTTAAGAATGTAACCATTAAAGAGTCTAGAGTAGCCATCTGGTGTTATGTTGTTTATTTGAATCCTACCTTAATCCTGACGGGTGATGCTGGTCATGAAGATAATAATAAGATTTTTTTCTACCCCAGGAGTGTGACTTCAATTCCGGGACAGCCATGGGAACACTAGTTGGCATGGGGGAGTTCAGCGTAGATGAGGCAGGCCGGTCAGGAGCAGGCTAGGTCTGTTTTAGTGAGCACTGATCCTGAATGGGGCCACTTCCCAGGATGCTGGGGCTCCCAAGAGTTTATTGCCTTTCTTTTAAAAACTCCTTGCTGAAAAAGAGGTGATTATGGTTCAGGTTGTAAATTGTTTTTCTCATCATAACATTCCCCTCTTCATTTTCTGGCAGGTATCAGAAACATTTAGAAAATGCCAAAAAAATTGGAATAAAAAAGGCTATCTCAGCGAACATATCCATGGGCATTGCCTTCTTGTTAATATATGCATCCTACGCACTGGCCTTCTGGTATGGGTCCACTCTGGTCATCTCCAAAGAGTATACTATTGGAAATGCAGTGACAGTAAGTAATACCTCCGATATTTACGAGGAATCTGTGCTGATTTTCCACCCATCTTCTCTTTCTTGTTTAAAGATTTGATTTTAGTGTTATTTTAAGGTGTGTGTGTGTGTGTGTGTGTGTGAGAGAGAGAGAGAGAGAGAGAGAGAGAGAGAGAGAGAGAGAGAGAGAGGCGTGCAAGTACCTACTAGAGGTGTAGGATTCCTCTGGACCTGGAGTTAAAGAAAGTTGTGATGAGTCACCTGCTATAGGTACGATGAACCAAACCCGGGCCCTGAAGGAGCAGGATGCATTCTTACCCTAAGCCATTTCTCCAGCCCCTGCCTATTCTTTTTCCATCTTCCTTCTTTTGGAAGAATAAGTTGTGGTTGTTTGTTTTATCTTTGCTGTGGTGTGGGTAGAGCTGACCTTCTGGAACATACAAGTCCTAGTGATGAATGGGGACAAGATAATAACATGTGGTTTGACCACTGGGAAATACATATGCATGCAAAGGGAAGTGAAGACGGAAAGAATTTATGAATGGAATACTTTATGAATGGAATAGTTTGTCCTGGAATTTCCCTTATTCTCCTGTTGAGTTTAACTTAAGGATATTGTAGTAAGGAGAGCGGTGGGTCGCTTCCTGCCACCCGGCTAGCTTTACCCAAAATAATTACACAGAAACTGTATTCTTTTAAACACTGCTTGGCCCATTAGCTCTAGCCTCTCACTGGCTAACTCTCACATCTTGATTAACCCATTTCTAATAATCTGTGTAGCACCATGTGGCTTACCAGGAAGGATTCTAGCCTACATCCATCTGGGGTCAAAGAATCATGGCAGCTGACTAACTTGGCTTCTTCCTCCCAGCATTCTGTTCTGTCTACTCCGCCTACCTAATTTTCTGTCCTATTATAGGGCCAAGGCAGTTTCTTTATTTAACCAATGAAATCAACACAAAACAGATGACTCTCCTCCATCAGTATATAATATACATCAATTATCATAGATAGGTCATTGTGTAAAATAGAATTCAATTCACAGCACAATAAGTGCCAGCTTCTTAAAATATAAAAAAAAAAAATTTGTTAGTTCACTTGTCTATGTGAAAGTGAAAATACCCTCACAACACGGTTATGAAAATAATATATTCTAATTATTCTAAAGATTAAAATAGCCGGGCGGTGGTGGTCCCACGCCTTTAATCCCAGCACTCGGGAGGCAGAGACAGGTGGATCTCTGAGTTTGAGGCCAGCCTGGTCTACAAGAGCTAGTTCCAGGACAGGAACCAAAAAGCTACAGAGAAACCCTGTCTCGAAAAATCAAAAAAAAAATTAAAATAAACACTTTTAACATTTAAATTACAGTCTAAAAATTCATATAGACTTGATGGTGAATTTTGGGATGCATTTTCAGATATATACGCTTTCTCTCCCCAAAATGAGGTCATAATATCTAGGTTTTTCTTGGGCAATCTTTTTATAAACCACTGATATTATGTGATCATCGTCCCATGTTGGAGTCGGTCAGTACAAAATCATTTAAATAGAAATGTTTCAAAACTTGTTTCTTACTTGTTTCTTAAAATGAAAATCCTAAGTATAATTTGGTCCCTGAACTTTTTCCATACAGAAGCTTGAATCTCACAATGTACCCTACGCTGGCTTCACCAGGCCTTGGGCAAGGCTGAGGGTATTAGTAACAACCGCGCCGCCCCAGCCCTCTCTTCTCTGGCTTCACCAGGCCTTGGGCAGTTCACCACATTTTCTCACTTCCTCCTTTCCTCCTGATGACTCGACAGAGTCTTATCTTGACTTTGCCATTAACCTTGTGATGAATTTGTCCACGTTTGTAGCATGAAGAGAATACCCGTGTCACAGGCTGAAAGTGGCTTCCAAGATAAAGGGAACCTGGCGATCCCTACACAAAGGGCTGAGACTGTTGCATTAATGTCTTAGCATTTACTCTGATGGAGAAGTTTTTCTCATTGGTCCTTATTTATATTGAGATAAGAGACAGATAATAAAATGTGTTTGGGTTTTATAAACATGAACAAGACTGTTGTTTCAGAGAAAATAAGCTATACGTAGAAGTTTACTTTGCCTGGAGAGAAAAGAGTAATTTCTCTTCTATATTTTTCTTAAATGATGTATGCCATTAATTTGGTTTCCTGAAACTGTATTCTTGGATTTATATATCTGTTTATTTTTCAGTGAAAAAAAAACAAGAAAAAAATGCATTTTTTTGTGTGCTGTAGAACAGAATAACCAGAGTCTATAAATTTTGTGTCCTATAAATGGGTGAACTGACTAGGAATGGTCACACACACCTTTAATCTCAGCACACAGGAGACTGGGCATAGAGAATAGGGGTTCTTATGAGGCCCAGGTCAGCCTGGGCTACATAATGGGTTTCAGACCATCTTGGTCTACAAGAAAATATTTTTTTTAAAAAAAAAACAAGCATAAGTTAACATTTTGCATAAAATGTTGTTCATATGTCCATATATAAGTCTGCAATAGCCTTTCAAGGGAAAATTCCATGGGGTCAAAATCTGTAATGTTTCCTATTGAACGTTTTGTGCAGTTCCCTGCAGAGATAGAGAAAATGGTAAAGAACTGAACAATAACACTAGTGGGAAAGTACTTTGGTGGCATCAACTTCGCACTAGTGAAATGGGTTTCAGAAGTCTCTATGACAGGTAACTGCATAATCAGAAAAAAATGCAGCAAATAGTTTGGAAGACTAAGCAAAACTTATTTTTGATGCTGAAAAGCACAGGTCATAGAACACTATATTAATTTTTATAAATTTTGTTCTCTACTGAAGCAGTTTTTATTTTTTATTAAAAGGATTAAAGTGCTTATCACGCTAATTATATACACGTATCAAATTAGCACAGTGTGTCCATAAAGATGTACAAATACAGTTTCTTAATATGAAATAAAGATTGCCAAGTGTTCAATAAATCTTAAATCCCCTCCTTTGTACTTGGTATTTCAAGCAAGCTGTAACTCGGATGGTGTCGTTCTGCCCTAACCATTCCCCGTGCTCTTTCGCTCAGGTGTTCTTCTCAATCCTCATTGGTGCTTTCAGTGTGGGGCAGGCGGCCCCCTGTATTGATGCTTTTGCCAATGCACGAGGAGCAGCTTACGTGATCTTTGACATTATTGATAACGTGAGTAAAAGCATACCTATTTGGCCATTTAGAAAATCTACGCATATATACCAAAAACTGGAAGTGAAATGTCGCATGAAATTAAATGAATATTCCCTATAAACTTTTCAGGAAAAAAGTATCATGTAACACAGTACACGTCTGCATACACACATGCACATGTATACATACGTACACACAGGTGCCATGCACACGCATGCCCACACATCCACATGCACACACACACCACACCTTCACTGTGGGTTTGCTCACATGAACAAGAGTATGCTACTCCAGGTTTTATTTTTAGCATTTGATGAGCCCTATTCCTTAAAATATAATTGCTTATTCTTTGATAAAATAGTCATTGGATTTTGTTTTATTTAGAATCCTAAAATTGACAGTCTTTCAGAGAGAGGACACAAACCAGACAGCATCAAAGGAAATCTGGACTTCAGTGATGTTCACTTTTCCTATCCATCTCGGGCTAATATCAAGGTACCGTCAATAGTACTGGAATTCCCAGCTTAAATAATCTCTGATCACTGTTCTATAGTCTACTTCCTGGGATGTTTATGTACGTTGTCCTGTTGGAGTTAAACTCTTAATTGATTCCTCCCCCCCCTCCCTAGTTTTAACTAGTATTGAATTATTCCTTTTATGGAGCTGTGTTGTGAAGTGTGTTCTGCCTTGCTTTCTCCTGCAGATCTTGAAGGGCCTCAACCTGAAGGTGCAGAGTGGACAGACCGTGGCCCTGGTCGGCAACAGTGGCTGTGGGAAGAGCACCGCTGTCCAGCTGCTGCAGAGGCTCTACGACCCCACAGAGGGTACGGTAAGTGGGAAGAGCCAAGTTCCCCAGCTGGGGAAGCTGGGCGCAAATTGACCCTAGGTATTGTTTTCTTACAGATAAATCTGTGTGTGCATCTGAGCTTGGCAAGAGCACACAGTGTCGCAACACATTGGGACAAGGCACATATTTCTGGGCATGGGGCAAATGCTTTCAGTGAAAGCCTTGAAGCAACAGGCACTAGACAGGACACTTCTGTCACCAATATACTGCTCCCAGCTGAGTCTCAGTTGACAAAACAAATTCCACAAAGTTATTTCTGACAGTCTGGAATTGTGGCCATAGATATCTTAAAACTGCAATTACATTCAGCAAAAATGGTTGTTTTCTTAACTTTAGTATAACATGGAGAAATCGGAATCTCCTACCAGAACAGAGGTGAGAACAAGCTAGAATATTCTTTTTTCCCCCTCAGGGAATACACGTACCCTTCACCTAGATCTACTAGTCATCTTTATTTTTGACCCATTTACTTTTTTCTTCTTTTCCGTGTATGTGGGCTAAGCTAAAGGATATGATAGACTTCAGAATATGTTTCCTAAGAGGGCTATTCTCTTGTACAGAGAATGACAATCGAAATTGTTGAAACCCCAAGTTAACAACACTAACTCATTTTACACTCCTCTTCAGCTGTCCCAACTTAAGGACATTGTGTTTCCCAAATGTTGGTCATCAACTATGAAACACAACTCTACAAAGGATCTTAGCTCTCTTTCTGTGACCATGGCCAACAGCGACTGAGGGTAGGGAAGGGTTTATTTGGCTTCTCCTTACTGGCGATAGTCATCATTGAGTCAGGACGGGAACACATGCAGGACCTTGGAGCAGAGGTCATGGAGGAAGTGAGTTGACTAGCTGGCTCTCTGTATCATGTTCACTTACATCCCATACCCAGGCCACCTTCTCAGGGAATGAAACTACCCACAGTGTGCTGGGTGCTCCTATATCACTTAACAGTTTACATTTTAGAAATTAATGTGAGTCTATGAAAGCAACCCTGCTGATTTTAGGATATGAACAAACAAATGATTGGAGAACAAATATAAAGTTATTTTCTTTACGTACCCTGGTAGGTCTACCATACTCTAGCACATGACTACATCCAAGGGTATATAGACAACAGAGGTTGGACTTTATTTATGTGTGTGTGGTGTATGTAAATGAAGACAGATAATTTTTAATCTCTATATATAAATCATAATTTATATATATGTATGTATATATAAATAAGAGTTTGTGGGTGTAGAAGGGAGCTGGATCTGGGGAAAGTTGGGATGAGAGGGTGAATGTATCAAACAATATATGTAATTCTTAAACAATTAAGCTTTAAAGGAGAAGATAAATATCAATTTACAAAGTATTTTTGAAAAATGGTCAGCTTAAACTATGGGCTATAGATTCTGGGAGGACAATCATTTCTTTACTTGTATACTCCTGCCCCCATGAGCCCACCAGGCTCTAACAGATAGTTCCAAACCCATAGTCACATAGATGGCCTTGGCTAAGCTCAGTGGGTCAAAAAATACAGCAAAAAGACACGAACCAGGGGAAGGAGCTGTAGGTAGGAGGGAGAGTTGACAGGGACAGGGACGGGAGGAAGATGAGCGAGGACTGCGGTCAAATAAGCAGAATGAATTATTTACATAATCTGTATTAAACTGCCAAAGAACAAACAATTAAAAAGTGGTCAGCAATGGATCCCAGTCCTAGTAAGGTATAATGAAGAAGACGTTTTATTTATTTCTGCTTATGCTATCCATTACTAAGTTACTTATGAAGCAATGTATTTAGCTTTTCTTTATCAAGGAATAAATGCCCAGCAAACAACAGTAAATTGGCATTGAGTAAGAAAAATCTTTCTTCTCAACTTAATACTTCTCTGCTTTTAGAATATGTTTGAAAAAAATGTTCAAAAGTTAAGAAACGATAAAGCAAATTATGGTATGTTAAGCATAACAAAACACCAAAATGTCATCTAAATATATGTGGATTGGTTAGGTAAGGGGGCATGTTAACTTAAATTTACATGAAACAGTGGCATGCCTAAAACATAACCGGACTGGATGTGCACTGCCAAGGAAGGGCCCTCGAGTATATAAAAGGCCTTGGGGTCATTTTTTTCAGCACTGTGTATATAACAATATATCTAAATTTTCTTATGGAGGATAACTAATAATCTATTTTTTTTAAAAAAAAACCTATATATATGAAAATATCAGGAGAAAGTATGGATGCTTTATTTTATTCTTGCATATTACTGTTTATATTAATTGTTATATCTAACTTTTGAATGAATTCAATACTAGCTAAGATGTTCTCACAGTAAAGAGCCATTGTGCCTTAGAGATCAGGTCGTTTAAGATACCGACTAGGAAATCTTTCTTCCTTCCAGATTAGCATCGATGGCCAGGACATCCGGGACTTCAATGTCAGGTACCTGCGGGAAATCATCGGAGTGGTCAGTCAGGAGCCGGTGCTGTTTGCCACCACGATCGCCGAGAACATTCGCTATGGCCGTGGCAATGTAACCATGGAGGAGATAAAGAAAGCTGTCAAAGAAGCCAATGCTTATGAGTTCATCATGAAATTACCACAGGTAAAGACTCCCTTAAAATCGGAACTGAAACATTAGGGACTGAGTTGTTGCTTCAGAGCCTAAAGTTTGTGTTACAATGTTGCTCAACCTTGCTGGGTGAATCCCTTGAATTATTCAGTTAAGGGTGACAGACTATATTTGTATGAAAACTATATAAACCATATAGGCTATGTGGTGGTGACTTTCAAATTCAGTGTTCATTTGTTATAGTTTATGACCCATTATGACAGTCAAAGCTTCAGCTGTCTCCATCTATCTCTACAAAATCTATACTTTCGTATTTCAAATATTTGAAGAAGGCTGACATGAGCTGGAGAGACGGCTCAGCAGTTAAGAGCACTGGCTGCCCTCTGGGGGGCCCAGGTTCGATTCCCAGAACCCACATGGTAGCTCACAACTGTCTGTCGCTCCTGTTCCAGGTGATCCCTCACACAGATATACATGCAGGCAAATAGTGGACGGCTTGCCGAGCATGCTCAAAACCCTCCTGGGTTTAATCCGCAACACTGTAAAATTAGTTGAATGAATGTTTCCAGAGTTTTTCTGGGTTTTCTGTTTAGAAATTTGACACCCTGGTTGGTGACAGAGGGGCGCAGCTGAGTGGGGGACAGAAACAGAGAATCGCCATTGCTCGTGCCCTGGTCCGCAATCCCAAGATCCTCCTGCTGGACGAAGCGACGTCAGCCTTGGACACCGAAAGTGAGGCTGAGGTACAGGCGGCTCTGGATAAGGTCAGTACCTTGGGGATAAACACCGGGGATTGGGGAGAGACAGCAAATTGGAATGGTTTGCAAATCTCTGTCAGTTCTTTTGGAGTCTAGATTGAGAAACAAACCCATAGGGCAAATGAGGTCATCTCTTGGGGTTTATTGATTCTCCTGGTCTGCTGCAGAGAGAGGTCAATGGTCTTGGCTACCGTCCACCATGGTGCAATGAACCTAGATTAAAGCTTGTGGGAGGAACTATCTAGTTTTGCTTCTTTCTTGCACTTGGTTCTGTTTGACAAAAACACTTATGGTAAAATATGTGAAGAAATTAATTTTAAAAATTTATAATTTCTAAGTATTTTTCTATAACAATTTTTAGTGATAGCATAGTGTTCCTTTCTGTGGTTTGCTGTACTTTATTTTAAATTTTAAGCTATTTCTTTGTAAATTTACTCATTTTGTTAAACCAATAAAAAGACAAATACATTGAAATATATGTGAAATACATATAAATAAATATGTGAATATATATGGTGCATATAACATATAAATTATGTTCAGATCAGGTTCTGGAGAAAGATATGGCTTCATAATAACCTCCCTAAAATGTTTCTGCCAGTGTTCAGTGCACCATACAGCTCAGAGGTAGGTCCCATCAGACAAACATGAAGACACCTATCAGGTCAAATCTTTAACTTTCTTGAGTATCAGATACTCCATAGTGTTCCAGAGTAATCGGCCCTCATATTGAAAGGGTTGCCCCCTGCCTGGTCTGGAACTCAAATGTGACTTTTGTCTTCTATGGAAGAGAGGTGCCTGTGCTTTCCTTACACCAAAATGTGGGTGTCACTCTCCTCTACCTCAAACAGCCTCTACCCAAGGCTTGTTTGTGCCTGTTGATTGACGGTGTTTGCACCATAATCCCAATGTACCACAGATCTGTCCGTTTCACCTTTAGGCTAGAGAAGGGCGCACCACCATTGTGATCGCCCATCGACTGTCCACAGTCCGAAATGCTGACGTCATCGCTGGGCTTGAGGATGGCGTCATCGTGGAGCAGGGAAGTCACAGGGAGCTGATGGAGAAGGAAGGGGTCTATTTCAAGCTCGTGAACACACAGGTACCGCTTGCCAAGTTGCTTTCCCTCTGCTGTCTGGGCGGCTAATATGGTAGTCTTTAAGTTACTAAAACAAATTGCAGCTAATTTCACACAAGGAAATAATGACTAGATCGAGGCATTAAAATTAGGCAAGCCTCAAAGCCTTAATTCATAACCTGGGAAAGAGCGAAAGGCCAGGGAAAGACAGGTAAAGGCAAAATTCACAGTTAATGTACCCATTAGATCAGTGATTGTCTGATTTTTTTATTGATTGTCTGGGGCATGTGTCCAAACCAACAGGTCCTTCTCAGTGGACGGAGAGAGAGACCTACAGTGGTCGGGGAAAGGGCTGCAATTTCCCGATCCTTTGTAGACAAACTTGGTAAAGCAAGTGGCAACACTCAGAGCTTTCGGAAGTGAATGGTTGGTTTTAAAAAATTGTTTTCTCTAGCCACTAAAACACCTTGTCTCCTATTGTGTACTCTCATTTTAGTAGCCTTGCAGAATAAGTAACCTAGAATGTCCCTGTGACTGCAGTTCATACATTTTAAACTATGTGCGTCTGCTTGGCATTATAATAAGCTCCTACATGTGTGTTGCAGATTTCCCCCTTGACATTTCAGGTACACATCATGAAATATTATTTCAATTACTCAGCGGTAGTTATAAAAGTATGTGAAACTACTTGTTTCTCTAAAGTTGAATACTTAGCTTGTTTTGTTTTTTTTTAAACATTTTTTTCTTTATTTAAACATTGCAGTACAGACACAGATGAAAGCAATGCTAACAATTCCCTCAATTTCCCAACAAGCCCCAGCCTGCTGAGCATCAGTCCCGCATTTGGATTAGCAAGCCTACTGTGAGACATTGCTATATTTCCGAATGCCTAGCCCTGAAATGTGAGACCTAGGCTGTTGCTCTTATAGAACAAGAAATAGAATTATGGTTTGTAGAGACTGGGGAGTGGTGGGGAGCGCCAGAGATGCAGGCAGAGGGAAGGAATGTTCCAGAGCCCAGAAGGGCAACTATGACTGACTACAGTGAGTTCTGGATGTCAAAAGAGCTGAGAGAGATCATTTCCTTTTCATCTGTGCGGACTGAAACCAGAGCCTTGTTGTGCAAGGGAAACATTCCAACACCGAGTTACTTTCTTGGCACACTAGCACGAGGAGAGGAGACTTTGAAAAGTAACCAAAATGTCAATCACCCTGACCAGTCATGGCGATTTTAACCATGTAGAGAAGTGCACTGGTGGCTGGGATGGAAGCTCAGCCAGTAGCATGCTCCTCTTCTAAGCACGAGGACCTAAATCAGTTTCCAGAAGAAAAAAAAAAAAGTCAGGCATGATGGCATGTACCATGTAGTGTCTGAGGACAACAGGTGGATCTTTGGGGGCTTCTGGGTGGCCAGGCCAGCTTACTTGGAGGGTTCCAGACAAGTGAGAGACCCTCTTTCAGAAAAAGAGGAAAGGTGGACAAATCCAAGGCACCAAACCTGAGGTTGTCACCTGCCCTTCACTCACACGTTCGGGGGCACACACACATACACACACACACACACATACACACACACATACATACATACACGCATGCACACACACACTCCCACACATACATTTGCACCCCACACAAAATAGCACACTGAGTTACTCAATGTGTGCAGTACATGTCAAGTAAAACACATATGCTAATATGTTATACATATTACATATATATCCTAGAAAGTAAACAAATCACACAAACATCTGAGTACCCTGGAAAACCACTGACCACTTTTAAAGGATGGGATTCGTTATTTAAATCATATCGTATTGAGCTGTTACTGTGTTTTTAAAGACCCAGACACAGGACAGTTTCAAAATTTCAAATTCCTCAAAGAACGAAATGTCAGAAAAAAAATATAATTCAGTTTTATATAAAGCCTCTTTATCAATTTCTATTTTAAAATATATGTAATTATAATGGGTAAGGCTGTCACTTGGACAGAATCTAGGCCCCAGGAAGATGGGCCTCTGAGGCATGCCGTCTTGGTTTCACTGATGTGGGAAGACCCGCCTTGACGGTGGGTGGAGCCATTCCCTGAGCGGACACTCGCAGACTCACCAAGTGCCATTGTCTTATTGCTCTGATTCCTGATGCTGGAACCACTACAGCTGCTCCCTCAAGCTGTGACTGGGATGGACTGTAGCCTGGAATTGCCAGCCAATCAAAGCTCTTCCCTCTCCCTTAAGCTGCTTTTGCTCAGCTATTTTATTACAGCTAAAGAAACAGACATGGTATTTTAAATGGGATGACATGTGGGATCCTCAAGTGAAATAACTCTTACCCGTCCTTGTCTGTCCCATGTCTGTTTAACCCATAAGAATGACCTCACACTACTACAAGGACTTCGGCTGGGAGACAACCAGATTGCTCTAAAGTCTGTACCATATTCTCTTGGCCTTCTTTCCCAAGAGAACGCGTTCATTTTCAAACGGAAGGGTGGTCCAATATGTATAAATTAAAATAATATGCAGCTAGTTGGCAGTAGTAGTGCTGCCAAATTAAGCCAATTAGGCCTTGTTATCCCATGTGAAGTGAATCGGGCTACATTGAATCAGCTCTGCTGCTTCTGCCAGTTCTGGGGACTTTAGGACCTGTGTGTTTCTCCCTTGGTCCCCTCACCACGCCTACTTCTGAGTTTTGTTTTGCCTTCTCATGTAGTGGCATTTCAAATGCATTTTAATAAATAAAGATTGCCTGAAGATCTGAGAGTCAGACAGCCCCACTGGTCAGCCTTAGAGACCAGGTTATGGTAACACACACCTTTAATCCCAGTAGCCACCCTGGTTGCCGTAGAAATCTGGTGGTGCATGCCTTTAGTCCCAGTGGTGCACGCTTTTGATCCAAGCCCTAGAAAGGAATATAAGACGGGGTGAGTCCGCTCTCAGATGCAGGCTCCTGAGATTCTAGGAGGAAGGATCGCCATTTCACACTGAGGTCCAGGTTAGAGTTAGTGGCTGGCTCTTTTGCTTTTTAGATCTTCAGGTTGAACCCAAGTTTCTATCCCTGAGTTTTTATTAATTGTGCTTCACTCCCAGTTCCTTGTTGGTCCTTTAGCAGAGATGGAGGATGGAACCATGGTGACCTTGAGGGCTCGCTGGATGCTCAATTTAGTGCTGTTTCTTTGTTCTCAAACCTCAACCTGTTTTTAATTCAACTCTGTAGATATCTTGATACATATAACATCTAGAGTTGCTTTGTTATTCAAAACTTGGAGATTCTATTCATCTGGACACACACACACATTTTAATGATTTATCTGTGACTCAGACATCAGGAAGCCACAGCCTGTCAGCAGAATTTGAAGTTGAACTAAGTGAAGAAAAGACTGCAAGCAGCATGGCCCCCAATGGCTGGAAATCTCACTTATTCAGGAACTCCACGAAGAAAAGTCTTAAAAGTTCAAGAGCGCATCAGCACCGGCTAGAGGCAGACGCCAGTGAACTCGTAAGTTGTTTTCTGCTCTGGGTAAAGCCTTTGTCTAGGGGTTTTGCTGTCTTAAAAGAATATGTGTTTCTTACCGTGGTCTGCATGCCTTTTTAAAGAAAAGGAAATCCAATTTTTAAATATATTTGACAGTGAATTAAACAAATAGGAATGAAAGATGGATTTCCTAGGGAAATAAAGATAAAATATAGTCTTTGTGCTGAGATGTTTAATCTTCCCCTTCGTAGTCCAGAGATAATAAAGCTAGTCCCAAGTGAGTCCTGGGATGTAGTGGGAGACCACTTGTCGGTTCCCGGCTGCTCAGCCTTGAAATAATCACACAGAAACTGTATTATTTAAATCACTGCTTGGCCCATTAGCTCTAGCTTCTTCTTGGCTAACTCTTACATCTTAATTTAACCCATCTCCATAAATATGTGCATCACCACGAAGTCGTGGCCTATCAGCAAAATCACATCTGTCTCCGGCAGCGACTCCATGGCTTCTCCCTAACTCCGCCTCCTTTCTCCCAGCATTCAGCTTAGTTTTCCCCACCTAGCTCTGTTTCCCTATAGCTCTGCTATAGGCCCAAAGCAGTTCCTTTATTAACCAATGATGTTCACAGCATACAGAGGGGAATCCCACATCACTGGGATCAGCCTATGTGATGAGAAAGTGGCTGTGATTAATCTGGCAGTCCTGGGCAGACAAAGGAGGCCAAGCCATGTCCTTTGATTATTGATAATGATGCTGTTCTACATTTGAGAGGATCTGGATCCATCTGTTTCTGTCTGTTGCCTCCTTTGATCTGATAGCATCGCTGTTAGAAAGGCAAAGCCATAGCGTTATACACTGATGGGAAACTACAGCTCAGCTCAGGTGGCCTAACCATGACTATCACACAGACCCCAAGCTGAAACTTTGATCCTGCTACCTCACAAGCTGCAGATCAGAGACAGTGGTCACAGCATGGAAATTTTCACCTGTGTGTAAGGCTCATGTTCAACCCTGTGTCATTGTAGGTACTGTCAAGGACAGGACAATTTATTTTATTGAGTCTGCATAACAGTTGAGGGTAATAGTCATGCCTCCTCTTTGTCTACAACACCAGATGGCTGTGTGGTCACCAGCTTGTGTCTGCGGCACCAGATGGCAGTATCGTTAGTTTATTCTGTTATCTATATGTTTTAGGATGCAAATGTGCCACCAGTGTCTTTTCTGCAAGTCTTGAAGCTGAATAAAACGGAGTGGCCCTATTTTGTGGTGGGAACAGTCTGTGCCATTGTCAACGGGGCCCTCCAGCCAGCCATCTCCATCATCCTGTCAGAAATGATAGCTGTAAGTGTGAAGACCCCATGGCAACCTGAGCAGAGACAGGTCATCAGACTGCTCAGCTCAGCCTCGCCAGGTCTGGGGCTAAGTTGCTTCCGGTGAAGCTAAATAGAAGCCCTTAATTTCCTTTTAAAGTCAATCTTACTATAAGAGGAAATGAGTAGCCTCTGAAGCATCCTGTCACAACGTTAGGAACTTACAAAGTATAAAGTCAACGAAGAAGTCACTCTGGTCAACTGTCATCACTTGGGTGAAACCTGGGTCAGGTGGTAGCTCGTATCTGTTTATCTAGAAGGGTTGGCAGTTGGCTCACAGGACCACAGGCCCGGAGGGATGGAATGGATGGGAAGTTGAGTTCACGTCCTACTCTCCTGGAAGCCCAGGTTCTAGGCACGGGCTGGCCTCCATGTTGAGCATGTGGGTGACCCCAGGAACTATGCTTCCCATTGCACAGTTGTTTCTTCATGTGTGGAATGAGCAATCTCACAGTGCCTGGGGATGGACAGCACATAACTAACCGTGTGGGGGCATTTCAGAGTGTCTGCCAATTGTGCAGCTTCAAACCCAATCATTAAACCCAGCGAGGGACATGAGTACGAAGCCATCCAAAGTGTCTGTCTTCGTGTTGTGTAAACACCTTAACCACCCTCTATGATGATTGGGGAGACTTGTTGAATAGAAACTAATTGTCCTCCAACATGCTGAAACATATTAGTCTCATGATGTCAGGCATTGATCTATGTTAAGACCATTAACAACAAAAAATTAGAAAGGACCTCTGAGCCTTTAAATTTCAGTATAAGACAATCTGTGGCTTTCTTGTACCTCGAGAGACTCATGACTTGCAGGCACATTTTTTAAGGTCCAGACGCCAGAAAGACAGTTCATGAAATGAACCTTCCTTTGGCGTCTCTCACACACAACACACGCACAAAGATGCAGCCTTAGAATGTGTCCGGTATTAGTAAGTGTTTTAAGAGCAGAGCATGGGGACAAGGGAGAGGAGAAGGTTGGTCAGGGTAAGCTCCTGAAGGGGAAGGCTGAGGGCTGGCGCTAGGGGACAGAGGAAGAGGAGAGGCATCGCACAGCCCCCTGCTGTTCTCAACCTATGTATGACCCATAATCCCCCAAGTCACAGATGACGCCAGGGTCTACAAGGAGGGAGAACAAAGAGTTGTTTATTGGGATCATGAAATCCTGCTGGCAATGGAGGGGACGAAAAGCCCTATGACAATATGTATGTCTGTCAGGCCACTAAACTGTACACTTAATAATGGTTAAAATGCTCAATCCTAAGCTAGTTGTGCTTTCCCGCAATTCAGAAACACTACATATGGAAAGACTGCTTTCACAGATTGTCTAGGGCGGGAGTGAGCAGGCCGGGTCTGGCCATTCACGCATGCTCTAATGCTCTCTCTAGATCTTCGGCCCCGGGGACGACGCAGTGAAGCAACAGAAGTGTAACGTGTTCTCACTGGTCTTCTTGGGCCTGGGGGTCCTTTCATTCTTTACCTTCTTCCTTCAGGTAAGCAGTGATGCTTGCTCTGCCTGTCTGGGATTGGAGACACTGATACAGACCTAACCAAACAACAGACACTCACACTGAAGTGAGCGGGAGGCAAGGCTCGTTAGAGGGCACACCCCTTCACCGGGAAACCCCAAGTGTGCAAACAAGTGTGTCCTTGGCAAATAGTCACTATGGCAGAAGAAGTCCCAGGCGCATCCACTGGAAACTGAAAACCAATAGAATAAAATCCTCTCTTTTTTTGTTATTACTTTTCCCAATATCAAGTAACTTTGAATTTCTTTTCCTTCCTAATTGGTGAACTACTAGAAAGGAATACATTTATATTCATATATTATAGACCAGGCCAGGAAAGCTCGTCAAAACCAGGCAGGTGGTATATATCTATAATCCCAGCACACGGGAAATTGAGGCAGAAGAATCACAAGTTAGAGGTTGGCCTGGACTACACAGTCCTGATTCAGACAAGTAGAGAACAAGACAAGAACAAGAAATTGGTACCTGTTTTTTTTTTGTTGTTGTTGTTGTTTTTCTACTGAATTAAGCTTTCCCCAAGCCATGGTCAATCCAGTGGGCACAACAGGGTTCTCAAAGACAATCTGGGGTGCGAGCAGAATGTAACTAGTCATGCCCAGCATGCTTCTCTCTTTTCATTAGAGTCAGAGGTAATGGCAAGATGAGATTTTTATCTGGAAATCATTGCCTTGTCAGGAGCGCCTCAGAGGTGCCAGGCTCTCTGGGAAGCAGGATTCTGGAAGGTATAGGAGCAATGGGGCAGCATGCAGCAATCCCCTGGCAAAGACAGGTGAGGACAGGCCTGTCCTACACAAGGAACCGGTGAGGCAGCTGCAGCCCGCTTATTCTCCAGGCTTAGTCAAGAGTTCAGCAGTGTGCCCTCACAAGTGTTCGCCACAGCCTGCCCGGCACTCACAGCATTGCTGGAGCCCAACCACGCTACGTGCTCCAGAAGCAAGGCCAGCTCTGGACGTCTGGGCTCCTCTCCAGCTTGGACACAATTGTTAGGGAGAGGGAAACTGTCTGGCAGGGAGACTTGGAGAGGAAGTGAAACCTAATTGTTGGCTATTCCGGGAGCAGGTGGGGCTGTGCCAGTGGAGGGGAATCTCCTCTTTCTACAGCACGGCAGCCAAAGCGCGTCTCTGTGCAGAATTTGGTTTCTTGGTTTCATTATGTTCGAAGTGTTAGGAACACGACAAATATTCTAGTTCAATGCGGTATCTTGGTTACTGAGACGCTGCCCTCGAAATGAGAGAGAAGTCGAAATGGGACACGTGCAGGTTTTCAGTGTTACCGCTCCAGCACACACCACGGACTCCGCAGCGCCTGCGTTTTAAGTTGGCCTTTGTTATTTGCATCGACATACAGATACTGTAAAATCGATGCGAATGCACGCAGTTGCGAGAGGAAAATCATGAGAATCAAAGGAACCTGAGCCTTTTCTCTCCCCCAGGGCTTCACATTTGGCAAAGCTGGCGAGATTCTCACCACAAGACTGCGGTCCATGGCCTTCAAAGCGATGCTGCGGCAGGTGAGGGCAGGGGACGTGGCACCCAGTGTTTAGATTTAAGACTCTGCCTGCTTTGGTTGGCATGCCAATGGTCATATACCCTCTGAGACTTCCATACCAGGAATGACGAGGGTCCTACAAACTGACCCAGTCTTGAACTAGCCAGTGGCATCTCGGGAGCTTCCTTCATGGGAGCAGGCTTTTCAAGACAGGTTGTCTGTCTGTCTCCATGCGGGTACTCTATTTCCAGTACCTGTATCTCTTTCCTGGATTTTGCACAGACACTGGCCAGTCTTTGGAGACTGTAAGGTGTCTTTGTACAAAGGAGAAAGTACACCCTCGTTCATGTGGCACAGTTGGCCTTCTACCAAGCCTTTCCCAAATGCTAGGAGTTGAGCTATGTTTTGCCTTGAGCTCTGTTTCCACACTGATTTGGCTTGTTAATTCATTAAAATGTGACTTATTATATAAGTTCTCATTCTGGGGTAGGGTGTGTGGGAAATATGAAAACACATGTTTCTCCTTTAAAGAAAGAGGAAGCCAATTGACTTGAATTTGTTGCATCTCTTTCCACACCAGGTATAAATAGGCATCAGATTTTGAGCACATCTGAAGTGATGAGTTCTTTTGGGAACTTTTCAAACTCCTGCTGTTTGGGGCAAATAACTTTATATGACAGTAAAAGATACTGCCAATAAATATTTATAAATTGTGTCAAATATAAGATACACTTTTAAAGTCCTTGTTTAGACAAAATAAAGCAGAAGTATAACGTTTAATTTCCCTGTTTACAATTTATAAATTCTACTATTTCCAACTGAAAGTATCTTTTCAGTTGGAAAGAAGTTACCCTACAGGGCAGAGGTGTCCATAACGCAAGTTGTGACAACTTAGTAGCTGGAGCAGCTGCAGGAGTCCAGCTTTGGGGCAGAGCTGGCAGATGAATCTGTTCCTTATCTCTGACTAAAGACCCCTTCCTATCATGGGAGACAGTCAGGACCTGTGGCCTAGTGCGTATGCAGTGGAGTGCTCAAAGTTGTCCCTGGTCAGCCACTCTGCGCAGAAGGTCTCCCCTGAATTTCAGTAGCCACATTCAGGGTGGTTATTTCTTCTCACTGGAGCATGGAGAGATGGTTTTATTTCTGTTGGTTTTAGCTGCGAGCTAATTTAAAGGCGTGTTTAATTCCACAGGACATGAGCTGGTTTGACGATTACAGAAACAGCACCGGAGCCCTTTCCACGAGACTCGCCACGGATGCTGCGCAAGTCCAAGGAGTATGTAGGCTGCGCTCTGCTGGCCTTTCCTTAATAAAGCAAGCCTGCTTGCTCCATCTCCCGAGATGCTTCCAGCTGGGGGCGTGTGGGAGAGCTCAGTGGTGGACAGATTGCCTGCAGTGTACAAGGCCATAAAAACATTTTTCAAAAGATACCTTCAGTTGGAAATAGTAGAGCATCCCATTGAAACTAACATGAACAGTAAGGGGGAAAGTTTAGACTTCAGGGTGGCGTGATCTGCTGGCATCAGAGACCCCAGGGTCCATCTGTCTGTTTGGTGAGTCGCCTCCTCGGCATTGGCTTCATGATGCTGATCTTCTGGTTGGCAACAAATAGCAATTAGAACTAGAAGCTTCTGTGTTTCCCATCTAAGGAAAGGACATATATCTGTGCCTCATCCTTCAAATGAAAGCCCCTTCCAGAACTCTAGTTACAGCTCATAAGTCACGCTCAAGCCTGAGGCACTTTCTGTCTCAAAAGAAAACAGTTCTCTGGCCAGCTTCCCTACCCTGTGAAGTTTCCCTCATTCCACAGTAAGAGAAGGGAAAGGGAAAACAGGGAGATGACAGCATTGCCCATGACAGTGGTCCTGGCTTTCTGAATTGTGCAAATGACTAATTCAAACACAGTATGTTTTATGGCTAATGGTCTCATGTACTATGGTTTCTAGAAGAGTATAAATTTCTGTCTGCTAACTGGACCAAATTTTTATTTATATTACTGAGATTTAGGTTCCCCTTTAAAAAGGTGTGTGTGTGTGTGTGTGTGAGAGAGAGAGAGAGAGAGAGAGAGAGAGAGAGAGAGAGAGAGAGAGAGCGCTCACAGTTTATTCATACAGTAGGTGATTCACGGGCTGAAGGGATGAGAGTGAAATCTGTTGGCCCAAGCGTGGGTTTACTGAGAGAATGAGACCCTTCACGTTCTGAGTAGGAAGCCGAAGGCAGGAACCCGTGGTTTGGAACTTCACCCAGCTGCCTTACTCTTTTTCTCTTGAAGGCCACAGGAACCAGGTTGGCTTTAATTGCACAGAACACAGCCAACCTTGGAACCGGAATCATCATATCGTTTATCTACGGTTGGCAATTGACACTCTTGCTGTTATCGGTTGTCCCGTTCGTTGCCGTCTCTGGAGTTGTGGAAATGAAAATGTTGGCTGGAAATGCCAAGAGAGATAAGAAAGAACTGGAAGCCGCTGGAAAGGTGAGCTAAGGGGGTCCCAGCTAGCACGTGCTGCTTGTGGACAGGCCTTGCTTGAACTGGCACTTTTACTGCTTCCATACCACCTGTGCAAATGTGTTTACTGCATCAATAATGCCTAGAACTCAAAGATGGGATGGATCGTGCAAAACTTCCAGCTTCCAGACAGGACTTGTTATAAAGATCTTCCAAATTTGCCCAGACGCACCTCATCTTGACTGTATATCCTGAAGTCACTGACAGAACAAAAGTCACTATTTTATAGATAAGAGCTTAGCTTTACCTTCAATCGGATTGCTTCATCAGTTGTCAGCTCTCCCAAGCCACTGTGATACTGTGATGTTTTAAATCTCAAAATCTGCCCGGTGTAAACTTTGGCTATCAAAAGAAACCTGTAAAAAAAAAAGAAAGAAAGAAAGAAAGAAAGAAAGAAAGAAAGAAAGAAAGAAAGAAAGAAACCTGTAGGCTTTTCCCGGGGCTACAGAGTCTAATTATTCTCTGTAGCCCTGACTAGTCTTTTCCCGTGGTGTTTTCAATAAGAGTTGCTTCTGTTTCTAGGGGGATAAAGGAGTTTAAGGCAGAGGATAGACGTGGATGAGTCACAAAGAGCCTGTTGCCTACACTCGCCCCCAACACCACTGTTATTTTTATTGTTAAAGTTAGCAGCCACCAGGGGGCAGTAATTCCTAATTTTGTGATTCTAATGTGTAGTGACAATAGAGATTGTGTGACCAACGTACTACATATAGGAACTTATTCTTGATATCATCACGGTCATCCTGTGAGACAGATGATGATGCTACCTCTCAAGGTGTGCACATGCATGCACACTCAAGTGCCAAGTGTGCAAGACCACTGAAGCACATTGAGTGTGGTCCTATTTTGCTCTCTACCTATTCCCTGATAGATGGTCCCAGCACTGTGCTTAGAGGAATTGGCCAGTTAACCCCCAGGGTCTGCCTGCTCTGCTCCCACACCCTGGGGTGACAGGCTTCTTCCGAGGATGCTGCATATTTGAACCGAGGCCTTGCGCTTTCAGAGCAAGAACTCTGACCTGCCGAGCCAGATCCTTCATTTTTGCAAATGTAGGGGTGTGGACAGGAAGTCCATGCCAGACTCTCACCACCTCAGTCTCTCTAGGTATCTAAGTGTGTCTGAATCGACACATAGACGTTTGATTTGTAATGCACACACATTCAAATGGTAAGGTGCAGATTGTGTCCGAGGACACTTCTGTTCTCGTGGATGTAAACACCAATCTGTAGTGAAAACTTAGGGGGTAAAGCAAATGGTTAGTACAAACTGGTGGATCCTCCAGCACCAACCTCAGCATCACTCACAAGCATCACTCTGAATACCTTCATGACAGCTGTGTGTGTGTGTGGGGGGGGAGTCAGTGTCTTCACCTGCTGGGGAGACAGACTTTGAAGTTGAGTGACTGTCTACCTCTAAGTGGCTGACGTAAAATGGTAAGATTAAAGCCAGTTGTGGTGGCCTATGCTTGTACGCTCATCACTCAAGAGTTAGAGGCAAGAGAATCACCACTAGTTCAAGGCCATGCTGAGACACATCACAAAATAAACAGAGCAAACAACCAAAACCCCCGAGACTGGGGCTGTAGTGGGGCGTGTTTCCACTAGACAGGTTCTCTCCCTGAGATCCACCCCTTCCCCCTGCCACTCCATGGGTTAGTGGTCCCCAGCTTCAGTCAGAACTCTTGTCGTTTGTACATGACCTTGCCCTGGAAGCAGAGTCCCCTGGGAGCATGTGTGTTGTGGGTCCTGGACTTTGTCCTTGCGTGTTCCCAGTTGCTGAACACACTCTGATGTTCTGACCTTAGGTAATGGAGGGTACCATTTTCTTCACTCTGTGTGCTATAGCTGACTTCTGAAAACAAACAAATCAACCAACAAACTAAATAAACAAACAAGCCAGTAACAGTTGCTTTGCCCACGCCCCTGATCTTGGAGTTCGTCTTCATTCCTCAAGAGAAAGTTATCAGAGTGAAAATAAAATTTCCTTAGACAAATTACACAAATAAAAACATCTTGAATCTACCCAACATAGTAATCTTGACTCTATTTAGAGAGTTAATATTTTTTTCTTTTTTGTTTTATTAAAAAAAAAAAATTTCTGCCTCCTCCCCACCTCCCATCTCCCTCCCCCTCCTCCCGCTTCTCTCCCCCTCCCCCCATTCCTCTTCTCCTCCCTCTCCAGTCCCAAGAGCAGTCAGGGTTCCCTGCCCCGTAGAAAGTCCAAGGTCCTCCCCCCTCCATCCAGGTCTAGGAAGGTGAACATCCAAACTGTCTAGGCTCCCACAAAGCCAGAACATGAAGTAGGATCAAAACCCCGTGCCATTGTCCTTGACCTCTCGTCAGCTCTCATTGTCCGCTTTGTTCAGAGAGTCCGGTTTTATCCCATGCTTTTTCAGTCACAGTCCAGCTGGCCTTGGTGAGCTCCCAATAGATCGGCCTCACTGTCTCAGTGGGTAGGTGCACCCCTCGTGGTCCTGTCTTCCTTGCTCATGTTTCTCCCTCCTTCTGCTCCTCATTAGGACCTTGGGAGCTCAGTCCGGTGCTCCAGTGTGGGTCTCTGTCTCTATCTCCATCCATCGCTAGATGAAGGTTCTATGGTGATATGCAAGATATTCATCAGTATGGCTATAGGATAGGTTCATTTCAGGTTCCCTATCCTCAGGTGCCCAAGGTTAATATTTTTATAACATTGAAAACTGCCAAAATTTTGGCAGAAGTAAGGCAGTAGAATTGAATAATGTTGGAGACAGACTTAGCCTTTCAGTTCTTAGTCTTGGCGTTCTGTTCAGACCTTATGATGCCGGAGAAAGCTTCCGGGTCCGGTGGCCTCTCTACATTGATGAAGTGGGACTCCACGCACGGCGCTGCTCTGGCTTCTCTGTAACCGTCCTAGAGCTGCCGTCCTGGGGAGGAGACGAATGGCTCGCCACGCCACGCAGTCTGATGATAGTTTGAACACTGGGAGGCGCTAAAGCTGTTTGACTCTCCAACAATTCAGTCAAGGTTCAATTTTTTTTTTTTTTTTTTTTGGTTTTTCGAGACAGGGTTTCTCTGTAGCTTTGGAGCCTGTCCTGGAACTCCCTTTGTAGACCAGGCTGGCCTCGAACTCACAGAGATCCGCCTGCCTCTGCCTCCCGAGTGCTGGGATTAAAGGCGTGCGCCACCACCGCCCGGCGAAGTGAAGACTTTTTTTTTTTTTTTTTTTTTTTTTTTTTTATTTTCGAGACAGGGTTTCTCCGTAGCTTTTTTGGTTCCTGTCCTGGAACTAGCTCTTCTAGACCAGGCTGGCCTCGAACTCCCAGAGATCCACCTGCCTCTGCCTCCCGAGTGCTGGGATTAAAGCCGTGCGCCACCACCGCCCGGCTCAAGGTTCAATTTTGTTTTCTCCATTAACTGTTGATTCACTGACAGAACTGGGGTTAGATGGAGTTTCTGATGCAGGGTGGGGCGATGCAGTATGGTGTGGTCGCTCATATTCCTGGTACTTTGAAGGCAGATGAAGGAGAATTGCTGCCAGTGTAAGACCAGTCTGGTCTACATAAAGAGCCAGCCTGGTGCAGTGCCATCCTGGGACTGGGATCAAAGGAGGGAGTGGGAGCCTGGATGATCTTCCCATCACTTGTTCTAAAGAAAGTGCTCATATACTGGGGTATACATTTTTACTAATGGGTAAAATATATCAGTCCCATTTCAATTTTCCAAGGAAAACTTAAAATATTTGCTGCTGTGAAGTTGGGGGAGGAAGGTAAAGTAAGATTATAGCCACAAATCATATGTACACTTGTAATGCGATCCTGTAAATGTAACATTAATATATATGCCCATCCTACTGATTAGCTCTACCAACATGCCCTTTGTAATCTGAATAATAGATTTATATCATGGATGTCTCGACTGGATCCCATATTCTGAGCTCAGGAGCCTGTGATACCAGAGCTAGACCACAAAGTTAACCCAGAAAATCAAGGGTTGATGGGAAATTTGTTTACAACCGGTTTCCCCTTGTGCAAATCTCAAAATAGACAGAGCAGCACAGCGCCGCTGGCTGAGAGCAGACTTGGCATCAGGGGCCTGGCAGTTCCCACACCCTGAGTTAATTCTGAGGCTTCAGGCCTGTGGGGAATTGTCCTGTGCCTCCGTCACCTGTCAGAGCAGGAGTAACACTGCCCCAGAGTTGTCCTGAGGCTAAAGGAGATCGTGTCCTTCAATGTGGCAACGTTTTGGCTGCTTCTATTATCCGTTAGATTATTTATTATCTAAAGAGATAGACCTTTTCAGCCCAAGGTAACAAATATCTTTCCCTGCTTAACAATAGGAAGCTGAAATACAGATGCTAAAGCTGATGAAACAAAACTAGAAAATGTAAGATCCTCATGTTGATGGTATTTCCAGGGAACATGCCTGTAGAACAGAAATGCAGATTCACTCGCTAATCACAGACAATGCTCAAAAATTGGAAACAAAATCGCAAACCTTCTAGTTGGCTTGGGTTAAAGTGGTTTAACAAAAAGGATATATGTTGAGTGCAGGCAGTAGGTTCACAGGCTGTGTTCGCTCTGAGTCTCTGTCTCTTAGGTCCTCAGGCTGTGTTCTCTTTGTCTCTGTGTCTCTGTCTCTTAGGTCCACAGACTGTGTTCTCTCTGTGTCTCTGTCTCTTGGGTCCACAGACTGTGTTCTCTTTCTCTCTGTGTCTCTGTCTCTTAGGTCCACAGACTGTGTTCTCTTTCTCTCTGTGTCTGAGATCCACAGGCTGGGTTCTCTGTAAGTGTCCCTGCACATCTGTTTCCTTCCTCAAACATCTGCATTCAGATCTTTTCCCCAAATGATGACTGCCCCTCTGACTCCACAGGGCCTCACAACAGGTACTTGCCTCCACCTCCAGGAAACCGAGTCTGGCTAACCAGGATCAGGCCTGTTTCCTTCATTTAAACAGCAGCTTAGAACAGGGCCATATTATTTCAAGTTGGAGTCTCCTTCCTGATTTGGGGTAGACAGCTTGTCTAAGAAGCGGTGTGTCCAGGGTGAAAACGACCATCATTTCCAGTGGACCCCTAGAAACCATTGCTTAATTGTGCCTTCTAGACTCTATCCTATGAAGAAAGTGAGGTCACTAAAGGCTGTGATTGAACTCATTCATGTTTCATTCTGGCCCTCAGCCGTACGCCTCCATGAGCATCCAGAGACTTAGCTGCTCTGGTGTACACAACCCCAAGGCTAATTTTGTTAGAAACCTAGTCTTAAAGAATGTATTCTGCCTTTTGCTTTTATCTGAAGAAATCTAAGAAGTCATTGTTTTGACCCTCAGACTACATCTGACAGAGATTTTTCATTTCAGAAATAAAAGTACTATTTCTAATTGAGGTTTTTCTGTTACAGATTGCAACAGAGGCCATAGAAAACATTCGAACTGTTGTATCCTTGACCCAGGAAAGAAAATTTGAATCAATGTATGTTGAAAAATTGCATGGACCTTACAGGTAATAAGCGCGTGATTGCTGCATCCCTACTGCGTTCCCAGGACTGGGATGCTGTCCCCTGAAAGCATTAGAAATCTCTGCGCTCAACAGTAATGACCTCTTCTGATAATTACCTCATCAAACTCCAGGACTCAGTTTTTTTTGATCTCATGAACACAGTAAGGATTAAGTCTCTAAGGGCCAAGAGGTATTGGGGGTTACAAAAAGCTTTGTCACTGTGGTGTAGCCCAGCTGGGTGGCTCAGGATGAGCATGCTCTGAGGAAGTTGTTCAAACCTTTCTTTTCTTGAGTACACAGGCTGATTTAAGTACGAGTTCTATTGGCTTTATTCCAGAGGACAGTGTGTCCTCGTCTTCTAAATATGACCAGTTCCTGACTGTTCTGAAGAAAAAGACATGAAGCCCCTTTCATGGTTTAGAGTTGGCTTATTTGAAAACTCCCTGCCTTCTGTTTTCTACTTGTCTGGTTTTGTAAACAAACCACCTTCACTCTGACAAAATTAACACGATGTATAGACTGGAACAGCAGTAGATACAGCCTTTCTTTTCTCTTTATTTCCCTTCCTTTCTCCCTTCCTCCCTCCCTCCCTCCCTCCCTTTCTCCCACCTCCCCTTCTTCCTCCTTTTTCTTCTTTCTCTTTCTTTCTTACTATGTAGCCCAGGCTACCCTACAATTTGTTATACAATCCAGGCTGACCTTGAACTCGTGATCCTTCTGCCCAGCTTACCACGAGCTGGAAAGCATCTACCACCATACCTGCCTTACGGAATCAGTAGTTTTGAACACTTGCATATCTGAGCGAGAATCCTTGAGACCTTCAACATGTTCTGGTTCTTCCATTGTGTGTACTTCCATGATGCTAAAGAATACACAGCTACCATTTCTCTTTGATATTTAATGTGTATGTGCACCATTACCCCATTATTTTATGGTGTAGTTTTAACTTCAAAGAATGAAAAGCTAAAAAAATTGTTAATTTGGTCAAAAATTATGTAACCGTAATGTTAAGTGTAACATTGTAATTACAGTATTCAGGTTAATGCCATAACACCATGGTCACAGTACACAAGCGACCCCTCCCAAATCAACAATACAATGAATCTAAGAGTAAGAAATTACTGGGGCTGGATTCAGAAATCTTATAAATTGTAGCAACAATTCTAATTAAAAACCGTATAGAATAACTTATGTATGGGGCTGGCAGGATCTAACGTGGAGAGTTTTGTATGTCTAGCTATACAATCATCAATTATCCACCTTTTGTCAAACTGAAATAAGTTTAAACATGTGACTACAGCTTGTTGTGTGTACAGGACCCATGATAAGAATATGTGACCAGGCCGGGCAGGGGTAGCGCACGCCTTTAATCCCAGCACTCAGGAGGCAGAGGCAGGTGGATCTTTGTGAGTTCGAGGCCCACCCGGTCTATAGAGGGAGTTCCAGGAGAAGCTCCAAAGCTACAGAGAAACCCTGTCTCAAAAAAAAAAAAAAAAAAAAGAATATGTGAACAAATTATATACAGACGATCACATTGGTATCTGTGGTACTTTTGACATAATTATTACATAACACAGTTTAATATCTGAATTATTAACCAATGTATCATACCAGCTATAATTTATAACCACCATGTGCTAAGCACTGTAGTGGGTAGTCATGTCGTTTAGTGCATTTAGTTCTTTAACCACTTTTCATGATAACAGACTATTGATTGTGTTAAGTCAGAAATACTTTGATTTACCCTAGAAGACAGACCTTTAGCCCAGACTGAACAGGCTAAGCTGTCCTTTTAGCTAGACAGAGGGTGAGAGAAGCTGGATAACAGGTACGAATATTAATTGTGAATAAATGCATTTGCTTTTTCAGGAATTCAGTGCGAAAGGCACACATCTACGGCATCACTTTCAGCATCTCTCAAGCGTTTATGTATTTTTCCTATGCCGCCTGCTTCCGGTTTGGCGCCTACCTCATTGTGAATGGGCACATGCGCTTCAAGGATGTCATTCTGTGAGTAGCTTGGAAATAGTGAGATGATTTCTACCGGTCCCGTAGTAGGGTGTCTGCCACTAGGGCTATGCACAGGTGTGGCATGGGAAAAACAACTATCCAGAGATGAGGTCAAGGACTTAGCCTCCTATAGCCGTCACCCTGGCAGCCACAGAAATCTGATCACGTTATTACACCAAGCAGACTTTCATCATCTGAGAGCTCTAAAATTCACGGAGCTTGTGAAGTTGATTGCAAAGCATGAGGCGGGTTGTATATGTGAGCCACTTTGGGACGGAATGTAACAGAGGAAGTTGTGTGAATGTAACTAGAAAGTCGTTGAAGCTCATAGGCTCAAAACAGGGTTAGGTTAAATAGCTTGCTACTTTTCTGTAACCAAAACACGGCCTTGACCATGCAATGGGAATGTCGGACTAAAGTCCGGCAAACCTGCTCTTTCCCTTAAGTAGGCAAGAGGCAGAGTAGAAGACAGTCAAGTGTCTGTCTTCTATATGTGATCACCCAGGGTTGCCCGCGTCATTGTTTATTATAGGGGTTGCCCTTTGCCTAGCGTCTATTTAGGGTGCTTTTGTTGAGAAATCACTTGATAAAGATGCATGGGTTTATTTCTAGTATGTCTGTTGTATTTCTTGGTTTACATGTCTGTCTTTATGTCAACACAGTGCTGACCTGGTTGTTGTGGCTCTGAAGTTTGTACCAAAACCAAGTATGATGCTGTCTCTCGCTTTATTCCTTTTCCTCAGTTGTATTCTATTTTTATGTGCATAGTTCTATATGATTTTAAAGACTTTATAGTTCTGTGAATAATGTCATTAGTATTTTGGCGGCGAATGACTGCAATAAATCTATAGATTGCTTTGGGTGATATAATCCTTAAACAACGTACGAGAATTTTCCTTTTCTTATTTTTTTTTTCAGTTTCCAGAGTCAGCATTTTCGTTACAATGGATTTCCATTCATGGTTGAGTCTATTCCAGAGCTATTCATTTACTTATTTTTGTAACTATTGAAAGTGAGATCTATTTGTAGTTTCTTATCTCTCCTTTTACTTATGTGGGTCTTCTATTTTTTCTGACTAATCTAGTTCAAGGGTTTTTCATATTTTCTTTTAATTTTCTTGATGGACCAACTCTGTTGCGTTTATCATTTGTACTGATTTTGTTTCCTGTTTATTGTTTTCTGATTTTCTAATGTTTGATTTGTTTTGTGCGTGCTTTTCCTTTCTTATTTATTTTACTAGTATTGTGTAGTGTGTGTGAGAGAGAGAAGAGGGGAGAGAGGAGAGAAAGAGGAGAAACAGAGAGAAGGTGAGGCTGTATCATGTATTTGACTCAGCACATTTGTGGAGGTCAGAAGATAGTCTTTGGAAGTCTGTCCCCTTTTTCAGGCTTGTGTGGAACATGATTTTTTTCCCAACTGAGCCATGCCCTAGGCCCTTATTCTTGCTTCTCTAAGTCCTGGGATGCGTTTTTAGGTTGTCTATTTGAAACCTTTCCTCTTTTGACGTTGGCACTCACTGACAGTTTCTTCCTAGTTTTAGTTTTCTGCAATCCTCAAGTTGTAGTAGGCCTACACTTGCATCTGTTTGGGGGACTTGTTCTTATCCTTTCTGACTTCGTTAGTAGCCTACTGTTCATTTACAAGCCTTTGTTCCGTCTCCAGGCATTTACAAATACTCTAAAATGTCTTTCACTGTTGGCATCTCCTTTAGCTCCTTTGTAACCAGAAAAGATACGAGATCTTAATTCTTTCGAATGTAGACTGGGATATTTTAGAGTGAGCTCTGTGAACTCCTTAGAATGTATACTCTGCATCTGTTTGATGAAATAGTCTGTAAATGTATGTCTAAAAAATTGTTTGCGTTGGTGACTCTTGTCGCCCATGATGCAGGATTGTCCAAACCTCAAACTGGAAGGCAGTGGTCTCGTCATTCAGTCTGCCACTCTTTGAGCCCCTTGGTCCTGGGGGTTTCAGTTTTCTTCAGTCTTAAAAAGGGCATACCTGGCAACTAAAATGAGTTGAGATCACAGATAAGATTCAATCACGAGCCACTCCAGGAAAGTGAAAACCTCTGGAAGGTCACATTAGCTCAGATACAGAGCCCCGCTGCCGGAAGGCGCACAGAGAAAACAGCCCTAGACGGTGGGTCTTGCCTCCCTTCTAGGCTTCGTTGTTGCTACTGGAATCCCACAGAAATGTGTGTGGGCTTTGGGAAACGACAGTTGAAGGACAGACACGCAAATATTCGTTAAAAGTTTGTCTTTGGCCTTTGAACGCCACGGAGCTAATTCTGGCACCTCCACTTCCATCCAGGGTGTTTTCAGCAATTGTGTTTGGCGCAGTGGCTCTAGGACACGCCAGCTCCTTTGCTCCAGACTATGCAAAAGCCAAGCTGTCTGCTGCACACTTATTCAGCCTGTTTGAAAGACAGCCTCTGATTGACAGCTACAGTGGAGAAGGGCTGTGGCCTGTAAGTTCCTCTGGCCAGAGGGCAGAGCTTTGTCCTAAGGCTTTCTTTCTGCTAGATCACAATGACATCATCTGCATCGCTGGGATATTTATGCGGCTAGTATCTCATCAACTTTTTGGCACTTTAAAATTTTAACACAAACTTTACAAAAGAAAAATGAAGATATCTGAAACAAAATAATGTTGACAAGAGCTTAGTCTGTTCTGCAGGAAGGTCTACGCATCGATTTCAGTCAGGATGCTGTAGTTCGCAATTTCGCTTTAGACACTGTTGCTGCTTTCTGAAGCCCTTGGCTTTACACGAATCAGAAGCTGTGCTTTGGTAGCCTGACTTTTAGTAACTCCTGCTCTAACTCCTCTTGCTTCTATCATAACGAGCTTGCTCTCGGCATAAACTGTGCTGGCACTACACCCAACAGGCATTTCATGTTTCACTGGTATTGTTTGTGGTAAAGTTTCCTTGAAGTACTACTTTTATTTCCAATGATTGCGAGATCAGTTTAATAAAAAATATTGTAAAAAATTTTAGGATAAGTTTGAAGGAAGTGTGACGTTTAATGAAGTCGTATTCAACTATCCCACCCGACCCGACATCCCAGTGCTTCAGGGGCTGAGCCTGGAGGTGAAGAAGGGCCAGACGCTGGCCCTGGTGGGCAGTAGCGGCTGCGGGAAGAGCACAGTGGTCCAGCTGCTCGAGCGGTTCTACGACCCCAGGGCCGGAACAGTGGTGAGCACACTTTCTTAGCAAACCCATTGCAGGTTGTATTTTATGTGATCAGACTAAGAGATGAGTGAAGGCCCGAAATTCTGTCTGGTGTAGTGGCCATGGCCTGCAAACTCTCAACTGGCACCTCTATCAAACAAAGACGGGGCACTTGAGGAAGGATATCAGAGACTTAAGCGTTGCACTAACACTGGTACAGGATGGATTTCTGGCCTCTGGGGACGTTGTCTCAGTCCAGTCCTCTTAAGCTGCCTTCTGAAGGCAGGAAGGAGACCGCATCCTCCACACACAGCAACCAAAACAGGAACAAGACTACTTCCCGACGGCTTTGCTCTCTGTGTGCTTGACTTTCCGTGCTCTCTGCTTTGCCTCCCACTGAATTCCTGGCCTGTGTTGTGAGAAAGGAGAAGGGAAGCTGAAGACTGGCAACCCTCAGAGAGAGCAGAAGAAACCTAACGTCGCTCTACGCAGACTCTCAGGACAGGGCTGTGTCGGCTCTTCTTGCCCCATTGCCATCTGCTTGGCCTCATTTCTCTAACCTTGAACTCTAGGCTGTCTGACATTGACCCTTAAACTCCAGCTCATTCACATTTGGCTTTTATCATAAATTTATGGCATTTGCTCTCTTTGCTGAGTGAAAAGTCTGTCTCTAACTGACATAGTCAACAAATGTAGAAGTTAGCAGTTAGCAGTGGACGATGGCTCACTAGGTAGAGTCTGTCTCTGACTGATATAATGTAGACGTTAGCAGTGGATGTTAGCTCACTAGGTAAAGTCTGTCTCTAACTGATATAGTGTAGACGTTAGCAGTGGACGGATGGCTCACTAGGTAAAGTCTGTCTCTAACTGATATAGTGTAGGCGTTAGCAGTGGACAGATGGCTTACCAGGTAAAGTCTGTCTCTAACTGATATAGTGTAGACGTTAGCAGTGGACGGATGGCTCACTAGGTAAAGTCTGTCTCTATCTGATATAGTGTAGACGTTAGCAGTGGGCGGATGGCTCACTAGGTAAAGTCTGTCTCTAACTGATATAGTGTAGACGTTAGCAGTGGACGGATGGCTCACTAGGTAAAGTCTTGCTGTTCAAGCATGAGGACTTAGGCTCAACCTCCAGAACTTACCTCACACCCAGAACTACTTGGCCAACACAAAAGAGATTTCATGTTCTTTGGTTTTTGTTTGTGTGTATGTGTGTGTGTGTGTGTGTGTGTGTGTGTGTATGCACTTTTTGTTTTGTTTTGTCTTACTGGGAGTTTTGATCCTCGCTTTCTGTTGCTTGTATATTTTTAGAGAGAGATGACGCACTTGCGTGCAAGTAAGATTGGGTAGTTAGGGAGATGGACTGGCTGGGAGGAGTTGGGAAGGGAAAGAATATGATCAAAATATATGCAATAAACTTAATAAAATAATAAATTTAACAAGTCTGGCATATCTGTGTTTGTCTGAAATCCCCCACTAGGGAGGCAGGGAGGGGCAGAGCTCTGAAGCTAACTGGCCAACTAGTCTAGCCACGTTCAGCAGCTCCAGGTTCAGTGAGGGACCCTGGCTCAAAAACTAAGGTGAAAAATGGTTGAAGAAGATACCCAACATGAACTTCTAGGACGTGCATGTGCAGACAAATGCATGTATGTACACCACCCGATCATTTACATGCACACATGCACACACATACATAAAAATAGGAGGGATTTTTAAGACTGGCTGCTTTCATAGAATAAAAAGGACCAGCTTCCAGAATCTAGGGCTGTATTACTAATCCACTCCTCTTTTTCTAGGGCCACAGGGAGAGTCATACTGAAGGAGTAAGGTCATTAGGGGCAGGAGATCTAGTCAGATTTTGATGCAGACTTCCTGAAGACACCTGGCACAGAGATGCCTAATGAGGGCACAGAGACAAAAGACAAGGTTAAATGTGTTTCATCTCACCTTGTAGACCACAGCAAAAGAGGCTTGCCGTAAGAGTCACTCTGCTAGCCATGATGTCCTTCGGGATGTTGACATTAGACATGAGGCTTGGCTTGTGCACAATGCAAGAGCCTACCTGATCCAGTCACTTCTTGTTTAGGATTGCTTCTCTTTTCTTTGAAGATGCTAATAGCTTGTGGATTTCTGTTTTTTAGCTTCTAGATGGTCAAGAAGCAAAGAAACTCAATGTCCAGTGGCTCCGAGCCCAACTAGGCATTGTGTCCCAGGAGCCCATCCTGTTTGACTGCAGCATCGCCGAGAACATCGCCTATGGAGACAACAGCCGAGTCGTGTCCCAGGATGAGATCGTGAGGGCCGCCAAAGCAGCCAACATCCACCCCTTCATCGAGACGCTGCCCCAAGTGAGTTAACTCAGAACTTCTTAGCTAAAATCAAGGCAGACTCATTTTTATCCCAGAAGCAATCCCCAAAGTTCTTCTAGCAGTCTTGTCAGGAATGGGCTAATGTGCCAACTTGATCGCTTAGGGGACAGCACTGACCTGGGTGACAGGGTGTTCCACCACCCTCATGTAGTGAGAAACCAACAAGGTAAGATTCAGTTCAGAGAGCTCAAACCAGTTCTCACATCTGGACCACATGCCAACTAGGGTTTGGTGTCATTCATGTGCTACTTCCCCACCCCCAAATTTAGGCTTTTGATTTTGAGATCCTATAGATGCACATACAGTGGCATGAGATACAGAGGTACCTGCGTAGCATGATTAATAAAACCCCAGAGGCATATATTGGGGTTTAAGCAGAAGATCAGAAAAACAAAACAACCAAACCTCTAGAAAAGCATAACCTCTCCCAAGGTGGGCACCTCCAGCCTGAGCCCTGAGCTGCTGTCTCCTCCCAACTTATAGTCCCCTTTAGTGCTGGGATTAAAGGCATGTGTGTGCGTGCGTGCGTGTGTGCGCGCACGTGCGTGCATGTGTCTATGTATGTGTGTGCGTGTGTGCATGTGTATGTATGCATGTGTGCGCGTGTGTGTGTGTGTGGATGTGTGCGTGCATGTATGCATGTATGTGCGTATGTATGTGTGTGTGTGGATGTGTGCGTGCGTGTATGCATGTATGTACGTGTGTATGTATGTGTGTGTGTGGATGTGTGCGTGTGCACACGAGCAGTGGCAGTACAGATTTTGTAATGCTGCAGTGCAGGCGCACACTCTTGGACTGACACTGGAGACAGCAGCATTTCTGGCACATGAAGATCCCTCACACAGCCATCTTTCCATTCATAATCCACTCCCCCATGTCAGTCCCCACAGTTCTGTAAATACGAATCTGTTCTCAGTTCGCCCCGCTTTCCACTGTTAGGATCTTATATGCACACAGTGTGTAAACTCGTGGGGCAGCTCTCACGCAGCACCTACCTGAAGCATCCGTCTGCACCCTTTGATTTGCTGAGTGGCCTTTCATGCCTGGCTGGACCACAGGTTTACCTTTCTCCTAAAGAAACTTACCACGCTTCATCTAAATGTGAGGCTATAAATTCCTGAGTCTTGATGGTTTATGTGAACCTAGGGTCTAGTATTTCTGGATTACTCACCCAGCAGTGCAATTGTTGACACATACCATAATTGCAGGTTTATAAAGCAACACACCAAGCAGTTTCCTGTAACTGCCATTCCAGCCCTCCCAGCAATGGATGAGGGATACCGGTTCTAAAGACTTGCCAGCATTTAGTGGGGATATGAGACCTTTTTTTTAACTTTGTATATATTGTTTGTGGATTTCATGTCTTGCATCCCAATCTCGCCCATCCCCCATCCCCTCACTTCCAACCTCTGCCCTTGCAGCCTCCCTTCCCCTCTCCTAAAAAAACCTCCCACAAAACTTAGGAGTAAAAACAAAAACAAATAAAAAAATTATAATCTCAGTGTGGAAGCTGCAGTGTGGCCGAGTGAGTCACACAGTACACCCCTTAGTCCTTTGACATCTTACTTGTATTTGTTGCAGTGAGTCACTGGTCTGGTTTGAGGCCTCTGGCTTCTGCTACGCCCTCGGTGCTGGGTCCTCACTGGGTCTCCTCTTGGATGTCCTGTTGTTGCCTGGTGTCATGGAGACCCTGTAGCTTTGTTCCAAAGGCTCATGGATGAGGTGGATGTTGGGGTGCACTACCTCATGGTCCTGGTTCTGGGCCCGGGGAGCTGGGTTGGTCAGCCTGTCGGCTTCCCCTCATGATCACCAGCAGAGGAGCTCTTCGGCACTGCCCTGGTTAGCTCGCCAGTGCAGCAGACCGCAAGGAGCGCCTGCGCCCACACTACCAGGGCCAGCTGTACCGTTTTGGCCAGGTTAGAGGCAGAGCCTGCTCTTTGGACTGCTGGACTAAGTGATAGGGGCAGGGCTACCCTTCCATTTTCAGGCCCCCCCAAACTGGCTCTCCTGCCTGTCACAGGTTGCAAGGGAGGAGGAGAGCATATTTCCCTTACCTTTGCCATCCTATGATGTACAAGGGAGAGAGCAGGCGTCAACCACAGGCCTGGTTTACCCCTGCGTCCCCACCAACAGGGTCAACTCTAGTGTGCTGCCCAGGCGTGGTGCTATGCCCACTCTTCTGGGTGCTCCAGATGGTGAGGGGACCCGAGATTTTTATTTGCAGCCATTTGATAGAATGTAAGATATGTCACAGTAGATTTGTGTTTACCAAAGGAAAAGTGAGGCTTCTTATCATTAATACATACCTGCAGCTATATAATCACTTCCGTAAAACATCTCTTCAAAATTTCTAATTATTTTTATGGTTGAGCTTTGAGTCTTTCATTTATTCTAATTAATTTTATATATGTGCTTTCTAGACACTTTCCTCAACCTGTGATTTAGTTTTCTATTATTTTAAACAGATGCCTTACAGAACGGATCTTTTTGCTTATTTATCCAAGTCGTCCCCCTACATACACGCCCCAGCCCCATCCACTCATCTTCACTGTTTCTCTTCAGATACCGGTGGGCATCCCACGAATATCAGCAGTTCATGGGATACCAAGCCGTAGTGAGACTTGGTACCTCCTCTACAGAACTGACTTCTAATTGTAGTGAAGTCTGATTTATGTTCCTTTCATGCATCTCCCTTTTGATGTCAAATCTGTGACATCCCTGCACATCCCTGTCCGGAAGATGCTTCCGTCTGTAGAGACTCTAGCTGCTGTACCTCTCACCTTCAGTGTGTGGTCCATTCTGTTACACATTGCTTGCAGCATATATATGTATTGCAAGATAACTCCCAGTAGGGTGATGCTACCGATGCAATTAGTTTTATGAATTAATCCAGAACTCAAGGGCCAGCTGCAGGAGAACTTTATTTGTTCCATTGCATTCTTCTGGGAATTACAAGTGAATCACACAAAGGACTTGAAAACTCCCTGGGATGACCTCCTTACAACCTTTGTGCCTAGACTCTGACCTCAGATAAGCAGTGGTGACGGGGAGTAGGAAAAATCTAAACCTTCACCTTTTAATCTGATGTTGGACCTCGGGAGATGAATTTGCATGGTGTGCATCACCCTGAGCTTTGCAAAGATGCCAACCCAATGTGTACCTGTCACCTTGTGCTCTTCCCAGCCGAGAGCCAGCCCCTGCACTAAGCAAATATTTCTCTCCTCTATTTCGCTCCTCTTTTTTTTAAGTCTTTCTTCCATCTGATCCCCATTCTCTTTTATATTGTGTAATATAATTCTTAATAAACCTTTAAGTAAATATTATTAAACTATTAAAAGAGAATGAACTAGTTTATACATGGGTCATATAGCTACTTCAAATTGTAAAAAAGAAAAAATCCTTTATAAGTCTAAGCTATGATTCCTCTGAAGTCATATAAAATGGTACTAGTGTGAATGGCAAAAATTTAAAATACCTCAAATTCCTGTGACAGAATACCATTGAAAACTAAAGACACCGTGTTCTGGTTAAGTTTTGAAGGCAAACATTCGCTGGAGCTGTGCCGTTGACAACACAAACACCTTACTATAGAAATGCCTACTGATTTTCAGTTTTCCTTTGTAAAACGAGCTGACTTAAAACTGCATTGCGTCTATTGATGACTGACTTGCAGAAATACGAAACAAGAGTAGGAGACAAGGGCACTCAGCTCTCTGGAGGCCAGAGACAGAGGATCGCTATCGCTCGAGCCCTCATCAGACAGCCTCGGGTCCTGCTGCTGGATGAAGCCACGTCAGCTCTGGATACTGAGAGTGAAAAGGTCTGCCTCTGCCTGTCTGTCCTACTAACCTAGGGAAAAGAAGAATGAGAAAAGCAGTCCTAGATAGAGATGCAATTGTTTAAAGTAATAGAATATATGATTCCAGGTTTTCTAACAAAGTACATATATTTCCTAAACATAAAGCAAGCATTCAAAAGGAGACATAACAGTTTTGGTGCATTAGCTGTAGTGAAAAACTCAAAAGGATCAAAATAAAAAAGGAGCTAGGTAAGTTGATATGGCAATGAGTCAGAAAGTTTAAATACTTGCCAGGGTCATTTGCATCATAGAAGCCTGTTTCTGTTATAATTGCAAAGTAAAACAACAATGTAGATTACAATTGGCAGCTATGTGAAATGCACACATAAAGCCGTGTTCAAAGAGAAGGGGATTATGAGAGTTGATGTTATTAGGATGGGAGAGCTTTAAATGTCATAGGATAGTCACGCCTGCTGCTGCGGTTCTAGTACACAGCTCCTCTTGGGCTTTCCACAGGTGGTCCAGGAAGCCCTGGACAAAGCCAGGGAAGGCCGTACCTGCATCGTGATCGCTCACCGCCTGTCCACCATCCAGAACGCAGACTTGATCGTGGTGATTCAGAACGGCAAGGTCAAGGAGCAGGGCACCCACCAGCAGCTGCTGGCGCAGAAAGGCATCTATTTCTCAATGGTCAATATTCAGGCTGGTGCACAGAACTTATGAACTCTTGTTACAGTGTATTTTTAAAATAAATTCAAAACATTTTACACTTTATGACGTGTAGAAGAAGTTTCTCATTGAAGCTACAAAGTAAAGATCTACTTTATTCCACACGAGTTTAAAGCACCTGAAGCTGGAGATCTGGACGGGACACCTGCCTTGACAAAAGTGGTATCTACTAACTACAGTATGGCTCTTTCTCCCCGAGCCATCAGCACCACCCAGGGAGACCAGCAAAGCTCAGGCACGTGCGTGAGAAGGATTAATAGAAACCCTAAGCTAGGACCAAGTTCCCATGGTCCTGAATAGGTAGGTGAGTGACAAGATGACTCGGGAATAGGTTTCTGAGTACAAAGGAAATTTAAATTTACACTCTGACTTATTCCACTGTGGAATAGGAGGTGTTGCTTGTTATGGCCATATTGAACACTCATTTTTATCAACACGTTCCATCCTACATATTAACAAGGTTCAGTGTGGTACCTGGAATACACATGAGCAGATCCAACCACCGGTTCCCATTCCTTCACAAACCCATCCCAATGAGCAATAATCACTACTCTACATGCAGGAGTCAGGCTTAGCGTCACAGGAGTGAGGACGTGTGGCACTCTTCTTTCTGTCCTGCTTACTTCACTTAAACACCCATTTCATCCATTTTGCTGAAAACTATGACCTCATTTGCTGGCTTTTTTTTTTTTCTTGTGCTACTAGAGATCAAACTTAGGGTAGGCATACATTCTTAGCGTGTAGCTTAGATTTCTTTCATCCTTATGACTAAATAATGTATTAAATATAGCACATTTCTTTATGCATTTTTCTATTGACAGAAATCAATGTAGATTGACTGTACATCTTAGCTGTTATGAATACTCCTGAATGAAGCCTGGTCATGTGGGAATATATTTTGTATGCTGCCTCATTTTCTTTTCTGTTTTTTTTTTTTTTTTTTTTGCCAGTCATGTTTGATTCTGTACCAGGTCTCTGGGCTATCAAGTCTCTGGGTCCTAAACTTCCAGGCAGTGTCAGTGAAGAGTTCCCTTTTTGTATAGGTCTCAAGCTGGATCAGTCATTAGTTGGCCACTGTTAAAATTTCTGTGCCATCTTTACCCCAGCACACCTTGTAGGCAGGACAGATTATAGGTTAAGGGGTTTGTGGCTGGGTTGGTGCTCTAATCCCTCCACTGGAAGTCTTGCCTGGTTATAGGAGATGGTTGGCTCATTACTAGAAGTCTTAGCTAGGGTCAGCTTCATAGATTCCTGAGAATCTATGTATCTAGTTTCCATTGCATTAGTTTTCTATCTTGACCCAGAAATGGCCCAATTTCAGTTGTCTTTCCCAGATCCTCCCTATACCTGATCCTTCCTGTTTCCATCTCCACCCTCCCCATCCAGACACCTCCTCATTCACCAGCAATGTCTACTCTATTTTCTCTTCATGGTGAGGGTCATGTGTGCCCTCTTGAGTTCTCATTGTTACTTAGCTTCCCTGGACCTGTGGATTGTAGCAGGTTATCCTCCTTTATGGCTAATATTCACAAGTGATTACATATGATGTTTGTCTTTTTGACTCTGGGTTTTCACACTCAGGATGATCTTTTCTAGTTCTACACACTTGCCAACAAATTTCATGTTATTAACAGTTGAAGGACATCTAGGTTATTCCCAATTTCTGGCCATTATGAATACAGCAGTTACGGACATAGTTGCACAAGTATCCTTGCAGTACAGTAGAGCACACTTTGGGTATATGCCTAGGAGTGGTGTATCTAGGTCTTGAAGTGGTTCGGTTCCCAGTTTTCTTTTTTTTTTTTTCTCTGAATTTCCTCTGTTTCTGTGGTTATGTCCCCTTTTTCATTTCTTTTTTTTTTATTAATTAATTTAATTATTAAAGATTTCTGCCTCTTCCCCGCCACCACCTCCCATTCCCTCCCCCTCCCCCAATCAAGTCTTCCTTCCTCCTCAGCCCAAAGAGCAAGCAGGTTTCTCTGCCCTGTGGGAGGTCCAAGGACCACCCACCTCCATCCAGGTCTATTAAGGTGAGCATCCAAACTACCTGGGCTCCCACAAAGCCATTACGTGCAATAGGATCAAGAACCCATTGCCATTGTTCTTCAGTTCTCAGTGTGGCGGTTTCTCAGGAAAGTCGGGTTCAACCTACCTCTCGACCCAGCAATACCACTATTGGGAATATACCCAAGAGATGCCCTAACATACAACAAAAGTATATGCTCAACTATGTTCATAGCAGCATTGTTTGTAATAGCCAGAACCTGGAAACAACCTAGATGTCCTTCAATGGAAGAATGGATGAAGAAAGTATGGAATATATACATATTAGAGTACTACCCAGTTTTCTGAGAAACCACCAGATTTAATTTCCAAAGTGGCTGCACATGTTCGCATTCTCACCAGCAATGGAGGGGTGTTCCCTTTGCTCCACACCCTCAGCAACCATGAGCTATCGTGTTTTCGATCTCAGCCATTCTGGCAGGTGTAAAGTGGAATCTCAGTGTCACTTTGATTTGCATTTCCCAGATGTCTAAGGTTAACATTTCTTTCAATGCTTCTTGGCCATTTGAGATTTCTTTGTTGAGAACTCTCCATTAAGATTTGATTATTTGGTTGGTTTGTTTTGTTTTGTTTGATGTCTAGTTCCTTAAATTCTTCATATATTTTGGATATCAGCATTCTGTCCAATTGGGGGTGGGTGAAGATCTTTTCAAATTCTGTAGGCTGCCATTTTGTGCTGTTGATGGTGTTTTTGCCTTACAGAAGTTTTCAGTTTCATGAGGTCCTATTTATTGATTGTTGATCTCAGTACCTGTGCTATCAGTGTTCTATTTAGAAATTGCCTTTCTATGTCAATGTGTTCAAGGCATTTCCTCACTTTCTTTTCTGTCAGGTTCAGTGTATCTGATTTTATGATGTTGAGGTTGTTGATCCATTTGAGTTTAGTTTTGTGCAGGTGATAACTATGAATCTATTTGCATCTAGTTTGACCAGCACCATTTGTTGAAGAGGATGTCATTATTTTACCCCCCTCAGTGTTTTCTGGCTTCTTAAGAAAAAAAAAAAATCAAGTGTCCATAGGTGTATTTATGCTTGTATCTTCAATTCAATTCAATTCCATTATTTAATGTGTCTGATTTTGTTTCTTTGTGCCAATACCATGTTTTTACATTACATGATTTGGTTCAAAATCTCTATAGTACAACTTGAAATTGGATATGGTGATACCTCCAGCATTTATTATTCAGGATTGTTTTAGGTATTCTGTTGTGTGTGTGTTTCCACATGAACCTGAAATTTGTCCTTTCAAAATCTGTAAAACTTGTGTTGGGATTTTAATAGAGATTGTAATTAATATGATATCCATTTTTTACTATATTCTTCATACCGATCCATGAACATTCTGTCCTCTAATATCTTCTTCAATGTCTTGAAATTTTTATCACACATATCTTTCATCTTCTTGGTTAGAATCACTCAAAAATATTTTATATTATTTGAGGCTATTATGAAAGTTGCTGTCTTTCTGATTTCTTTTCTTTTCTTTTTTTTTTTTTTTTGGTTTTTCGAGACAGGGTTTCTCTGTAGCTTTTGGTGCCTGTCCTGGAACTAGCTCTTGTAGACCAGGCTGGCCTCGAACTCCCAGAGATTCTGATTTCTTTCTCAGTCCATTTGTCATTTGTATATAGGAGGGCTACTAATTTTTGTGAATTAATATTGTATCCAGCCATTTTGCTTAAAGTGTTTATCAAACACAAAGTGTAGCTGTTTCCTGATGGAATTTTAAGTGACACTTATGTATAATATCATATCATTTGGGTCCTCTGGAAGAAGAGTCAGTGCTCTTAATCTCTGAGCCATATTTCCAGCCCAGACACTAAATTTTTAAATGGCTTATTATACAATATTTAACTGATATCAGAAAATGCCAAGAAAGGGAACAGGAATCACTCTTCTCAAACATAAGCTGAAAAGCTGTAGGATTCTGGATACTTTATTCTTTGAGAATTATAAACCACAAAACTGAACAGCAATGGGAAACAACTGTAAAGTCCTGAGAATATTCAGCATTTAACCCTTTCAAAGTCACTAGCTCTAACAACTGGGTTTAAATGGAAGTGCCTTCATTCTGTATTCACAAAATGAATTACAATATATCATATAGGTTTTGCTAGGATTTTTTCCTGTGTTAATGTAAATATTTCTATTATACTTGAAACTTTTGTCTATTCAAAGGAGCTATTTTAGATCACTATTGAAATGTAGTGGTTTTCTCATGAAACCCAATTGGCTTGTATCCCTGTGCTGGGTATAGAAGGCACTGACTTTATGGACATTAGCAACTAACCATGTGCTTCATATAACCTCTGGCAATTAGAAAATATTAAAGTGCTTGGAAAGTAGTCTACAGTTATGTTCACAGGGGACAACTGCCATCTATACATGTGTCAACAAAGGTATTTTAAAATCAGAGTAGGGTCTGCATTGTTGAGGCTCCTGTTAAACATTGCATAGTCCTATAGTCACTATGTCTGACTGTGCATTTGCTGCTGCAACACAGGAAGCTTGAAGATGTTTCTACTTTCTAAGGTAGAATAAGTCTAGAGAGTACAACCTACTACCACCACAGTTAACAAATCTCCTTCAAGCTACTCTCTGTACCGAGCTGACCTGTGTCTGTCTCTAGTCTCTAAAGATGAGAGGTATTCATCAGCTGTATCATGTCATGGAAAGCATGAAAAGTCATCAGAACTAGCTTTTCCGAATCAGTCTCCGGACATGACCTCCAGGCCGAACACGCCACCACAAACCTGTGAAATACAATACATGAATGGTTATGCCATAGCGTCTAAGTTTTAATGTTAGATGTTTCATCTGGCTGCTCACACATAAAATAGGAATTCGTGATGATGTTAGGTATATGCAACCTGGTACAGCTGAAGACAGAGTCACAGTTACACACTTACACAATGCTATGGACCACAAGCAACCTCTGGAGCAGGAGATTATGTTTAAATACAACCAACCAATCAACTAAACAACAGCAACCAACAACCAACCAACCAACCACCCAAACAAACCACCAACCAAACACCCTCCAAACCACCAACCATCCAGCCACCCACCCACCCACCAACCAACCAAGCAACCAAAGAAGCAAACAAAACCCCACAAGAACTTTAAAAGAACCTAGAAGTTGTGACCAGAATGGGCTATAGTGTGAGCTCATGTCATTCCTTGTATTAAAATCTGACCTGTATAGCACTTGACAAGCATTTTTAAAAGGAGAGAAAAAAATAAGGACAGGTAAGAAATAGAGAAAAGATATTTCTACAAAAGCAAGAGGGATCTCTTAAGACAAGTCTTGCCTTCTACCATCTCCTACTAGATCCCCAATGGTACAATTCTGGATCTGGAAGCGAGAAAAAAGGGGATCTTGGGAGTTGGAATAAACAGGAGAGAGGCTGGCTTCTGCAAGACTCACAACAGAACATGTGCCTCCTACACTTTGTAGACTACACTTGCAGAGCATTTAGGAAGAGCAGGGTAAAGACTCTGGCCAGCCATGCCTCCTTCGCATCACTGGAAATGATGGCAAAGCACATCTTCAACATGGGTGTTAGCTCAAGCAAAACGAAAGGAAAGCCTGCTCTGCCCCTCTGCTCTCGTAATGGAACTGTTTTGGGCAATGTTAGAGAGCCTGAGGCCTCTTGTATGCTAGGAAGTTAAGTTACTGTTCAATTACACCCTCAGACAGAAACTGGCTTTGTGGCCTTTTAGCAAACGCTAAAACACACAAGAGAATCCTGAAGTTGCGCCTTATTTGAGTATAATAATTCAAGGGTAGTATGAGTCATTTTCTAGTCATACTGTGAATAATATTTAGTAATATCAAAATGTTTCTAAAACCCATGGGTCTGCCTGATGCCATTCTGCTCAGGAGGGTGTCAGCCATCCACAGGCCGGTCTGGGTCCTCAAGGCCGGGCTGATGGGAAGACATCTACAAGCCACCTGATGCCATTCACGTCAGGCTGAATAACCACCCACAGACCAGTCTCATGGCCTGGGTCCGCCCCTTGTCACAGGTGGGAGCCATTCTGATGAGCAAATGTGTGGTGGAGAAATGGGAGAGAAAGAGAAGCAGAATGAAGAGTAAAGATGGAGAGAGAGTAGGTTCATGTGGCTGGTCTGGTTGCCACCCAAGGCCAAGGTAACATATGAACCCTGGGTGCTGCCAAATGTCCATGGTCCTACCACAGCTGGGGTACATGGCCCATGCTGCCAACAAAGACCACACGGAAGCCCAGGGTCTGGGCGACAGCCTGTGGTCTTGTTGGAATCTGAGAACCACGCTGCAGCTGGGACCATGCCAATCTGGGTGACCTGCTGCCACCTGGGGCTATGGTGTTGTCTGGGCCTAAGCTGCTTCCAACAGCCGTGTCTGGGTCAATGGCCCTACAGCAGCCAGGGTCTGCGTTGACATCCAAGGCTCCTTCTGGTCAGCCATCTGAGACCACATTGGTGTCTGAGGGCCAAGCTGCAGCTGGAGCCATACAGACCTGAGTGGCTTGTGCTGCCACCCACTGCCATGGTGACATCTGGGCCAGAGCTGCAGAGGAGGCCGTGTCTGGGTGCACAGCCCTACTGCAGTCAGGGTCTGGGATGCTGTCCATGCTTTGCTACCATTGAAGGCCTTGCAGATGCCAGAGATCTGGGCTGCCACCTGGGGCCGTGCTGGTGTCGCTGTGGTCACATTGATCTGAGTGCCTGTGCTGTCAGTGGGGCAATGGTGATATCTAGGCACGGCTGCTGCTGAGAACCATGGCTGGGTCTATGGTCCTGCTGCAGCTAGGGTCTGTGTTATGTCCAAGGCCCACCCACGGAACCATGAGTGATGGAATGGGTGCCATACCGTGCCAACCCTGCCCTTTGCTAGGAGGACTGGCCCTGCTCCTCGCTGGGCACTGCAGCAAGAAGGCTGGCCCCAAGCAACACAGACTATACACCCCCCCCCCATGAGAGAACTGGCCCTGATGGCACGGGCATCGCAGAGCTGGCTCCGCCCTTGCCTGAGGTGAGCAGCCCCATGGCTTGGACTGACCAGTTCAGCTACCACCCAGGTCTACCTCCTGGGCCTTGGGTTGGCCCACCCTAACATCTACCCCATCTCTAACCTACTGGAGCTCCTGTGGAACAGTAACTGTAGGATCTCCATGACTCAGGGCAGCTGCACAGGCGTTCTGGTGACAGTCCAGAGAGGAGGGCATACCAAAACCTGAGGCTTTGAACCAGACCAGTGAATAAAGCTGATTGGACAAAGGGTGTACCATGTGACATGTGCAGCTCCTATGGAGAGATGTTGGAGGGGCAGGAAAGATGGAGGACAAAGAAGTTTTGCTTGTTTTTAATTTTCTCTTTTTTAAATTTCTTTTTTGGGGAGCACCGTAAGGGTGAGGGGCAGATATGAGGGACTGGGAGATGAGTGAAATTGGGGTACATGATGTAAAATTCCCAAAGAATCAATAAGGAAATTATATTTAAAAAGAAATAAAAAATGTTTCTAAGATTAACTATTTGTATTTAAAATTTTACTTTTTAAAAAATTTTATTTCTAAATTATAGAAACAGCCTTTTGTACTTAGACAACTCACAAAGCATAAATGACAATAATGATGAAAAAAAGTCTCTACATAAGTAAAAAAATTGAAGTTATATTACTTTTGTCAAACCTGTAGTTGGAAATTACATGATGAAATGACAAGGGTATATAATACTTATGCTAATTTGTAATGGTGGGAAAACAAAGTAGAAAAGTATTAACAAATTGTAGAAATTTATCTCATGGAAGATTGAAAATTATTCCTTAGTACATGAGCAAGTCCTTCATAAAAAAGGCTAAATTATTCAAATTTAAAATAGCTCAAAGCATAGTAAATGGGAACTGTTTGAAATTACTAAAAACAAAATAAAAAATGATGCAAAATAATGATTTAGATTATTAAAGATGATACACATCTTTAATAACAGAAGTATTATCTAATGATTATGTGCAATGAAATAGGAATGTTAAGTAACTTTCTGTTTTGATACTTTATATCTTTTTTTTCATTGGGAATGTAGTGCATTTAAAGAAAAGTGCTATGTCAAAGTACTTTAAATCATACAATCTTCAAATTTAAAAATGAAAAAAATTTTGGCACAATCCCTAAGTACTTCATTAGAGAAAGCAGAGCCGTTTTACATGATGGTGGAAGGCCTCTCAGGAGGGTCTCTGAGCAAACACGTATGTGAGTCTCTATATCTCAAGGACCAAGTGCACTTGCCTTGAGGGCGGAGCTCGTGGAGCATTCAAGGACCAAGCTTAGTGTGGCTGCAGTTGGATGAGCCAGTGTGTATGCCACAGAGACAGCCAAGAGCAGGGCCACATACATGGTCTCAATGCAGGACTTTGGATTTTACTGTGAGCGAAATGGGAGCAAAGTTGTGAAGAATGACATGGCCTGAGTTTTTCCACCATGTGGGTTGCAGAGTCATAAGGCTTAGAGGCATGAACCTTTAATTTCTGAGCCATCTTGCTATCCCTGATTCATATTCTTAGAATGGTTGATAGGGTAGGATGTGTAAGATAAAAAGGATGGTGGCTTAGGAGACGTCTCCACATTCTAGAAAGCAGTATCTTCTTGATACATACAACCAATCACTCCTCATCTTTAACATCTGAGTTCTGTTATTGCTCTTCAGGGAGGGACCTGACCATGCTCTACAAAGCACTCCTCTCTACCAGTGAAGCAATCTGATGTGCTGGCCGGTCATTTCCTTCACAGTACTCACCATTAATTAACTAATCTATAAGTAGAAAATGAAGTTTTTAAGAAAGAGAATCTTATTTGTCTTTTGTCCTTCGTACCCAAACAAAGGGCATACTGTTAGAGTCTACTAAATATTTCCTAAATGAGTGAATGGATATTCTCTCCAGGAACATTAAAAGTAGTTTTCTCAAGGCCAGCTAGACTGTGACTGAAAAAGCATGGGATAAAACCGGACTCTCTGAACATGGCGGACAATGAGAGCTGACAAGAGGCCAAGGACAATGGCACAGGGTGTTGATCCTACTTCAGGTTCTGGCTTTGTGGGAGCCTAGACAGTTTGGATGTTCAACTTCCTAGATCTGGATGGAGGGGGGAGGACCTTGGACTTTCCACAGGGCAGGGAACCCTGACTGCTCCTGGGACTGGAGAGGGAGGAGAAGAGGAGTGAGGGGAGGGGGAGAGGGGCGGGAGGAGGGGGAGGGAAATGGGAGGCGGGGAGGAGGTGGAAAATTTTTTTTTCAATAAAAAAAAAAAAAAGAAAAAAAAAGGAAAAAAAATGAGATGAGCTACGTTATAATGATATTTTATTTATGTCTTAATAAATAAAGCATGTTTAAAGAAGGGCAAAACTAAGCCACTAGAGGCCAGGCAGTAGTGGCACACACCTTTAGTCCCAGGATTTGGGAGACAGAGAGAGATGGATCTCTGTGAGTTCAAGGCCACCCTGGGTTACACAAGATTAATGCTGAAACAAATCCAGGTGTTGGTGGCTCATACATTTAATCCCTGTTCTAAGGGGCACACCTTTAATTCCAGCACCAGAGGGAATATAAAATGAGAGGAGAGAGAGGCTTAGTCTGCTTAGTCTGCAGTCACCCAGCCTTGGTAGAAGTAAGACTTCTCTAGTGGCTGCTTTTCTTTTCTTGTTTTTGGGTTGAACCCCAATATCTGTCTTTGGGTTTTTATTATTCATGCTACATTTGGCACCCAACGTGGGCTCGAATCCATGACCCTGAGATTAAGAGTCTCAGGCTCTACCAACTGAGCTAGCTGAGCCTGAACTCACATCACTGGGTAGGACACAGAACCTATTTATTTATCAGGGAATATGTTAAAATGCTTATTCATGCTCAATTATTATTTTTGTCCTCAAATTCTTTTATCAAAAATATCAAGATCCATGTATAACTTGTTTACATTTTAATCTGTACATTAATGTGCATGAACAATCTTACGGTGATATGCAATCCAGGGTCTCAGAGGCCAAGAGTGACAATCGACACTTGTGTAACTATGCACAAACCATGCAAAAGGAAAGCAGATAATATAATTCTCTGAAGGGAACGTATGAAACTGAATCACTAGAAATTGAAATATTAATGTCCTGTATACTATTTCTGAGTTTTCTGCATCCAGCCTGAAGTGCACAAGCCTGATTTCAGTCTGTACATGCAGACCCACACATATGAAAAGCCACATATATTTATAAATTTTGACTTGTCAAAATAATATCTTGCATAGGTCAGATATGTTTTTAAAATGTACAGGTTTCACAGATGATGATATGGTTACTATAATATCCTGAAATATCATTCTGCATAAAAGCCCCCAGAGAGTGATTTTAAAAGGATCTCAAGAGCAGAATAGAGAAATATTGACACATGTTGAATACCCAGGTGGCAAAGTGGCTAGTCCTATAGCAAATGACAGGCAACACGAGTAAAACCATAGTGTAGACAAATACTAAAATCATAAATGCATCAGAGTTCCCACTCTACCCGAAGAATAAAGGGGAGTGGGCTCACCTGTCGTCTCTGATATGGTAGAAAAATCCGTATCCATTGTGTACCATGGGAACCACAACTCCCTGGATTCGCATGTAGCCAATCAGACTTGTTGAGAGAACAAAATTCCCGCCTCCTCCACTGTGTGGCACAAAGGGAAGATTGAGGTAGGTGCTGCATTCCTTCTAACATCCAGGGAGAACCATATGATGTACACAGCGGCCCGCTGCCCAAGATACCTTCTGGAGAAAAGTGGGTCCTCAAACAGCTCTGGGACAGGGAGGCCTTCCTCTTTCGCTGTGAGCAAGAGCCCTAGCAGGTGACGGTCAAACCCTGCAATGACAGCCCAAATGTAAGCCAAACAAAAAGCTTCCAGGAAAAGAATTTCCAAAGAGAACAAGTCATGCGAAGTACCTTTTCCATTTGAACAATCTTTCATCATCTTATTATGCTTCGCAAAAGCTTGTAACATCTTTTGCTGCCGTTCAAGAAGCTGTGTCAAGAGTGAGAACAGTAATTTTGAATACAAATCCACAGATCAAATCAATAACAAACGGTATAACCCAAATAAACAGCAGCAAAAGACAACTGATGTCGCCATGCTAGAATCTGGACGAAGGGAAAAGGAGATGCCTTTCTGTCCCCATAGAGCCTTGACTTTTTATTTTCTTCTTTTCTGAAACTGGAAAGAGCAGTGCTGAAAACTGCTTTGAGACATTTGTAATATTAATAAACAAACAAAAAAGTGGAATTTTAAAACTAAAAATGTAATTTCTATGAAAATAACATAATTATGTCTCTTCAAATTAAAACAGGCAAAATTTCAAGTTAATAGGGAAAGAAACACATTGTTGTCTAAATACTTAAAATGATTCAAAATAAAACACATGCAACCAGTTCTCGTCCTAGTGACTTCAAGCAAAAACTAGGCCTTCAGCTACATGACGAAAGCCTTCTTCCAAAGGTCTTCGGAGAGTTCTACACTGTGCTGATGCTGGTCTAAATGGAGAACAGTGCTGAAAAACTCTGTACTGAAGTCATCTGGCTTAGAAAATCACACAAGACAATCATGGGGTTCTTTTCAGATCTGCTGACCAGTGTTCCTGGCACACTTCAGTAGCAAATTAATACTTTGAAAACTTTAGGAAAAATGCCTTAAAGTGTTTTAATGATCTAGATGGGGACAGAGAAGCAAAGAAGTTACTCCAAGGCTGATGCTGTGAGTTTCTTCTTTCCAATACTCACACTGGTAGAGGGATCCTGCATGGACTGGCACCAGCTGACTGCCTCGGCTGTACACGAGCGCACAGTCTCTGTTCGGCCGTGGTAGAAGTATCTTGTCATAGCCGTTTCATAGCAGCAACCAGGGCTAGAATCAGTGTGCCATAGGAAATGTTCTGATGTTAGTACAAATATAGTCACATACTAAGCAACTTTCAGATCAGACTAGGCCTACAAATCATTCCAGAATTGAGACTTTCAACAGAGGCTGTTTTCAAAACCAAAGAGCAAAAACCAGTTTGTTAGCAGGCTGTTTTCAAAGGCTCGGCTGCTTTTATGTTATATGAGGTACGCTTCATAATCCGTGACAGGTATTCTCAAAGAAGCCACCAGTGGCCCACGCCTCTTGCGAGTCCTGTTTTGGCACATTCTAAACGTGGGTTGGAGTTAGTGACTCCATTTAATACAGAGACAATAGCAGAAGTCAAGGGCTCTTCTACAAAGAGAGTTCTCCTTTTTACTTCCTTGCTCTGAAAAAAAAGTCAATTACCACGGTGAGAACTGCCGTATGGAGTGGAGTAGGCAGTTAAAAACTGAACACGTTTCTCTAGACTGTACTTAGGGAGTAGCTGAGGTTTCTGGTAAATTTGTGAATGATCTCAGAGATAGACAGACCCTCCCTCAGGAGAACTGGCAGATGAAATGCACACGGTCCTGAAAATACTCTGACCACAAGTGCATGAGACATGCACCAGCTATACTGTGCTGTATTTACTCACCCATGGGAACTACGCTACAACCAATACCTGAGTTCTAAATCAGTATGGTTTTCATAATTAATTACACAGAATGCATATGGAGTTCTTGGCTGTTGAATGATGAGAATTGTGCTGCTCCCCCAACTGATGAATGACACACTTTTAGATACAAAGTGTTCTTATTTTGCTGAAGCAAAGTTAGTTACAGTTAATGAGGATCAAGTTAGTGAGAGTGGGAAGTCTGAATGATGAGGCCACTGGGACTTTAATGGTGCAAAGCTAATATCTCTTTTTAAAAAGAGAGTGAGGGGAAGTTGAGCCCCTGGGTTTTATCTTTTAAAAAGGCTGCTCAAGGCTTTGTAAATTTGTCAAGAAAACCAGGACTTAAAGGCCAAGATGTGGAGAGAAGATAAAAAGTTTGTTAGACAAGTTGATTGATGCTGGTTCTTAAGATTCATGAACAGAAGGACTGGTGCGAATGAACAGGACATCACTGGTCAAGCACAGACACTGGACAGGGCTCTGGGCAGAATTACTAGCACCCAGGGCACGAGTTAGGAGGGCTCTGGCCAAGACCACAAAAACAGGCTCATCCACTCATCTCAGTCGATATGGAAAAGCATTTGACAAAAGGGTTTACTCATTCACATTTAACACACAATAGACCAGGGACAGGCCGGTGGCTCAACATCACAAGGTGATGTTGAAAACCCAGGTAACACAGGAAGAGAGAATGCCTACTTCTCCACCTCCATCTGCCTCAGAGCCCCATGAGAAAGGAAGGAAAGCGCCCATGCCGGAAAACAGCACTTGTTACAGACTGCTGACTTCATATTCAGAGGCTTCCGCATATTCAGTGTCCTCCACAGCGCTGGGGGAACTGGATATCCACCGGGAAGGCATGAAATTGACCCGGTCAGCTAATTTCAGACATTAACTTCCTGGGAAGAACACACGCCCAGAAAGTGGGGGTGTTTCCAGATGACATTAACTTTGTATCAGTGAGCTATATGGGTCAGAAAAAGTTGGTCCTCACCATTCACCATGTGTATGGGCATCATCTAATCTACTGAGAGCCTGAAAAAAAAAAAAAAAAACAGAGGACAGGAAAAAAATCACCCCATAAGCTGGAGCATCCTCTTCCTCTCCTCTGACACTGGGGCTTCTGGTCCTTGGGGCTCAGGACTGGACCCTCAGACACCGGGGCTTCCGGTCCTTGGGGCTCAGCACTGGATTGGGGTGTAGACCTTGTCATTTGATCTACTTCTCAGAATCTGGGCTCACACTGAATCACAGCACCAGAGTGCATCATGGGACTGTAGGTCACTGCCTCTATAGGCCAGTTTCCATCCCAAGCTTCACCCTTTAAGACCCCCAAACCATATGGATATACATAAAACAGGTTGATTCTATGAGGAATTCAAACATAGACTCTTTCCTTACATGATAGATAAAATGATCTTAAACGGGACCACAGATCTACAGTAAGAACTAGCAGTTATAAAATCTTAGAAGGAGATGGGAAAATCTTTACTGCTTTAGATTTGGTTGATTTCAAGAAAATATATTGGTTCTCATCAATATGTAACTGTGGGGGTCAAAGGATACTGTGAAGAAAGAAAATGACATCCTACAGAACGGGGGCTAATGTTTTCAAGTCACAATTTCACATGGTAAAGCTCTCCTAGAGAATGGATCCTTCAAAAGTACCAAACACTGGTGACAAAGAATGGGAAACCTACACAACTGTCATGGGCTAGATGCTGATAAACTGATGGGACCCCACAGAAAGAAAAGACGAGAAAATCCACTGCGGAGTTAGAAGTCAAGATACGAAAACAGAGAAGAGAAGGTTTACCGTCCGTGGAGCCTGTAATAGGCGAGCTGAAGTGCAAGCTGAATAAAGGTGTCAGGGTGCAGCGCCTCCTTCTTGGTGAGCCTTTTACCAAAAGCTGTGAAAGTGTATCCTGTGACCTGCAGATCAGACGCCTGGCAAAGATACACAGGAGCAGTGAGAGATCACCGGATGGGAGAGTTCAAAGAGGATCAAATGATTATTTGCATTAATCACCAGACGTAAAGAATTAAAAGTATTAAGGTTATAATTTTAAAATGTTTTAAGAAGTCATGCTTGGCTGATAGCCACATTTTCATATATGGCAGATAACAGAGAAAGCATTACTAATCTAAAAGAAAACTAAAACCTACCGCTTTGAGGTGCTGGGCTTTGGCTTGGTAGATGTCATTGAGTATTTTCTCATCCACGGTGAAAACCAACTCCTCTGGAAGTGGTATATCCCGGACTTTCTCTGACCCCTGAAAATTGAGGGCTTTAAATATATCTTTGAAAACATGAGTGATGTGAAATTTCTATGCTATGAATATATTTTATTACCACTGGCCTCTAGCAGGGAAGAATAAAACCAGGCAAAAAACCCAAACGGAGATATAGAAAGTAGGCAGGGTCAAAGAAATATCATGTAGTGTTGAAGGAGACAGATGCTGGATCCTTACCTGTAAGCCACAGCCTCATGCTGATACACAGATTAATAAAGTCGGTTAATTTATAACATAAGAGCTAGCTAGGAATATGCTAGAGTCATTGGTCAAAGAGTGTTGCAATTAATATAGTTTCTGTGTGTTTATCTGGGTCTGGGTGGCCAGGAAGAGAAAAGCATGGTGGACTTGCTCTGACATACCTTCCATCTTCCTTCGTTCTCCAAGATCCTCTCATCAACATAATGGGCAATATTCACCATAACCATTGCATCAAAAGGAGCATGCTAAAATGAAAATACGAGATTTTGAGTAGTTTGTATCAAATTAAAATCTGAGTTAGTATTTTTTACTTTCTTCACGTTTAATGGATAAGATACACCCAACTTCCAGTACCTGACTTCCTAATGATGAAATAATACAATTCTTTCCTACACAATAAGAACTGTTAAAAACAAGCCTTCAAAGTTGAAAGCACATAGTAAAGCTCTTAGTTTTGGCTTTGTAAGTGTAAACACAACCCAGAGAGGTTACCGGGAGTTCGAGCAGGCGCACCCTGTGTCATGTGAAAATATTCTGAAATTATAAAAACAGTGCAGTGCTCAGGTGAGGACAGCAGACTAGGGCAGCTGAGAAGAGCATAAATATCTCTAGCTAAGAGAGGACCACTAAGTAAGCAGCAGTAAGCAGTGCTGTTGTGTACGGATCTACAAGGAAGCCCAGATGTTGTGACGTTCAGCAATGGGGGAGTTGGGGAGTGGGCTGCTTTACTCTTACTATTTATCAACAATCCACCTACTTCGGGAATAACAGCTACTTTACTATTTTTTAGGCGACCACCACATCCCTCTGTGTTAAATATAAGGAGACTGAATCTACCCATGAGGTTACAAGGCTAGACAGTGGCCACAGCCAGGGTAACGAGAGGATGTGTGTTTCACATAAGCCAATAATAACCAATGCGAACTATTTCGGGACCTTTTCTGGAGCTATTGAAACAACTTGGCAATTTCCACAGGAGTCAAACAGCTAAGAGAGCTGCAGTGACCCTAAGCTGTAACTACAATGATCACATTGGGCAGTCTGAAATCAGCTCCAACCGCAAAACTGAGGAAATATCTTTATAACGGAAATATCTGGACACTACGTCGGTATTATTCACATTTAAGAATATAACTATACCAACATCTTTTAAACTAATTCCAAATTATATTTCATCAAATAAAACTGAGTGAAGGATCAATAAAACCATTGACAAGATTAGGACTGTAGCTCAGTGTAGACTGTTGCCTACCATGCACACAAAACCCTCTGTTCAACCTCCACGCCCCCAAACAAAGCCTACTGCAGGCCTGAGGCTTGCTTGGGGTCTCTGTTTAGTTTCATTTCCCTGGTTTACAGATTTCTCGAATGGAAGACAGAGCTGGCCAAGTGCATTCATTGGAAAAGAAAAAGAAAGACAAGGGAAGCAGGGTTTTTGTTTTGTTTTGTTGGTAGCCATTTCTAGACATTCTACTGTGTCCCGAATGAGCTCCATTTAGGGAAACAGTCATGTAGCCTTTTCCTTAAACACAGAACATCTATACAATAGCAAACGGTATCTTTCAACTCGGGGTGTGAATTTTAGCAAGAAAATAGATTTTCAAATGTTTCACTGTAGCCAAGCGATGGTGGCGCACGCCTTTAATCCCAGCACTCGGGAGGCAGAGGCAGGCGGATCTCTGTGAGTTCGAGACCAGCCTGGTCTACAAGAGCTAGTTCCAGGACAGGCTCCAAAGCCACAGAGAAACCCTGTCTCGAAAAACCCAAAAAAAAAAAAAAAAAAAAAAAAAAAAAAAAAAAAGTTTCACTGTTTTCTAAAAATACTTTTTCTTTTCCTTTTGAGATTATATTATCCCAGCCATTTCCCCTTTCCAAACCCTCCACAGACCCCTCATGCTGTCTCTGAAATTCACAGCCTCTTTTCTCATGTGCTGTTATGTGCATACGTGCACAGGTGTATACATATATATTTCTAAATATAACCTGTTCAGCCTGTGTAATGTTACTTGTATGTTTTCAGGAATGACCATTTGGTACTGCACAATCAGCTGCTGTGCTCTTCCCAGGGGAGAGCTATCTGATAACAGTAGGCTTTAAGATATTACGCTGCAAAAAAAAAATCACATTCAAAATCCTTTTTTCATGCTCCAAATGGTTAGCCTACAGCAGAAGGAAGAACTTGACCTATGTTCTGCTTTCACTGACTAGTCAGACCTAAACCTTTTACTACAATGATGTAAAACTAAAAGAAGTATGATACAGTATTCGTAGATAACTTAAGAAAGGGGTCCAGCGCCCTAGGAACAGCTGTGTACAAGTATTCACAGTTAACTTAAGGGGTCCAGCACCCTAGAAACAGCTGTGATACAGTATTCACAGTTAACTTAAGGGGTCCAGCACCCTAGAAACAGCTGTGATACAGTATTCACAGTTAACTTAAGGGGTCCAGCGCCCTAGAAACAGCTGTGATACAGTATTCACAGTTAACTTAAGGGGTACAGCACCCTAGAAACAGCTGTGATACAGTATTCACAGTTAACTTAAGGGGTCCAGCGCCCTAGAAACAGCTGTGATACAGTATTCACAGTTAACTTAAGGGGTCCAGCGCCCTAGAAACAGCTGTGATACAGTATTCACAGTTAACTTAAGGGGTCCAGCGCCCTAGAAACAGCTGTGATACAGTATTCACAGTTAACTTAAGGGGTCCAGCGCCCTAGAAACAGCATACTCACATCACAACAACAGCCAAACACTCCATTAGCGAAGGAAACCAAGTTATAGGACTTGTCACCCCAGCGTACTCCTGGGTCTCCAGCAAGAAGCATTTCCAAGACCTAAAACACATTTTATTCTTTCTAATTAAAAGTGTTTTTGCATAAGTTTACAAGTAGACTTAAGATTACATATTTCACTTTTTATTTTTAAGTCAACTGAATTTAATAAAATGGCAGTTTTGTTAAGATTCAGAGAAACCCATTCTCAAAACAAAACAAAACAAAAGATTCAACAGATAGGGATAATAATTCTGGGTCTGACTCTGGCTACATTTTAAACCTCAAGTTATGAAAAATCTATCCAGAAAATAGAATGCTAAAACATTATTCATTAATGTTCCCAGAACATCCATATACTTGAAAGAAAAAGCGTTTCAAAACTTAGGTAGTATAGGAAGCCTAATAAGTTCAGAGTAATATGTCTTAACAATTCACATGACACTGAGACCATTTCTTTCCAAACTGTAGATTCTGGCACACTAATAAGTCATGAAACAATTACAGCAGCATAAAATAATATTCCTTACAAACAATAAAACAGAATAGAAATAAAGTACATGACAGAGAGTAAGAGTACTCATTGTTTCATGAAACTTCAATTACATGTGTGTGTGCAGAGGGGTGTGTGTCTATGTTTGTGTGTGTGTGTGTGTGTGTGTGTCTGTGTGTGCATGTGTATTTAATTATAGTGGGCTAAATCTGTTTTCAAGTACAGACTATGGTTTGAACAACACTGAATTATTCCTTAAATGGTACTTCAGCAATTTCCTCCTGTCTGAAATAAAAATTGGTTTCTTACTACAAGATTTTAAATCATGGATTAGTTCCCCTATAATTTAATAAAGATGAATATATTATGAAATAACAAATTCTTTCAAAAGGCTTTACTAGTGTGGTTGACTATGCTTCCTAGAAGGTAAAGGCATTATCCAGGGTTGGGAAATAAAAAATATAAACAAGCCACATTTATCCATAAACTTAAACGCTTGAACAGTATGTTCAATAAAACTGATGATATAATCAATTGCTTGCAAGGGTGATATAATTCCGAATGTGTGGTGCACACAATTCCTAATTGGTGTGGTACACTGTTGTGGGTTACATCACCTTTGGAAAGAGACATTAATTTGCCTCAATGTTCTATGCAAATATTCTATGTATGCGATTGATGAAAAGAGCAGAAAACACTGACATGCATGCAAATAGCCACACTTCCTTAAACAAGGTTCAAAACACATCTAAACAGACTTAAACATCAAGTGTTTACAGTTCTCTATTCACCATGCATGAGCTTTGGTTAGTGCACGACGTAGTTCATACCTGAGAAAAATTCTAAGACCCCCAAAAAATCTCATGTTCAACAGATAATAAGAATCCTCCAGAAAACTGCACAGAAAGATAACAGAACAAGAAAGTTACCTGAGAAAAGTCTTCTGGGGTTACATGTGGACTAGTGTCTTCCATGGAATACACAAATAAACTGGCTTGAATTTTTTCTAATAAAGTCAAGTTTTCTGAGTCAAGACCAATCAGATATTCTCTAGCCTAAAGGGCAGGGAGATAAATGGATATTCAATTAAAATACAACACATCCAGAAAATATCAAGAGTTTGTTAGAGAAAGTCTATTAAGAACAGCACAAGATTGCAGTTAACCCAGAGACTCATAGCTGCACAGTGTTCAGAGCGTGAGAGATTTTGGAGCGCTCAGCCCTGAGTGGGATGTCGCTGTCACCCCTACTTGAGGCTCGGGGATTTATGCAGAAGAGGGTGGTGGTGGGAGGACTTGAAGAGCTAGTGGACAGTTTGAAGGAAGCAGCATTTTCCAGACACAGCAGGGCACAGAGGGTACACATGACCTCACAGAGAGGGGGACAGCAGTCACATGACCTGCCCAGGCTCACAGACACAGGCCCAGCCTGGTGACGGAGTGAGCACGAAGGTCCAGTGCTCACAAATGACAGCTGCTGGGGACAGAAAGTTAGGTTCCTTCTCTGGAATAAAGCAGCCCAGCTCCAGGTAGGCCTCACGCTTAGAAGCAGCTAGTCAACATAATCTGACTCCGGGCTACTAGTGGAGAAACAGCTAGTCAACACAATCTGACTCTGGGCTAGGAGTGGAGAAGCAGCTAGTCAACACAATCTGACTGTGGGCTAGGAGTGGAGAAACAGCTAGTCAACACAATCTGACTCCGGGCGACTAGTGGAGAAACAGCTAGTCAACACAATCTGACTCCGGGCGACTAGTGGAGAAGCAGCTAGTCAACACAATCTGACTCCAGGCTAGGAGTGGCTCTTTTTTAAGAGAGAAAACATGAAGTTTGGTGGGCAGAAAGGGGAGGAGGATCTGGGAGCAGCTGCCTGATAAAAATATACTATTTAAAATTCTCAACAAATAAAGACAGAAAATAAATTAGCACATGGAAAGAATAATATAAATGATTACCTTTGCCCATCGAGTTCGCTCCTCACTAGTTAGTGCTGCCACACTGGGCCCAACAGGTTCACTACAGCACTTCTGGTGGATATATGTCAGTTGTCTTAGGAAGATTTAAAAAGGCATCTCAGAAGGAGTATGGACAGGGCACACAGGAATTACAGAAGTCTTTACACACACACACACACATGTGTATATAAAGTGATTATATATTTTACTTACACAAAAAGTATATTGGAGAATAATTTATATTTAAGAATAAGCATAGACGATATCATTTACTGAAAACATGCATGTCCAGGTAATTTATTTATCAGATAAATAAATACCTTCTCTATGGGAAAACTTAAAAAAAGTATTTTGGTAGCTAATCTTATAGTTATTATGTATCTGATTAAAAATATATCCTGTGTACACACACATAAAACCAGAGACCTTACTGTGTGTTCAATTATTATTTTGTGTTTTACCCAGTAACAGAAGCACCATAAATCAGTTTTAAATGCTTTCGTAAGTATCTCTGTATCAATGCTGATAACTATAAAGAGTTAGCTATGGCCTGTGATTCAAGCACTTCAGGACAGCACAGCCAGTCAGGACCATACAGCAAGACCACATCTCTAAGAGAGAAAAACAAAATGGAAAGAAAAGACTCTCATGTTGTCTAAGACTCCACTGGATGAAGACTAAGTGTTTAATCCATCTTTAAACACACAGCAAGTGAATACCACGGTTTGCACGTGAAGAAATCTTCATTTCACCCTCTCCCTCATAGCTCATGCAAAGAAGCCAAACTTAAGAATATCCAGGTAGCTTAGCAGATGGTCAGTAAGTTCCACCATGGCACCCTCTATCTGGTGGGACCAGTTTCCTCTGTTTATTTGTATTTGCCACACTGGCAAAGAAATACTTTCCTTGCAACAAAAATTTCTCTTTCTTTTCTTTCTTCTTTTTTTTTTTCAAGACAGGGATTCTGTGTGTTGTCCTGGCTCGCTCCGTAGACCAGGCTGGCCTCAAACACAAGAGATCCACCTGTCTCTGCCTACTTGCACCACCACCCCAATGGCTTTCAGCTTTATCTTGAAGCTAAAGATATTCTATGAGTGCATGAGGATTTCTTCATAAAACACTTGTATTGCCTCTTTCTGCTCACTTAGAGAAAAAACTAAAAATACAAAAATAGAGTTCATGTGGCAAAGTTTAATAAGCTGATTGCATTCAAATTAAAGGATTATCAAAAAATTGCTCAATAGAGCAGAAGACCAAATCAGCCTCTTGTGTGTAGAACACACACACACATCCAATCAAGAGCTCCTGTGTAGAGAACTACAGCATCCACCTATCAGTTAGGGTGCTTATTAGTAGAAGTGTGCCGGCCACCCGTCCTCATCTACTGAAGCTGAGTACAACCTGTCCCAGGACTCGCCAAATCCTCCTGGGTATAACCCAGACTGCCAGGTCTCAGATAAGGGATTTCCCAGTACAACAGCAGGTATGAAACTCTTCCTTTATAGCTTATGTCATTTTAGAGAATGGCAATTCTGGACATTTGGGTTTTTTTTTTGATTTTTGGTTTTTTGTTTTTTTAACTCAAGCTAGAGCTTGAGAGCTAAGGATATCCAATAAAGCAGTCTGAGACAGTCTCCTCAGATGCTCCCAGTGGGTCAGGAGCTGGCTACGGCCAGGATGATCTTGAACACCTTAATCCCTGATCCTCTTGCTGGAATGACAGGCCTGTGCCAGCACTACAGTTTTAGAATGTAGACAGGAGGAAAACAAGGCACAAAGGTTTAAATAGGATGGGTAGGGGACACAAGATGGCTGATTAACTGAAACGTGTGTGTGTGTGTGTGTGTGTGAACAATTTCCAAAACAGAGGTCATGCATTGAAAAAGAGCAAAGCAGAAGTATGTCCACCTAGGAAGGGGCGGAGAGAGAAAAGGGAAAATGACATACTTGTATCTTAATTAAAAAAAAAAAAAGCTATTTTTAAAAGCAGGAGTGAAAAAGCCATAGAACCCTACTATCTTTTTTTTTTTTTTTTTTTTTTGGTTTTTTCGAGACAGGGTTTCTCTGTGGCTTTGGAGCCTGTCCTGGAACTAGCTCTGTAGACCAGGCTGGTCTCGAACTCACAGAGATCCGCCTGCCTCTGCCTCCCGAGTGCTGGGATTAAAGGCGTGCGCCACCACGCCCGGCAGAACCCTACTATCTTATAACCAAATTAAAACATAAAAATGAACTTGAAGGAAGATATCCCACAGGCTACATAATGCTGGTTTTAGAAGCAACAGGTCACTGACAAAAAGTCCCAGTGGGAGGTGTGGGGTACTTCCATAGGAGCTGTTGTCCAGGGAGCCCCAGAAAGCATCCCTCGACACCAAACAGCATAGTCTCCAGCTGTTCCTCTTCTTAGCTGTGCTGGACAGTTTTAGTTCAACTCAACACAGTTAGAGTCATTTGAGAGGAAGGAGCCCCAACCAGACTGGCCTTAGTGCATTTTCTTAATCAGTGATGGACATGGGAGGCGCATTGTGGCTGGCGCCACTCCTTAGCAGCTGGTCCTGGGTCCTATAAGAACAGGCTGAGGAAGCCATGAGGAGCAAGCCAGTAAGCAGGGCTCCTCCATGGCCTCTGCATCAGTTCCTGCCCCCAGGCTCCTGCCTTGAGTACCCTTCATAAAGGACTATGATCAGGACATACCAGCTGAAATAAACCCCTTTCCCCAGAATTGCTTCTGTTTGTGCTGTTTTATTAAAACATAGAAACCCTAACCAAGACAGTTACCAACCAGAACCAAGTAAGGTCCTACAGCTAAAACCATGGTGTCTCTTTACAGCAACAGAACAGTAAGTAATGAAGACAGCTGACTTCTGAGAGAGTCTCAGAGAACGGAACTGTGGTCTTCACTTGTGTGCCCACTGCTGAGCCCAGACAGCCCTGGTCAAACTCACTGCGTCAACAAAACAAAAAGTCATGGATATGGAAGAGAGCTATACGGAAAAGGAGAGCTGACAGGCAGGCAGGGAGAGAGGTAAAAGGAAGGGGAGAAATTAGAATACATTCTGTGTGTGTATAAAATTGCCAAAGAACAAAATTAAGTAATTAAAATGCAAAATGCATAATTCATTTAAAATGTAGTTTAAAAACCTGAGAAGCTCTGGTGGGGTAATCAAAGTCCCTTCATGCAATACATCAAAGACAAAAGCTCGTCCACGACACAGCACAGCGATGTGGGATGGACATTGCCCTTCACTCTCTGGAAAAAGACACAGAAAACATAAGACTCAATAAAGCTGTATTCAGCCAACAGAATAGAATTCTTTTAATATGTGTGTGTGCACGCACATGCATGTGTGTGATATAAAATATATCACCTGGACAAAGTTCTCACGGAGGAGGGAAGATGAGGAGAATCTTTAATAACATGAAGCTACGCTCAGACAAGAGTAAATTCTGGTTTACTACTTCTCAGCATGGTAAGCAGACCATGACCGTGAACAGCATATTTCAAAACACTAAGAGAAAAGACTTTGATTTGCTAAGGAAATGACAGATGTTTTAAGAGACAGGCAAGTTTAACTTGACTTTATAATGTAGACACTCGTTAACAATATATGATAGATCACTAAAATGATCAATATACAACTTTGAGGTTTATAGTTATTTGTTAGAAAACACAATTTAAGAAAAGCTTCAAGGCTATACTTACAGTCTACTGTGCCCGAAACCAAGTATGCTCCCTATAGCCACAAGGAAGAAATCACCAGTTAACAGAACTCCAGATTCTATGACGTAAGCACATACTCTTGAAAGTTATCCATGTGAATCTTGAAATCCTTGAGTTCCGAGTATTTGTGTACTGTGAGAAACACCCTATGCTGTAAGAACTTTTAAGTTTTCCTTAAGAGATAGGAATGGGAAGGGAAAAAGGGATTCAAGGAATCCTGGACACTTGAGAAAAAGTTTCTCATTGAGATTATTCTAATGTTAGTTTTTCATGAGCTGATTTAATTTCTGACTACAGCTATTCCAGTCTGACCCATGTTAATCCCTCCCCTCACTGCAAAGCAACCGGGGTGTTCAGGACTTGAATGGGGGGGGCAGTTTAACTGCAGCACTATCTAGCAAGGATTCTTCAGTGAGCCCTCAGGAGTGAACCTAGTCTGCCTTGACTAGAGGTCAGAGTTCAGACCTGTTCTTGCTCCTTCAAGGTTCTATGACAGGATGTTTTGACCTCAGTGTGGCTACAGGATGTTTTGCCTAGAAAAGGGTATTTTGCTCTAAGGTGTGGTTACTTGATGTCTTGAGATGTAAGGAGGTAATTACATTTATTTGTTCTTTGTATCATGGTAAAGAAGCCTTTTGCTTCCCCTCCTTTTGGATTGGGGTGTATATGGGCTATGAGAAATAAATCTGGGCGGATTCATGGGACGCCCCCTCCCCCCCGATTCTATCTGTCATCTCTTGTCTATTTCTTTCTTAATCCTCAACCCTCTCCCCAGTATAGACGAATTAGGCAGGACCCCGAGAAAAGTTCTCAGTAGAAAAAAATCATTATGTTCCTGAGTGTCAGGGGAAGATGACGTATGTCCTCGTCTACGTCTGTCCTTGTCTCTAAGACAGATAACTGAAAGGGAGTAAAGACAAATGGTACCATTGGAACAAAGGGAACTGCTTGGGATTCAGGATTCACTGCTTTTACATGATTTCTTGACATGTATTTATCTACTATGAGGAGAGACCATCTTTTAGTAACCCCATCACTTCCTCTTACACCCGACTTCCTCACTATCAAGGAGATAAATATTTTTGCTCCTCGGGTTATTTCCAAGTCATTTCTTCTCTGACACCTTCAGACATCGCCTGATCCTTTCACGGTTACCACAGATACCTTTATAACCAGCATCTACCGAAATCTTTTCCAAAACTCATAGCTTGACAAGAAGAAGAAAATAAACCGCATATCCATTTCTGATATCGGCTGTTAGCATTCAGGCACACCTGGCACAGTGGGTCACCCCTCTGCCTCTGCGCATGGCAAGCAGTACCCTGACTGTCCGCAGGTGCAAAGGTCCCTTTAAGAGACAAGCCCCGCCTACTCTCACTCTCTGAAGAGGCAAGCAGGTCTTTGCCTCTCTTTCTCCCTTTCTCTCCCCTCCCCTTTACCCTTCTCTCAATAAACTGCCTTCAAGCTCTGCCTGCATGGTGTATCTGTCTCCTGCCCATAGCCCTCACCTGCCAAGGTCCCAACTTGCACCATATTCAAAACACCCACTTAATAAATAAATAGTTGGAAGAATGTGTGCCAAGAGTGTGATCCCTCAAAACCAACTTCTAAGGACATGTGAAAAGAGATTTGAATGAAATGGGAAAATGAACCATGGAAGTTGTGCATAGTATAGACAGAAGGAACAGGAAGCATAAAGATATTAAGACAAAACTGAATTGAATACAAAAAGCCCAGGGAACCTTGAGCAGAGGTGAGGCTGAGGCCAGACCAGCTGTGGCTCTCAGGGCTTCCAGTGTTAAGCATGGTGGAAAGGAAGCCAGCAGATGGTTTTACATAGTAAACAGGTAGCAGTAATGCCGTGTTTGTGCTCCAGCAAAGCTTGCCTGAGGATCAGAGGGCAGAGCTAGGCACTAGCTAACCATAGAGGTCTAGAGGTCTGTACAGACAGACAGGAAGTGATATGGCTAGGCGGAAAAAGGAAGTGATAAGGTGGGAGGAGACAGGAGCTCAATCTCTTTTTGCTGGGAAGTTGAGTAGGTAAGGTGTCTCTGATCTCTCAACATTTTCCCCTATATCTGAGTCCAGGCTTTTACTATTAAGACCTATTAGAGCTCGTGCTACAGAAGTGTTATGATATGAGCAGCACTTTACGAAGGTCCCCCGGGGGCTATAAGAACAAATCAGTGGATAAAAAGATAACATAACCAGATCAGTTATTAGGTGATGAAAGTGGTTCAGGAAAGAACAACCTAATGGAGGCCTCAGGTTCATTGGTTTGTTCTTTTTGAGACAGAATTCCATTTTGCAACCCAGGCTCGCCTTGAACTCCTAATCCCACCTCAGTCTCCAGAGTACTGGACACGTCTGCGCCACCATGCTTTGCAGGCATGATGGTTTTAACTATGATGTGGTACTCGCAGTAAAAACCTTTCCTTTTAGTGTGAGAGGTAACACAGAGTGGAGACACCTACCAAAGCAAGAAAACTGGAAATGCAGAGGAGAAAGAGAGGATAATGAACAAACAAGAGGAAGGGGATCTCACACAATTAGTAGCATCCTGAGGATCAGAAAGTTAGTTTTGTCAATGGTTCTGTGGCTGTGCTGGGGCCTCACAAGTGCTCACGAGGCTGTACCACAGCTTCCTCTTCATCTACTTTCCAAAAAGGAGTGCGAAGTGTACAAATGCACTATAAAATACTACCAGGAATTACCAAGTGACTTGAAACAACACACCTTTATGATTTAGGGTTTGCAGGATGAATCGGAAGCGTGTTTCTCTATGATAAATGAAGGTGCGGCTGTGTTCCTTCCAGAGGCTCTACAGATGCTAACCCTTCCTCAGCTCAGGAGTCCCCTTCTCCATCTTCAAAGCCATCAAAGGGAGATCACAACCTGTCTGTGCTGCCATCTCTGTTTTTCTCTAAGAACCCATACGATTCTCAGACTTGTGATTAGTTCAGCATAACCTCATCTCCAGGGCAACTGACTGACAACCCTAACCTCCTTGCTGAGGACCAGGATGTGGCGTCTCTAGATTATTCTTCTTATAGCTGCTGGCCAACCTCAGGTTAAAGAGCAATTTCTCTGCATTTGTTTTGAGTAAGGAAACAGTTCACGAGTCGAGGATGAAGCAGAAAGACGAGAAACAGCCCTGTCTTTAGGTGAAAGAATAAGCTGACCGCTATGCTACGGCCCCCATGAGAGGGAAGAACATAGCTGTGCAGAACAGTAAGGCCATGGACTGTACATCACAATGTGGACACAAAAACAGCCAAGGTGGCTTACTGACGGATGTGGGTGCTCACGGTGATCCAAGGGATACGGAAACTCCATCATGTGGGGATAGTGTAAAGGGTTGGGTTATGAGTTGACAGGAACTGGGCCATGTCTGCAGGAGGAAGGTTTTACTAAGAAATAGAAATTAAGGGAAATGAGGGGATGACATACAACTAGAAGCTAAAGTCATCAAGAATATTACTGAGCTAGCAATGGAAGAAAGATAGTTTCTCAGAAACTTTCTGATAAATTTATAAAAACCCAATTATTTCAAATACTATATTAGAAATCATAGCAAAACTCCCCAAATCTCAAGGCTTTTCAAAAAAATTACCTATGTTCTCTGTGTTTACTTACCAGTCCTAAAATAATTCATAATCGAATCTCTAGTGATTCCCGGAACCTTGCAGGTGGAAAACAACATCCGGAATTGGTTCATGTCTAGAGGAGTATTCCCAGATTTATGTGCAGGCAGTTTTTCTCTATTAAAAAAGTATTTTGATAAAAAAAAAAAAAGTCATTGTTAAAACTCACTATCAGAAGCTGGGCAGTGGTGGCGCACGCCTTTAATCCCAGCACTCAGGAGGCAGAGGCAGGTGGATCTCTGGGAGTTCGAGGCCAGCCTGGTCTACAAGAGCTAGTTCTGGGAGAGGCACCAAAGCTACAGAGAAACCCTGTCTCAAAAGAACAAACAAACAAACAAAAAACAAACAAACAAACAAAAAAACCCACTCACTATCAAGCTATCACAATTGTATCATTCTTCCACTGAATAACTGAGCTGGATAGATATCAGGACCCTTAGTGCCCTCACCTTCACAGCTCAGCCTGTGCCAGGGTCCTTAGTGCCCTCACCTTCACAGCTCAGCCCACGCCAGGGTCCTTAGTGTCCTCACCTTCACGGCTCAGCCCGTGTCCAGAGCCCTTAGTGCCCTCACCTTCACAGCTCAGCCTGTGCCAGGGTCCTTAGTGTCCTCACCTTCACGGCTCAGCCCGTGTCCAGAGCCCTTAGTGCCTTCACCTTCACGGCTCAGCCCGTGTCTAGTGCCCTTAGTGCCCTCACCTTCACGCCTCAGCCCGTGTCCAGAGCCCTTATGTTCATGGCTCAGCCCATGTTAGGGCCCTTACGCTCTTACCTTCTTAGCAGCTGCCAGTAGTTCAAGTTATGCCAAAGAATTATACTTCCTCTTTCTAACTGTGTGCCTTCCTTCGCAGGCCAGTAGTGTTCAAAATGAGGAGAAGGGCCGACAAAGTTCACGTTCAGCTGGGACGGCATACGCACATCCAGGTAGGCGACATTGAGCCACCACTCTTCCAGCTAAAAGATAAGAACATTGGTTCTTCAAAGTAGAATATGTAAGTGCTAGCCAGTAAAGGACGCATGCAATACTTCTCCTTTTATTTTACGTCACTACAGACAATGAAAGACCCATTGTATTGACCTCCTTCCTTTCTATCCCTCTCACTTCTGGAGCTATAAACTACTAGATATGAGTTGGTTTAACTACACTATCAACAAGGTACTTAGGCTGCTCCTAGAGTATAGCAGACATTCCCTGAAACCTCACTTAACGATATCAGCCATTTATAATGCTCTTTGCCGAAGAGAAACTGAAATTCCAGTTACAAGTGCAAGACCCTTTGGTGTGCTTCAAAGGAACTCAGACTTTTCTCTGACGGTCCTTTTCCTGTGTCCCCTTCACAGCACATAACTGAATTTCTTACCCGAGTAAAGAGATACCAGATCTTACCAGTTTACCTGGAGGTTTTTGCTTTTTTTAAATGATGGTACAAACTGTGGCTACTAACCCAGAGAGAGACCAGAGTAAAATGAATACAAGCAGAGCAACAACTTCTTTACCTTTGCCCCATGTTAGTTAAAATCGCCCCAGACTCAACATTGAGAACAAAGGAATCTGTAAGTAGGAATTATTCTTCATCAAAAGGATAAATGCCTCATATAAGAGCAGATACTTCTCTTTTGAAATTGTAACTTACCATCATTAGTTTCCAGCTAAGGAAAAGTCACCCCTGACCCACATCCCGAGAAGTGGCTGAGCTGAACCAGAGACGGAAGCTGCTGGCTAATGAAGACCTGGTGGGCACGGCAGCTTCCCCTGCAGTCTGTCTGCCGGAACTTCAGAGTATGTCCCACCGGTTCCCACTTCCCCTGCAGTCTGTCTGCGGAACTTCAGAGTATGTCCCACCGGTTCCCACTTCCCCTGCAGTCTGTCTGCCGGAACTTCAGAGTATGTCCCACCGGTTCCCACTTCCCCTGCAGTCTGTCTGCGGAACTTCAGAGTATGTCCCACCGGTTCCCACTTCCCCATCCCCTGCTGTTTAAATCCACCTGCTTCAGAGCCAGATGGGCGAGGGTATGGCTCAGTGGTAAAGAGCTTGCCCAGCATGTATAACTCTGGACTCTATGACAAATATTGGCCAAAACATATACCACACAGAGGAATTAAAATAAAGGTTTCTGGGTCTCATTTGGACTTTCTGAGTCAAAAATTACTGATTCCAGGAAACCTGCATTTTAATACAGTCTCAGGTAAGACAAAAGTTCATTTATAAAATAAATGTTCTCCAATGACATGAATCATTCTTTTGTGACCATAATGACAATGACTGCAAGCATTTTATGCAATAATTTAAACAGGAAAGTTATATACATTTTAAATTTTTTAAATATCATGTTTCCAATTATAAGTATATAAATAAAATAAATACCCAGTTTCTTTTTCCTTTAGCCCTTTCAAGTAATTTCTGATGCAATTTCTCACCAACTCCATTTTGAAACTTTCGAACTATTTCTTCAGTTTTCTTATATTCGTCTTCATTTGCAAACGGCTTTACTATAAAGAAGTGATTAATTATAATAAGTGTTCTCATATCACCTCACTCATTTTTATACAACTCTAAACATCACTAGCATACTGTAAGGTTTTAGTCTACAGCATGAAAAATGCAGTGTAAATGCTATTTTTTAAAACCAGAAATAAAACAGTAGATATTGTAGAATGGAGTCACAATATCTGAAATTATCACCAAAGTACTCCTGATGACAGTTAAAGAGGCAAGCTGCCAAATAGCTATTAAGCAGTTGAAGGTAAGCCCTACTGAACCACAGGTAAGAGAAATTAAAGCCTTTACCACTGCTGTTTAAATTAGAACCATGACTCTTACATAGGCAATGTAAAATATATTTAGGGTGCCTGAGAGCCAAAAAACAGTTTTCTACTAAGAGGAAAAAAAGGAAGGAAGAAAAGAAAAAGGGAAGTAAGAAAACCATCCAAATTTCCTAGTCCATGAAAATCAATTGTTTTAAAAATTAAAGTATATTAGAAACTAATAAGTGTTTTTGCTTCTTTAAAAATCTATCAAGCACAATGTAAAGTCCTATATAAAAATGTTGTGCTCAGAGAGAAAATGTGAGTACGCTAGAAGGCAATAATCTGTGTATTTCAAAAAAGTTAGTGTTCCCAGAGAAAGGTAGACTTAAAAAACGAGGAGAAAGTATACCTTTTTAAGCAAAAACCCATGTTAAAAACAAAGTATGAAGCAGAAGGAAGCAAGTGCACACCATTCCCCCACCCCCAAAAAACCAATAATAAAAAAAAAGAACAGCATACACATACACACACACACACACACACACACACACCTGTTCCAGTTCCTATTTATCTCCACTCCCTCTAGAAACCCAGTAAAATGACAGTAAAGCTATCTCAGGAGGAGTACAGGGGCAGGAGACAGCTCAGTGGTTGAGCTCACTGGCTCAACCAGGGGTCATGAATTGATTTCCTCACCCATATGGCTGCTCACAACCATTTAACGGAATCTGGTGTGCAGACAGACGCATAAAATACATTTAAAAAATCTAAACTAAGTAATAATAAAGGGAATGAAATCTACAAAGTGAACAGGGAGGCAGACAGACAAACCAGGGGTTGGTGGGCAGACATTTCAGAAACCCAGAAAACACGGTGAGCCAGACAAGGTGGCAAACCTGTAGCGTCCCAACCACTGGGGAGCAGAGGCTGTAGGAGTTCAGGCCAGCCTGAGCAATAAACTGGGACACTGTCAAAAAACCAAACCAAACAAACAAACATAAACTGGAAAGACGATGACTGGCTTTGTAAAACAGAGAAAATATCTAAGGCCTGAGGAGTAAAAGGTTACAGAAAATACAAGTGGGGTAAATGTAAGTCCATAAATAAGCCAATTCTGGTGGCAGAATCCAAGATTCAAGATTTAAGGCACAAGGTCCCCTAAAAAGGAAAAACAAAGGGTGAAATGCGACTGCCACGATGTCTTTACCAAAACCAGGAGAGACAGCCGACCACTCACACAAGGTTTGCCGCGATGTCTTCCCCAAACCAGGAGAGACCGCCGACCACCCACACAAGGTTTGCCGCGATGTCTTTACCAAAACCAGGAGAGACAGCCGTCCACCCACACAAGGTTTGCCGCGATGTCTTTACCAAAACCAGGAGAGATAGCCGACCACCCACACAAGGTTTGCCGGGTGTCTTCCCCAAACCAGGAGAGACAGCCGACCACCCACACAAGGTTTTCCCGGTGCTAGGGAAAACCAAGTTGAAACAAGAACTAGATAAAAACAAAAACCTGGATTTGGGTCCATACTAAAAACAAGGTATTATAGATCTTATTTTGAGGTATTTTTCACAAAATTCAGGTAATGGAAATACTTAAGTATCTGTCAATTGATGAATAGAAAAAGAAATTATACTATGTATACATGGAAAAGCTATTCATTCGCCATTTAAAGAAAGAATGAAATACCGACACTACAACACAGAATCAACTGGAAACGCTCAGTGAACAAAGCCTACAACAGAAGCCAGAACCTTCGGCAACACTGATACTTGGGAGTCTACACGGGGAGGGAGATGCAAGGAGGATGTGGGAGGTTGATGGGGAGCTAATGAGAGAGAAGTGAGAAGATCTGGAATCCTGCTACAGACAGTACGTACATACTGAGTATCTCGGGAAGCAAGATTTTGAATGTTTTCAACATAATGAAATAATATTTAAAGAGACAGATGTTTGACCTACATTATATAATATAGATATATTGAAATCACATAGTACTCAGCTAATGTATATATTTTTGTTTCAAGGTAACAGCTTGAATTTAATTTAAATTTTTAAAAAGTTCAATTATATGCTCAGCTTTCTCCCCGTCCCAAACTGATCAGTTCAGGAAAAGAGTGGTGGAATTCAGGTGTGTGCTAATGAAATTACTAGGTCTCTGCCCTACACTCAACAGTAAGATCCACTAGTCACCAAGTCCAACCCATTCCCAGTGAGATTTTCAGAATCTCAATCACAAATGTGAATGCCCAAGGATTGGCAGGTGTAGTGGAGAACCATCCTCGGGGTACAACATCAACATGGCCATACCATTTTAATCATAGCACTGAGTCTACATTTATGAAACCTTCACAGAATTTTGTCTGTGGCCCTCCTTCCTTCATAGGGTCACTGGGCTCCCATGTGATCTCAGAAGGAGATGCTGGCGTATTTAGACAGTAGAGGGTTTACTGAAGGCAGCGAGTCCAGCTCTCCGGCTTACAGGAGGAGGTAGGAGTTCTCAATGACTCGACTGTTTTGAAGTCACCCATACTCTTGGTCTGTGTTGGTGCCTTATCTAGGGTTAATGAACAGCTGCTTTTGTCTCCTTGGAAAAGTTGACACATTTGATGCTCAGACACAACAGCGGTAAAGAAAGGTGGCGTAGAGCCCAGCTGTAATGGGAAGGAAACGTGGACTAAAGCTGATAGGAGAGGAGCTGCACAGCAAGTCTGACACAGGCAGCGGCTCCTTGCATGGAATGAAGGCTGTGTCTCCCTGCTGTGGGAGCGACTGATTACCCCTGCTCTAGGTGATAGATAATACCCACAGCTGAGGCTACCTGTCTCCAGAAAAGAACTGCACAGAAGGGAAGAATGACAATGAGAAAAAAATACATGAGGGTGGCATTCATTCTCCATGATAGCCCCTGATTTGGCAACTAAACCAGACAACATGGGAATGACAAGAAGGTACTGGCTCATGAATGACAAAAGAAATTTAAAAGGGAAGGACATGACTGCTCCTAGGTATGGTGGGGAAGAAAGTTTATTGCAGTTAAGAATTGTTGGTATGGGGCTGGGGAGATGCCTCAGAGGTTAAGAGCATTATTGCCTGCGCTTCCAAAGGTCCTGAGTTCAATTCCCAGCAACCACATGGTGGCTCACAACTATCTGTAATGAGGTCTGGTGCCCTCTTCTGGCCTGCAGGCATACACACAGAATATTGTATATATAATAAATAAATAAATAATTTTAAAAAAAGAATTGTTGGTATGGATGGTAATGCCTTTGGAAGTTCCTCTATTATATAGGCTTGTTTTGGCTAACCTGGGCTTTTTGTTTTCCCACATGAAGTTGATTATTGTTCTTTCAAAGTCTGTGAAGAATTGTGTTGGGATTTTGATAGGGATTTCATTGAATCTATAGATTGCTTTTGGTAGGATTGCCATTTTTACTATGTTGATCCTTCCTATCCAAAAGCATGGAAGATCTTTCCATTTTCTGGTATCTTCTTCAATTTCGTTCTTCAAAGACTTAAGGTTCTTGTCAAATAGATCTTTCACTTCCTTGGTTAGAGTTACCCCAAGATATTTTATGTTCTTTGTGGCTACTGTGAAAGGTGATGCTTCTCTGATTTCCCTCTCAGCGTCTTTATCCTTTGTGCATAGGAGGGCTACTGAATTTCTGGAGTTGATCTTGTATCCTGCCACATCACTGAAGGTATTATCAGCTGTAGGAGTTCTCTGGTAGAGTTTTTGGGGTCAAATGGCCAAAAGATACTTAAGGACATGTTCAACTTCCTTAGCTATCAGGGAAATGCAAATCAAAACAACTCTGAGATACCATCTTATATCTGTCAGAATGGCTAAGATCAAAAACACTAATAATAGCTTATGCTGGAGAGGATGTGGAGAAAGGGGTACACTCATCCATTGCTGGTGGGAATGCAAACTTGTACAACCACTTTAAAAATCAGTGTGGCAGTTTCTCAGAAAACTGGGAACCAACCTACCTCAGGATCCAGCAATACCACTCTTGGGAATATACCCAAGAGATGCCCAATCATACTACAAAAGCATTTGTTCAACTATGTTCATAGCAGTATTATTTGTAATAGCCAGAACCTGGAAACAACCTAGATGTCCAAAGAATGAATAAAGAAAGTGTGGCACATTTACACATTAGAGTACTACTCAGCGGTAAAAAACAGTGACATTTTGAATTTACATGCAAATGAATGGAATTAGAAAACACTATCCTGAGTGAGGTAACCAGACCCAAAAACATGAATATGGCATGTACTCACTCATAAGTGGATACTAGTCATAAACAAAGGACATTGAGCCTATAGTTCATGATCCTAGAGAAGCTAAGTAATAAGGTGAACCCAAAGAAAAACAAATATAGACCCACCTGGAAATTGGAAACAGACAAGATTGCCTGACAAAATTGGGAGCATGAGGGCAGGGGGAGAAGGAAGGAGAGAAGGGAAGGGTTGAGGAGAACTTGAGGGAATGGGATAGCTGAGATGGAGGAAGGACAGATATGAGAGCAAGGAAAGTGATAACTTGATTGAGAGAGCCATTATGGGGTTAGCAAGAAACCTGGCTCCAGAAAAATGCTCAGGAATCTACAAGGATGACCCCAGCTAAGACTCTAAGCAATAGTGGAGAGGGTACCTGAACTGGCCTTGCCCTGTAGTCAGACTGATGATTATCTTAAATATCATCGTATAACCTTCATCCAACAACAGATGGGAACAGAGGCAATGACCCACATCGGAGCACTGGACTGAGTTCCCTAGGTCCAGTTGAAGAGTGGGAGGAATGAGAATATGAGCAAAGAGGTCAAGACCATGACGGGTTCATCCACTGAGACAGTTTGCCTGAGCTAATGAGAGCTCACCACCTCCAGCTGGACTGGGAAGGAACAAGCATAGGACCAAACTAGTCCCTCTGAATGTGGTTGACAGTTGTATGGCTGGGACAAACTGAGGGGCCATTAGCAGTGACACTGGAATTTGTCTCTACTACATGTACTGGCTTTTTTGAATCCTATTCTCTTATTTTGGGGATGTATACCTTGCTCAGCCTAGATGTAGTGGGGAGGGCCTTGGACTTTTTATAGGGCTGGGTGCCTTACCCTCTCTTAGGATTGGAGGGGGTTGGTGTGAGAGGGTCTGTGGAGGGAATGGCAGAAGGGGAGGGAGTGGGAATTTGGATTAGTATTTTTTTAAAATAATAACAATAAAACAGAATTGTTGGGATGGTTGCAGGGTTTTACTGTTTGGCTGAGTCCAATAATGAATTGTGATTTTTATAAGGTAAGAAAGAATTAGAATGGAAAGTAAATTGGGGTTATAAAGTGCTAAAGGGGGAATTTAAAAAGAAAGAGAAAAGGGGACCTGTCTGGGTCATTCAAATGAAGTAAGGGACACAGGGATAAAAGGCCAGGAGAAGGTGCAACCAAAGTGAAGATCGCTCTAGGAGACGATGTAGGAGCCTGGACTTTTGCACACTATGTAATACATATGGTATGAGGGGACAGAGTACACACAGTATCAAAGAATACAGAAGGGGTACCAGAAGCTAAAAGTTTAAGTTAAGGAAGGAGATGGGGATGGGGTGGGAGAAAGGAGGGAGAGAGGTATATTAGCCAAAACTAAGGATTTATGAAACTCACTAATTTGTGACCTAATCAAAAATACATTAAAAGGGGCGGCAGGTTGTACAAAGGTGCCCTATATTAGCAAACAATGCTGTTCCCTTCATTTTCTCTTTGTTTTCAAAAGTATCAGCTGCCTTGTACTCTTGAGCCAAGGATGAGTTCCCTTCCTGTGACTTACTGTTCAGAGAGGCACCGAAAACGACACAGACTACAGGCTACTGTTGTTGTTCTCTGTTGCCCACGGTGACTAGATCAGCCGTTCTCAGCCCGTGGGCTGCAACCCCTTCAGGATCAAACAACCCTTTCATTGGGGTAACAAAATTAGATATTCTGCATATCAGATATTTACATTAGGATTCAGAACAACAGCAAAATCACAGTTATGAAGTAGCATACTGCTGGAAGGTGCTATGGAGTCTGATGGGGCATAAACGACATCAAAGTGTATCCAGTGCTGGGTGCTGCATGCTACACTACCAACCTTAAGGCAACATTGTAACCACTGCTGCAATAGAGGCAAGACTGTTTATGGGGGCAACAACCACTCTCTTTTCTGGATCTGAGGCCTGCTCTTCAGGAGAAAATCCATGCCTCATCCTGCAAATACAATTAAAACCCATCAATAGAGAAATCATAAGCCCTGGCAAAGAGAACCTACTGATGTCTTCCTAAATGACCATGTTGTCAAAGTGTTCTCTAAATATATTCCTAGATTTGTGCTGTTCCCAACCTTGGTAGGAGAAACTTCTTATTGCGATGGGGAATAGTTAACGCGGAGATGCATGACTGTTCAAAGGACAAGAATAGGTGACCGAGTGTGGTAGTCAATGGGACACCAAGACAGCGGTGTCACGAAAGAGGGGTTGGAGTGGATGTGAGAGCAGAAGGCTGGGAAGGAGTGCGGTGAGGGGCTGTTTTCTGGACACAACACTGCTGGCTGGCGCTCATGAACTCAGCACAAGACCTCCACAAGATCAAAAGAGCTCATTCTAGCAGGGACTCCCAAGGTTTTAACCCTAGCTGAGGAGCTGACAGTTGAGGATGGAAAGTTACATTTTTATTTTTAGGGTGTAGTATCTAGTTGGCTTCCCATGCCCCCACTGGATGACTGACACTCTACTCATATAGGTAGCACCAATTGGAATCAATGGATTAGTTAAATATATTAATAATTTTAAAAGATACATAAATTTGGGAAGATGATGGGATGGGAGGTATTATAATCTTTAGAAGGATGGGTCCCCAAATCAGAACGACACCATATTTCCCATATGGAACAAACAAGGCCTTCAGAATTCTTAAAGCACACCCAATTCAGAATTCTACACAGAGCTAAACAATCAAGTAAAAACAATTAGCTCTTTTTTTGCCCTCTCAAATACTCTTTTGCAAGCAGTTACAAGGGTGAGCAACATATGAAAGCAGACAGGAAAGAGAGAACACAGGAGAGAAGGGAAGAGAGCTGCCAGGTTGCTGGCAACTGAAATGTCCTGAATTACAGCTGTGGAGCAAACTCAAGGCAGTCTATCCTCATTGAGAGGAGGGGAAGGGGGGGAGGAAAAGGGGAAGTAGAAAGGGGAAGGAGAAAGGGGAAGGAGAAAGGGGAAGGAGAAGGAGGGAAGAAGAGGGGGAAAAAGAAGGGAAAAGAGAAGGGGAAGGAGAAAGGGGAAGGAGAACGAGGGAAGGAGAGAAGAAGAGGGAAAGAGAGCTACACAATGCACGTTTTTAAAAGGAAATAAAACTGACTCAATATTTTATGTCTAACTGTATACAAAAATGTTCATTCATTCCAGTGTTTAGAAATAAATTTGAATACAAAGGAAAAAAATTAAGAAACGAAAAAGAAGGTGGAAATACAACAAGTAAGCCCCAAAAGTAAATGCTGGCTCGTTTATGAACAACTAAACCAGAGGTTCTCAACCTGTGGGTTACAACCTCTTTGAGGGTCACCTAATACCATTAGAAAACATAGATATTTGCACTAGGATTCACAACAGTAGAAAAATTACAGTTATGAAGTAGCAATGAAAATAATTTTATGGTTGGGGTCACCACAACATGAGAGACTGTATTAAAGGGTCATAGCATTACCAAGTTCAGAACCACTGCTCTCAACCCTGAATAGCCAGGGGAATTAAGAGAAAGTATTACTAAAACCAGGTGGCTGTTGACTCAGAATGGTTACTTTGTATATGGGTGATGAGAATCAGAGGGGAAATGTGGGCATGATGGATGGTGCAGATGCTTGGACAGGCATTAGCAGCAAACTACACAACCAATTTAAGAAATTACAAGGTCCAAGAAACATAAGATTAGTTCAAATATGGTGCTAGCAAAAGAAGCAGAGAAAGATTTCAAGATCTTTGCCTGAAGTGGGACTTGTACATGCAGATGGAGGCAAAGGATTGACATTTACACTGCAGGCCCATTAATACTTTCACACCAAGGAAAAATAACTTCTAAACGCTTTGCATATTTTATCAGCCTACAGGCATCTGCAGTTAGACCCTCATCAATCTCATTTCTATGGCACTAACAATATTAATCTATACTAGAAGTTTATAAACATACCTGATTCAAGGTATTTTTTCAATGATTCCTCAAGTGAAGGAACAGGCAGTGATGGGAGAGAATCCTGGTACTGAAATGTCCGTTCTTCAACTGATTTTGCCAGTTGATTTTCCATGATATAATCACAGATGAAAAACTGAAGAAAAGAAGAACAGCATCAGTCACAACTTCAACTTTGTAAGTATTTGTAAACTTGTCAGACAAAGAAAACCAACTTTAACATTAATTCAATATGCTAGGTGATGTGGGAGGGTCTTCTGTCTATGTGTTACTTTCATTGGTTAATAAACTGCCTTGGCCCTTTGATAGGACAGCAGCTTAGATAGGCGGAGCACACAGAACAGAATGCTGGGAGAAAGAAGCCGAGTCAGGCAGTCGCCATGATTCTCCAACCTGAGACAGATGTAGGCTAGAATCTTTCCTGGTAAGCCACCACCTCGTGGTGCTACACACACTATTAGAAATGGGTTAAGCAAGATATGAGAGTTAGCCAAGAAGAGGCCAGATATAATGGGCCAGGCAGTGTTTAAAAGAATACAGTTTCCGTGTAATTATTTTGGGGCATTAGCTAGCCAGGTGGCTGGGAGCCAGGTGGTTGGGAGCCAGGCGGCAGGAATGCAGCCTGCTGCTCCTCACTACAGCTAGGGAACCAAAGCATCTTCAGCGGGACCAGTAGCCATCCTCATCAAACACCAGATAGCGCAGTGTGCTACAGAAAACATGCTCGCAACCAGGCGGTGGTGGCGCACGCTTTTAATCCCAGCACTTGGGAGGCAGAGGCAGGCGGATCTCTGTGAGTTCGAGGCCAGCCTGGTTCTACAAGAAAACATGCTTGCATATGAGAACCAAAATCTCCGATTTAGTCATCAGTTTGAGAGGTCGTCCTTGGTACCCAGGCAGATCTGTTAGGTTGTAATCTCTCCTTTCACAAGGCAACATTACAGAACATTAGGGAACCTCCAGAGTCTTACTGGGTAGGTAGGATTGGATGTGTAGGAAAAGATTATGTCTGAAAAACAATGCAAGGTGTGGAAGAGTGGGTCATAGATGTTACAGACTGTAAGACCTCATGTGACAAGCTGATCTAACTTAAAACTGTGCAGATGGCATGGGACCTAATCAGACTGGCTTTGAGTATCACAAGCCAATCTTAAATATGTTCTAGATTTGTGGTATTCTTGTCAAAATAAAACTAATCCCATTTAAGATTAGGGTATATTGGTATTAAATAAATAATAAGATCTCTGAAAGAATAATTTATAAATTCCATAATAGAACAGTAACTAAGAAAACAAGAAATTAATATTGAATGAAAACTTTCTGTCCTTTCATATCCTATTTTTAAAATGGCAAAGCTAAATATTCTACTCGTGTTATGAAAGTTAACAGTATCAGAAACAAAGGCATGCCACACTATGCTGGCCAATACCTTAGGACCCCAAAGTTCAGCCTCTTCCTTTTTAATGGTGTCACTTACATCCCATCTGAATATTTATAAACCACTTTGGACTTAACAGAAATGTAGTTCTTGGTCCTAAATATAGACTCAGCTACTTTTTAGCCATTTGCTCCTAGGCAAGTGACTGGAAAACACTGGGAGCATTTATTTGGTGGTGGTGGCCTGTCACAGCACACATGTCAAAGTCAAAGGAAACGTGCAGGAGCTTCTTCTCCTCTACCTTGTGGGTCCTTTGGACTCACACGTGGTAAAGTTAGCTGACTTGGCTGCAGGTGCCATTATCTAACGATCCATCTCAAAGGACCTCAAAATTTATTTATTTACTTATTTTGAGACAGAATCTCACTATATACCCCTGGCAGGCCTGAAACTAGCAGTGTAGACCAGGCTTGCCTGAATTGACACGGATCTGCCTGCCTCTGACTCCCTGGTACTTGGATTAAAGGTATGTGCCACCAATACCCACCAAACTCTAGGCGAGTAAGTAATAGAATCTCTTTATTTTTGAATGTATAATCATACGGTCATCAGAGTTTTTATTTTGGCATGCCCTAAAAAGCATGCCATAAAAACAGTTTATCCTGAAACAACTATATTATGGACTAGAGTATGCAGAAATTTTTATGATGACCTCAACTCCTACCTACACTTTTTATTTCCCAGAACTTGTCATTATAATAGAAGATCATTACCCCTATGGTTGCAACTGGGTTTCAGCTACGAAAAAAAATGAGCTTAAATAGTCAGGACTTAACCGAATCATTTGAGTCTGTGAGGTAGAGATGTTACCACTTCTATGTCTACATCCATGACCTGGAGGAACTCAGAGGCAAAAAAGTGCTAACAGGAATGGGGCCCTCAATCCTGCAAGTGAGCAGGAATTAAATTCTGCCAACTCGAATGAACCCTAAAACCTCAGAAAATAACTCAGGCACGTTGATCACTCCTTTTGAGACTCTGTCTAGGATAAACAGCTAAACTCACTCAGACTTCACAGAAGCTCAAAGTCTGTTCTTTTAACTGCCTGAGATCATCTGTTGTGGTAGCAACAGGAAACTAATATGGAATGGCAAGCCGCTCTCTTTACACTTCCCTGTCACTTAACAGACTCCACAAAGCCGAGAACGAGAATACTCATTTTATGACCACTGTGCTGCTTAAATCCTGCACCAGCTAAAGCAGATTCGCTAAGAGTTGTCTTAAGTTTTCGACCACATAGATGAAGTTAAAGGATTACAATAACATTAAGAACACCATCACTATGGGTTTAACTAGAGTGGATTTCCTGACAGTAAGGTAAAGTGAACTCAAAGAAGTAGGAACGAGAACCAGGAAGAGTAAGCAAGCAAAGTGTCACATACCAGTAAACCAAGATGAAGTGTTCAGGACTGCTAGAAGCTCCAACAATTCTGATGTAAAACCACGGGGACTTGAACAAGGATGGTGACTGTAGGAAGAATTGCGCTGAAGTAAAGACCAGAAATGGAGGGGAAAGGAAATGAAAGAAGCTGGAGAAACAGAAGAATGGTCATCTGCTAGTTTAAATCGCTGCAGAGCTAGCTATGTTCCAGGCTTCTAATTAGATGGACCCAAGGGGGACAGAGCACCTTCCGGTGCCCGCACTTAGGCTGAAACAGAAGCAGAAAGCAGCGAGAAAGTTCAGAAACTCCTCCCACCAACCCAATGGCAACTCGGCGCAGGGGATGAGAACAAGTCGGGGAAAATTAAGGAACAAGCACCCCGACCCGCTAGCTGGACGTTGCAATGGGGGATACCCCGGACCCGAAGGGCGAGACGCCTGCGGACGCCACACCCGCGCCAGACCGGAGCCTCGGAGGCGCTGCCCGACTGCACCCTGCTCGGCTCGGCGCAGCTCCACTGCCCCTTGACCGCTCGCCGCCGTGGGAGGGAACGGAGGGAGCCGGCTGCACGCTCACCTTCACCTCCGCCCCTCGCCGGTCCTCCGCGACGGCGGCCTGCCAGCCCTGCGCAGCCCAGGAGCCCAACTAGGACGGAAAGCCGCGAGGGTCCCGCCCCGCGCACGTCGGGGGACGCGATTGGACGGAAAGCCTCGAGGGTCCCACCCCGTGCTGGAAGGGGTGGGTAGCCGTGGCTCGCTGCCCGGCCCCCGGCCCCGGCCCCGGCCCCGGCGGTTTTCCAGGCTCGGGTTGCGCCCCAGGAACGCGAACAGAAAATCCGATTAGCGTCCTGCAGTCCCTACTAAAGCAGCTTCCTGCTGGATGCTGCGGTCCAGAGAGATGGCGGCGGCTCCGCCCACGCACGGGCACAACCCTGCGGAAGGGTAAGGAAGCCCACGGCTCAGCCTGGTTTTCACTCGACCTCTCCGCTGCCGGGCGCCGCGTTCCGGTCTCTTCTCACGCCCAGTCGTCCCTCCCCCTAGCGAGTGCGAGCCTCCTTTGCAGGACCCGAGCAGGGATTTGCACTCGAGTTTTACAGAGGCATTTTATTGTCTACCCTGTGTGCCAGCAAGAGAATAGCAGTCGCACAGATCCGGTTTGGCCTCGTCGCCTTCTTTAAGACTGAGATTTGGCCAACTCCCAGCCATCCCTCTGCCGCAAACTCTTGGAGTCTCCAGGGATGTCCACCCTTCCAATATTAGGGCTGGTCTGGAGTTTTTAATCAGCCCAAAAAGTAGCATTGTTTAATCCAGGCAAGTTCTAGAGAAAGATTATGAGGTTGATATAGTTTCACAGGTAAATGCATTTTTCATTTACCTCCTGAAATAAATTGTTTCAATTTTAATCTTATTTACACTGTTTCTTCCACTGTTTGGTTTTCATGGAAGGAAAAAATTATTTTTTTACACTCTGTTACTTAGTTATCCAGCACGGTTTTAGAAAATTATTTTCAATTACTACATTAGAAGCCGCGGTCTGTCTTTCCAAATTCCTTTTGACAGTAAAGTCTGCTGTGTGTCATTGAAAGATTTACAGTGAACAGACATAAGTTTTCTACAGAATTACTAATATGATTCATACTTGTACTGCTTGTTAGAGGTGTTACATAATCAAGTTGGACCACATCCCTAAGCTTGTCAGAGTGATTACGTGAGATTAATCTCTTTTTCCCCTCATGGCTGTAAGTGTTACATTCTGGGTGATGTTAAATTTTGCTTACAAGATAGAATTCTTAAACTGATTGAGCATCTCAGAAACCTTCATGGTACCTTTTTTTTTTAAGTTAAAAAAAATCTGACACCTCTTTAAAAGCTTATGAGTATTGAATGTTTGATGGTGGCAAAGAATTTAGGATCACACTTCGTTGTGGGGATTTAAGCCAGGCCTCTATTCGGGTCTCTACCACCGAGCTACATACATCAGCATCGCTTCGCGTGCGTCTTCCTGGTCTCGTTAGAAACAACCCCAGCACTCGGGAGGCAGAGGCAGGCAGATCTGTGTGAGTTCGAGACCAGCCTGGTCTACAAGAGCTAGTTCCAGGACAGGCTCCAAAACCACAGAGAAACCCTGTCTCGAAAAACCAAAAAAAAAAAAAAAAAAAAAAAAAAAAAAAATTAAATTTCAAAGTATGTAGCATTCAGATTAAACTTGAACAAGCTTGCATTTCTTCGCGCACGACAAAGAGATCTTGACTGGTGAGGAAGATGCTCCAAGCATTTGGAGCGTGGTTTACAGCAACAAGTTGTCTGAAGACCTAAAACTGATTACTGGTGGTGATTATAACTTCTTCAAGTTTCTATAAAAGCCATGTATTTGTAGCACTATGCAGCTCTTTCTCAGTAAACCACACATTTAAGAGACCTTTACAGGCATAAATGGATACAGCTGGCCTCAAAAATTATAAGAATATTAAAATTCTCATTTCTATCTTCATAGCTAGCTTACTGATAAGACTTGTGAATTTAATGTACTGTAATATATAGCGCTAGTCTGCGGGATAGATCTTTACTCTGAATTGTCCCCAAATGAGCAAGTTGAAGAAATACTTATTGAAATGAGAAGTATCAGCTCAGGACCCCCAGTGCCAACTTCTCAGCACAAAGGAGATGTATTTAACCCAGAGAGGCTAAGGGCAGAGGATGAGAGACAAACACACGAGGATATAGGGGACAAGGCAGGATGGGAAGGGAAGAAGGGAAATGTGGCAAGGGTATTTGTCCTGGACCAACAAAGGAGTGTCTGGATAGAGAGGAGAGAGATGTGGCTTAGAGGAGAATGGTGGTTTTAAAGGTACCAAGGGAATGATGAGGTGTTTAATTTTAATTAGGCATGTTTATTAGGTGAGCCAAAGGGGGCTTTTGATTGCTGGACTTCAATACTTTGATAGCTGGCCCTTGGTAGGCAGCCTCGGGAGGAGGAAGTGGCCAAGTAAGGGAGTAGATCCTGGGGTCTAGCTAGGAATGTGACCGAATGGAGGAGTGGGTGAGAAGGGCAAGGCCTGCCAGAGCCATACTTATGATGCTCAAGCTGTCCAGAGTCCCTTCGCTTATATTTTCCTATTTTTAATGAGAGGAGGTTGCATAGGCGTGGTTATTTTGAGAAACAGCCAATAGCAAACTAAAGTATGGTAGATACAAACAGATGATGTTAAAAGTTAACCGTGCTGTCTTACTGGGCCCTCCAAAAAAAAAAAAAAAAAGACCCTCCCTTCCAAGAGCACATGCACACTGTTTCACATATGGGCTCCCTTGAGCACCAGCGATACATTTTGATTGTCACTAATGATATTTATTTGTATGAAAGTCTGCCCCCCAAATCCTGGGGGAAGTGTTGACTTAACGGCGACCTTTTCACGTCTCAGACAAGTTCCTTATGGCTAAACTGAGAATTTAATTTTTACAGCTGAATGGAGAGGTAATTTACGTACCCCAAATCACCCCTTTAAAGCATATAAATAAATATTTAACTATATTTACAACTATATAGTCTGCATTAATTTGCCCTCTGTTCCTGCGGTAAGACACTGACCAATTCTGTTAGATCAAGATCCATGGAAGTAAATAAGTCCATGCCAATAAAATAGACCGAGCTGTACAGAAGCAGATTGTCCTTTGTCCAGAAGTCTGTTCTGTCCCCTGCGGTCTCAATGTTGCAAACACTGAAGGAGGTTATGTTTATCTTATCAGGTGCTTGCAGGTCCTCGCCTGCTGAAGCTGTCAGCAGCATGTCAACTTTCTTGTCTAGAGTTTCTCAGCTCACCTGAGGTTTCATTAGCTCATTACAAACCAAGTTGAGGAGAAGGGGCATATTTGGCTTGCGCTTCCACATCACAGTTTATGAGTAAGAGAAGCCCAGGCCCCAACTGAAGCAGAGACCATGGAAGAACGCTGCTGCTTACTGGCTTGCTTCCCACGGCTTGCTCAGCCTGTTTTCTTAGCTCAGGACTAGAAAGGCACACCACATCCATCAGGAAAAGGGCCCGCAGACACGTCCACATGCCAATCTGGTGGCGGCAGTTCCCCAACGGAGGGTCCTTCCTCCCAGGTGACTCTAGTTTGTGTCGAGCTGGGGAAACTAGCCCACACACAGTCATAATGTGATTTTTTACAGCATTTTGTCATTCCCCCAAAGAAAGAGCATTAACTGTTGCTCGGTATCCAGCCCTCCCCACAATCTCCCAGCCCTGTGTAACCAGTCTGCACTCTCTGTCACTGTGGATTTACCTGATCCAGGCACTCGGTATGAATCCTACATTATTTGACCTTTTGGAACTGGAATTCTTTTTCTTACATTGCTCAGATGCATCTGTGTTTTAGTCTATAACAGCATTTCTTTATTTTAACACGTCAAATAATACTACATTGTATGGATGAATATACCATATTTTGTTTACCCATTCATCAGGCGAAAGTTACCTTCCTTTGATTTTCTGGGTGTGTGTTCATGTGTGTGCAGGTGCGAGTGTCAGAGAAGAACCTTAGCGTGTTCCTTGGTGCTGTCTACCCTTTTCTCTTCTTTTTAGATAGACTCTCTTATTGTCCTGGAACTCTCCATGTAGGCGACACTAGCAAGTCCCAGTGATCTTCCTTGTCTCCACTTGCCTTTCCAGTCCCAGGTTACAGGTGTGTACCACTATACCTTTCTCTCTCTCTCTTTTTTAGCTGGTTTCTGGGGTTCCATCTTGGTCCTCATGCTTGTAAGTCAAGCTCTCTCTTGACCAAACTATCTCTCCAACTTTTTCTCTTAAGATAGGGTCTTGTGTAGCCCAGGCTTGCCTTGAACTGACAAAGCAGTTGACGATGTCTTGAAACCTTTTTGCCCCATCCATTTCTGCTTCCCAAGTGCCACCATGCCAACCATCCTTTTATTTTTAAGAATAATCCTACTACACACATACAGGTTTTATGTGAATTTATGTTTTCAGTTGCTATGGGTTTATCTTAAGAGTAGAATCGTATTATCTTAATCCTATATTTAATACTTTCTCTCACTTTTTTTTTTTGAGTGGGGGTTGTGACAGGGGTTTCTTTGCATAGTTCTGGCTGTCCTGGAACTCACACTCTAAACCAGGCTGGTCTCTAACTCAGAGATCCGGCTGCCCCTGCCTCTCAAATGCTGAGATTAAAAGTATGCACCACCACCACCCAGCGTTTTCTGCAGAGGATCTTTCTGCTGTTGGGAACTTTGCAGAAGCTCAAGATAGTGCAAGATATCACAATGGAAAGGCTGAACACCATAGCAGAAAGAGCTTCCCTTGAAAGCACTCCCTGGAGACTTTGCTAGCTCATTCATCTATGACATGCCGTGAACAAAAGAACCAGGTTTGCCTTTGCGACAGGTGAAATTTGAGGGACACATTCAGATCATAGAAATATTATTCTTTCATGCACCTTAAACGATTTATACCTTCTCTAAGTCATCATTTTTCATAATTGCCTTTAAAGAAACTAAAATTGTAGTTTTTAATTATCCAGTACTTCTCTAAAACTTTCTAGTAAAGATTCTTACATCAGTCACAAGATGAGATAGAGTCACCTCTAAAGTAGCTTTCTTTTTAAAAATATTTTTAAATAATTTATTTTATGTGTATGAGTGTTTTGTGTCTGCATACATGTATGTGAACCATGTTTTTCTGGTGGCCACACAGGTCAGAAGCGGAATCCTTTGAAACTGGAGTTACAAATTGTTGCAAACCATCATATAGGTGCTGGAAACTGAGTCAGGGTTCTCGGCATGAGCACATAACCACTGAGCCGTCTCTCCAGCCTCCAGTTATACAACTTTAAAACAATGTAAAGGGCGGGCTAGATGGTTCAGCGGGTGAAGAGATGTTCTTGCTGCCAAGACTGAGATAACAGAAGGAAAGAAATTCTGTGTGACAGACTTCCTTAGGAGATGAGACACACACACACACACACACAAACTTATTCACTATAGATATGTAACCCACAACAGACCAAAGTACAAACACTATCACAGTCCAACTTAACTGCATGAATCCTCTTTTGAATGAAGGGAGAGGCGGAGTTCAGCAGGCAAGGGACACAGAGCATGATTAATAGGATTATTAGGCTTATACCTAATAATAAAATAATAAATAATAAAGGTCCTACCATTCCCGTTATCAGGGTGGTAATTCATGATGAGCCGCTGAAAGGGGATTCGAACCAGCCCTGTCTAGCTGATTGGGTTTGCACCCTTTGTCTTAATCTCTTCCTGACTAAGCTCAGACTCTCTTTGATTGCTCCTGTATGGTTCGTGTAGAAGTAGTACTGTTCTCCCAGGGCTACACAAAGTTCTCCTTGTTGCAGGAAGGGAAAGTCTAATCCTGTCCTGTTTTGTCGAGCCTCCTCTGCCAAAGAATTGAGAAAGGAAGTTAGATGGCTCTTGGATTTTTTTAGGGTTGCCCAGTCAGGGTCGATCTGACTCCCCAGAGCCTGGGAATTTAGCTCCCCCTTGGTGAGGACTTTGGTCCATACAGCAGCTACTCCTGCCATTCTGAGACTTACTAGTAAGGGGACTAGAATGGGTGCAGCCCCGGGCCTGCGGTGAGAGGAGGGATGGTTGAGATACTCCTCTCCCCTTCACCAGAATAAGAGTACCCTTGGGGAAGGAGTTTGACCAAGAAGCAGAGCTGGGCAGATGGTGACACAAAGGGTCTGTATAGGGAGTAAGCCCCGAGGAGCAAGCAAACCGAGAGCCCTTGGGCAGTTCCAAGGGAGTGTGGAGTTTCCGGTACCCTGGGCTGCAGTTTATGGGTTCTGTTACAGCGTCTCTGGTACCAGGAGTGTTCCATATGATAAGTGGGAGAGTGGAAGCAAGGCCCTTGACCCCCTGTGCCACCAAGGGTCGTTTTGACTGTGGCTATCTTGAGTGATAAACTAATTTCTTATATGATGTGTCTCAACCCCCATCTTTGCTGTATAACCTATCCCAATAGGGGGAGGTCTGGGGTCAAGACGCAGTCAACAGTCCTCTACAAGGCTGGGAGAGGAAGACTTTCAAAGGTTGTATGCATATTCTAGAATGAGAAGGACTTCAGAGCTTTCCTGGTCAATCTGGCTAGGAACTGGAGCTTGGGTCGTTTTCCTTCCTCATTGTGGGGTTGTAGGGTCTAAAACCTCGTCCCCATCCTGAATAGGGTTCAGTATTTAGTTAGGGTTAATAGATTTTTTTTTTAATTTTATTGATTTTTATTGAGCTCTACATTTTTCTCTGCTCCCCTCTCTATCTCTCCCCTCCCCATCACCCTCTCCCAAGGTCCCATGCTCCCAATTTACTCAAGAGATCTTGTCTTTTTCTACTTCCCATGTAGATTAGATCTATGTATGTTTCTCTTAGGGTCCTCATTGTTGTCTAGGTTCTCTGGGATTGTGATTTGTAGGCTGGTTTTCTTTGCTTTATGTTTAAAAACCACTGTGAATGAGTACATGTGATAATTGTCTTTTTTGGGTCTGGGTTACCACACTCAAAATAATGTTTTCTTAGCTCCATCCATTTGCAAAATTCAAGATGTCATTATTTTTTTTCTGCTGTGTAGTACTCCATTGGGTAAATGTACCACATTTTTCTTATCTATTCTTCAGTCGAGGGGCATTTAGGTTGTTTCCAGGTTCTGGCTATGACAAACAAAGTTGCTATGAACATAGTTGAGCACATGTCCTTGTGGCACTATTGAGCATCCTTTGGATATATATCCAAAAGTGGTATTACTGGGTCTTGAGAAAGGTTGTTTCCTAATTTTATGAGAAATCGCCACACTGACATTCAAAGGGGCTATTCCAGCTTGCACGCCCACCAGCAATACAGAAGTGCTCCCTTTAGCCCACAACCTCTCCAGCATAAGTTGTCATCAGTGTTTCTGATGATCAATGAGTTTTGGGATTCATTTCACCTGTGGGGGAAATTTTTGAATGGTGAAAAGTGTCCCATAATTTTTCCAGTCCCAGATGTACATCTGAGATTGCTAGCAGCACTGCCTGCTATCAGAACATGGCTGAACCATACATAACCACCACAGCCTTTGGCACAGGCCCCCAGTTCCCCAGTCTTGCCTCAGGGCTGAGGCTTCATCATTCTCTGGTGGGGTCGGGACTGTGGACTCCACCCCGGCTAGCTCCGAAGCCTGGTGGCTTGCCTGGTCCTGGCGCTGAGACAGTTGTGGGAGTCGTCCTATGCATGAGCTTGACCAGCACTGTGGTTGCCCTCTGAGTACAGGCACCATGGGCTGGGAGGGGCTACAGACTGAGGCTGGCCAATCAGAAAACTGAAACCCCCACATTTAAGACATGCTGGGGTTTGACTAAACTTGTCCTGACAAGTCCAAAAATGCCACAGCCAATCAAATTTAGTTGCTGCTTGTTTAGTCAATCGGAGATAACCTAACTATTTTTACCCTGACTGTGTATAAAAGGAGCCTGCAAGCTTCTCTTGCCAGTTAGTTATGTGACTGACCCCAGCGTGCTGTTAGTTTTTGGGAAATAAATTCTCCTGTTTTTGCAGACATGAGTGGTGGCCTTTGTGGGGTGACTTGTAGCCTTTATCACGTCCGAAGTCCCTATGTCCTCCCCACTACCCAGGCAGTGGGTAAACCATTATACACAGTCATTTGTTTCAGATTTAACTCCACCACCTGTCAGCCAGATTGGTATCTCTCCCTCCTAAGGAGAAAGTCTTTGTCCCTATCTTTTCCTTTACTCATGGCCCATGTGTCTTACATCCCTAGGGGGAGTGGTAATAATTGGCTTTTCCTTCTGGGCAGGCATGGAATGAATATTTAACCAGGTTGGTCTCCACAGGACAGGGCCCACAGCTGTAATTGTGATAACCATGCATATACCTAAGCCCCCGAGACTTGGAGGAGTCTTCCAACCTAGTAAAACACAGAGATCCTTGTGGAACATGGAGGGCCCATATGTGGTAACCATGGCTACCATAGTTTCATCCATAGTGCATGATAGGACCCATAATAATGAAACTGGAATATGTGGGTTGTTGGCACGTTATCAGTCCATCAGAGAGAATAGGAAAGTCAAGGAGAAATGAGTCTCCTGGGCATGGGGGATACAGTCTATCTTTTGTCTTCACCCTCTTTGGGTCATCTGTCTCAGACAAGCCTTTTAGGTGGGAGCGGTGCACCCAGGATTTGATTCCCTCTACTTTCACTGCTGACAGGGTAGTCAGGAGAACAGTGTGGGGTCCCTTCCAGCGAGGCCACAAAGATTCCTTTTGGTGACATTTGACCCAAACAGGGTCTTCTGGTTTGTGTCTGTGAGGTTTGGGGGCATAGTTCAGATATGTACTAGGCGCTGGGCGGTGGTGGCGCACGCCTTTAATCCCAGCACTTGGGAGGCAGAGGCAGGTGGATCTCTGTGAGTTCGAGACCAGCCTGGTCTACAAGAGCTAGTTCCAGGACAGGCTCCAAAACCACAGAGAAACCCTGTCTCGAAAAAAGCAAAAAACAAAACAAAACAAAACAGATATGTACTAGAGCAGAGGGAACAACCCATTTGGGGTTTGTTGCAGGGCCTGCACAGACATAAGCTAGATATTTCCGCTAAAACCTCAGAGCTGATCTTAGGCAGAGAGGAGGAGACCTACCAAACATAATCTCATGTGGGGTCTGTTCTTGAGTATAGGGGGTATTCCTAACACTAAGGAGGGTCAAGGGGAGGAGGGCCATCCAGCACTCGCCAGTCTCAAGGGTTAAGTTAGTCAAGGTCTCTCTTAGAGTCTGATTCACCCTGTCTATCTGTCCTGAACTCTGGGGATGGTATGTACAATGAAGTTTCCAATTAATCCCCCAAACCTAGATAGTCCCTGGATCACCTGAGATACAAAACTCGCCCATTGTCTGTGCTGGTGCAGAGGGGACTCCAAGCCTAGGGATGATCTCTAGCAGCTTCTTTGCCACTATGGGCTCCATCTCTCCTTTCGTTGGAAAGGCTTCTGTCCAGCCCCAGAAGATGTCCACCATACTAGTAGGTACCTATGTCCATAGTGCCCAGGCCTCACCTCAGTGAAGTCTATTCCAAAACGATGCCTGGCACCATACCTCTTTCCTGTTTGCTGGGTTCCTGATGATGGCATAGGACAGAGGTGGTGGCCTGGCAGGAACTGGAAACAAGGTCTTGAAGCATACGATTGAGGGAGGGATGAATAATGTTGCCTTACCAGGATGGGTGCACTCATAAAGCTGTTTGATTGAAGTCCTTCCCAGGGCCCAGGGTAGATTATATGTCCATCCACAGAGTACCATCCCTGTTTAATTAACCTATGAGGCAGACCTTGGAAAAAGTCACCATCCCAGGTTAAATAAATGGGTATCTCTGGGAGGCTGGGTGCTGGTAGCAGGAACATTGCCAGTGTCCGAGGTCCCTGAGCTGCTGCCCTCAGTGCTTGGTCTGCTTTGTGGTTTCCGAAAGCCTCAGTTGGTTCCTTCCCCCACTGATGTCCGGGGCAGTGAATTACTGAGACCTGCCTTGGGAGGCAATGAGCTTTCAGGAGACCAGGAACCTCTTGTTTGTTTGTGATCACTTCAGTGGTAAGGCCTCTTTCCCTTTAAATAGCCCCATGCACTTGTAGTGTGGTAAAAGCATATAGTAAAAATATTGACTCTCTTTCCTGTACCCAACCTTAGGGCTGCGGTAAGTGCCACAATTCAGCCTTTGGGGCAGAGGTGCCTGGTGGAAGGGGTTCCACCCACAGTGTTTCCTTCAGGGTGCACATCACAGCCCCTGCCAGCCTCTGGCCCCCTTTTATAAAGCTGCTGCCATCCGTATACATTTCCAGATCCAGGAGAGCAACCAGACATCAATCAGGTCAGGTCTGATGTTCTGGAAGCTTGATATTATGTCCATACAGTAATGAAGGAGTTCTCCCTCCCTCCTGGGCACCATGGAGGCTGGATTGAGTATGAAATGGTTGGGGAAAGGTTTGTTTAGCCGACAGGGTCAGTGGAACATTTGATACCCATCTTTCGGGAATTTGGCGGGGGAGGGGGGCCCTCAAGAGGCTCTTCACTGCATGTGGAGCTCTGATGATCAGGTTCTGTCCCACAGTTAAGTCGTCTGAGTCCTTAACAGGCAGGGCCACTGCTGCCGTAATTCTCAAGCAGGCTGGCCATCCAGCCCTGACAGGATCCAGTTTTGCAGATAAACATGCCATCGGGGAATGCCATGGCCCAAGTTTCTGAGTGAGCACCCCTTTAGCAACTCCTGATTTTTCATCCACAAAGAGACAAAAAGGCTTAGTTATGTCTGGCAGAGTTAGGACCTGCAACAAGATCAAGGCCTGTTTGATGTCTGTGCAAGCCTTAGCCTCAACCTCAGTCCAAGGCAGTTTACCCTCTGGGCCTTTGGTGGCCTCACAGAGCGTCTTGGCCATTTCAGCAAACCTGGAGATCAGTAATCGCTAGTACCCCACACTTCCCAGAAACTATTGCACTTCTCTCTTGGTGAGGGTGGTTGAGATCCCCAAAATGGCTTGTTTGTGGGAGGTGAACCCCCCCAAATCCCAGACGAGCCCCCAGATGTTAGGGTCCAAGAATCCAGGAATAATACACCACAAAAGACAGTTTTCAAGAAAGCCAAAAATTTATGTGGAAAAAGTGATATATCAGGGAGGCAGCATGTTTCAGGCTCCATACCACATCACTTATATAACCCAGAAAAGTCTTTCAAGCAATATGAGAATGACATTGTGGCTACATTCTATTTTTCAAGTGAATGAATACAAGAAAACAGCATGTTTTCCTTACATGATTAAACATTTTACATATTACAGGTGAAAACAAGTTGTCCTAAGAACACACATATATTCATGTCTAAGCACCTTGTTACAGATTAACAGAGTGTGATCAAGCAAGGTATTTTTCTCAGCCAGTTCTTTTGCTGGCAGTCTGAACCAGTCATTTTATTACTCATCTCAAAAGGTAATCTCATCAGAAATCTTAGAAGAATCACAAATATAAACTTACATATGAAAAATAGTCAGCTCTACTTTAAATCTTTAGGATACATGCCCACCCATCAACAGTGAGGTTGAGGGTAGAAATGGGTACAAGGAATTAATGATCACACTTGGTCACCAGCTCATCCTAGCAAGAAAAGCACATCAGCTCATCATAATTGGACTACTTTGTTTTTGCTCCTTGACCTTAACGAGTTCCTCATTCAACCCTGTGTCCTTCTAAAACTTCAGATTGTCTTCTTGGGTTTTTCACCTTGATACTATTTGGCAAAGACAACTTAGTCTAACCTTGTTATTTTCAAAGCCTTATTTCAGATATGATGCACTGCCAAGCCTGTGAACACATCTAACCTTAAGATCAAAAAAGTTTAAACTAGTTGGGCTACTGGAACTCAATTGTTTTTCTCAGTCATTAACCTAAGCCATAGTTTGTATGGTTTCTCAATAGAAACTCATGTGGCAGGGTGGTGCACGCCTTTAATCCCAGAACTCAAGACGCAGAGGCAGGTGGATCTCTGTGACTTCGAGGTCAACCTGGTCTACAAAGCAAGTTCCAGGACAGCCAGGGCTGTTACACAGAGCCTGTCTTAAAAAACAAAAACAAAATCAAAAAAGAATGAGAGAAACTCATTTCTCATTTGTTTTAGCTGTGTGACACTTCCTTATTTTATTTTTTATCCTCTGCAGCCTCTGCTTTATCAGAACCAGGAGCAACATTTTACCCTACCTTTACCTATGTTAGTTTTCCCTCTATCATAATTCCTTACTATATTTATTAAAAACAGTCCATCGTCAAAATCCTATTTAAACTAACACTATTACTGTATAAAATCATTGCTTCAGTTAAACAGTACATCTTAGGAGGAAATCATCTTCACAATAATCTATACCTAAAAATGCCCAGCAGAACAGATTATTTTCAAGATGTGATGAGACTGCAATAAGGGCAGTGGGGATCTCCCCGTGCCCATTCATACTGTGCCAGATATCAGAGAAAAATGGCAGTGGCGATCATGTAAAGAAAGACACAGCGAGAGACCCTGTGTGGCTGAGGCTTTCAGGCCGAGATTTACCCACCGGAGTTTTGTTTTCTGGTGGGCTGATCCCCTGAGGTCAGTTGTCATCTGCTGCTTGTCTGACATGGCCATGGGCACTGTTGACAGGTAGAATCTAACAGTAACAGTGTAATAAAAATGTTCTGGTTTTTGTTTTTTTCAAGACAAGATTTCTCTGTGTAACAGTCCTAGCTGTCCTGGAACTTGCTCTGTAGACCAGGCTGGCCTTGAACTTACAGAGATCCACCTGACTCTGCCTCCTAGGTGCTGGGATTAAATGTGTGCACACTACCACCTGGCAATAAAAATGTTTTTAAGCAATGCAAAACACAAATATTTAAAATTTTCCTTTAGCAAGTATCCATATTCTTGATGTTATTTATGATTTGAATGTTGCATTGGCTAAAGTATAGAAAACCATTTCTATAGAGCTTTAGAGCTGCATTGCTTATTATAGCTTTTTTTTTCTTGACAGTGTCTGTGTTACAAGGCAGAGGTGCACAGGCATGGTGTAATGTCTGTACTCACATCATAACATCAGAGTCTGTTCCACATTTGTGGGCTCCACTCTTGTTTTCCCTTGGTGTACCATGTCAAGTTCATCTGTGATGTGTTCTATCATGTGAGGGGCTTGATTATTTGGGAATTTCACATACAACACACCAATCACGCTCACTTCCCAGTCCTCCCAGGTCTCTCTCCTTACCCTTGTGACCTCACCACTAAAAAGTCCAATTCGTTTTGCCCATATACTCACTGGAGCATGGCCACTCTCCCAGTGACCAGCTGCTTAAAGAAAACTGAGTTGTGTTCCTCCCACCAGAAGCCGTCCTGATTCCTATCACAATGTTCAAGCATTCTCTCCAGTGACTTCCTGTCGAGGCTGGTTTTTCTTTTGGGGTGGCAGAGGTCAGCACTGTGAATCTGAAGTCATCAGTACCACTGCAAAGCAGCTTCCTTGTCCTTTACATTCAGGGGAGCACAGATCATGGACTTCCGCACGTTTCTGGCTGCAGCACAGACCACAGACATCCACATGGCCTCTGGAGTCGGCCTATGCTTTGGACCACAGACATCAACCCACCAACGTGGCCTCGGGAGCAACACAAACCATGGATACATCAACATGGTCTCCCGTGGCAGATCAGACCACGGACATCAATATGGCCCCCAGTCACAGCACGGACCACAGATACCCTCATGGCCCTCGGTGGCAATATTGACCATGGACCCCACATGCCCTCAGGTGGCAGCATAGGTCATTCATAGCAACATGGTCTCCCTCAGACACCAACACAGCTTCAGGTGCAGCACAGCCCCAGCTCCAGGGACTCAGTGGGACTATGTCACCATTAAGCAATTTGTAACATGCTGCTCACAGAACCTATTTCAGTGCAGGACCTCCCGAAAGACCCAGAGTTAGTGCTGTCAGCCTGAACCAGGCATCCGGTTCTTAAAGGAGCCTCGTAGTTTTTGCTGCTAATGCTGAGTCAGAAAGCCTTCTCTTAAAGGAATCACACCTCTGCTTGTCTCTAGCAAACAGAGAAGACCTGAGAAAACGCTGCTACCAAGAAGCTGTGCTTAACTCTGTTCTTTTTTGTCTAGAATTCCTTTCCAACTCTCTTGGGTTTTATGTGGATGTGGTTGGCCCACATTGGCACCATTTGTAAGCAGAGATTGCTCATCCATTTCCTGGCCACTCAGACCCAAATAATCACACAGAAACTATATTCATTAAAACACTGCTTAGCCAATATCTTAGACATATTCCTAGCTAGCTCTAACATCTTAAGTTAACCCATTTCTATTAACCTATGTATCACCATGAGGCTGTGGCCTACTGGTAAGTTTCCAGTGTCCTCCTTCAGCAGCTACATGGCGCCTCTTGACTCGGCCTACTCTCTTCTCTGTTGGGATTTCCTGCCTCTCTACTAAGCCATTCACCAATGCAGCTTTATTCATTATCCAATAAAATTAACACATATTCGGAAAGGACATCCCACATAGAAAGCTCCAGTCTGCTACAGCACCCTGCCAGCCCTACTCAGCATCCACATGTTCTCCCATCAACCACAGCCTTCTCCACCTGTCACCACCATCCCTTCTCTATTTCACCTCTCTCCACTTCGAACATAGATGCTCTTTTCCTCCATCTTTCCCATCTCTCCACTGAATATTCATTCATTGTCGTAGCACTGAAAACTGCAGTATGTCCTACAGTGTGTGTGTGTGTGTGTGTGTGTGTGTGTGTGTATATATATATATATATAAACTACAGTGTGTCCTATAGTATATATATAAACTACAGTGTGTATATATATATACATACACACATATATAGACTGCAGTGTGTCCTACAGTATATATAATATACATATATATTTCAGTGTGTCCTACAGGATATATATATATATATATATACACACACACATATATATATATATACACACACACACATATATATATAAACTGCAGTGTATTCTACAGTATATATTTTATATATATATACACACTGCAGTATGTCCTACTGTGTGTGTGTGTGTGTGTGTGTGTGTGTGTGTCCCAAACAGCTTTACATACATACTCATTACAACAAGTCAATAGTCTGGTTCAAGATTTCTGGTTTCCAGAGCACCATAAACACTGGACCATTGCTGAGACTCGTCTTGGATACCCTGCTGTCGTCCAAAGTCAGGGTGATCTTGTAGCTAGTCAGTGTGTCCAGGAACACTGTGAGGGACAATGTGGCCAGAATCCCTGAGTGTCCCAGGCCACTGCACAACTCCCTGCCCTCCATGCCAGCTTCCACAGAGTGTGACCTGTGTGTTTGCAGCCTGTGGGCAGTGCCTCAGCCCTGGGCTCCCCTTCTTCCAGGAGGGAGAGCAGCAGCAGTGACTCCACGCTTCAGGCAGGCCCTAGGGCTGAAGACCAGGCTATTCAGTGATGCCAGGCTCTGTGTCCACTCCGGCCATGCTCCCACATGGCTCATGCACCCTTCTTCACTGGAGTTTTCCACTCTTCCCTAAGGGCACAGCTCAGCTCCACCATCTTTCCTTCTCATTCTGTGAGTTCGTCTTTATGAAAGCATCTTCCCATAGGACCTGCTGGTTTTAGCTGTTCAGGCGATACCCCTGGAGCTTCCATGTGTCTGTTAGGATCCTCTGAGCTGCTCCAAAGTCACACTGTGAGTTGGCAGCCCCTGCCACCTTCAAACATAGCCATGCTTGAGATGGTGCAGCGAGGCTCTGGGCATGCCGTGTGGCTCCATGGTTATGATTTTAAACAAGCTCTTAGTGTTTGTAAAGTTAGTTTCCTTTCTTTTTATCCACTTTCTTCTTTCCCTCCCTCCTTCCCTCTTCCCTTTCTTTCTCTGTTGGTAAAGATTGAACCCAGGTCCTCACAGAGGCAAAGTGAGCATTCTCCCTTCTCCCTCCCCTGCGGAGGGAAGCTGCAGCCTCATCTCTGTTAGAGCACAGGGGGGGTCACCTGTGATTTCTTCCACATGCCACTTCCTGCCCTGCTTTAACTCTGATCACACGACCTACGCCTTTGTAATGCCCTCTCTCATCTAATGTTAGTAGGAAGTGCTCAGTAGTTTTTTTTTTTTCTCTCTGAATTTATAAAAGCTTCAAAATTGTCTCTGATTTATTTTATTTTATTTACTTTGGGCCAAAATAAGGCCCCTTTGCACTCAGCAGGTATAGAGCAAGGGCTCTCAACCCTCTTAATGCTGCAGTCCTTTGATACAGTCCCTCATGTTACAGTGACCCCAACTATAAAATTAATTTCATTGTGTAGGCAGAAGTTTCTGTCTTGCCTGGTCCTGCAGTTGTTTAGTCCCAATAAAACACACAAAGGTTTATAGTAATTACAAACTGATTGGACTGTTAGTTCAGGCTTATTAACTAGCTCTTACAACTTAAATTAACCCATAATTCTTGTTTATGATGTTAGCCACGTGGCATGGCACCTTTTATCAGTGAGGCATTCTCATCTTGCTTTGCATCCTTTGCATCTGACTGGTGACTGCAGACTGAGCCTTTCCTCTTCCCAGAATTCTCCTGGGCTGCTCATTCTGCCTTGTGTGGATTGTGTTTGAGGGTTCTCTTTTGTTCCATTGGACTACATATTTATTCTTGTTCAGGGACCATGTTGTCCTTGTTACCATGACTTTGTAATATACCTTGAGGTATTGAATGGTAATTCCACCAGCACTGTTCTTTTTGCTCAGAATTGTTTTGATATCCCAGGTCTTTTGTAGTTCCATAAAAATCACAACAATGACAGCGTGGCATAGTAACCCATAGGGTAAAGTGGTGGCACACAAACGTACCATGACCATAACCAAAAGCTCAATGGTTGTTCTTAGGACCCTGCAGACCCTCTCAACAAGAGGGAAAACTTGCCTGGTACTGGAAAGCTAGCCAACTATATTCCAGGCTAATGAGGTCATGATTTATGGAGTACTTTCAACCTCCACTTTGCTAAACCAGCATTATCCCTAACTACATTCTAAATATTTGTCCGTATACCTATGGGTAAGTATAGCATGAGTTCTAATAGCGCTTAATAATAAAAGCCCAGAGTCAGATATTAGGGAAAATGCTGAGAGATCAAAGAGACAAAGGAACAAAACCACAGCCACCTTACCTTCAACTTCTCAGCCTAAAGGGACTGGGTTCCTGTGTCCTCCTGCCTTATCACTTCCTCTCTCCTCCCAGCTACATCACTTCCTGTCTGTCTGTACAGACCTCCAGACCTCTATGGTTAGCTAGTGGCTAGCTCCACCCTCTGAACTTCAGGCAAGCTTTATTTGTATAAACAAGTTATCAATACATTTCCTTTTTTTGTCTAAAAACTTAAAAAGGTTATAACTAATATACGAAAAACCTTATACAAGAAGTACAATGAGGCCGGGCGGTGGTGGCGCACGCCTTTAATCCCAGCACTCGGGAGGCAGAGGCAGGCGGATCTCTGTGAGTTCGAGGCCAGCCTGGTTGGTCTACAAGAGCTAGTTCCAGGACAGGAACCAAAAAGCTACAGAGAAACCCTGTCTCGAAAAATCCAAAAAAAAAAAAAAAGAGAGAAGAAGTACAATGACTATATACAATATATACAGGCAATAAATACATCAATCATGTCTAGTCTATTAACAATTGACAAATTCAGAGAAAATATTTTATATCTAGCCTATCTTGGTGAAATGAAAAAATTGTACCTAATACACTTTCTATTCTAAGTTGTATTTCCAAAACTATCTTTTTATGTCTCTCAACTTTATACACTTTATATTTCTTTGATGAATTTATCTGGTAACAAGGAAAACTATAAATAAAACTATACAGTCTTCAACTCCATCAGAGACCAAGAAAGAAATAATATTACTTGAGTAAACAGGAAGTTTAAGTAAGCAACTTCCAAAAAATGTGAGAAATACAGAAACAGCTGACTGAACAGTCGCCAAGGTTCATCTGCAACATTGGGGCATCTATCTTCAGCCTATAGGCCTAGCATCTCTGTCAAACTTTCCTGTGAAGCAGGATATTCTGAAGGGCTGTTCTACGTTGTTTTGGCAAAGTTTGGCAGTCCTTTCCTTTGTGTTCTGCTTGTCCTATATTTACAGCACACTGTCAGCAGTCAAGGCAAGAGCACTTTCTTACCCAGTGGCTAACCTTTGCCACAAAGAAAGAAAACTCCATGTGGTGTTTCTTTGATGCCCATCATCTTCTCTGAAGTAGGCTGGTGCTGCCAGGAGCAGACATGTCTCATTGTGATATATATAAAAATAACATTTAAAACATCTTACATGCCATGTTCTGTAGATCTCTGAAGTGTTTCAAGACAACCTGTCTATCTAAAATATAACTGTTTGACCTTGGAAACATACCTAATATGGCTACAAGTTCAATTGTAATAGGTATTACATTAATTGATAACCTGCATTTCCTTATTATCCTAAATAGCTGGTAATAATAACTTTCAAGGGCTGGAAATTTGCATTACATTGTTAAATGACTTGCATAGGTACCATGCCTTGAATAAGATTAGAAATGTATATATAGTATGTTCTAACAAAAATAATCTCAACTTTATGTCAATATACAAAAAAATAAAAGCCAATATGTAAAATATTTAAAACTAGTAGTTGCTTTTTTTTTGGTTTAAAAGTAGATTCGGTAATCTACCTTTTAATCATATTTCTATACCTCTGCTTATATCTTTTCAGAGTAGATTCGATAATCTATCTTATATGCTATCATTTCTATATCCTTTTGAAGAACCTTGACTCTAATTTCCTTTGTTTAGCTTTTTTCCAGACCATTACCATTAACAACTTGTAAACACCCCCCCCCAAACAATGACAAATATCCATAATTCATTGAATGACCAAAACCGACCCGCCTCACCTCTTGGGATTGTGGGTGCCGTATTCTTAAATTAATTTCCTGCTGTCTTGGGCGACGGCATCTTTAGGGGACCCTGGAAAGAAAGATTTGGGTTGACTGTCAAGTCCTGGGGGAGGTAGCCATATCATTTGTTTTCTAGTCTCTGCGTAATGGGAAAGTGCAAGGCTTGTCTCAAGCCCTGGCTAGTGCAGTCTGTTTGGCTGGATCATCTCCGCTAGCCACCTCAAAACTGTCCTGAGCAGTTTGTAGTACAAAGTTGATCTTTAGGTGGTGTTTTTGTGCTTGGTGGTAGAATAGTTTTGGTGGAATCATCATTGTTGAGGCCCCACCCTCCTTTTGGAGACTTCAAATGTCACTGTTAGGCATGGTTTTGGTTGACTACAAAGAACTTAAACATTTTAATGTCATGTGCAGCAGATATCAAACAGACTGAAGGATCAGTTTTTGTTATGTCCATCCCGAATACAGAAACTTAATTCTGAGTTATCTGAAATCAGGTACAGGAACCTAGAGGAAGCCTTTTTCTAGAATTAGCTAGTACTCTATATGACCATTAATATGATAAAATATTAAAATATATATTTTTTAATCTTATAAATTGTTAATAATATTTATGACTCAAGAAAAGCTCAAAATAGAATGAAAGAATTATGAGATTAGTAGCAATATAATAGTCCTTTAATTTTATTTTTCTTCTGTTCCATATCAGGTACATGTAATCCTCACCCCCATTAAGAAAACTTCTCTTTGCAACAGATGGTGACCATCACAGAAAATCACACTCAATCAAAATGCAGAGCTGTGAAGCCCAGTCCCACCTGATACATCTGCAACACAACCCCGCACCTAAGGCTCTGGGATAACTATGGAAGAGGGGGCAGAAAGACAGTAAGAAAAAGAGTACCAGGAAGTTTACCGTGAGTTTGTGTCTCCTAGGAGTGTCAGAAGCTACACCCTAGAAGTCTCCGCAACATGACTGCCTAAACATGACCACAACAAGGATGGCATGAATGGACATGCTGGCATGGATAGGGAAAGGCCCAAAAGGCCTCAGATGTACATAAAATCCTATGGGCAGGTAAGGAATGCCGAGACGGGGGGGAATACTCTTTCCTAGGGAAGAGCACACCAATTGCTTATCCAATACTAAGTGGTCAGCCCTGAAAAACATATATACAAGTAACATTATTTAGACTGGGCAAGTTTTATGCATTTAGGGGTATATGTTAAACAATTAATTTTAATAAGAGGCTACAAATTTGAAAGAGAGCAAGGTAAAATACATGAGATGATTTGAAGGGAGGAAAGAAAAGGGGGAAAATTATATAATTATAATCTCAAAAAATAATTTTTAATATGTAAACCTGGAAACACAACCTTCCCCATTTTGAAAAATAAGACAAGAAAAATTCAAAAGAGTTTAAATTTTCTGCTGTGTTGACAGAATTTAGAACCCAGATTTCCTGCCTGTCAGACCTGGCTGGTGTGCTCCACTGTCTTTCAAGATTACTTTTGGCAACCGGAAGTCACTGTAGATTTGTAAGGCAGAAAGTGCTGTAAAAACTCCAACTGTGAGCAGGGTTGTGGTGACTTGGGCCTGTAACCCAGCACTCAGGAGGCTGAGGAGGAAGAATTGAATCTAAGGTGAGCCTAGGCTACATAGTGGGACCCTGTCTCAGAAAAAAAAAAAAAAAAGCAATGGGTTAGATTTTTTTCCCATTTGCTATGGCAGATATGCATCAGAAATAAGGGGAAAAATAATTATTTTAGTTCATGGTTTCAGTGCATAGTCATCTGGCTTTATTAGTGGGACACAGAGTGGCAGACTGTCAATGCAGAGAACCATGGCAGCAGGACCCAAAGAGGTCATACACATGGGTAGGAGGAACTGTATCTCCCAATTTCCCCCTCCAGTGACCCCTTTCCTCCAATCGGTCCTACATCCCAGTGTTCCCCCGTCTCCCGGAACAGCTGTAGCTGGGGAAGGAAGCCGTCAGTACATGAACCCGCAGGCAAGTGTTCACATGCAGGCCGCCACACGCCCAGTGAGATAGAAGTGGTAGAGAGACAGACCAGAGCAGAGTCCCAGTCGGTGTGCCAGAAAACATTCACTAGCTAGAAAATATTTCCCACAAGAGCACACGTAAGTTCTACTGTGATGACTGAAGCGTCACGAGTGTTCCTACTGAAATCCCACTGGTGACCTCTGAACTCTCCCATTTGACTGGGAAGACAGCTGGTCTCTCCTTGACGAGCTCATATCCAGAAGCCAAACACACTGGATATTCAAAACATGCACTTACACAAAGATAAAAAATTTTTCTTGGGAGCGATCACTCTGAAGTCGGTAAGAGGGACTCAAATCTCAGTAAAGCAGCCAGGAGGTAGGTACTGCTATAGGGATTGAGAATGTTAATACAGTGAGAGTCTGATGTTTTTTGAATCTCTCTCTCTCCCTTCTCTCTCTATTCCTTTGTTGTTTTTTTTTTAACTTTATCGATGTGTGTCTAGAACTTTTCCATTTCTTTCAGATTTTCCAAAATACAAACATTTAACGTATTTCTTTTACCCAGACCCTCTGCATCTTCTTGGTATGTGTTGTTGCCTGTCCCTTTTTTAATTCTAAATTTATTAATTTGGGTCTTTCCTTTCTTTTGCTTGCTTTACATTTTCAGAGAACCCAACTATTTCAGAGTTTGGTTGAGTCTGTGTCTTGTTCTTTTAGGTTTCACTTTGTTTATGTCTGCCTAGATCTCTATTATCACTGTTTGGTGCTTCTGGATTCAGTTTGTTTTTCTTTTTCTAAGACCTGGAGATGTATAGCTCAGGCATTTATATGAGGTCTCTCTGGCTGGTAAATCTACACATTTCGATCTAGAAACATTCTTCTCAGAACTGTCTCAACTGTAATTATAAGCATGGACCATGTGCCTGACTGAATCACTATTAGTAGATTCCAGAGATACCTTAGCAAGTCTGTAGGTTCTGTAGCAAGACTATTCTAAATAATAATGATACTAATAATAACAATAAATGAGGGACGAGGCAAGGCAGCATGGTTGGGCGTACTTGTAGAGAGGCCTAGGCTGTGCTTCTTCCACAAGCATACGTGAGCTCCTGCACTAACTCACGCAGCCATTTACCTGGGTAATCCTCAGGGCACTGGTCCCTGTCTTTTATACTGGACAGTTGAGAAAGGCCTCGTGAACGGTGCCTGCTTTCCGAAGTCAGAGTCCCTTGTGACGTGTTTCCCACAGGGCCCATTGGGAAATGGAGAATTATGGGGAGCTGGGTTAGTATTCTGTGGCTGTGATAGATGCCTGAGAACATGTGTAAAGAAGGATTTCGTGGTTTCGGAGGTTCCAGCTGATGGTCACTTGGCTCTCTCTGCGTTTGGTGCGGAGCTATTGGACTAAAGCTACTCGCCTCATAATAGTCAGGGTGAGAGAGGAAGAAAGGGGCCAGTGCAGTAAGGAACCTGCCTACACATGCCCAGAGCCACACCTCCAAGGGGGCAATACCTCCACAGATTTCCATATGAGCTAACGCAATAATGATTAATGAACTCACAGCCCAGTCACTTCTCAAAGGCCCTGCCCGCCTCTGAATACTAGCGACCAAGACTTCAACACATAAGCTTTTAACACATTTCACATCGAAACCAAAACAGTAAGAGTAAGACCGACAGTCACCAGAGAAATCAAAGCAACTCCACCATCTCCTGGATTTCCAGCCTCTTTCGTACAAGGAAATAAAACCTCACTTGGAGTTTCCCACTTCCCCCGGTTCTTCACCTCTCTTCATCAGAAGCACGCTAACTGTACAACCTGCATCTTCCTGGCACTCCCCTCTTGGCAATCATCATGACTGATCTCAGCTGAGTTCCCTTGTTACTGAAGTTGACTAACTGGAACAGCCATCAGCTGCGGCCAAGTAAATCGATCTACATGTTAACACTGGATGCCATAAATGAGTTTGCTAGCGTTCCAAGTACTTTGGACTCTGCTTTAGCGTGTACAGAGTTCATTTTTTTCTTTTCTTTCCTTTACTATTTTTCCTTCCTTACTTCCCCTTTTTCTCTTTTCTTTTTTTCCTTTTTTTCCTCATAGAAGCTATAGTGTGATTAGCTAACGGGGTCAAAGTTCATACAAATAAGCATGTATTAAGCGTCATAATGATAAAAAAGATACAATGAGTCAGTTCTGAATTTTTCAGGTTCATGTTTTCATGTATATGGCTGCTCAAAGAATTTGGCAGCCCGAAGATACTTGTATTTTATGGTGAAGCGTTCCCGTTAAACAGTAATCAGATTGTCCACATGTATAACTTCTGTAAAAGGTATCTTTACCATTTTGCTTATATAAATAGACATGCTGTATTTATCTATATTGTCTTTACTTACACATCTTCTTCTCGTTAATTCTATCTTTTGCATTAATGTTCACTTTCAAATGAAAATTCAATATTGGGCATGCATCACTTTATTTTTTACGAGTCAGCATCATGCTATGTTGCCAGGCAGAATCTGAACTCTTGGGCAAAAGCAGTTCTCCTAATTCAGCTTTCTGAGCAGCTGGGACTACAGGCGCCCATGCTCAGGTTTGCGTCATTTTATTTGATACCCATGACTGTTTCTAAGATAATGCCAAGCTAAAGCCAGTGTTGCTGGGGCTTTTCCATGTGAACAAAAGTAGCAGGCAAGACCTACTATCTCTGGGATGTGAGGGCATGGGATATTTTGTTCTTTACACTCTTCCGCATTTTCCAGCTGCATAATGTAAATAATTTATATGCAGATATGCATGACCACACAAATACACATTATATGCACACATGTACATTTATATCAGGGCTTCAGGATATCATGAAGTCCTTATCCTGCCTTGAGAAGATCATGTGCCATTATCCCTACAAACAGTCAATCTTCAGGAACTCAGAAATATCAAAGGGCTTTCCTAGGACTATACAACCAAAAAAGTGATGGCAAAGAGACCATAACCAAGGCATACCTATCTGCTGATCTTAAATATTCCGTGTAAAAATAAAAATGGCAGGTGGGATTTGCAGCCATTCTTTCTGCCCAGTAGAACACACGCACGTGCGCGCACGCACACACGTACACACACCCACACGTATTGTCGATTTTATTTTAAAATTCTAATATTCCAGGCTTAAAGTCTAGGGTGTGTGTGTTTGTGTGTGTGTGTTTGTGTGTGTGTGTGCGTGTGTGTGTGTGTCTGTCTGTCTGTAACCAAATTGAAGGTGTTTTTCTTTGGCAGAATGTATCCAACAGTGTCTTACATAATAGAATGCATGTATTAGAGACTCACATGTTAATATTATGCTTTATTTCTCAAATAAGGAAGAAAAGGTTTTTTTATATAACAAGTCCAAATATATGTTAATGGTAAATATTTAACACTTTCTGTTGCTGTTTGGAAATTATACCAGAATCCCTTAAAATATGTTGGAAGTTATAAAACTTCCACTAAGAAAAATACAAATAGATGTACACTGAGAGAAAGAGCGAGCGAGAGAGAGATACACAAAGTTTAAAACATTTTTGAAGGTCCATAGTTTCTCTGAAGCTTGTTAGTTTGAATTCTTGGTAATGCTCAAACATGGGCTACCTCTTTCATTAGAATATTTGAGGTGCTTTTGTTAAATTTAAACTTCTATATTGCTCTAGTTCTTAAACTGCAGAGTTCAATATAGACAGGCAATAATTCAGTATTAGTACTTTGTCATGTGTATCTTTAAGCAGACTTTGCCCATACTCACTCTGTGTATGACAAACAGTGCAAAGGCATCCGGTAGCAATCGCAGTCTGACAGCTAGCACTTGGCACCACAGAACAGCTGAGGATCATGGTAGCTAGTCGGTGGAAATGTTAATTCTTGAGTAGTTTGCGGACGGGAACAGAATAGCAATCCACACTAGCAGAAGTACTTTCACAAAACCTGAAGCTAATGGATTGGCTTATACTCTGGTTAACTGAGGCTGGCCTAGGCTGCTTCTCTGTTGCTGAGGGTAAAATACTGACTCAAAGCAACTTGAGTAATTATTTGGATCACAGATCACAGTCTATCACGGCGGGAAACCAAGGGAGGAACTCAAGACAGGAACCGAAGCAAGACCATGGAGGAACACGGCTTACTGGCTTTCTGTCTGCTCTGCTCAGCTAGCTGCTCTAGAGAACCAGGCTCCCTTGCTCAGGACTGATACTGTCCACAGGAGAGTAGGCCCTCATCCATCACTCAGCACTCAAGAAAATGCCCCGTAGACAGCCAGTCTGATGGAGGTAATTTCTCAGCTGAACTTCCCTCTTGCCAAGTGTGTCATGTTGACAACCAAGTATAGCCATTGCAGAGTCAAAACTTAGAGATTAACATACAGCCAGACCGCTGTATGTTAAGTGATGTGACCGCTGGTTTTGAAGAAGGGAGGGGGTCCCGAGTCAAGGAAGACAGGTGACTTGTAAAAGCTGGACAAGGATCATCCCGAGCCTCCAGAAAGAATGAAACTTGGTAGACACTGACTTTAGGCTCCTAACACCCTTTGTTTGTTTGTTTGTTTCTGATCTTTTAAACTGAAACAAATTTTTTAAAAAATGTGTGTTGTTTTAAGCATCCATTTTTGGTCATCAGGGAGTGAGTGGTACAGGCAGGGCTCCACAGAAGGCTTAGGGAGTATGACCTTGTTGGAGAAAGGGTGTTATTAGGGGTGCTCTTTGAGATTTCGAAAACCCATATCAGGCCTAGTGTTGCTACCCTAGCTTTGCCTCTCTAGTACCACGCCTGCCTGCGTTATGCTCCCTGTCAAGATGATCATGGACTAAGCCTCTGAAACTATAAGCAAGCCCCCTATTAAATGCTTTCCCTTGGAAGAGTTGCTGCAGTCATGGGTGTCTCTTCACAGCAGCAGAGCAGTGACTAAGATAGATTCTGATTTCTTAAAATGAAGCAAACAAGCTGGGTGATAGTGACACACGCCTTTAATCCCAGCACTCAGAGGACAGAGGCAGAAGGATCTCTGAGTTTGAGGCCAGCCTGGTGTACAAAGTGAGTTCCAGGACAGCCAGGGCTACACAGAGGAACTCTGTCTCAAAAAGCAAAGAAAGAAAGAAATGAAATAAAAAAAAAAACCTGTGTTTTGTTGTAAGCACTTATTTTCATAGCACTTAATTCCAGCAGCAATAGAAATTAATGTGACAAAGAGATATCCATTACTTGACCAGGGCCACTTGACTAGTAAGAGATGGGTCAGGAATCAAACCTAGATGTCTCGGGCTTTCTGTTTATGTTCAAATTCCATAAACAAGGCAGGAATAATTTTTTTTTTATTTTTTTTATTTTTTTTTTACTTATTTATTTATTTTTATTCTTTTTTAATTAAAATTTCCACCTGCTCCCCATTTCCCATTTCCCTCCCCTCCTCCCAAATATTGCCCTCCCCCCACTTCCCTCCCCCTATCCCCACTCCTCTTCTCCTCCCCCCACTCCATTCCCCCTCCCTCTCGATACTGAAGAGCAGTCCAAATTCAGGCAGGAATAATTGACAGTGAGATACTATCATCAGGGATTGGTCTAAGACCTGAGACATCTGAGGAAAGAATGTCACTACAGAGATTCTTACATTAGTTTGGGGATCAAATCAGACTCCTGTACATAGTCATTCACAATCAGTGACCCCTAACTACAGCCAAGGCCAAGAGCAAATTAAGTGAGAAATATAGCATCTCAATATATAGGGAATATAGCATCTCTCCAAATACTCTTCTGGGGCATTGTGGCCTACTCACCTCCTGGGAACTACATACTCAGCAACAGGTGGTACACTTTGCTCGTGTAATGTTCATGTTCCTTTGCCAATGCTAAGATTTCCATGACATCCTCCGAACACTTTATTGACACGCAGGCTTTATGCTGTCGAACTGGAGTGAATTAAAAGAAGGAGGAACCACAGCTTCTGGCGGGCTTGAGTCTGTCAAGAGCTGCCTGGGAGTGGCAGGACACGCAGAGCCACATCTGGATGACTGACAAGTGGCCACCTTCTCCAGGGCATGATCACTGCAGAGTCTTAAAAAGTAGTCTAATCAGGACGATTCTCAAGGTTGCTTTAAAAACTGAATTCACAGGACTTCCCTCCCTCGCAGGCATAGCTCTTACTTCCTTCCCTGCTGCAGAAAAGAGTATGCACAGACCCATCACGTTCTTTTTGTTTGGGGGAAAGATATATTTTATTCTTTTCTGATTTTTAAAACAACACTTTTAACAAAGCAATTCAAAGTATAAGATTAGGGTCAGTGTTCATAATCCTTTTGTACTCCGAATAGACTCAGTAGATAGAGAAAAGGTAGGAAGGAAACCAGGAGCAAGTCAGCCTCGGTGGTTTGGAGATGGGCCTCGGGGGTCAGACAAAATGGAGTTCACATCCAGATTCTTCCATTTCCTGGCTTCATGGCCTGTGGTAAGCCACTTAAACTTCCTGAGTCTCAGGCTCCTCATCTCCAGAATGCAGTGGCTTCCTCGAGGAGCAGTCCCAGTGAAAAGCACTTCCGGTCAGAAAGCAGAGAACCCAAATTCCTTAAACTGAAGCAAAATTGACCCTCTTTCCTTTGTATTATGCTTTGGGGGGAAACTCTGCTCATTCACGTGACCTTCAGGCTCAGTGACGTGACCTTCAGAACTGAGAAAACTGTTTCTTGAAGAAAGGTACCTGGAGATGAATGCCGCGCAAGGGTCCTGACTTCTCCGGTCTGTCTGTGCTGTGCCTCTGTCACGCTCATCCTTGAACATCCGAGAGGAACCTGTTTATTTCAATCTTATTGATTTTAATTTTCCCAATAATGCTAATATACTTAATGATTTTAGTATTTTTTTGTATCTGGCATTGTCTACTGATTTAAATTATTTTTGGAAGGAGATACAGTAGACACTAAATTACACAAATGCCTGCAACATACCATTTGAAACTCAAAAGGGAAATGAGCACTAAATGTACATTGTAACAAAACATGACCTTTTAGGTCACTTTGGAAGTCATTTCCTTCACGTTCACTTATTCTGTTTCTCAGTCTCTATCCCTTAGGTCTTCCCTGAGAGCTACCTAATTCTTCATCTTCTGTACAACAGTCTTGCTGTTCACGGTTTATCCAGAACTGCTTTATGCAATCCAGGCTACCCTTTTCTGTTAAGTATCTGCCTGTGCCAGACATTGTTGACGGCAGTGGGCAAGTGGGAATGTTGTTACAAAGGTTAAGATAAAAGAAAAGTTGCAACACTTTGACCTAGTTTGTTGGGCTCTGACTCTTGACCTGTCTTCACCAGGATCCGTCTTCCGCCCTGTTTGTCACTCCCTGTTTTCTAACAGGGTCTCCAAGTGAGTGCCCTCCTGATCCCTAAGGTTTCCACACCCAGGACAGTGAACGGGATTGAAGTGAACAGAAATTTGGACCTGCACAGAGAGCCAGCTCATTTACCAAACAAAGTCTTAAAGGGGAGCGAGGAGGAGAGGGTGAAGATAAGAAACACTAATTTCTAGTTCTTGTCCTTGAATCACAGTGCCATTATATTATATAATGCTGCTTTTAGTTTGCTAAATTTTTTTTGTTTTGGATTTTGCCTTTATGTTCATGATTACTCTGTCCTAAATTCTTAATTTCCCACAGTATCCTTACAAGAGTTTGTTCTCCAGGTTACGTTAGCCTTTTAAAATATGATGGACACTGCTTTCTCTTTGTTCTCTACCAGTTTGAGTAAAACAAGGCTTATTTTTTTCCCTTGAATATTTGCTAGAGTTCACCAGATGAGTGCCCTGGTCCCGTAGCTTTCAGGGGGGTGTTCTGTCACTTTAAAGACTGTTGCTGGCTTTGCACTTTTAAAATTTAACTTTAACTGCTGAGGTAAGCTTGAAGGTGTTACTTTAGTAAGCACAGATGGACAAGAGTCACAGAGGAAGGACCTTTCCCCTAGATTGCAGGAGTTTCTCTTCACCTAACTGCAGTGCCTGTCACCAACAGGAACAGATGTTGAAGCGATGTGAGGACATAATTCGGAGTGTTCCCATTATGTTACCTGTTTGTGGAACCACAGGGGCAGCTAAGGTGCAGGGCCATTTTGTCACCAGGAAGAGTGCCCCATGCCGCACTCTGATACAGTTGTTCCCTTCTGCTTTTGTTTTGCCCACCACACACAACTGCGGGTGGTCACTGGACTATGTACTGTTAACATAGTTATGTTCTTTTAAAACTGCATCCGAATCTAACCCACAGCCTTCCTTCCTGCAGACCAGACTCCATGGTTGCCTAAGGAGAGGGAAGCAATCAATGGTTTTTTTATACAGTGGGGATATACATGAAAGACAGCAATGACCAGCACGGCAAGATAGCCCTAAAGGTACAAAAGTGGCATTCATATATTGCTGTCACCAAAGCTGTCTCGTGAGACTTAAGGCCACTCAACAGGAGGGAAATCACGGATGGTACTAGAAGTTTCGCCAACTACCCAGAGCTGCTGAGGCATGGATTTTAGAAGAGAATCTACTACTAACACTTGCTGGATCAGCATGATTCTTTCCTACATTCTAAATTGTTTCCTTATACCCACAGGCAAGTGTAGTTCTTACCCCTCATCAAAGAACCTCTCTTCCACCTTGGAACACTCGGTTCTAAATGGGTCATCTTCATCAAACGCCTCCTCTCAGAGCTCGGGGAAGAGAAGTAGGGAAGATTGTAAGAGCCAGAGGAATGGAGGACACCAAGGAGACAGCATCCTCCAGATGCTACAGGACAACGGCACACCAAACTCACAGACACTATGGCAGCATGCACAAGCCTGTGCAGGTCTAAGCCAGGTGGCGCCCAAGCAATAAGCTGGGGAAGTGGATACTATCTCCTATCCCCAACCAAGAATCTGTCTGCAATTGGCATCCCTTTGCAAAGGAAAAATCAGTGTTCTACAATAGAGCCTCACTGGGTATATAAGGCACACTTCGGAGTAGGTCCATGGCCCCAGTAGATGGCCACCGCAAAGCAAACTCACTGGTAATTTTGGAAACGTATTGTCTCATATCTTTGGGCTTTATTTATCCTTAGAGACCTTTGGCTTATACATCATGGGTTCCCATTTTGTGCTTTTATGGGTTCTGTTTTGTGTTCACCCCTTTTGGTGTTATTAATTCAAAACTTTGGCTATTGCTAGAGGTGTTTGGTGATTTTACTATGATCTTCATTTGTGCTTCCTCTTGTGCATGGTTAATGTCAGTTTGACATCTGCGTTTCCTCTTGGCCATGTCTCATGGGCGCCCTGCTCATTTCTCATGAGAGTTCCTCTTTTCGAGTGTTGAGTCTTAAGACTTCTTTGTGTTCCTCTGACTCTGTGTGTGTGTGTGTGTGTGTGTGTGTGTGTGGTCTTGAGGATGAGCAGAGGACCTCCCTGGGTGAGGTGAACACCCCAACATTGTGCTACAATTCTAAGCCTTTATATATTCTGTTCACAGCTGCTTCTCAGATATGTGATTTGCAAACATTGCTTGTATTTGCCTTTTCTTCATCTTGTTTATTCATTTAAAAAAGTTTATTATTCCTTTTTTTTGTGCCACGAGGGATGAAACACCTGGCCTTATGCATGCCAGGTAATCTGTGTGTCGCTGAGTTACATCCCCGGGCTGGTCACATCTTAATGAAGTCTGTTGTCGAACAGAATCGTACCATTTTGATCAGCTTCAATTTATCAGCTGTTCTTTTTATGGATCATATTTTGGTATTTAGCCTCAAAATACTCAAGTTGTAGCCCTGGAGATTTCCTCCTTCTCTTCCTTATAATTGTTATAATTTTGTATTTTACATCTATTTTCCATTCTGAATTAATTTTTGGAAGAAGTATAAGATTTAGCCATCTTTCTGCTGTTCTCTGTCCCTCCTCTCTCTCTCTCTTTCCCTTCCCATCACTCATAAACATACCATTGTTTTGGTTCCATAAAGAAATATTTGTTTCATTTTATGAATATTAGATCATTATCATATTTGTCTTCTAAAATGCCATAACACACACACACACCGACTATAATATACATCCATCTTTTGTTCCTATAACAGATTACCCTAATACACGTACCTTAGACCCAGTCCTTGAGACTAAAACTCTCAACCACTTGCTTCTTTGGCTAGGGCCCTCTTGGCTGCATCGAATAGCGACAGACAGCATCTTGGCAGAAGTGTAACAGTTGGACAAGAAGACAGCGTGGGGAAAAGTCAACCTGGTTCCCTCAAGCTGTTTCACAAGAACTGCTAATCCCTTCTGCGGGCAGAGCCCCCGGTGACCCACTGCGCTCCTCTCTCACAAGCCGCTCCCCTACTGATCTCCCCTGCTGGGGAACCCAGCTGGTCCACGTGCACCCACGCTCACACCTAGGTCTAGCCGCTGCCTCTTTCCTTTCTTTCCACTCCATTTGGTATACTTTTTTTTTTTAATTCTTGAAGGAGTTCAGTTAATCTGCCTTTAATTTTTGTTTATGCTTTTGGTGTCATATCTGATTATTTCCAAAGTCAAGAAGATTTACTTCTATGTTTTCATGTTGATTTTCTATCCTATAGCTGAATTCATTAGGTCTAGCCATTCGTGTGGGATCTTCAGGTCATGCACTGAATGTCCTTAGTTCTTTATTCTCCCCTGCTTTAGACAGATCTCTTGAATGGAGGTGAGAGAATGGCATGCCCCATGCTACCGATTGATTAGAAGGCCCCTTTTAAGTTTTTATTTCTTTTATTTGCTCTTTGAAGACAAAACTTTCTGAGCACACTTAACAGTCACTTCTCTAAGATTCCCACCAAGTGGCTCTAACATGTCTTCCTCGGGGATGGTTTGTGACTGTCTTATCCATTTGAATGAGCCATATTTTCTGTGATGGTCCATCTTGACTGTCAGCTTGGTGGAATTTAGATTCATCAAGGAGACGCACTTCTGGGCATGTTTGGGAGAGAACTTACAGAGGACTTTTTTTCTTACTGAAGGGATAAGACCCACCTTGGCACCTTCCCAGTGCAGTCCAGACACAACAAAGGGAAGCTCCATTTCTTTCTCCTCAGTGTGTCTGCTGCTTCTATCGTCATACCCCGTTGACGTCAAACTCCAGTTTCTGTGGTCTTCCAACATGGATTCAGCACCAGCCGTCTCCAGGCAGCTCCCAGGCGCCCAGCAGCAGAGACACGCTGAAGTCAGCAGCTTTCATGAACAGAGCAACCAGCAGAGTCTCTGACACCCCAGGATGAAGCCTGTCCTTGCTGGACTATCCGGTCCCTACTGTGCGGTCAATCCAATCAATCTCTTTTGAATGCATACACACTCTATTGGTTGAGAGCCTCTAGAGGACCTTTTCTAATGCATTTTCCAATTTAAAAAATATGGATTTTCTTGGTTTTTAAAAACCACTCGGGTTTGTGTGTAGGAGTGTTCTTTATTTATGTGGCGCTGCGGTTGAACACAGCGCCTTACTAGGAGAGCGTTCTGCTACTGAGTTCCAGTCCAGTTTTCAGTCAGCTTTAAAAATGATCTTTTTTCTCTTTGGAGATTATCTCAGAATTATATCACTTCTCCCATTTCTAGCTCCAAACCTTCCCACATACCCTCCCTAGAATTTGAGATTCATTGCCTCTTTTTCATTAACTGTTGTTACATATACATTCCTAAATATTGTTACAACACAGTGTGTGTGTGTGTGTGTGTGTGCGTGTGTGCGTGTGTTCCCAAACCCTCAAAGACAACCTTCTCAGTCTATATGATGCTATTCACATGTATGCCTCGGGGCTGATCATTTGGTATTAGATAGCCAACTGGTGTGCTCTTCCCTGAGGAAGTCCAATTCTCCTGCTCTCAAGAATGCTTAGTTTATCTGTGGTTTTTTGTGTAGAGTTAAGAACAAAAATTTGTTTGCTTACCTAGATAGGGAGGGAGAAGGAGGAGGAGAAGGAGAAAGCGACGTCCTGCCCTAGTTTGTTCAGATAGGCTCTGTGTTGGGAAGTGTCTTCAACACTGAGCCGAAATTGTGCTGAGGAATTCTTGGGAATTAGCTGAAGCTAAATCTTAAGTTCTGGACTTAAGATGGATCTTGTCCTGACCACGTGTGTGCCCTTTCAAATTCCTCTGAGTACAGAGAAACTAATTGAATTTGCCTTTCTGTTGTTGCTGCTTGATGTTGATGAATGGTGGAGGTGGCAGAGGAGGAAGGGGAGGAGCTAGGGTCTCAGGCAGCCAAGGCTGTCCCGGAACTTCTGCCACCTATTCTCCTGCCTCCGTCCCTAAGATGCTGAGATTCAAGAAATACCCCCACCACACCTGCCTCTGAATTTACTTTCTGGATGCCCCATTTTTCAAGCACAATTCTCTCCTGGACGTTTCCTCCCCGTCCTGAAGTGGTCCGCTGTGATTTTCAAGTACAACCTTGCCCTAGGCAGCTGTGGGTTTTCTACCCTCTGATGTTCTGAGCAAAGCTTTTTTCTAGCCTACGTAAGTTCCAAATTAGGAAAGCAGAGGAAGGAAGAAAAGCCCATTGCCTCAGCCCTTCAGGCAGCCCCCAGGCAGAGTAGGGAAGAAATGCGCTGCCCTCTCAGAGCCAGGGATGAAGATCCCAGAGCTGGCTGCTGTCCTCCAAACCATCCCTGAGCAAAGGAGGCTGGAAACACTGCCCTGGCTTTCCTAGCGGGGTTTAAGCTGGCTTGTGTTTATGCGGTGTTTCCTTGCTTGTTGTTTTCCAGAGTTCTCACAAGGCTGGTGATGACAGTGGGTAGAAGAGGGCTCGTAGCCTCCTGCTGTCTGTTTAGCTGTCATTCCTGAAATGACCTTCCGAAGGGCTTACTTACGTTTTCCCTTCAGTGCCAGTTCTATCCCTGACGTTGATATAACTTGAGACGGAGTCTATTGGGTGTTACCCCAGCGGGAGAGTGGTTTCCATCCGCTTCCTCTTCCACCATTCATGTCTGTGCCTTTTAACCTGGCTCCGACACACAGGCCAGCTTGCCTGGTCCCACCTGACAGTTCACTCTTCACTACAACACCGAACCCTTTCACACACATTACTGCCTGTGTGTCTGATGCGAAGCTGCAGTCCTTATAGAGATTGCCACTTGTCTCTTCTCCTCTTTCTCTTCCTTCTTAAAATATTTTATCATTATTCTTCTATTCTATTTTGAAAATAATATTTTCTATTCATATTCTTTTAGCTCTCGCCTTGGAAGCCACAGGGGAATGCTTGCCCTATTGATCCACGTGAGATTTCATCTCAGCCTCACGAGATTTGTCATTCATTCTGTTTACTTATAGCAAATTATTTTACAAAAGCCAAGTTTACTTCGATTTAGTTAGTTCCAACTCACCCTGCCTTGTCTGAGGTTCAAATGTCCAAAGTCCAGGGGAACCTTTTGAAGTACAAGAGAAATAATGATCGGTCTCCTAATCTTTTGCCAAAAAAAAAAAAAAAAAAAAAAAAAAAAAGCAAACTGACATTCAAGGTCATTAGCACTGAAAAGAATATGTATATTTGGTATTATAAATATTGTAATTATTTCCAAGTAATTGAGATACAAACCCGCCGCATTAACAGAACATCACAGACAGCTGGTTTAGTCACAAAGTGCTCTGGAGGCTGCAAGTCCAAGAACAATGTGCCTACAAGGTTGGTTTCTTCTGAAGCCAAGCTTTGTGGCTTTTTCATGGCATGTCACAAGGCCCACTTCTCTGCATATCTGTCTGTAGGTACTAACATCTTTGAGCACCAGTCACAGGGAGTACCAATCATAAAGGCCCAACATTAGCCTAACTGCCTCTTTGAAAGGCCACATCTACTAACGAGCCAACCGGAGATGCTGTTTCTATGGCAACAGTACTGAGTCTAAATGCAAAGGGTGGTTATAACTTGGTGTCTCTTTGTTGATTGTCAACAAGGTTAAGTAATTTAAAGTCAATCAGTTTATGATAAAACAGGCAAAGATGTCAACACAATTGCTTACCTGAGCCACCATCATGGGCTAAGTATGGGACAGAATTAATAAAAATTAGCTGTGGTAGCCTATTGAAATATATGCTTGCTAGCAGGAAGATGTTTGATGTCAACCTGTCTCAAAAGAAGAGGTATCCCTAGTTTGCTCTCTGTTTTGTGATAAGCCATGGCCCAAAGCATCTGGTGGAGGAAAGGGTTTATTTGGCCTACACTTGAAGGTCACAGTCCATCACTGAGAGAGGTCAGGGCAGGAACTCAAGAAGACACAGGGGCAGAGCCATGGAGGAAGGTATCCAGTGCTTGCTCCCAGGTCCATATTCAGCTACATTTTTTACACAGTCCGGGTGCATGTGTGTGTGTGGGGGGGCACCCACAGTGTGCCCGACACTCCCACATCGAGCGTCCCTCCAGACAATCTGTCACAGGGCTGGCCACAGGCCAATCTGAATGAGGCAGTTTTTCAGCTGTCTTCAATACCTGTGCTTGTGGCTGTGCAGCCACGGAGGTGCCCTCTACCTCTCAACACCTACCAGGCCACCTCCATCCATGCTTCTGGACAAGAGATTCCATCATGTGGCTCTACCTGGGATACTGACCACACCCCTGTTCAGCCTAGATGGGGTACTGACAACAGATCAAAGAAGCAATTTCACCCTTGTCTGACTAGATAAACCAATAAGTTGAGAGGTGGATTATCTGTGTGGGTGTGGGTGACTTAAAGGCAGCTGTGTGACCAAAAGATTCACCCCGATATGAATGACAACTCCCAAGGCTGCACCTGTAGATCTCCCCACCTGACTTACAGGTAAGCTCTACTGAAGAGGCCCCACTCCCATAGCGATTGTTCCCTGATCACGTAACCTTGGGGTGGGGACTTACAACCCTCTGAACTTCTGGAACCCCAAAACTTCATTTATTTCTGGGTTTTTAGATGCTTTCCTCTTTCCTCCAGGAGAAAATGTCTCAATTCAGAGGAAATAACTGCACAGTGGTACTCATGACTGCCATGGGTGGCTGGTGGCCACAGCAATGTACCCAGCAAGGGACAATAGGGTAAATGCTAAAACCAAAGAATTGCTATCCCATTCTCCAAGACTGACTCTTTTACATATTTCATCGCTCATAATCCTCTCATTAATAGCCCTATGAGAAAAAGGCTATCTTCTTCATTATATAAACATAGGAAGAGGTATAAGCAACTTGCCCATATTCCTGTCTCCTTTGGTTGTTTCCCAAGCCCCAGCTTCTGCATTCCGTAGCCTTGACTGCTATGCTCCCTGACAAGAGGGCATGCCCAGAGGCAGCATTTGCTGCTCTGTTCAGCTACTTCAACTTCCACACAACACAAGGAAGGTGGGGACTCTGAGCCAACTCCTCTGTCTGTGCTTGCGGCACACATCTTAAAGAGCGTATTTGAGCAGAAGTCAACCTCAACAGCCTCCTGCTTTTCCTTCTTCTTTCTTCCTTTGTTTTCTAATTAATCACATGTGCTGCGACTTGAAACTGTACCCTGGTTTCTAGAGCACCCACCTCCTGCACAGGCTTGTTCCAGTGGCACCAGGGTGGATGAATAGGGCCTTATTATCTGGATTTCTACTCAGTGAGCAAAGTAAATGCGATTTGCTTTGCACAGAGTCTGCGGCTATGGCAGCTTTTTGGCAATGAATGCACAAGAGGAGTGTTGTGTGTTGACAGGTCACGGACTTCCGAAAAGCCGGCCCAACTCCGGAACAAATTGGAAACAAATTATAAACGTATCAAGAGTGCAAAACAATGCTATTCAAAATGAGAAACATTTTATCAAGTTGGCTTCGGGAAGGGAAGTCCCAGAAGTAAAGGTTAGCGTGGGTGGTGTTCAAAGAAATTACTGATACTTGTCCAAGACTGATCAAAGTTTTTACACTGACGGGGTGGGGAGGGTAAAGGGTTTATGAAGAACTTTTGTTTTTAAATTTATAAATATTTGTTGGTTTTGATTTTAAGCTGTTTCAGAATGTGCGGTCTGTCCTATTGACCGTGTGTGAGGCAGGAATCATGGGATTGATGTCCCAGCGCTTGATAAGCCTTGGGGTGGGGTAAGGGCTCAGAACTGCTGAGTCAATTCAGGTTTGACCAGGTCTCCAGGGGATTTCTGAGCAGTGCCTCCCCTGACAAATGATAGCCGCGGCTGGGGAGGCCTTGCTGTTTCTTTTCTGTGGGCAGGGGACTGGTGGGTATGGTGGGGTCCTTCCTAGAAGAGCTTGGGTAGGTGAGGCCAGGATCCAGACTAAACAAAAGGACACATGGTACCTAAACTGTGACTCATGTCTGCGACAGCAAGACCTCCTTTCCCTGAGAAAGAAGGCTGGTGAAATCGCACAGCCAGTTCCTGTAAATTGAACCCTGTAGCCTCAACTCATGTTCTACTAAACCATTTTTTGTCAACTTGACCCTTCTGGAAATCTCAATAGAGAAACCACCTCTGGCAAATTGGTTAGCGGGCAGTTTTTGACTGCTCATTGAAGCGGGAAGTCTCGGCCCACCATGGGCATTGCCACTGCTGGGCAGGGGGTCCTGGGTGGCCTAATAAATCAAGCTGAGCAAGCTATGAGGATTGAGCCAGCGAGCAGTGTTTCTCTGTGTTCTCTGCTTCAGTTCCTGTCTTCAGGTTTCTGCCCAGACACCCTTTCCTTCCCAAGTTGCTCTGGGCAACAGTGTTTATCAGAACTCTAACAATAGGTAGCTTTAATACCCATCTGCTGTTTCCTCATTCCAAGCCCTTCTTTATAATTTTCTAAAATTTCCTCAATGCTCCTGTTTTACTAACAATGTTTCCATATTTTCCTGCACTGCTGCAGGGCTTATGTAAAAAGATGCGTATGGTATGTTTGTGTGTGATTGTGTCACGGGCGGGAAAAAGATGCCAACCAGCCTTCTGAGATCCAGTTTGTTAGCCAAGAAAAGAGTCAAAACTTTCTTGCCGTTTTAAAATTCCAAACTCAGTTTTCAGAAACAAGACCTGTCCTTGAATTATAGAATTACTATTTAAAACTGCTTATACTTGAGAAACAAGTGAGGTTGAGGAACATATACGATTGTTTAAATTCGGGATCCTGTGAAACAGGGAAGTGGATAATTATCGGTAGATTGTTCCAGTAGAACTGAACTTAGAATGGATCCTCTGCACACCGAAACACAAGCTACTAGCTAAAGCAGTGATTATCCAGATTGCTGGTAATTAAAAGCCGAAGAGATTGACGCAGAGCCTGAAGTTCTGGTTCGTGCTTCGAGGCTTGGGGGACCATGTATCCAAAAGGGGAAGAAGACTTGGTTAGAGCTTGTCTGTAGAGTGCTCGCCGAGCATGTGTGAGGACCTAGGTGGGATCCCCAGTACCCTCCACCCCAAAAGTAAGCATCCACATTCAAAAGGGGGCAGTTGTCAGCAGGTTTGCTGGAACTGTGACAAGGAAGGATGGAAATAGCTTTTTTGTTGTGTGTTTACTTTTGAGATTCTATTTTAATTCCATTTCTCTCTTCTACTTCCTCCCTCCACACCTCCATATATACTCTGTGCTTGATTTGCCTCAAATTCACAGCCTCTTTTTTCATAAACTGTCATTGCGTGCATGTATGTATTTGTATTACATACGCATTCCCAGTATACCCTACTAAGTCCGTATGTTACTTATATGTATTAACAGGGCTTATGGTTTAGCGCTAGACAACCCCGGGGAGGCCACCTCTCCTCTCCCAGGTTGAGGTCCCTTGGGAAATGCAGTCTTTACTGCTACAGTTTCGCTGTAAAGTGTTTTCCAAAGGCCCCTGGGTTAACGGCCAGGTCTCCACAACAGGTGGTAGAGCCCATAAGAGGCAGAGCCTAGTGGACAGGGCTGTTGGGGGTGTGACCCTCAACACTGGATCCTTCGCTGCATTGCTGCCATCGTGTGAACAGCTGTCTGCACATGCTGCAGCCATGCTGTGCTGCCTCAGAGGCCCCAGAGCAGTGACTTACCGACCATGTACTGGATCCTCCAAAACTCTGCTCCCAACTTTTGCCCTTAAAGTTGATCAGCTCTGGTAATGGCTACAGTGACAGAAAACTGACCAGCACCCTCCCCGTTCTTTGATCCATGGCCAACACGAAACAACAATGTCACTGGAGTGTCCCAACACTGCTCTGCCTGTCACAATGTAGTCAAACCAAGTTCACAGTAAAATCTAGCCTAGACCCATTTCTCTTCAGTGCAAGCTCAAATAATTCAAGAGCTGTCGCCGTCTCCCAAACTGTTGGTGACTTTTGCTGTGTAAGAAACTCCCCGCACTTTATGGCTTCTTGTAACCAATAATTGTTTTCCATGTCTGTGATCTGATTCTCGGGGACAGTCTCATTCCTAGGTCAGGCTTTCTAGTAACCGGGCAGATATTTGATCTCACTCTCCTGGAGCACTTATCTTCCAGGTGCTCTGGATTTCAGAGGCAATGATATCAATAAAAGATGGCGAGTGGAGCCAATTTTATTGACTCTCTGTGATGACTAGAATAAATTTTAGTATCAGGGAGCATCTTAAATTATTTGCTGATCACAATGGTTCCCATGTTATAAGTTTAGAAAATAGTTTGAATTTTTAAAATCCTTCTGGATGCAGTTACTCTTCCTATCGTGGCGTTTCTGCTCTCTAGAACAGAAGTCGGGTTCCCTTAGTCTCTCTCAGTATGGGTCACCCCTTAGTCTTCAGGAAAATCATAGCCAGAACGTTGGCTTCACCTCTGTCCTTTCTCCGGGGCATGGGGACACAGTAAGCTGTCAGACATGCAGTTTTGCCCCAAGTTCTGATACTGAATTAAGAAAGAAGCTTTATCAGATTGCTCCCAAGGGGGCCATCTGGTCTCTCAGGAGTCTCTACCGGTACGGAAGGAAGACAATTCTCATCTTCTATGAACTCCTGTGGAATCTCCGCCTCACCCCACCACACACCTTCGAGCCTTCCCAGAGCTGCTAGAGTCTAGAACCATCTCCCATGCGGCCGCACCAGTAGGGAGCCCTTTCTGCAGTGCACAGAACATCACTGCAGAACAAGGGCGCTCCCTCTTGTTCATTTTCTTTCCAGGAGCTTCTGAAGAACCTTCAGCTCTTTCGATAGGTGTTTAGAAATTAGACCTTCCGTGTTTTCCAACAGTAGTGGTGATGACCTCAGCGAATATCTGTTAGCTACACAAAGTCGAGCGGAGGCTCTGACGGCCAGTTTGTCTTTCTTTCGCACAACCCAGTTCTTGGACACTAATCTTGTAAACAGATAAACAGGTCAAAGGGTTGTTTTTCTCTGTCTGGAGTACTCCCCAGAGGCTGGAGGCTGAAGAAGTGTGTTCTCTTCTCTACATGGATGGTTTCCAAATAGTTACAAAAGCTATTTGTTCTGATGTATTTTCCTAAAGGAAGAGTATAATATGAATGAAAATTTGATGCAGTCATACGAATCCTTACGGTTTGCTCCTGTCACTTTTAGTCAGGATGGTTTTCCTTACATCAGTCCTGCCTGCAAAGGTCAGATGATGTCAGATGTTCACTTCATATTTTCAAAGAAATTTGACATGTTCATTCTGTGAGACTTAATTCCCTACAACAGTGGATTTATGTAGAAACAAAGCAAAACATACATCGTCCCCTGGCACACATACCCCGCCCAGCCCTGCGCCTTTTTAAATTAAAAAAAAAAAAAAAAAAAAAAAAACTGGTAGAGGATGCCCTTAACGCCAGCACTTAGGAGGCAGAGGCAGACAGATCTGTGAGTTCCAGGACAGCCAGGGCTACACAGAGAAACCCTGTCTTAACCCCAGCACTTAGGAGGCAGAGGCAGACAGATCTGTGAGTTCCAGGACAACCGGGGCTACACAGAGAAACCCCGTCTCGAAAAACAACAAAACAAACAACTAAGAAAAAAAAAAGCAGACTGTCAGGCTCCTTCGAGTGCTGGCTGTGATGAAGTGACACCTGCTGGTATACATGGGTACTGCATGCTAGCAGTACTGCATACTCCCTATGAGGAGACCCTCACTTTCCTTTTCATTAACCCTTTTGTATAGTTTGGTTTTTATATATTGCGTTTTGTGTGTGTGTGTGTGTGTGTGTGTGTTTAAAAAAAATCCACAATTTTCATTTTCTTCATAATACCGTGACAAACCAAAAGTGTACTGTTAATATCATATCAACATCCATAATGTGAAAACCAAAGTGATTTTCTATGCTGCTTCTAGTACTGGTTTGTTATAATTATTGCATTTTGTATTTGCCAATTGCATAGCTATTTGGAATCATGAAATTCTACTGTGTGTGTACGTTGTTGTATATTTATTGGGCATGGTACTTGGTTACCCAGGATGTTTTCATGCGTGTGTGTGTGTGTGTGTATTTCTCTCCTCATAAGGTGGCTTCCTTCATTTTCCCCATCCCTCATAGTGTTAGTCCCTTGTCCCTCTGACAGCTTTACTTATAACACAATGTTGATTTTGCATAGCAGTGGGAAAATCTGGACCTGACAAGTGGGCTAACAAGCAGCGTTTGTCCTTCTGAGACGGACTTAATTTGCTTCCTATGGTCATCTCCATTTGTGTCTGTTTTCCTGTGTCAGGACTTCACTATTTTTGAGACAATGTAGCCCAGACTGGCCATGAACTCTCTGTGCGGTGAAGGGTGGCCTTGAATGTCTGATCTCCTGTCTTCACCTCCCTCTCGTTGAAATACTCCTTCAATTCACAGTCTCTTTTTTTCCATGAAGGGTTGTTGGAGTCTTTGAAAGCCTTTTCTCCTTATATTGAAACGGTCATATGGTTTCTGTCCTTGAGTCCACATATGAACATACTACATTTATTGGGTTTTATATGTTAGGTCATTTCTGCATTTCTAAATGATAGATTTTGATGTACTCTGTGCTGACTAGTTTTGTGTCGGCTTGACACCAGCTAGAGTCATCTGGAATGAGAGAACCTCAGCTGAGAACATTCCCTCACTGATTGGCCTTTACACAAACCTGGGTAACATCTTCTTGATTAATATTTGATGTGGGAAAGCCCAGTCCACTAAGGGTTGTCAGTAAGTCCTGGGTGCTATAATAAAACAAGCAAGCCATGAGGAACAAGTCAGTGAGCAGCACCCCTCCATGTTCTTCATTCTCGTTCCTGCTGCAGCTTTCCTCAGTGATGGGTTTGTAAGCTAGAGGTGAAATAAACCCTTTCCAGGTTGATGCTGGCCATGGTGCTTTGTCACAGCAGTAGGCATCCTGAGACATGCTCCTATTTTCCATTTACAAGTACTTTGTGAGAACTGTGTATCTGTGTTCATTAAGGAGATTGGCTGTAAGCTTCTTCTTTTTCCTGTGTGTCTTATCTGGTTTCGGAATCAGGGTATAATACTGATTTCATCTTTGGATGAAATGGTATAATTATGATGGTATAATTATCAGTGAATCTGTCCAGAAGCCCTTGCCTTAATGAGTCTTAAGGTTCTCAATCAATTCCTCTGATCAAGTTTGGCTCCATAGACAGGGTTGAAGGTAGATGACAGTGTTGGTTAGAAAGTTTATTTTTATTCCTTTCTCTCCACGAGTCATTACTGGTCCTTTAGAAGGGAACAAAGCTGTGCACACACACACACTGACACACAGACAGACCTCTCTCTCTCTCTCTCTGTCTGTCTCTCTGTCTCTGTCTCTCTCTCATTAGGGAACCTGTTATCCAGATCCTCTCTTCCTCTCCTCTCCTCACTGCATGCCCCTCCCCAAAGGAGAGCGATATCTGGGGACCAAAATCCACTGGAGTCCTTGTCCTGGTGGAGACCATTGTGAGTGACAGGCAAGCGATCTGTTAGCCAGCCTTGCCGCCCTTCTTAACTCTGGTGAGGCCCTAGGTTATGGGATGAATACACTAATACCGTTCTGACTTTACAAATACACTAATGCCGTTCTAACTTTACAGGAGAAAAATACACATATAAAAAGAGTACCAGTGTGCTAGGGCTGGCATTACAAAGTTCCACAAACAGGTAGCTTGAACAAGGGAAATGTAGCTCATCAACTCCCGGAGGCTTGAGCTCCTAGATCATGGCATCACTGGGGTAGCTTCCTTCAGATGACTGCACAGGGGAATTGGTCCCTTGCTGAAAATCTTCAGTGTTTCTTGGTCTTTATTAATATCATCCGGAAGTCCACCTTCTGGTTCAGAGTTTTAGATGGCTTGCTCCCTGTGTGTGTGTCTTTTCACAGACCATTCTTTAATAAGGGTGCTGATCAGTGGATTAAATGCCTACCTGTAGCATGAATTCTAACTGATCTTAATAATAAAGATCCAGAGTCAGATTTTGAGGGGGTGAAAGCTGAAAACTCAGAAAAGCAGAGCAACCAGTCTCTAGGTCTTACCACTACAAAAAGGTCAGACTGAATGAGTTATCCTGTCTCTCCATGTCATCAGGATGAATGTGGTGAGCTCCTGTCTCCTCCTGACTTATACTCTTCTCTCCACCCAGCCATACCCTTCCTGTCCCCATCTCCCTAGAACCGGGATTAAAAGTGTGTGACTCCCAAGTACTGAGATTAAAGGTGTGAACCGCCACCACCTGGCTTGGATTTTCTCTGAGACTGGAGCAATCTAGTGTAGCCCAGGGTGGCCTTGAACTCACAGAGAGCCAACTGCCTTTGCCTCCCCAAAGCGGGTACTAAAGGTTTGTGCCACCACTGTCTATCCTCTATGGCTAACTAGTGGCTAGCTCCGCACTCTGAGCATCCGGCAAGCTTTATTTGTTAAAGCACAAACAAAACATCGCCATGCCTCCCCTATTCCCTTATGTCTACATTTTATTGAACTGTGGCTGCAATTGACATAGAGGATGACCAAAGCAGGAAGGGTTCAAAGAGAAAAACTTAAGTTAAGAATAAGAAAATATATAAACGTCAGGAATTTATAGAAACTACACATGCCTAGAAATAGGATCAATAATCATCCAACTGGGATTTGTGTTTCAAGAAAAATAATTTAAACTGCAACTGTTACATCTAACCTTCTAACCTGTAACCTGAAGTGGCAAAGAAGAAGGAGGAGGAGGAGGAGGAGGAAGGAAGGAAGGAAGGAAGGAAGGAAGGAAGGAAGGAAGGAGAAGGAGAAGGAGAAGGAGAAGGAGAAGGAGAAGGAGAAGGAGAAGGAGAAGGAGAAGGAGAAGGAGAAGAAGAAGAAGAAGAAGAAGAAGAAGAAGAAGAAGAAGAAGAAGAAGAAGAAGAAGAAGAAGAAGAAGAAGAAGAAGAAGAAGAATTCTATGTTTATGATTAATTATTGTTAAATTGACACGAACTACAGAATCATCTGTGAAGAGTTGAGGAATTGCGTCCTTCACATCGGCCTGTGGGCACGGGAGGGTTCTCTTGATTGGTAGTTGATGTGGGAGGGCTGAGCCCGTTGTGGACAGATAGTCACAGTTGTATAAGAAATCAGATCGTGAGAAGCAGCTAGGAAGCATCATTCCTCTGTGCTTTCTTCTGTAGTTTCCACCTCCAGGACCTGCTTTGAGCTCCTGCCCCGGCTTCCCTTGATAATGGACTCTCACCTGTAAGCCAAATAAACCCTTCCCTCCCCCAAGCTGTTTTTGGTCTTGGCGTTTATCACAGTACAAAGTTCAAAGTAGAACAATTCCTTATCAAACAACCGTGGCCATGACACACGCCCCAGACTTAGTGCAGAGTCCGCAAAGGAAAGCTTTCGAAGTGACTCTTTGTAGTGTAGCGCACCTGCTTGATTATTGCTCTGCCATAAAATCTTCCTTAGTCTTGTCTCTGGATGCTTTCTTTCTTTTCTTTTCTTTTCTTTCTTCCCCACCCTGCTTTCTTTTCCATCGCACTCTGTATTAGACGTGTAGTGACCTCCTTGCCTGTGGCTCCTGGGTGCGGTTTACAGAAGTGTGCCACCATCTTGCTTTTCTATGATGACAGAACCTAGAGGCACTGGGAGAAAGGTCTCCATAGAGTCTTTCTATCTCTCCTTCAAACCCCTCCAACCTTCTCTGCCAGCATCATGATGGCTCTGTTTCCCGACACACTCAACCCTTTTGTTACTGTGTTGTTTTTTTCAGTTGACACATAGTAACTGCATGTGGTATTTGTGATATTTAAGTGCATGTATGCAATGTGTGATGATCAGATTAGAGAAAGTGTTCTATAGTCATATATGCCCAAATAAGCTGATGGCATTGGAACGGGGCGGCGTGGACAAAACATCATCTCACTCAGGATTCAGTTGTGCCCTGCTGATAAGATATCACATATCACCTAGGCATCCTCCAGCCCCAGCCACAGCAAGGTTTCATCCTACTCTTGATCATTTATTTCCTAATTTTATTTGATAGATTCTCTAACTCCTTCCCTTTCAGATTGGTGCTATCTTCCTTCACTCATGATTCAACTGATCCTAATATTTTTTGTATTATATATTATAAACCATATATTTAAAATCTGAGCCATGCCATATATTTATCAGCCTTTGCTATGTATAATTAATAGACGCCCAGAACTTTACCCGGTAAGCCACAGCCACGTGGTGATACAGAGATTAATAGATGTATTCCATGAATACATAAAGAGAAATCTTACAGACATGATATTGGTTAAATTAATAAATAGGTTAAATTAATATGTAAGAGTTAACCAATAAGAAGCTAGAGCTAATGGGCCAAGCAGTGATTTAAATAATATGGTTTTTGTGTGATTATTTTAGGTCTAAATTAGCCGGGCGACCTGGAAGAACAAGCAGCCTCCTTCAACACAAACTGGTAAGGAAAAGGACGACAAGATCAAGAACAAAATGAGCAAAGGGTTTTCACAATCAAGTCACTACGAGGAAGCCCCATGGCTAACACACAGTTGAATAAAGATGGTTTCAAGTCTGCAATTTTGACAAAGAAGAAGAATGTCTAAAGAGTGGCAGAAATGTACACAAGCGTTCTTTGTGACAAGCCTGAACATTGGACTTACCTGCCTAGACCAAAAAAGAAAAAGAGCACTAGGCATTGTTAGCGCTGACCAATGACTGCTTTAGAATGCCATTCGAACACATCCATGAGGTGTAAGAGGCTCACTCCCTCCTGTCACTGGTATAGAGCAAAGAGACGCTGACATGTGCTCAACACTTAAGACAACTTAAATTTCCGTGAGTAGAAAAGCAAGTAAGGGGATTATAGAATCGTTTCCAAACAACAGAGTGCTGTATACTAGTTAAAATAAGGAAAATAGATGTATTCCATGAATACATAAAGAGAAATCTTACAGACATGATATTAAGGGAGGAAGTAAATGGCAGAAGAATTGTAAGACATGCCTGGGGCATCGCACATCTCCGAGGTTTGGTGGGATGGGAGACATGAGAAAATTGTGAATGATGCTTCAATGTTATCACGTTTATTTTATAACCTTATAAAACATGAAACAAAGATAATAAGCATTGGCAAAGACGAGGAAGGCACATACATAATGTATTATTTTTTAAAAAATAAAACAAACTATCATTTTTCATTTTACAGACCAATTCCAGTTCCTACTTCCTCCCCTCCTCCCATTTCCTCCCCCTCCCCCTCCATCCTATCCCCATCCACTCTCTAGAGAGGGTAAGGCACATTGCTCCAAGGAAGGATCAAGGCCCACCCCACTATATCCAGGCTGAGCAAGGTATCCATCCAAAGAGAATGGGTTCCAAAAAGCCAATACAAGCATCAGGGACAATCCTGCTGCCACTGCCAGTGACTCCGCAGTCTGAAAACCCTTCTGAATGAGGTAACCCTGAAGCGGCGTAAACGAATGGCGAACAGAATTAACCAGGCTAGCTTAATATAATATATTCAGCTTTAATAAGGGGAGAACTTACAAAACCAGGGTCCAGCGAAGAGCAGGAAACAAAAGGGCAGGCGGGGAGCACACCCGCCAGATTTATAGGTAACATTTGCCTAAGGGGTACCCTCCCTTCAAAGAAGGTGATTGGCTGGGGCTTCCCCTACATAACCCAGACCAAGAAAGATGAGCATGGTATGTACTCACTCATAAGTGGATACTAACTGTAAAGCAAAGGATAATGAGCCTATAGTCCATGACCTTAGAGAAGCTAAGTAACAAGATGAACCCTAAGATAAACATATATAGATCCCCCTGGGAGGGGGACATAGACAAGATTGCCTGACAAAATTGGGAGCATGGAGGTTGGGGGAGAAGGAAGGGTGGAAGTGGAGGAGGAGGGGATAACTTGCAGAACTGAGATAGTTAAGATGGGGGAAGGACAGAGATGGAGAGCAAGGAAAAAGATATCTTGACTGAGGGAGCTATTATGGGGCTAACAAGAAATCTGACACTTAGAGAATTCCCAGGAATCCACAAGGATGACCCCAGCTAAGACTCTTATCAATAGTGGTGAGGGTGCCCAAACTGGTCTTGCCCTGTAGTCAGATTGATGACTATCTATAAATGTCACCATAGACCCTTCATCTAGCACCTGATGGAGACATGTTGATAGAGACCAACAGCAGAGCACTGGGCTGAGCTCCCAAAGTCCAGTTGAAGAGTGGGAGGAGTGAGAATATGAGCAAAGAGGTCAAGACCACGATAGGGACACCCACTCAAACAGCTTACCTGAGCTAACAGGAGCTCACCAACTCTGGCCGGACAGAGAAGGAACCAGCATAGAACCAAGCTAGACCCTCTGAATGTGGGTAACAGTTGTATGACTGGGGCAGACTAGATAATGTATTAAGAATGACATTTAGGGGGCTGGAGAGATGGCTCAATGGTTAAGAGCACTGGCTGCCTTTCCAGAGGACCCGGGTTCAAACACTCCCGGCACTCACAACTGTCTGTAACTCCGTTTGGAATGTAACACTGTCACACCAATGTGCTTAAAGTTAAATAAATTATTTAAAAAAGAATGACATTTAAGGCTGGGATGGTAGCAGTGTATGCCTTTAATTCTAGCACTCAGGAGGTAGAGGCAGGCAGATCTCTATGACTTCAAGGCCAGCCTGATCTACAAATGGAGTAAAACAGGCTTCAAAGCTACACAGAGAAACCCTGTCCCAAAAAGCAACTCTGTCTTTTAGAGTACTCTAAATTCAGTCAGTGTGGCAGTGAAGGCTAACGTCGCAAGAGAACAGACAGGAAGAATTGGTAGGAAGGGAGATCACTGGGGACCGAGTGACAGTTAAGACAGGAGCCAGACTTTCTGATGTTGTTTGTTGGCCAAACAACGAACCAACAAACAAAAGGGCATTTAAAAGAAACTGAAAGTCGTTAGAATCTTACAGCCCTGATTTGAGAATATGGCTGACTCTGACACATTTTGTTTGTTTGTTTGTTTGTTTTTTGGATTTTCGAGACAGGGTTTCTCCGTAGCTTTTTGGTTCCTGTCCTGGAACTAGCTCTTCTAGACCAGGCTGGCCTCAAACTCACAGAGCTCCGCCTGCCTCTGCCTCCCGAGTGCTGGGATTAAAGGCGTGCGCCACCACCGCCCGGCACGTATTGTGTTTTTACATTAGGCAAATGTCTTAACTTCTTTCAGCCTTATGAGTTTCTTTGATATCTGTCTGATATTGTTTCTAAATTAATTTTATTCCTAACTAAAACACAGAATATAAATGGGTGCTATGTGATGTTTTGTAAATGTATAACGGACTAATATTTACATCAGGCTACATATACCTATGTCCTTAAATACTTATGCTTTATCCACGGTGAGAACTTTCATCATGAATATGCATTGTGTTGTATGCTATCATTATCTATAGCTATCTTACGATGCAGTGGGACATCAGAAAGTCTGGCTCCTGTCTAACTGTCACTCGGTCCCCAGTGATCTCCCTTCCTACCAATTCTTCCTGTCTGTTCTCTTGCGACGTTAGCCTTCACTGCCACACTGACTGAATTTAGAGTACTCTAAAAGACAGACCCCTGCGCACATCTGTAGGGTGTTCCCAGGGATGTGAACTAGGGAGGATGACTTATCACAAGTGGCTCCATCACAGAGTCTGGGACTCAGACTGTGTAAACATAGGAAGGAGGAAGAAGGCAGAGGAGTGCCACCTTCCCTGGTCTCTGCTTCCTGACTGGGGAGAATGGAACCAGCTGTCTTATGCCCCTGCTGCCATGACTTCCCCAAACTGTGAGTCACATGAAACAAATCAACCCTTCTTTCTTCCTAAGAGGCAGGTGATCATACTTTTGGTTGCAGTGATAATGGAATCGTACATCATCAAGGGCTCTGGTCACCACTATGATAGTCCCTGCTTCTCCAGCACCGACTTTTTTTTCTAATTATTATTGAAAAAAAATTTCCACCTCCTCCCCGCCTCCCATTTTCCCTCCCCTTTCTCCCCACTCTTCTCCCCCCCCCCACTTCTTTCCCCCTCCCTCTCCAGTCCAAAGAGCAGTCAGGGTTCCCTGCCCTGTGGGAAGTCCAAGGTCCTCCCTCCTCCATCCAGGTCTAGGAAGGTGAGCATCCAAACAGACTAGGCTCCCACAAAGTCAGTACATGCAGTAGAATCAAAACCCAGTGCCATTGTCCTTGGCTTCTCATCAGCCCTCATTGTCTGCCATGTTCAGAGAGTCCGGTTTTATGCCATGCTTTTTCAGTTCCAGTCCAGCTGGCCTTGGTGAGCTCCCAATAGATCAGCCCCACTGTCTCAGTGGGTGGGTGCACCCTCGCAGTCCTGACTTCCTTGCTCATGTTCTCCCTCCTTCTGGCCCTCATTTGGACCTTGGGAGCTCAGTCTGGTGTGCCAATGTGGGTCTCTGTCTCTATCTCCATCCATCGCCAGATGAAGGTTCTATGGTGATATGCAAGATATTCATCAGTATGGCTATAGGATAGGGCCATTTCAGGTTCCCTCTCCTCAGCTGCCCAAGGAACTAACTGGGGACATCTCCCTGGACACCTGGGAGCCCCTCTAGAATCAAGTCTCTTGCCAACCCTAAGATGGCTCCCATATCCACCCTTCCTTTATCCCAACCATCCCATTCCCCCAAGCTCCCCCCATCCTCCCCTTCTCACTTTTCTCTCTCCATTTCCTTTTACCCCCATCCCACCCAACCCCCAAGTTCCCAATTTTTGCCCGGCAATCTTGTCTACTTCCATTATCCAGGAGGATAACTATATGTTTTTCTTTGGGTTCACCTTTTTATTTAGCTTCTCTAGGATCACAAATTATAGACTCAATGTCCTTTATTTATGGCTAGAAACCAATTATGAGTGAGTACATCCCATGTTCATCTTTTTGTGTCTGGGACACCTCACTCAGAATAGTGTTTTCTATTTCCATCCATTTGCATGCAAAATTCAAGAAGTCATTGTTTTTTACCGCTGACTAGTACTCTAATATGTATACATTCCATACTTTCTTCATCCATTCTTCTATTGAAGGGCATCTAGGTTGTTTCCAGGTTCTGGCTATTACAAATAATGCTGCTATGAACATAGTTGAGCATATACTTTTGTTGTATGATAGGGAATCTCTTGGGTATATTCCCAAGAGTGGTATTGCTGGGTCCTGGGGTAGGTTGATCCCAAATTTCCTGAGAAACTGCCACACTGATTTCCAAAGTGGTTGCACAAGTTTGCATTCCCACCAGCAATGTATGAGTGTTCCCCTTATTCCACATCCTCTCCAGCAAAGGCTATCATTGATGTTTTTGATTATAGCCATTCTGACGGGTGTAAGATGGTATCTCAAAGTTGTTTTGATTTGCATTTCCCTGATCGCTAAAGAGGTTGAGCATGACCTTAAGTGTCTTTTGGCCATTTGAACTTCTTCTGTTGAGAATTCTCTGTTCAGTTCAGTGCCCCATTTTTGATGGGTTAATTAGCATTTTAAAGTCTAGTTTCTTGAGTTCTTTATATATTTTGGAGATCAGACCTTTGTCAGTTGTGGGGTTGGTGAAGATCTTCTCCCAGTCAGTAGGTTGCCTTTTTGTCTTAGTGACAGTGTCCTTTGCTTTACAGAAGCTTCTCAGTTTCAGGAGGTCCCATTTATTCAATGTTGCCCTTAATGTCTGTGCTGCTGGGGTTATACGTAGGAAGCGATCTCCTGTGCCCATATATTGTAGAGTACTTCCCACTTACTCTTCTATCAAGTTCAGTGTGTTTAGATTGATATTGAGGTCTTTGATCCATCTGGACTTGAGTTTTGCAGCACCGACGTTTTATATTATCCCTGAGTATAGCATTTATCTTTCTCTGCCTGACTTACCTCAGTTCATGGAATGTCTTTAATTATATCCAGGTCTTAAGTGGTAGAATTTTGTTTCTCTGGTTTAACAGCATTTTGTATATAGATGGACCACTTTCTTTATTTTTCCATCACTTGGAGGCTACTTGTGTCTCTTCACCCAGTTTCCTCAATAGTCCTGCCAAAGCAAAAGTACAGATGTCTCTTCAACACATCAATTTATTTCCTTTAGCTATAATAGTGATTGCTGGATCCTACAGTAGTTCTATTTTCCCCTTTAAAATTATTTTTATATGTATGGTTAGTGTCTGTGTGGGGGTGTGTGGGGGTGTGCCTATGTGCTACTTGCATGCATGCCTGTTGCCCTTGGAGGCCAGCAGAGAACATTGGATTGTCTGGAACTACAGTTACAGATGAGTGTTAACCATCATTGGGTTCTGGGAAATAAACCCAGGTCCTTTGGAAGATCATCCAGTGCTCTTAACTGTTGATCCATCTTTCTAGTCCTGTTTTTCTCTTTCTTTGGAGCATCTTCCATTTTCTATAATAGGTATTTGAGTTGACATTAACATAAACAATATGCTTTGCACTTCATGGTTCTTAAGTGTCTATGCTATGATCCACATGTCTTTCACTATTTCACCTGTAGGTGTTACCCTAAATCCTGGCTCCAAAGGGCCTTGGTTGGCCCTTTCATATCAGGGAGCACCGTGTGAGGTCTGACACTGTTAGCACTAGAGGGTGTTCAAAGCTCAGATGTGTCACAAATAATCAATGAGTGTATTACTCATCATGAGCTGGAAGAACACCTAAAAAAGTAACCCAGCCCTGCAGGCAGGTACTAGAAGGTTCTTCCTTAGGCTAGGTAAGTCCAGATGTCACACTCTTAGTCACTGGCCTGTTATAACAGTTCTTGGGGAGCGCCTAGCTCTTGGCAGTATCATAATAGAGGGAGTAACCCAGGCCTCTGTGTCACAAGGGAGGCTCTTAGTATTGTGATACTGATATTAATTATAGCCTACCAGTTCAGCCTGGTCTTCCTACTGGGAAGATGAGTCTTGCCACAGGGGATGTGACCGCAAGGGATGCTATCTCAAATAGAAAAGGAGCACACTGAAACCTCGCCTCTTCGTTCGTCACAACGGCTCTTCTAGAGACTCCGTCGACAGGTAGGCCCAGTGGCGGGGGCTGCCCTGTGTTAGGTTCCAGCAGTCTGGAAATAAATTCCAAGGTAAAGTCATGTGTGTACCGCCCTTTCCTGTCCGCAGAAGGCGTCTGTCTTCACTGTGCTGCCAGAGGTTGGGGTAGTTTGGGTGAAAACAGTCCCCTGCTACTAGTTGATGCTCAGCTGAGTTACACACAGACCTCCACAAGGACCTCACAGTCTCGGGTGATATTTCACCCACACCATTGTTGGCTTGTGATACAATCCAGAATTTCAGTCTGTCTCACTAAACTGCAGGTCTCTGCCCAGTGCCGGAGTAGCTAGGGTCTCTGTCTGCAGGCTCTGTCTCGTGGTTATCCCTGGTCAGGGAGATGCTGCCTGTCTTCTCCTGTTAATTTTTATTCATGGCTAATTATTAAGTGTTTGGATCTTTAACAGGGAGTTCAAATTTCTTGAAACTTTATATTTGGAGCTTCATGTAAGCCTGAATATAAGAAGTATTCCCTCCAGAAGGATGTATGTCTGCCTGAGGGCACTGCCACCCAGAGCAACTTTGAATTCTGGGTCTAAGAGCTTTGTTGTGTCTCAGACCACCTTTATGGTAAGAACGTGGGGCATGGGGAAAGAAACATTCACATTTACAAAACATTTTCAAGCCCTCTTGGCAGAAATACTGGTGACCTCTGCCTTCCAGGGCTAGGTGTCAGGAGCAGAGCATGAGCAAGGAAAGTGTGATGCCCAAGTGTGGGAGGAGCCAAGTGCTCCATCAATATGCCATGAAGGGTCAGGTGGCTGGGAGTCCGTGGATTCTGAGCCTTGGACCTGTCCTAACCCTCTAATCCATTCCTGGTTTTGAGAATGCCATTGTTTTTATAAGTAAACTGCCTCTATTTCTGTATTATGCATATGTTCCTTTGTTCTGGAGACACAAGAACCAGGGGATATCAAAGGGTGCACCCCTGTAATCAGACTCATGTCTAACAAAACCCACCAACATCATTTTGAGGCTAAAGTCCTATTGTGAAGATGTTTTAAGACTTAAATGACATACATAGATCTAATCTACAGGGAAGTTGAAAAAGACAAGATCTCCTGACTAAATTGGGAGCATGAGGACCTTAGGAAAGGATTGAAGGGGAGGCGACAGGCAGGGAAGAGAGCAAAGAAAAATGCAGAGCTCAATAAAAATAAGAAATTAAAATGTTTAAGTAAAAACATAAAAAAGACTTATCACTAGTATTGGTTTTTTAAAAAAAGACTTAAATGGTTAAACATTCATTTATTAAACAATAAATGCTTGTTGTTTTTGCTTTTCCTTTTCTTCAGTCAACATCAAGGTTTAGAATAATCAATTTTCATTGTCTGTCCTTGGAGAAGTTGGCTATTTCTAGTTTACATTTACAGTGGGAGTTGTAGCCCAGCAGGGTATCACCTTAAATGTAGAAGATGGGAATCTCATTATAATCCTTCTACCTGGATTCTGGGATTCAGGTCTTGCCCTGAAGCATTGTTCCTCACTATGTCCTCTTATCTGACTTTTAACCCCATGGCATCAAGAAAAGATGTTTTTATTCTTCGTGTATATGAATTTCCCCTCCCCTCACACACCTTCTCCCTGCCAGGCACACAGTTACTGCCTTATGGATAATAGTCCCTGAATATGAAAAGGTAAGTCCCTTTGGAATTATAGATTTATGGGGCCTCAAATATGAAAGTGTTCTTTCTTCTTTGAGAAGAGGAACATTTTAGAAGCACCAACGAGAAACAACAAAGAGAGAGAGAGAGAAATGCACTTAAATGTTCTTGTGCAATTATTGAATTCTTGGAAGCACAAAGGAAGGATGCTGCAAGGCCATTTCGAAGCAGAGGGAGTAGATCATTCTGATGCCTTCTCTCTTGTGACTGCTAGATAATTTTGCTACAGAAGTCATTGCGGAGCTTAGATGTGATGATTCTGAATCTTATTCAACTGTGCATTGGCACTCACTGGATAGGGCTTATGTTTGACAGAGTAGGAGATTAAAGACCCACAAAGGCTAAGTGGGAAATAGTCATGTATGAAAGTAATTTTACTTCTCAAGGTGATCTACAGGGGGGTGGAATACAAGAGGCCAATAGGACCTTGAAAACCTAGTCTACTCAAGCATTCAAATATGTGGAGTCCGTTCTGTTCAACCCACCAGGGCCCCTTTTTCTTTTACACCATGGCAGTCCACGTTAACTGAAGTTTGAAGTATTGGTCACTCAAACTCCAAGGGTAGAAGATTCTGCCAAGAAGATAATTGAACAAAGTTTTTTAAAAATCAGAAAGAGGAGCATTATTAACCTATCCTGATGGTCAGTAATGACTGTCAGCTTGACAGTATCTAGGCTCTCTGAAGAGACAAGCCTGTGAGCAGGTCTGGGAACTAGGTTAGGTTAACCGAGAGTGAGTGGGGGAGGCACTGTAGATGAAGGTGGCATCTTCTGTGAGCTGGAGTTACAGACTGAACACAGCGGAGAGCAAGCTCAGAAGGAGCGGGCATTGTGCTTGCTTCCTCAGTGTGGATGAATGTGACCTGAAACGCCTATCACCTGCTTCCCCTACCATGAGGGACTTGCCTCTGAACTATGCGTCAGAATAAACCATTCCCGAAGTTGCTTTGGTTGGGTATTTTTATCACAGCTGTAAGGAGGGTGAAAAGTGGTTTAGTTTCTACAAGTGGATTTAATAATGTCGGTTCCCCAAAGAGTTTGCTCCAGAGGTATTCCTTTCATCACAACTGGACGCAACCCAAATAATAATAGCTTACATTTCTTTGAGCATTTACCACACCCCAAGCAGTTGTCTAATACTGTCTATAAATTAATTCATTCAAATGTCATAAACAATCCTACGAAAGAGGCACCATTCTTACTGCGACATTACAAACGAGATACTGAAGTGCAGAGTGAGCCTTTCACCCAGCTCTCTAGCTCAGCATGTGTTCCTAGCCATTCACTCTCCTCCATCTCTAACCCTCTAATCTAGGCAGCCAATGATGGAAAGCGTGTGGATGTGAATGTGAGCGTCAGAGGGGAGGAATATGTCACAGTGGACAGAAACGATAGCGTGCACAGGCATGGATTGTATCGCTGAGGAGCAATGGAGCAGAGACAAGCAAGAGAACCACTGGGTTGTATGAACCCTAGCAGATTGTATACTCCAATACGTATGCAAATGCATTTATTAAAAACTATAATGGTGAACAGACAGGTCTCAAAAGAAGAAACACAATAGTTAATTAAGTACTTTAAAGTTAATTAAGGGTGTTCAACACCCTTAGCCACCAGAAAAACAAAAAATAAAACTACATTAAGCCTGTCTCACTCTAGAAAAAAAAATGGTATCGTTAAGAAAAAGACAACGAATTCTGGTGAGGATGTGGGGAGAGAGGAGTTTTTATTCATGGCTAACAGGAGTGTGACCTAGAACATCCATGAAAATCAGTGTACAGTGTTCTAAACGTGTTTAAGATCAGGATAACCATGTGACCCAGATAGATCTCTTGGACATATGCTCAAAAGACTTGTATTCATGGTTGTTGCATTATAGCAAGAAAACGGAACCAGATCAGGTGTCTATGGCAGATGAAAATGTGCCGCACATACACAACTGGATAATTTTCAGCTGTAAAGAAAAATAAAATCGGGGCTGGAGAGATGACTCAGTGGTTAAGAGCACTGTCTGTTCTTCCAGAGGTCCTGAGTTCAATTCCCAGCAACCACATGGTGGCTCCAAACCATCTGTAATGAGATCTGGCGCCCTCTTCTGGCATGTGGGTATACATGGAGGCAGAAAGTTGTATAAGTAAATAAATAAATAAATCTTAAAAAAAAAGAAAAATAAAATCATAAAAATTGTAGGAAGATGGACAGATCTGTAAAATATGGTAAGCAGGGTAACAGACTAACACACCCACGTGCTCTCTCCCATACACTGATCAGTGCTTATGGTGTTTATATGTCTGTAAACAGGGCTGCACAGATAGAAAGGAGACCATGGTGGGTGGAATGAAAGGTGGGGTGGGCAGCAGGACACAACCAAAGGGAAGAGCATGGGTGGCAGGCATAAGGGCATTCAGGAAAATGGGAAGAAATGGGAGGAAGGAGAAGCAACAAAAACAAATTTTGTTAGAAAATGTCATAGTGGGGGCCAATGAGACGGCTCAGCTGGTAAAGTTATCTTATGACCTCCATGTGTGTGCACACAGCACTCCACACACACTTCAGAGAAAACGCCACAATAAAACTCAGTGCTACGTAAGCTAATTTAAAATGCTTTAAATGACAAACTATGACGAATAACCATACTGAGGTATAGTAACAATATCTTTGAGATTCTTGCGTTTGTATTATTATTGTGTGTTTGTGTGTAAATATGAATGTGAACACACATGTGCCACAATCTCTAGAAGTCAGAGAATGAGTTCTCTCCTTCCACCAGCCAGGTCCCAGGGACTAAACTCAGTCACCAGGCCTGGTAGCAGGCACCATTACCCACTGAGTTCATCTCACTGGCCCTCAGTCTTAGAAACTTTTGACATGACTATATTTAAAAGCTAAACACATTACATTACAACATTTGCTATTGCCATGAAGAGGTCACAGGTCACCTGACTCTCACCAGTACAGGTAGTTGTGAACCATCTGGTGTGGGTGCTGAGAGCTAAACTCTGAACCTCTGCAAGAGTAGTACATGATTGTAACCTGTGGGGTCTCCGCAAACACCAGGGCCAGCAGAGTGTCAGTCCTCCAGCGGCAAGAAGGAAATCTGACTCCATACAATTGAGTTGCTGGTGTTGGTTCAATCTGCAAGAGTGTGACCCTGGGTAGTTTATTTTAGGCATTTTTATGTACAACACAATTTGTAAAAAAAGTTTCCTGGTGATAACGAACTCAATCCTGTGTGTGCAATAGAGCTTAAGATATGACTATATTAAAACTCTTGTAAAGTACAAGGAACATCTTCCATAAAGATAGGCTCTACACATTAACAGAAAGCAGGATCAAGGTAAGCAAGGCTTATGCTAGAGTCTCAGGGAGGGTAGCACTGTAGACCGGCTGAGATCAACAAACGAAAGTCATTAGTGAAGATGGCTAGATATTGACCCTGGGTGTCTTTGTTCCTTTGTTTTATTTTTCTGTATTTATGTGTGTGTGAGAGTGGGGGGTGTGTCTGTATGTACAGGCATGTAGGCCGGAGGTTGATGGCAGGTGCCTTCCTTTATTGCTTTCCACCTTAAGTTTCGGCACAGGAACCCGGAGTTCTCTCATTAGCTAGGCTAGATGGTTTGGTCAATGAGCCCAAGGAAACGCCTGTCCCTGCCTCCTGCATGAGATTATAATATGTATCTCCACGCCCGCTTTTCATGTAGTTGCTAAGGGTCAGAATTCAGGTCATCGTGTTTGAGTAGTGATCGCTTTACCAACAGAGCCAGCTTCCCAGATGTTACTTTTCTGTGCCTCCCTATGATGGAGGAAGGTCATTGGTTAATTAATAAAGAAACTGCTTGGCCGGGCGATGGTGGCGCACGCCTTTAATCCCAGCACTCGGGAGGCAGAGGCAGGCGGATCTCTGGGAGTTTGAGGCCAGCCTGGTCTACAAGAGCTAGTTCCAGGACAGGCACCAAAGCTACAGAGAAACCCTGTCTCGAAAAACCAAAAACAAACAAACAAACAAACAAAACAACCCTGCTTGGCCCTAATAGGTTAGAACATAGGTGGGTGGAGTAAACAGAAGAGAAAGCTGGGAGGAAGAGGAATTGAGGTAAGATGCCTCAGACAGATGCCATGCTGCTGCTCTCCAGGGCAGATGCAATGAAGCAAGCTGCCAGGTCAGACATGCTGAATCTTTCCCGGTAAGACTGGTGCTACACAGATTATTGGAGATGGGTTGATCGGGATATGAGAATTAGCTAGTAAGGGCTAGAGTTAATGGGCCAAGCAGTGTTTAAAAGAATACAGTTTGTGTGTTGTTATTTCGGGGCATAAACTAGCCGGTGGCTGGGAGCCAGGCAGCAGGAACGCAGACCGCAGCTCCCTCAACATCCCTAGTTACAAAGGCAATGCAGCATTGCCTCTCAGCTCATCTGCAGGCACCCACAGATGGTCTGAGTTCATGGGTAAAGCAGCCTGCCTTGCACAGAAGACCATTTGTGGCAATCCTTAGTCTTCCATCCCTTTCCTGAGCCTTAGGGATGTGGGATGTGATGTGGATGCCCCACTTACAGCTGGGCACTCCATAGGTACTTATTCTCGGCCCTGGGACCCAGCTGGACATCACAGCTGGAATTCTTTATAGTCATTTATATTTTGCTATGAACATTGGTTTTCAAGCAAGAAGTTTGTATGCTGTGTCATCTTAAAAATAAACAGGTGGCAAAGAATGAGATTGCTCCATTGTTGTGTCTATTTAGAGAACAGCTATGTGGGTTGGGAAGGTAAGCGCAGCAAGGCTGTCGGATTTGGGCTTCACTTTGCTGTGTTTTGCTTTGCTTCTGTATAAAAGCATTCGGTTGTCATGGAGAGATTGCTTCTGAGAGAGATTTTAAATGCCCCTACACACACACACACACACACACACGTGCACAGTGGGGGGAGAGAAGAGAGAGAGAAGGAGGGAGGAAGGGAGGAAGGAAGGGGAGAAAAGATTGGACTTCTCTAAATAATTTGCTCAAGAGTCTGTTTGGCCATATGTGAGAGTAAGGCAGGATAAAAAGAGACTAAGGGGACCTAGGCAGGGAGAGAAGTCTCTCAGCCTGAGATACAGTTTGCTCTTCCTACTTGCTTCAAGTCAAAGAATTTGAAGACAACTGATAGAGCCAAGATTGTCTACAGAGATAATGCTTTCTTTCCCAAAGACATTTCAAACAACAAATGAACTCTGCTTACTTCGATGCTGACAGAGATTCCAGTCCCACCCAGTCCCATGGTTGTTCAGTCCCAAAGAAATACACAGAGGTCTACATTAATTATAAACTGATTAGCCTACTAGCTCAGGCTTCTTATTAACTCTTTCTTACATCTTATATTAGCCCATTATTCTTGTCTGTGTTAGCCACGCGGCTTGGTACCTTTTTCGGCAAGGCAGTCACATCTTGCTTGCTCTGTATCTGGCTTCCTCTATGTCTAGGTGACGACTGCAGACTGAAACTTTCTTCTTCCCAGAATTCTCCTGTTCTCTCCCCACCTGTACTTCCTGCCTGGTTGCCCCACCTATACTTCCTGCCTGGCTACTGGCCAATCAGCGTTTTTTTTTTTTTTTTTTTTTTTTTTTTTTTTTTTCGAGACAGGGTTTCTCTGTGGTTTTGGAGCCTGTCCTGGAACTAGCTCTGTAGACCAGGCTGGTCTCGAACTCACAGAGATCCGCCTGCCTCTGCCTCCCAAGTGCTGGGATTAAAGGCGTGCGCCACCACCGCCCGGCCTAATCAGCGTTTTATTGACAGGTACAGGCCATTGTCCCACAGCACTTAGATGCAGATTATTTGTGGCCTTGAGTTTAATGTATAAACGTTCTTCTTTCATCCCCCAGTCTAAACAACATGCCTTAAAACCACCTTAAAATTGCATTTACAAAGCTCACAGTTTTAGCTTGCTTAGTTTTTAACTTTTTGAAAGTTCCACTCTCTGAGCATGGAGTCTTCGCCCGTGTCTTGGAGGTATAATGTCTTTCGTATGTCTCTCTCTCAATGCCCATGCTTAATCTAAAGTCTGTGCAATCACTTTACTTAATAAACGTAATGACTTTGCTTTACTCTGACGAAGCCTAAAATTTTTTTCTGTAGCATAGTCCAGGACCTAGCTTACCCTAAGTGGCGTCTCTCGGGGGTGACACACTGCTGGCATGGTACAGGGTTGCATCTTCCCAATAAGACTGACAAGAGGACTGTCTTAAATGAACACATTTTAGGAATCTAATATTGCTGTGCAAACCTCAGTGTTCTGACACTGTAATTGGTGAGGGATTATGGTTATAGTGTGCAGTGTCAGAGTAAGGCTGACGAACACAGTCATTCTAAAAAACTAAAAGTCACCTTTCACCCTCTATGACTGTTCTAGTGAGTAGCAATTCAGAGTATAAAAGCACAGTTCACCTACTGCATCGTGTTTAACTCGCATGGCAGCCCTGGGAGAGAAGGGACTTTCCTTACTCTCGGTGGTTGTTAAGAGAATTGCCCTGAAGTGTTTAAGATCGCTCACTATTCATCTGCTTCAGAGAGAAACAGGAGCTGCTGTCGAGCCTGCAGTATAGACATCAGGTTAGCACAAGCCTTAACTTTGTCAAATGTCCTTCTGCTTTCTAAGATACTCATGTTTGGAGATGCTGGAGAAAGGGTTTGCCATACTGCAAATCTGCACTGGTATAACCTAAAAGGTAGGCCCTATATTCTCATAGCATGGTAGCGCTTTGGATCTGGCCAGATTGTTTGTAACCTTTCTTCTGAGAGATAAGGAAGCTGCCACCCAAGCAGCCCCTCCCAGGTTAAATCAGACTGGAATCTCCTGATTGTTGAGCTGCTGGCAGTTGAGCACTTGCCTAGCATGTGTGAGGCCCCGGCTTGACTAGCAGCATGGCAAACAAATACAAATGACCGAGCTGCCTTTCCCAAAGCCTTCCTTACAAGGCTGTGCAGGAGCTCAGGGGCCCTGCCTGTCCTTTGGGTGGAGAGTGATATGTACAGGTTGTTGCAATGCCTGTATTTACTGTATTTGTTCTCCCAGACTACATCCTTTGCAGTAGCTTCTAGCTACTGTTTTTCTCTTTGACCTCTGTTTCCTGGAGCCCACAGAGGGAGGCTGCGTAGGTCCTAGTCAGTGCAGAAGTACTTTGAGACCAGGCTCTTTTGTTGGGGGACACACAAGTCAGCAAACCTCGGACATTCTTCCAGGTGTGCACACTTTGCATCCCCGGACACCAGAGGCAGAGCAGGGAAGAGCAATCACTTCTGCACAACTGCCCTGACTGTGATCCTGCCAATATCCTTGACACAGTTCTGTCACCAGCCAAGATGGCGTGGGCTCAGCTGGAGTCGTAGCTCAGCTATCCAGCACGCATGGAGTCCTGGGCTTGATCCCCCAGCCTCGCCACGAAAACACTGGGAATGGAAGGGCATGCCTGTACGTCTAGCACTAGGGAGGTCGAGGCAGGAGGATCAGAAACTCAAGCTTATCTTCAGTTACGTAGTGAGTTGAAAAGCCAGCCTGGGCTATATGAGAACCTGTCAAAAAACAAAACAAAACAAAACAACAAAAAAAACCCATAAAACAAAAAACAAAAACAAAACAAAAAACCTCAAGAAACAAAAAAACAAAACACATGCCACCACCACAACCAAAAAAAAAAAAAAAAGCAAAGGCAACCAAAAGGGACGGATCTTATGTGGTCAGTTGTTCCTCCCCAACCCCAGTATAACCCTCTTCACTGACAGGCCTTGTGTTCTGATTTCTCCCTTCCTCTCTGTTCCCCTTCTTGGACTGAATTTAGAACAGACTCCTCCCTCCCCTGTCTTCACTCCAGTTTCAGTCTCTAAACGCCGTTGCCCTTGACCGTGGGCAGGCCATATGCTGTTAGCACAGCTGCTGAGCACACGTGAAGGGCAAGACAGAAAGGATGAAGCGGTGCAATTGCATCACGGCCAAACTTTCATACCCAACAGGTGTGAAACCTCAGACCACCTAGGAATTAAGATAGAGATTGAGCACATAAAGATATAACAGTTTTTCATCTTTCCCTGTTTGGGTTCATATATTAAGAATAAGTTTTCCTCAAATCTACTCTCAGTATCTGATACTAAAAAGAAAAACGAATGATGTTTATTTAGGCAGCGCTTCATCGCTAACCCTGTCTGAAGTGCTCAGTCTCACACGCTCGTTCTGACTTCGGACGCTAGCAGCGAGGCACGGACACTCGACGGTGCTGTCTAACTTAACCCCCTGTCATGGTTGCTACCGTCCCTTCCTCTGACCTGGGGATTTGCTGTGCTGGTACACAGAATTCAGGAACAGAAGGAACCACCAGCTGACTCACTGAAGGATGATACATACAGATGAACGGCTTTCTGAAGAAGAGGTATTTAGTGTGAGGCTAGGAAGGGTCGAACATAGATGCTTCTGTCCCTATGGAGCTGAGCAAACATCTGTGATCGGCACGTGATGGGTTTGATGCAGAACTTCTCAGGATTTTTATGGAGGCTTCATCATGCAAGCATGGTCATGTATTAATTCATCCTGGAGGCTGCATACTTTAACCATGACTTGGTCTTGGGGTGACCGGCCCCCATCCTGCTGCTACTGCTGCCTATGTGCCCACCAGGAGACAGCTGCTTAGAACCAAAGATGTTATCTGGCCCAGGAAACTCAGAAGCATTTAGAATCTAATGGCAGAGACTAAACATGTTTTTGTTATGTCAGAATATGCCCACATAACATGTATGTGAGGGGTAAAGGAACAGCCGACGTGACCACCCCATTATTAGGGGGAGGCTTTTCTTGTGAACAATTTATAGTGTTAACTATACAAAGGTAATTTATCTTTTTGATGTTCACAAAATTCTACAGGGTAATTATGATTTGATTGCTTCACAAAAGTAAACATTAGATTCCCAGAGCCATGGAAAAGTAGTAGAGAACTTACCGAACGTCAGCCCTGACCGAAAACTCCGGTCAGTGACATAACAAGCGGGCAGTGTCCTAGGATTTCCGTTGCTGTGATAAAAAACCATGACTAAAAGCAACTTGGTGTGGAAAGAGTCTGCTAACCTACAGGGCTCATCACAATTCATCAACAACAGAAAACCAAGCAGGGCAGAAACCTGAGAGGCAGGAGCTGATGCACAGGCCACAGAAGAGTGCTGCTTCCTGGCTTGCTCGACCGGATTTCTTATAGAGCCAACGACTACCAGTCCAGAGACGGCCATACCCATAATGCACTGGGCTCTCTCCCATCAATCACTAATTTAAAAAAATGTCCCACAGGCTTGCTTCCAGCCAGAGCTTATGGAGACATGCATTTCTGCTGAGGCTCCCTCCTCTCAGAAGACTCCAGCCTGTGTCAAGTGGACATGAAAATGACCTTGGACAGGGAGGGTTCACCATGATCTGGTCTATTAAAGGTCTAGTACCTTGCCAGAATAGGAACTGGGATGCGCAGTAGAGGTCCAGCTTTAACCACTGGCTCTCTATTTTGGCCACAAATAAGTGTTTGGGGGAACTTCTGAAAGGGCCAGTGGTTGAGTGTTATTTCTAGCAGTTCTGGATTCATAGCTCTGACGTGCAGCCTTAGGCTATCAAATAGTTTACCGCATATTTCAACGCTCAAAATCAAGAGTCTACCAAGATAGTTCTACTTTACAATGGAAACAGTCTCACCTGAAATGAGTAGTGATTGCTATTAATTTATAAAATGTGTTTTAGAAGCAAGCTGCTTGGGTCCGGTCATGTACACGTGGATTAACCTTGCAAAGTGTGTAATGAAAGAGGATAAAGGTGCAGACTGGAGCCCCCAGCGATGGCATGAGAGGGATGTACAGAGAAAAGTATATGATCTACAGTAAAAGTTAATGCAGAGTGCTGCCAAGAGTCTACACATGAGAAGGCCTTAAAGATGCTCCCAGAAAGCTGGGTGTTGGTAGCACACATCACAGAGGTGGGTGGATCTCCGTGTGTTCGAGGCCAGCCCAGTCTACAAGAGCTAGTTTCCAGGACAGGCTCCAAAGCTACACAGAAACCCTGTCTTGAAAAAAACATGCTCCCAGGGTTGACCCTTTGACTGCAATCCTCATGGGAGAATGCTTGTGGGACCATGCACTATTCACCTGATTCTTGTAACCTGAAGCAAGCATGGAAGATAAGGAAGTAGCTATAGTCTGTATTACTGTACAGATTTTTGAAACAGAAATTTTGACTTTAAAAATATTGTCAATGTTTGTAACTGTGTTCATAGGAGTACTGAAATAAAGTGAAGGGGCCAGAGTAAGTCTGAAAATTAGTCCCCCCCCCAGCTTCTTCTATGGCTTGATCCTTGCCCTATAGTCTCAGTCACAGGGAGAACAGTTGATTGAAAGTTAAGATGCAGCTGTGTCCAGAGCTGTGTTGCCATAACCACAGACTTGTGTAAAGAAACCTCTGTTAAGCTTATACAAACATCTTGTTATCACAAATTGTACTAGTAATTGTGAAATTTTTTCACAAGTTTTAAATTCCCAGAATGTACTGTTACCCAGGACTTAACCTCAAATTGTAAAAATTCTTTTTCTTTTATTATCTCTGACCCTCCCCCTCCCTTGCCCAGCCACAGACACTCAAGGCTTTTGCTTTTTTTTTTTAAGGACCTACTTCCTCTGCTCTGGGTCCCAGAGTCAGATCCTGAGCTACCTGTGACCTTAACTAGTCAGAAGTTCTGGTACTCCATGGCGATGGGATAAAGTTGCTTCTGCTTATCTAACTTTGGTGGCCTTGACTTCAGTATCTGTGTGATTCCCAGACCCAACAGAAGATGACTTACCTAATAGACTCTTCTACATAACACTTGCCCCCATAAACACATAGACACATACAAGCACACACACACACACACACCACAAAATTAAAAGCTAGAGGAAGGCAGGTCACAGTTTTAGTCTGACTGACTTCTCTGGAATACTCTTGGGAGTCCCTCATTGTTTTAAGATTCAGAAAATTGGGAAGCAATCTACCTCAAGACCCAGAAATACCACTCTTGGACCTATACCCAAAGGATTCACTCTCATACCATAAGGACATTTGGTCAATTCTGTTCATAGCAACATTATTCATAATAGCCAGAACCTGGAAACAACCTAGATGCCCCTCAACTGAAGAATGGATAAAGAAAATGTGGTCCATTTACACAATGGAGTACTACTCAGCAGTAAAAAACAATGACATCTTGAAATTTACATGCAAATGAATGGAACTAGAAAAATTCATCCTGAGCGAAGTAACTCAGACCTAGATAGACAAACATCATATGTACTCACTCATAAGTGGATATTACATATAAAGCAAAAGATAACCAGTCCATAATCCCAGAAAAGTTAGGTGACAAGGAGAACCCTAAGAGAGATGTACATGAAACCCCCTGGGAAGGGGAAATAGACAAGACCTCCTGAGAAAATTAGGAGGGAGTAGAAGGGATGGTGGAAGGGGAAGAGGAGAGGAGAAGGGGAGGGAGGAGGAGAACATTAGGGAATGGGATGCTCAAGAAGGGGGAGAGACAGTGAGGGAGAGAAGGAAAGAGATACCTTGATTGAGGGAGCCATTAAAATGCTATCGAGAAACACGGCACTAGGGAAATCCCCAGGAGTCCTCAAGGACGACCCCAGCTAAGACTCTAAGCAACAGTGGAGAGCATGCCTCAACTGGCCTTCCCCTGTAATCAGACTGATGACTACCTAAATTGTCATCATAGAACCTTCATCCAGCAACTGATGGAAGCAGATGCAGAGATCCACAGCTACCTGAGACCAGCCCAAGAGAGGGAGGAGCGATAATACGAGCAAAGGGGTCAAGACCATGACAGTGGTCAAGACCACAGAAACAGCTGAGCTGAGCTAGTGAGGACCCATTGACTCTGGACTGATAGCAGACAAACCTGCATAGGACCAAGTTAGGCCCACTGAATGTGGGGGTCAGTTACGAGACCTGGACGGTCTGTGGAGCCATTGGCAGTGGGACCAGGACTTATCCCTAGTGCTTGAACTGACATCTAGGAGCCCATTCTTTTTGGAGGGATACCTTGCTCAGCCTAGATGTAGGGGGAAGGGCTGCCTCAAAGTGGAATGTCGGACTTTGTTGGCTCCCCGTGGGAAGCCTTACCCTTTCTGAGGAGTGGATGAGGAGGTGGGGTGGGGGGAAATGAACGGAACAGGAAGAGAGGAGAGAGTGGGAACGGGGATTAGCTATGTGAAATGAGAAAAGATTGTATTTAAAAAAAATTCTTGAGGAAAAAAGGGTTTTGAAATCATGTCCGTGTACCATGTCCTCACATGAAAGCATCTAGGGGGTAGTTCTCCTCAGACAGACTTTTTATTTCAGCAAAGAGGACACTTCCCTGATTGTTCTAATTTGTTTCTCTTCTACTGTGATAAAACATTTTGACTAACAGCAACCCGGGGGAGGAAAGGGTTTACTTGACTTGTACTTCCAGGTCACAGTTCATCACAGAGGAAGTCACAGCAGGAACTGAAACTCAGAAGCAGGAACTGAAACAGAGATCATGGAGAAAGACTGGCTACTGGCTTACTCCCTCAGGCTTGCTCAGCTACATTTTCTTTCTCTCTCTCTCTCTCTCTCTCTCTCTCTCTCTCTCTCTCTCTCTCTCTCTCTCTCTCTTTCTTTTTAACACAGAGCCCAGGCCTACCTGCCTAGGGATGGCACCTCGTTCAGTGTGTTAGACCCTCCTCCATCAAGTAGCAGCTCCGAAAGTGCCTCCCGGACATGACCAAAGCTAGTCTGAACTGGGCACTTCCTCAGCTGATGTTCGCTCTTCCTGAGGGGCCCTAGGTTGGTGTCAGTTTGACAGCTGAAGCTAACGATGAATCCAGGAACGATACACCACCTAAGGGATTAAACAGACTTCCTAAGGACTCTACTATGAACTCAGGAACGATACACCACCTAAGGGATTAAACAGACTTCCTAGGGACTCCATCATGAACCCAGGAACGATACACCATCTAAGGGTTTAAAGAGACTTCTTAGAGACTCCTTGACCTAAATACCCAGCTCCTCCCTTACTGCAAGGCAAAGTTGAAGTCTAATGATTTTTCTTATACTGGGTAGGTTGTTTCCAAGGAAGCAGACGAGGACAGATGAACGGGAAGGTAATCAAGAGCTCCATAGAGGCTGCCAAGAGAGCACACAACAGCGGAAGGAACGTGAACTCATTGAAAGGTTTCTGTTTGCTTCTTTGTGGTTGAAACAACACATTTAAATGCATTTTCTTAGAAACAATTTTCAGGGTGAGTCAGTGATATCTATGGAATCTAAAAATATGAGCTAGGTAGGCATGTCTTTTATTCTGAGGAGATGGAAGGAGAGATGGAAGAGGTTGTTGGGGGTTGAGGAGATCCCCATATGCTGCCTTCTGTCTTGTTTTGGTCATGAAGTGGCTGAGTCACCTGCTGAGTGGAAAGGGCCCAGAGGCGTGAGAACATAGATGATGTGTCAATGAGATTCCTGAAAAGAGGCTTCCTGGGCAAAGACTGTTGACTGATTAGAACTGCAGTGTGGAGAGGTGGGGATGCTGAGCTGCAGTGATGTGGAGAGGTGGGGATGCTGAGCTGCAGTGATGTGGAGAGTTGGGGATGCTGAGCTTCAGTGATGTGGAGAGGTGGGGATGCTGAGCTTCAGTGATGTGGAGAGTTGGGGGTGCTGAGCTGCAGTGACATGGAGAGGCGGGGATGCTGCAGTGACGTGGAGAGGCGGGGATGCTGAGCTGCAGTGACATGGAGAGGCGGGGATGCTGCAGTGATGTGGAGAGGCGGGGATGCTGCAGTGACGTGGAGAGGCGGTGATGCTGCAGTGATGTGGAGAGGCGGGGATGCTGCAGTGACATGGAGAGGCGGGGATGCTGCAGTGACGTGGAGAGGTGGGGAAGCTGAGCTGCAGTGATGTGGAGAGCTGGGAATGCTGCAGCCTAGATAATCACCCTATCTCGGGCTGTAGCCCTCTGAATAGCCATTTCTTGTCCAGTTCTATGCCAAAACTCACATCTGGTAAGGAACAGACAAAAACCTTTTAGAACCTATAACATAGTAGACTATTAGCTCTATCAACCCAGAAACTAGGAAAGCCATCCGAGACCATCTGAGTCCTCCAGGAGAGATTTCCCCGCATTTCTGTGCCTGCCTCTCTGATGCACCCGCCAATGTATTTTCATTTTGCCCTCACTTTGTTCTGTATAACTACCAAGCTTCATGAAACCGCTTCCACATTGGACTATGGAATTTTTGGGTAGCCTAAATCCGTGTTCCCAAGCCATGGTCACTCAAATTTGGCTCTAGAATAAACCATATCTTACCCCTTTGAGGTGAGAGTTGTGTTTTTTCCATCATGACAAATGTAACAAAGTTGCCTAGGCAACACGGGATTTTCATGAGTCTTTAAGCACACAACGGAAGCTGGCTGTCCAATCAGAGAATCCAAAGTTCTCCACCTGCATTAGATGTCTGGCCACAAAGGCTGAAGAGACAGGTTAATGTTTCAGGAGACTTTTTGTGTACTTGTAGCAAAGCAAACAGAAAAGGGAACCAAAGACATGTAAGAAGAGAAAGTGCAGTGATAGAACATGGAATCTCACTGGAAGAAAGTGAAAATGGTGTGTCTCCATCAGGAAAAGCAGAGACAGAAGGACCAGAGATGGGCTGATGTGAGGTAGAGCCGCTGAGGCTTACCAACGGTCCACTTTGATGTGCACGGACATGCTACGATTCTGAGTGTGGACCAAGTTCAACATGGGCAAAACGTACAGCTGAGACAGAATGAAGAAGATCAAGAATTGAGAAGCATGTGTGTGTTTGTCCCTGGGACAGTGGGGTGTTGAGTCTATGGCCGTGTGTGTGTGTGTGTGTGTGTGTGTGTGTGTGTGTGTGTGTGTGTTTGTCCCTGGGACAGTGGGGGGTTGAGTCTATAGCCGTGTGTGTGTGTCCCCATCCCTGGGACAGTGGGGGGTTGAGTCTATGGCCGTGTGTGTGTGTGTGTGGGGGGGGTGTTTTGTTCTATATCTGAATCCTTAGAAGAATCTGCGAAAGGCAAATGTAACTCATTATCTCTGGGACTTGAAATTCTATCTTTTTGCTTTTATTATTGTATTAAATGGCGTTATAAAAGCCCATTTTTATCCAAGCATATAATACGCTTTGAGCATAACCCCACTCCCCATTTCTTTCTTCTCCCTTTTCTCCTCATAGTCTCCTTTTCCCCTAGATAATTCCCCTTCTACTTTTCATCATCTGTAAATACATGATTTTATGTGTCTTTATAAAATCCAGGACCAACATCTGAGAGAAAGTATACTGTATTTCCTAAATGGTTTAATTGATTTAAGGCAATTACCTTCAGTGGCAGTCATTTGCTTTGAAATAGCCTAACTTCATTTTTCCTTATGGCTGAGAACAATTCCTTGTGTATATGCCGCATTTTCTTTATCTGTTCCTCTGCTGATGACAGTTCTTTGGGCTCCATGACAGCTGCAGTGAATAGTGATTCAGTAAACACTGTGTGTTAGGAAATGCCAGAAAGCAGCCTGGGCTTTCTAGCCCAGTCAGAGAGAGGACTCCAGCACCACCTCTGCACCAACCAGAGGTGCTGGACACTACCGTAATCTCTTTGTGATAAGGAAGTCTGGTCCTGCCCAGTGCCATGATGGATTGAGCTGGACAAGGAGACCAGCATGAGGGCTGGGGGGCTGGGGGTGTTCCAGGAAGAAAGCACAGGCCCGCTCGTCACTTTGTAGCATTGGACAGAAGGGCACTATTATGGTGAACAAATGTATGGTGAGAGAGAGAGAGAGAGAGAGAGAGAGAGAGAGAGAGAGAGAGAGAGAGAGAGAGAGAAGAGGAGAGGAGAGAGGAGAGAGAGAGGTTCACGTACTGTGAACAGAAGCTATCTGAAGGGTTGAAAGCTGTGAGGAGCAGGCTACGGTGGGTGGCTTCATTACCACCCAGGGCCATGGTGAGATGTCTGGACCAGGGCTGTCTGGGTTCATGGCCCTGACGCAGCCACAGTCCGTGTTGATGTCTGAGACTCTTGATACCACCAAAGGCAGAGAAGATAGGGCTATACAAAGGTGGTCCTGTCCTCCACTGGCTACAACACTAGGGAGAGCCGGTCTTGCCCCTTACTGACTGAAGCGCTCAGGAGAGAGGTTCCTATACTTTACCTGGGCAGAACAATAGAGGTCACCCTGTTCCTGAGCATGGGTGAGCTGGCCCTACGGTGTGAGTCAGGAGAGCAGGTCACACCCCTTTTGTATGCCGTGTGGTGGCATGGGTGAGGGAAACATTGCCTCTCCCTCCCCCTTGCCACCTGTAACATGTGGGGGACCTAACACAACCCCTCACCAGTTGCAGGTCTCAGGAGAACAGGCCCCGCACCTTGCCTGGGCAGCACAGTAGACAGGGGCATGGGTGAGCCAGCCCTGATGGTCAGTGTGTGGGAGAGCCAACCCTGAGGGCGTGAAAGCAGAAGAAGTGGCCCTGCCCCTTGCTCCATAGGGTGAACTAGCTGGGACAAGGCTAGAGAGCTCACCCTGGAGGGAAGAAGAGGGCAGAACTGGTGGGCTCACTAACCCTGATGACTACATAGGCTCAGAGCCAGGGGTTTAACACCCTGACATCCACTCCATCCATGACCTTCAGAAGCAAGGGAAGGGGCCAGCCCAGCAGACCCAAAACTGCAGGATCTCCATGACACAGGGCAACAACGGAATAGCCAAGGGGAGTCCCAGTGAGGGCCCAGTATCAATGGTGTAGCAGAAAACAGCAGCCTCAGGCCGGGGGGTGGTGGTACTTGCCTTTAATTCCAGCCCTCGGGAGGTAGAGGCAGGCGGATCTCTGTGAGTTCGAGGCCAGCCTAGTCTACAAGAACTAGTTCCAGGACAGGCATTGTCTCAAAAAAAAAACAAAAAACAAAAAACAAACAAAAAAAAAAAGAAAAGGAAGGAAGGAAGGAAGGAAGGAAGGAAGGAAGGAAGGAAGGAGCAGCGAAACCAGACCAAGGACTCTTTACAGTGAACACTTTCCAGTCAAGATGTATGGACCAAAGTGTTTACTGTGTGACTCACGGTGTCACACTACAGCTTCCAAGATGAGACTTTTCCTTTTTCCCGATTTCTTTTTTGTCTGTTAAATTTTATTGTTTGTGGGGAGGTGGCAAGGGCAGATGGTAGGCATGGAAGGATCTGGAAATGAGTGGGATCTGGATGCACGATGAGAAAGACAATGAATAAATAAGAAGAAATTAGAGGAAATGCTTCACTTCTCACAAGCTATCTCAGCACCCCTGCGACTCTGCAGACCCCACGTTGAGTACCAGGGCACTGCTTATCCTGTCGTGGACACCCATGCTCATTCTCTTCCTTCAGGTATTCTGCTTCCCTTGTGTTGAAGGAGTAGATCTTAAAAGATCTTAAAAGATGTTCTACCTGTACCCTGGCGTTGTCTGGCAGAGGGTGGAGAAACTGGCGCACCTAAGAATCAATCCATAATCTGTACTGAGCAAATAAAAATTGTTTATGAGGAGAGGAGAGGTGAGGCTTGGTGGTAGAGCACTTGCTTGCCCTGAGTTTGACCCTCAGCACCATAAACAAGATAAACAGTGACAAAAATTGTACATGTGTGTGCGTGCGTGTATGTGTGTTGCTTTGAATAAGGATAGTCCCCAAAGACTCATGCATTTGAATGCTTGGTTCTCAGTTAATGAACTGTTTTGAAGGATGAGAGGGCATGACCATTTTGGAGTAGGTATGTCCTGTGGGAGGAGGTATAGCATTGGGGGTGGGCTTTGGGGTTCTAAGAGCCCAGGCCAGGCCCAGTGTTGCGCCTTCTGCCTCCTGCCTGTGGCTCAGGATATAGCTCTCAGCTCCTTCTCCAGCACCATGCCTTCCTGCCTGCCTCTCTACTCCCCACCATGATGACAACGGACCGACCCTCTGAAACGGTAAGCGAGGCCCCAATTAAATGTTTTCTTTTATAAGCATTGCTTTGGTCATGGTGTCTCTTCACAGTAATAGGTCAGCGACCAAGACACTGTGAATTGAAGAGAAAACCGCACTGAGCCTGCCAAACAGTGAGAAGTCGTGGAGCTACAGTATGGGCCCATTTCCCCAAATTTAGCACCCGAACAGGTGAAGTCTATATGGAGAAGTGTGGCAGATGTAGGCAGCATGAGAAAGCTAAGCTTACAGGAGAGTGAAGCAGCATCGAGAGAGGTGGTGACTCACAGAAGCTTCGGTAGGAAGGTCTTTGCCTGCAGGAGGGTCTGGCCTTGATGGCCTGCCTCCTTCTCTCCTCGTCTTACTTCATATTCTCCTTCGGGTCTTTATCTAGAACTATTCTCTTACAAGGCTGTTTTCCCCTGTCACTTGAAGCCAGTGGGCATCTGTCACACATCCAGGTAAGGTCTTGGGCTGCCATCTTAGCTAAATTAACATAATCTTCAGGAGTTCTGCTGGGGTCTGTTGCGGGATATGAGTTGAAGATGTGTTACATTCATCTATGCTGTGGAATAATTGTTTAATGATGCAAAGATGTGTTGTGTTCTTTTATGTTGCATTTTTTTAAACTCCGGGAAGCTGGGTTACTTTGCTGCTTAAAACACCTGATTGGTCTAATTAAAGATCTGAACGGCCAAAGCAAGGCAAGAGAAAGGATAGACCGGCCTGTCTGGGAGAGAGAATGAAGAGAAGGAGAATTCTGGGAAGAGAAATTCGAGGATTGAGAAAAGGAGGAAAGGAGGACATGTGGGGCCAGCCACCCAGCCAGACAGCAAGCCATGGAGAGAGAAGGAAAGAAAGGTATATAGAAAAAAGAAAGATAAAAGCCCAGAGGCAAAAGATAGACAGGATAATTTAAGTGAAAAAAAGCAGACTAGAAGCAAGTCAAGCTAAGGCTGGGCATTTATTAGTAATAATAGGTCTCTGTGTGATTATTATTAGTAATAATAGGTTTCTGTGTGATTATTTGGGACCTGGGGTGTCCGGTTTCCCAAAGAGTAAAAAGCAAAGAGCAAAAGCAACCAACTGCAGTGGCTGGCTGCCAAGAGATCATCACAGCTGGACTTGCTGACTCTACCCTCTCTTAAGAAGCAGTTGGGGGAGGGTCTTGCCCTCACCTGAGTATCATCCAGACACCTCTCCCAGACAAACAGTTGTATATGATTCTGCACCAGTTTCCCACGGACTTAGGTAGGGCTGCTGGGGGAAAGCCTAAGGGATTTAGGTGGGAAAGAATGAGGGGAAGGGGGCTCCATTGTCACAGCCCCGGGGAGGCCATCGTCCCTACTGAGTGCAGACCTTCCAAGGTGGCTCCTTTAAGGTCATTTATGTTCATTTGTAGCACTCCACCCATTGTTACATAAGACCAATAATCTCACTGGTTCCCTAGCGGAGCTTTGGTGCAATTGTAGTTTGATTCATCATTGGGACCTTAGGGGGAAGGGTGGACACTGCTTATGTCCCCTCAGGGAAGGAATCTAAGCAACATTAGATTACAGCCCTTTCCATCATGCGTGACAACCCCTGCTTTTAATCTTGCTGTTTGCTAGTGTATTATGCATGCATATCAAATATCTTAAATATAGTTGAAGTCATGTATTTCAATTTATTATCATCTTCACTTTCGTTTTTCAGGATAGGATCTCATTCTGTGGCTGTGCCTGCCATATGGAACTCACTATGTAGAGCACGCTAGCCTTCAACTCTCAAGAGATCCACTGGCCTCTGCCTCTGAGGGCTGGGATTGGGACTAAAGGAGTGTACCACCATGCAGAGCTTTCATCTTCTCCCTTTACACAGGAGTTCCGTGGAGACTGAGGAACTTGCCCAAGGTCACACAGCTTGTAGGTGATGGCATTGTGCGTGAGGTCACGTGCCGTCAGTTGTAAGGCTTATGATGGCATCACGTGTGAGGTCACGTGCCGTCAGTTGTAAAGCGGCGCTTGTGTATTCTCTTTGCTCTAGATTGTGATCATTTGCTCTGCTTTCTACTTCGGCCTCAAGCCAAGGCCCTTGCTGACGTTTTGGCCTGGTGCTGACCATAAACCTAAGAGGCTTCCTCCCAGATGACCAAAACTCCTAGTCTAGAATCCCCCAAATAATTTCAAAGAGGGGAAACACCAAATGTTGACATGTTGAAGGCAAAAGTTTGAAAATCTCAATCCCCAGGGAAAGGGGCTCTTGTAGCAGGAGTAGAAATTTTAATTTTAGGGAGGGAACTGGCCATGGGCTTCAGTAACAACAAAAAATTTAGTTTCAAAATATTTTGTTTAGGAGGCTGGAGAGATAGCTCAGCAATTAAGAGTGCTTGAAACTCTTGGGAAGGACCTGCATTTAGTTCCCAGCACCTATGGTAGGTGACTCATACAGTGCCTTAACTCCATTCCAGGGGAACTGACACCCTCTTCTGGCCTTCTTGGCCAGGAGCATACACACATGTGCGTGCACACGCACATACACACTAAAATCTTTTGAAATGTATTTCATTTATCTACATTGGCCTTTCAGTGGATGAAATTCTAGGAACTTTAATTTTTTAAAAAAGTTTTCTGTGTATAAGAATGATTGCCTGGGTGTGTGTATGTGTTCCATGTGTGTTCCTGGTGCCTGAAGAGGTCAGAAGAGGGCAATGGAACCCTCGGAACTGGAGTTAGAGATGTTTGTGAGCCACCAGGTGGATGCTGGGAAGCAAACCTGGGTCCTCAGCAAAAGCAATATGCATGATTAGCTTCTTCTCCCGCCCCTGCATCTTCAGTAGCTTTCAGTGAATGGGATAGTAGCTGCCTGGCGAGGCCAGTGAAGTTCCTGTTTGAAAGTAACTCTGTGCAGAGTAGAACAGGAAGGCACTTACTTTATTCCGTGTCTGGAACTCTTCCTGCCCAACCTGTGCCCCTTGGATGAGTGTATTCTAGACGCCTCCTCCACAGTCCAAGCATCTCAGCTGCATGGCATCGAGGTGAACATTTAATAGCAAATTCTCATGTCCATGGAATGTATATGATTTCAACATATGTTTTTGTCTATTTACCATAAAAAGTTGCCTATGAAATGTCCTCTTATGTTTTTGAAACGGATTCTCTTTTAATCACCTACTGCCCCTTGCTGCTGCAGAGGCATTGAGTGACCTAGCGGGGGCAGGGCTGGAGAGCTTGCCCTACTACCAGCTCCAGAATCTGGACTACGGGTTGTCCCCACTCCACCATCCACCCCATCAGTGAACTGCTCGAGCATGTGAAGGGGCCAGTCCTGCAACTCCAGAGCTGCAGAATCTCCATGACACCGCAACAACAGGGTACTGAAGAGGAGTCAGGCCTTGAACCCACCAATGACTCACTACGATGAACACTTACAGATGTGTGGGCTAAATGGTCTACTGTAACCCACTGGGTCACACAGCTTCCATGATGAGTAATTTTTTTTCTTTTACATTTTCTTTTTTTATTTTCGGGGTGAGCTTGCAAAAACAGAGAGTTCATAGGAAGGCATGGGGAGATGAATGGGATTGGGGTGCATGCTGTGAAATTCACAAAGATTCAATAAAAAGTTCATACGTATATATTTACTTATCTAAAGTTTTTAATTATTCAGAATTTTATTTTCAGAAATTTGAGCTTTCAGAATTTTAGACTTTAAGGATTTTGATTGTTCAGTAATTCAATTTTGGTTTTAAAGCCTCAAAGATTGACTTTTTCCGTGATTGTTGTCCAAGCCTATAACTGTCACAACAGATTCTCGAAGTATTATTGATTTTATTATTATTTTTTGAGATAGGATCTTGCTATATAGGCTAGATTGAACTGAAACTAATGTTCCTCCGGCCTTTAAGGGATTATAGGTGAGAGCCTCCAGAACTGTTTTGTTGGCCGTAGCTGAATAGGGCCAGTGGAACTTTTTAATAGAATTGGGTGCCTAATTATGTAGTATTGCTGTTAAGGAAAAGTCGCGGGTAAATAGTTAATTTGTAAAACACGCATGGCAGGCTGGGACTCGTATAATTCTTAAGTGTTCTCAGCGCTGGAAATTCTTGGTGGTTGTTATCCCATCCCTTGTTCTAAACTGTTGCGTGGTCACTAGAACCCGTGTCTAGGTTCTAAGCGTTGTGTGGCTGTACGGCTTCTACTCCGTCTTCCGCACGCCAACAATTTCAGAGCTCCCTTGAATCTAGGGGTCATAGAGTGTCCGGACAATCTCGGGTAGCTGTTTGGTTTTCAGTGTTTCCATCCAGCTCTCTAAGCCCAGGATGCGAAGCTCTGGCCTGTTTGGTGGCCAACGCGTTTACTCAGCGCCTTCACTGGACCAGTCGAAGAAATATCCAGCACCGTTTCTTCCCGTTTATGTAAACTCGGACCTCTTATGCTGTATGTAATGCAGAATAAAACGAGCATACACCGTGCCAGTGCTTCCCTAAAGTGTCAAAGCAGGCCACTTTTAGGGGACGCCAAATTCGAGGTGTCTTCGGATCCGCGCTTTGGCCACGTGCACCGCGCAGCCGCTCACGGCCAAGAGGCGGAGAGACCCGCGTGGGGCGGAGGAGAACCCGCACCTCTGCAAATAAAGCTCCGCAGCCGAGGCGGCGCCTCTGCCCGTGGGATTGGCTGCCCGAGTCGTGACGCGGTCTGGGCGGGCCCGACCGGTTTGCGACAGTGGCCGCGGTCCGGGATCCGAGAGCCCAGGGCAGTCGCCGCGCGGTGCGGTGCGGGGGGTCCCGTCGGCGTCTGGGAGCCGTGGCTCGGGGTCGCGGAGCTACCAGGATCCGCCGCGCGCGTGGCCCGGGGCGCCGAGGTCTGGCCTGCGGGGAGCGTGGGGGACCGGACGGGGGGGACGCGGAGCGGGCGGATGCGGAGCTCTCCGCGGAGCCGGGGAGGTGTGCGGGGGCGCTCGCTCCGCAACTTCGCCCGCCGAGCGGGGACTCGGGCCGGGAAAACTTTGTCCGCGCGGAACCGAGCAGAGATTGGGGGGCGGCGGGAGCGGGTGGGGGCGGCCGGCGGGGCGTCGGCCAAGCGCTGTTTGTTTCTTTTCACTTCCTGCGGCAGCCGCTGGAGATGAGGAGGAGGACGGCGGGGCTGAGGCGGAGCGGCCGCGGCCCCCGGGAGTGACAGTCGCCCCGTCGGGATTTCCCGCTCCCCCCCCCCCGCCCCCCAGGGCCCGGGCCTTGCGTGCACCGTGAGGGGCGGGCGTCCGGACTTGGCGAGCTGATGCGGACTCGCTTTTGAGCGGCTAAGAACGAGAGGAGCAACCCCAAAATGGAGGACTTTAGTACCAGGACCTACGGGACCAGCGGCCTGGACAACAGACCTCTGTTCGGGGAGACGTCTGCCAAGGTGAGTGCCGGAGGGGGGCCCCCGGGCCGGGGTGCGCCTGTCCCGCCTCCCTCCATCCCGCTTGGGCTTGGAGTGGACTTGGAAGTGCAGAGAAGCTGGTCCTGCAGTCCCGCCTCCCTCTTGGGATGTTTGCCCTGCACTCGTCTCCAAGAGCAGGTTGGAGTGGTGAAAAGTTCAGAAAGTTCTGGGCAGTTTTGTGGGAAGCCCTTCACAAGAGTGCGGAAAGAAACCCCGCCGTGGAGGGAGATTCCTGCGAGGGTTGCACAACCGCACTTTGAAGCTGTGCTTCAGGTGTGCGGTGGTGAGCTTCCGCCCAGAGAGAGGCCCAGGGTTGCTTCTGATAATTGTGTGCCTAGAGCCCTTAACGGGTCCGTGCCGAGGTTGTGAAGCAGTTGCGTGAGGGGAAATGTAGGTCACCATTCCGGGAGGTGATCAAAGGGTCTCGGCACTCAAGTAAGCAAAGTCTCAGATAGGACAGACAGGTCCTGGAAAAGAGTATAACACTTTTCAAAGAGCTTGATTGGGTAATTTGGCCAACAACTGAAGAGAGAAGCCTTTCTCTGTGCTCAGCATTAACTTTCTGTGAGGCCTGGGCAGGGTTAACCTGCTGTTGGCTCCTCCACTTGTAAATGGCATTGGTGACCATTGACCCCTGATAAAGGGCTGTCAGCCTTTCAGAACTTACGGCACTTAGTGCAGAACGGGGATTTCTTCTTACATTTGAGGAAGAGCCTGTAAGTGCACACAGGGAATTTCTCCACCTGGCCGTCAGGGGCACTGCCCTGAATTTGGAAGCTGCCAGCCAGCCTAAATTCCACATAGATTTTTTTTTTTTTTGCTTTATCTTGGAGTGTTTTAATAAAACATTTTAAGTTCGATGTCCAGAGCCTTGCAACTTTACATAATCTCAGCTGATTGTGCTCGGGAACTCTAGTACAGTAATGTTCCTTTCAGTGCAGACATTACTAAGCGTTCGCTATGAACCAGGTCCTGGGTATTGAAGGGTAGTGGTCAGGATAGGAGATGTGTATATAGATATATAGAGATCTAGGTGAATGTGGCCTAGGTCACAGCACAGGGGAAATGTGTTTTGGCTACAAAGAGAAACTGGCTGCATTTGTATAGAAAATTCATCCAGCTGTCCCCAAATCACTGTCTCCTGCATATACCTCTTTCTTTGAGCACTGATTGGGAGTGTGAGCAACTGAGACCACTTTGAACTCCTTAGACCTGGTAAAGCAGTGGTACCAGTCTTCCCAATGGACTTGTTGAGTCGTGCAGACGCGCATAACCTGAGGCCATTCACTGTGTTAGTCTGGGTTGTTGGGAGGCTGTGGTGGAAGGGGAAGGAACACTTGATCTCAGGCGTTCAAGGTCAACTTGGGGTGCACAGTGCAACTGTGACCCCAAAACTTCAAAAGCAAAACAGCCAAACCTCCTAACAACTATGTAGACATTGAGAAATAATTGATGTTATTGACCAGCCCACTGCCTAATGCTTGCCAGTGTCCTACCGTCCCTCATCCATTTGAAACCCATCCAAGGACATCAGTATCCAAATATAGCCCTATTCATGACACACCTGAGTCCGAGCGTGCAGTGAGTGGAATGGCCCGTGCTGCTTTGGTGACTCAAGGAAAAAGTTAAGACTAATATGTAATTATATATGTAATTACACCTCCCTTACAGCTGCACCGCTCAGCTTGCCCTGTGAAGTGGACAGAACCATTGCATATAAATTCTGTGAAATGGAGAAAGGAAAGAAATCCATGGTTTGGCATGGGGCAAAACGTGTCCCAAATAAATCGAGTTGCTTAGCCTGGAGGAAAAACATCTGTCTTTGTTTAAAGACTTTGCTTGTAGGCCAGACGGGGCAAGGAACCAGAGTGGGACCTCAATGATGGCAGGAAACATTGCAGTCCAGCCATTCCCTTGGACAGTAGGACCTGCTGGAACTGAAGGAGACTTGGAGATGTGAGAAGTCTCATTCTCCCCTTTGTATCCGGGCGTCTCTGACTTACTGCCTTTCAGAGGCCAGCAAACTAGACGTAGGAGCCGCAAAGCCACAAGTGGAAACTTGGTAACCGTGAACGACCGTTTACGAGAGAAAAATCTAGAGAACAAGCCTGCTTTCCTGTGACAGATTCTCGGAGCGTTGTGTGATCTTGTGTCTTAAGAACAACCAAGTGTATAGGTTTGCAGTTACAGGTGCAATCCCTAGTTCTCAAGGTAAAGAGGACTGTAGCCCAGAAGAAAGTCTGGAGCTTGTGTCCTCAGTGCTGGGCGCAGCCGGCCCGTGCTCAGGTTCCCCTGGCTTGATCATCAGGCTCCTTTCTAAGATGGAGGTTTTATTTTGGGTGTACAACTAAGGAAGTGAGCTTCACAGAGTTATTTGTTCAGTCACGCATTACTTCTCTAGGTCTTTTGCCAGTTCCCTTTTGTGAGCCGAACGGTGGGGTGAGTCGTAACTTAATGAGGTAGCCAGTGTGGAATAGTCTCCACACATCATGAACCTGCGCATGCTTGATGCCGTTTCCCAGGATGTAGGGGTCAGGTGGGGAGTTTGTACTCAGAGCCCTGGAATCTGCTGTAGAGAAAGAAACGTGTGACCTGGTGGACTGTGAGCAGGGCGCGAGTGGACAGGCCCGAAGGATTGTCTGCCCTGTATGCTGAATGATCCCAGTGATTCCAGTGACTGGAATTAGGAGTTTATTCAGTCTTCAGTGTGATACTTAGGGAACAGCTGCATAGATGGAGCCATCCAAACAGTTCTGAGGGACACTGCCAGAGGGAATGGCGGTCATATTTTATAAGACACTATACCTCCTTGATACCTTTAAAAATGTTATAAATACTGGTGAAGATATCAGAATGTTATTTTCATGTTTTAAACCATTTCTCCCCAGCAAGGAGACAGTAAGATGGCTGTGAGCCTGAGACCAACCTAGGCTCTGTAGTTCCAGGCCAGTCTGAGATGTGAGATCCTGTTTTAAAAAAGAACCAAAAACCAAAAACATTTAAATTCTGTTCCATAGTACATTTCTTTCAGACAGAGAGCAAAATAATATCTGATGTTTCTCTGCCCACGTTGTAGTTTTTGATGTGCTGAATCTTCTCTCTGATGCTAATTTGAGGAGGGTGGGAGTAGTACTTCTGCTTTAGTGGTGTGGCCTTTTACCCTAATGGGACCTTACCCAGCTCTCTCCCTACTGTGGGAGCATCTGGAGACATGGCTCTATGGACTGCTGTCTGCTGGACCTAGGCTTCTTCCTTTGCTCCTCCCTCTCCTTCCCTGCTGCAGTGTGAACTAAAACCTGGAGACAGTACCTCTGCTTAGTGCTTGATTTTAGAAAAAAACACCCGTCTCACCAGGTGGTGACGGCACATGCCTTTAAACTCAGCACTAGAGAGGCATGGGAAGGCCTGTGAGTTCCAGGCCAGCCTGGTGTACAAAGTGAGTTCAGGACAGCCAGAGCTATTAAACAGAAACCCTGTTTCAAAAAATAAAACCCACACCCATCTCTACAGTAAGACGGGCACGAAATTGTTGCCCAGAGTTGAGTGTCATTTCTTGACTTTGTCGTTGGGTGCAAGGTCTCGGAAATCAGTTTCCATTGTGTAGGCTGAGTGGACCTGGGTGTGAAGACAATGGTGATTCTTCCGGTGGAGGAGAGCAAAGGGTTCCCCACAGCGAATGCAGATGGCAAAGGACACCGCTTCACTGGGTGGGGCTTAACAGAAAATGGTTTCCAGAGAAGTGGGTGCCAGTGATGGTAACTGGTCACCAAGTACGTAGTTACTCTTCCAAGGAAGGCAGTGACATTCTGTTACGCATGTTGGAAACTGCCCGTGAGGAGTTGCTTCAGTGGACTCTGTAGCAGACAGCAAGGGGAAAGGAAGCCCTCTGTGGAGGTTAGTGGACTCTGAGGCTTACCTACTAGCTTCTAAGAGCAAAATCCTCTTCCCACATCTCCCAGTAAAATAAGTAAGCAAACAAGTAGCACAACCAAGATTGTTTTCATTACCTGCAGTCCTCCTAATCTTTTGAACTGGGAGTATTCAAATGTAGGAGGAGAACGCTATTCATGTGATTTTTAGCCCCTTTCAGAATGTTTTTTTTCTGATTAAGGTCTCCGTGGCCTCTCGTGGTCAGGGTCCCACAAGGCCGCCCTCTGAGGAGTGTAAGCTTCAGGTTTCTGTTGGCTGCTGAGTGTCCGCGATGCTGTGAGCCCAGCTCTGTCTCCCTCGAAGGAGAGCTAGTTGCCAAGGGACTGCAGACAGTTCTCTCTTCTCTTCTCGCCCTCCAAATGGCTTTCACTTCCTTGTGCTGGTTGCAGTTCTGAACACACAGCTGCAGTGGCGTTTCCCTTTCTACTCTGCGTAGTTTTCTTCCTCCTTTCTCAGGATCAGAGGACTTGGCATCTCTGGGGATGGGCCTCTGCTAGGCACCAAATGTTTGGAAGGGTCTGCAGAAGACACCCATCCGGAGAAGGTTGGGATGTGCCGGTCACACCCTCCTCGGTGCCACTTCCATCCAAGGTCACATTTCTCCTCTGACCTTTGGAGCTGTCTCCTTTTCCTCCCTCTTCTGGGGATTGAACACAGGATGTCAGGTTTGTGTGGCGAGTGATTTTTTTTTTTACTCAGTGAGCCATCTTGTTGGCCTTGCAGCTAACCGCCTCTCAATTTTTGTGATCTTTGTGTAGTGCCCCCAACCAGGAGTCCTGTTCAGTCGCCTTATTTGCTACTTTGGAACTTTACAGCCCCGCTTTTGTCCTTGCTTCTCATCAACAAACCTGGCTCTTAAGAGGATTACCCTGGCACTGATTTGGGTACCGTGAGGAACTTAGCTAGATGTGGCTTCTTCTAGAGTATGATCCCTAAGCAAAGGGGCCATTGACTCATTCTGTGTATGGTTTTAAGTATATTAAGTTTTAAGTGATAACCTGTATTCTTGAGCGATTCTCAAACAACAGAAGGCAAAGGCTTCTGTTCAGAAGCTCGGGTACACTGGCTACCCAAGCAGGAAGTGGTGTTTTCAACTCCCAGGCAATTCAATTACTGCCTCTCTTCCTGTTGAGGAATATCTAGCAGAGCCGGTAGAAAATGGGTGAATAGTACGGGATTGTGTAAGAAACAAACGGAGCCCAGCCTCGCAGACACTTTAATGGTTTACTGTTCTCTGGGAAGACTGGAGTTCTGCTCAGGTGTGGTAATTGCCTGCTTCTCATGAACTGAATCATTATTTTTATTATGGTCAGGGGCAGGTTGTGCTAATGGTATTTCCCAAGCTCAGATTGTTGACAGTCTTGAATGTCCTTATGGGAGTGAAATGAATTGAAAGTTGCTGGCGACTTTAGAAATTGTGGCCAAGCATGGAGGAGTCAGCTCAGTTCCCATTCAGCTCTGAGGAGTCTAATCAATCATTAAAGGCTTCCCATTACGGGACTGGAGAGATGGCTCATTGGTTAAGAGCACCACTGCCTGCTCTTCCAAAGATCCTGAGTTCAATTCCCAGCAACCACATGGTGGCTCACAACCATCTGTAATGAGATCTGGTGCCCTCCTCTGGCCTGCAGGCAGAGTACTGGGAATACTGTATACATAATAAATAAATCTTTTTTTTAAAAAAAGACTTGCCATTAGACATGGCCACCTGAATAGACCACCATTTACCACGGAATGACAGCTGTTCTTTTGTAAGGACTTTTATTTCCTAATCCTTACAATAACCTAGCAAGTTGTACACAATTGGAAGGCTACATTTTAAAAGTGAAGTGATTTATGAACCTAGTGGTAAGTGCATGTTGAAGAGGTTTGTGAGTCCGGTCTGTCAGCTCCACCTAGTGTTTCCTATGTCTGCCATTCCGAGTCTTAGGTGCGCGTCATCAGTGTGCTTCTGTGCGTACCAAACATGGAGATTGTTTGTGCTCCACCTTCACTTTGATTTCCACAAATGGTGCTTCAGTGAGCATCGTCTATTTCAGGTATCTGTGAGGAGACTCTGGTTGGATGAATGTACAAAAATATAACCTAACTATGCTTCAGAGTATGAATATGGTGAAATCAGGGGACATTAATAAATGTCTGTGAAGTAGACAAAATAGAGAGGGAATTTTGTATTCATGTTCACACGTAGCAGTGCAAAACGTGTGAAGGTGTCAGAGGGGCTGTATTTTTATTTTACTCTTTTGAGACAGGATCTGTATAGCCTTGGCTGTGATCAAACTATGAGGAACAGGCTTGCTCCAAACTCAGAGAGATCAGCCTGCTTCTGCCCCCTGAGCCTGTGTTAAAGGAATGCCCACCATACCTGGCCACCTGCATTCTTGAAACCCCTCTTCCATCCCCGCTGCTTACAGTTCTGTTCAGAGTTTGCTGTCTCTCCACCATACCTGGCCACCTGCATTCTTGAAACCCCTCTTCCATCCCTGATGCTTACAGTTCTGTTCAGAGTTCTCTGTCTCTCTGGGAAGTCTCAAAAAGGCTGCACCAACAGGCAGAGGTCACTATTCCCTAGAGTTAGCCGGTGAGGCAGGAAGTCTCATCTTCCACTCATGCATGTCATTTGCCCCTCTGGTTGGCTCTCATGACCATACAAGGGAAGATCCCACTTAGGTAGAGATCACTGACAGGGCGCAAGGACTCTTCCATCATCCTACAGCAGGAGCCCTCTCCTCAGGGATTTTCCCCTCAGGGCTGTCTTACCTCGCCATTGCTATCACCCTGAAGCAGGAGCCCTCTCTCTCCTCAGGGATTTTCCCCTCAGGGCTGTCTTACCTCGCCATTGCTATCACCCTGAAGCAGGAGCCCTCTCCTCAGGGGTTTTCCCCTCAGGGCTGTCTTACCTCGCCATTGCTATCACCCTGAAGCAGGAGCCCTCTCCTCAGGGGTTTTCCCCTCAGGGCTGTCTTACCTCGCCATTGCTATCACCCTGAAGCAGGAACCTTCTCCTCAGGGGTTTTCCCCTCAGGGCTGTCTTACCTCGCCATTGCTATCACCCTGAAGCAGGAACCTTCTCCTCAGGGGTTTTCCCCTCAGGGCTGTCTTACCTCGCCATTGCTATCACCCTGAAGCAGGAACCTTCTCCTCAGGGGTTTTCCCCTCAGGGCTGTCTTACCTCGCCATTTCTAGAGCTTGAGTGACAGGAAGAAAGCCAAGTAATTTCTGAAAATCCATCTCTGACCTACAGCCTGAAAGTCCTCACGTTTGAGAACCGCGAAAGAAGGCTGTGGCTTAGGTCTGCCTTCCTCGCTCTGGGTAAGCAGTGCAAGGTTCTGCTAGTGGGCTCTGCGTGCTGACACCTTGCTCTGCTTCCTTACTAGAAGGAGTACCCAGCATTCAGAGATATTGATGGAGGTGTGGGATAGGCAGCTAAGTACTGATAGGTATCGGAAATGCACCCTTTCCTAGCTGGAGTTCTCAAGGTTGTCAGGTCAGACTTGTGAGTCCTGACTTAGAAGCATGAGTAGGATTTTAACTGGGCATGGTGATAGCAGATCTCAAGAAGAGTCCAGTGCTTATCAGTGAAGTTCATCACTGCTTCCTAGAAAGTGTGCCGGGCCAGGGAAGATCGAATCTTCTTTTCTTCTCTGACTGTGGCTTATTAGGCTCTGCGTGGTCCTTTTGTTCTTGCTGCACTGCTGCTCCTGGAACAAGATGCCGCCTGGTGTGTAATTTGTAAAGGACAGAAACTTATTTTCTCACTGTGCTAAAAGGTTGGGAAGTCCAAGACAAAAGCAGCAGTAAGATTGGTGGTGGTGGTGGGGGGGGGGGGAGCGCGGAGAGATGGCTCAGTGGTTAAGAGCATTGCCTGCTCTTCCAAAGGTCCTGAGTTCAATTCCCAGCAACCACATGGTGGCTCACAACCATCTGTAATGAGGTCTGGTGCCCTCTTCTGGCCTGCAGACATACGCACAGACAGAATATTGTATAAATAATAAATAAATATTTAAAAAAAAAAAGATTGGTGGGGGGTTGCTTCCCCAAGAGGGGAGTAATGCTATGTTCGCAACATAATGAAGAGTGGGAGGGCAAGAGAAAGCTTTGAGGGTTGCTGATCCCATGCAGGATGGTACCTGTACCTTCCTGAAGATGATATCCCCCTGTGCCTCTCCTCTTTTCCCCCAGACAGGGCTTCTCAGTATCCCTGACTGTCCTGGAACTTGCTCTGTAGATCTCAGAGACCCACTAGCCTCTGCCTCTCAAGTGCGGGGAGTAAAGACATGCACCACCATGCCAGACTCTAAAGAGGATACTTCTTATATCAGCCCTGGGGGTTGTTTCCACCTTAACTTTGAAGAGGATGCTGCTCTCTAAGCTTCACAGCTCTTCTGGCCATTGCTGCATAGATTTGTTTGCAACACCCCTCTCTGGCTCCTTATACGTTTCCTTGCTTTTCCTTGAAAAGGGCTTTTCACATCTCACACCCTAGAGTGATGCTCTGCCCCCCAGGGGGATGCTCATGCCCCCCCCACTCCATTTACTGTTACATATTCTTAGTCAGTAGAAAAAGCAGAAAGAGAAATCTGAAAATCGAAGCAGGAAGCATGGTAGAATGAAGGTCCTCTGATGTTGGAGGGACTTGAGATTTTTAGGCCAGTGGTGGTCCTCAGTGAGAACAAGTGAACAGATTAAATGGAGGTGATGGGTTAAGGAAGGGAACGGGTGCAGCCACTTACACTGAGGCAGGAATGGAGGTGGGGGCATTCCTTTCTCTGCTAGCATTTTGTTTTCTGGGGATGACTGATAACTGGGTTCAAGAATAAGACTGAGAATCTGAGGGAGGGGCACTTTCTGGAGAGCTCAGAAGCAGTCAACTCAAAAGGCCGGTGGACCACAGTGGAGGACTAGTTGAGGATAGACAACACGAATCTGTAGTCAGCCGTTTCTGCCTTCAGCATGTAATAACCATCTTGATAAGTCCTGGGTATTGTGCTTGGCAGAGGAATCCGATGAGCTACAATGAAGGCACTACAGCCCCCACAGGGACATGGGTTGGTTTGTTTTGAATTAGAAAAAGGTGCTCTTCTTGGAGGGTGGTGAGAGCGTGTGCCATGGTACAAACTTGGGCTGGACTTCCATTCTATGAAGTGGCTCAGTGTCAGAGTGAAAAAAGCTTGGCCTTACCAACTTTGATACGTGGAGGAAGAGATGAGTCTAGTTCTTAGGTAGTTTAGACATATCCAGAGCAAGGCTTAGTGCCAGTGTCCAGTGCTTGGTGGGGGGTTTGGGTCATATGACCCAGGCTTCCCAAGGTACATCCTCCAGGGAGTAATCTGTGCATTTTGAAGTTACTAAGCCCAGTTAGTCTGAAGGAGGTCCTCAATTCAGTGTTGCAGCAGCAGACTGGTTATGTTCTGGTTAGTGACTGTGGTTCAGTTTCGGGGGCAGGAGGAGGGGGGAAAGGATTTGGCATAGCTAGTAGTTGAAATGAGGAAGGGAGGAAGTTGCCATGACTGAAAGTTATGCTACCCCAAATTGGGGGCATGGGGACTTTGGGGGAGGGAGGAGGCAGGGAGGGGAGCAGAGAAAAATGTAAAGCTCAATAAAAATCAACTTAAAAAAGTTATGCTACTCCAAAAAAAAAAAAAAATTGTCTGGCCCCGTGAAGCCTTGCCTCTCCAAGTCTAGGATTAGTACACTGAGTAGTGATGTATTCTGCTGAGGTTTGGAGACCAGCAGCATCTCCGAGAGCCTTAAGTGGTTGACAGGGAAGTTAGTTTGTATCATAGTTTTGAGGTGGAGAAAAAGGAATAGTGTGGAGACACACCTGGGGAAGGGTGTCACTACAGGGCAACCTCCAGCCCTGCCCGACCTCCAAAAGTGTGTGGAGAACGTATGGCGTTCTTGTTCTCTTCCTTTCCTGTAGTTTCCTTCCCGAGAACACTGAGATGCACTGTGTAAGGATGAGCCTGAAGATGACGCCTTCCTGGTCACTGCCTTTTCCTGCTCTAGCAGAGACTGACCTTGTAGTAAAGCCAGGAGGATGTTGACCCATGTGCTCCCCAGAGTTTATTACTGCTGTTTCCTTGAGAACAATAGCATATTCTGGAAGCACTTGAGAGGATACTGGGCCTGAGGGCAGGACCAGGCCATAGCTTCTGCTGTTCTGCTACATGCTCATCCTACAGGTAACAAGGCTGCATTTAGTTGTGACAGGTTCAGTCCCAGGTGAGAGAGATGCGCACTCTCAGGTGATGGAGGTGAGTCTTGTATTTATCTGTTGCTTTCATTGGTTAATTAATAAAGAAACTGCCTAGGCCCATTTGATAGGCCAACCCTTAGGTGGGTGGAGTAAACAGAAGAGAATACTGGGAGAAAGAAGCCGATCAGGAGTCGCCATGATTCTCCCACTCCAGACAGACGCAGGTTAAGATCTTTCCTGGTAAGCCAGCTCGTGGAACTACACAGAATATTAGAAATGGGTTAGATCAATATGTAAGAGCTAGCCAATAAGAGGCTAGAACTAATGGGCCAGGCAATGATTAAAAGAATACAGTTTCCATGTACTTATTTCGGGGCATAAGCTAGCCATATGGGCGGCTGGGTGCTGGAAACGCAGCCCCACCGCTCATATTACTACAGAGTGGCACCCAGCGTGCTAATGAACTCCACATAAAACCCGAGAGGGCTAGAGGCCTTCTCTCCTACTGTTAATAACTGTTGGTCTCAGGGAAGCACACAGGTAGTGTATCTTACTTTGATGTAGGAAGTGTAGAATCTGGGTGATATGTGGGGGTCTTGAAGTGGGAATGTCTCTCCCGAGAGTTAATAGTGGAAGTGATGTTTGGAGTTTAGCTCTGGAGGACAGGCAGTCGGATTGAGGAGTGGTATTTCACCTCCCAAGTTACAGGTCACTAGTTTGGGAATGTAGCTGTCACGTCTTTAGCTGACTTTATGGACCAACATGAGAACGGTTTATGAAATACTGCATCTGCTATGTCCATGTGTTTATCATGCAAACATTAGCCTAGGGCCAGAAGTTTGCCTCGCTCAGTGATCCAGAATGATGGCTACTTTGACTAGTGAGAATTAAAACGCCGGACTGCAGAATAATCTCAGCACAGTGTCGTCTGTTTTGAAGATACCCGATACCTGAATCAGGTAGCTAAGTACTGACCATATACTGTGGTCAGTATATACTGACCACAGTATATACTTAGCTCTTGAGGTGCAATGGTAAATGAACACAATCTTTCCCCTCTGCAGAGCTGTGCACAGGTGTTTCTACTGTGACGTGAGTAATTGTAGTAACCCTGGCTTTTCTGTGACAGCATCTAAATTGTCAGCTTCGCTCTGTTAAGTCCAAGTGTTGAAACACAAATGCTGCAGCTGTGTTGCCGATGTCAGACAGCATGGGTATTATGTAGTCTCAGTACCATGGAAAGAATATATATATATATATATATATATATATATATATATATATATATATATATATATATATATATATACATATGTATATTCATTCATCCAAACACACGGAGCTACATGTGATTCTATCATGTTGCTCAGAACATTCAGTTGAAAAAAATAAATTGTTTATTTTTGGTATTTCCCTTTTGGTATTTGTGGATTGTTGACCACAGGTAACTGAAGCCATGGGAAAAAGAATAAAGGAAGATGATTGCACTAGACTTAAATTAAACCAGAAATGATCGCGTAGGCAATGTCCTTCTAAATTCTCTTGCCCCTTTGGAATTCTTGCCTTCATCTTCTGTTACTTGTGTTTAGGGTTTAGGACAAAATCTGCTTTGGGGGTAGATAAAGCATGATTTGCCATGGAAACGAAGACAGAACACGGTGCTTGCTAGCATTCTGAACTCTATAGCAACAGGGATGGCCAGCCAGAGGGGATGGCAGCCGCTGGCTACTAGTTCCTCAGGATGTGACTGCCAATGTCCTGCAAAAGCCATCCGTACCCGAGTTTCGTCAGTCCGAGGGCCTTTACCTTGTTGATCAGTGCGCTTGCTGGACGATGACTGACCAGGCATGATTGGGGACTTTTTAGTTACAAGGTGACTGGGCCTGCTCTGACCCGAGTGTAGGCTGAAGTGGATTAACAACTGTAAATTGTGGGAACGATCACTTTGCCCATGTTGGTCTATCAAACAAGATAGGGCTTTAAGGGGTCTCCATGTAGGGTTACATAGCTAGACAGTGTCAGTAAGCTAAGGCATAGGATAAAAATAAAACCGGGGGGAGGGGTGGCGTGGGGGAAAGGTAGTTTCTGGTAAAACTAATACCAACTTCAGACCCAGAAAAACTTTTGAGTTTCTCTTATAAATGACAAAGTTTAAATGCAACGTCCATCTCTCTGTACAATTTAGCTCAATTTGAGGGCACACTCTTCTTTAAATGCCCTCTGACGCCGTAAATAACTAGTGAGTGAATCGTTCTGTCCTTTGAGATTGGAACCTAGAACATGCTGGGCTCTGGAATATCTGTCTCAAGCAATGGACTGTTACCCTAAGCTTGGACTCCAAAGTGGTTAGTTCAAGGTTCATACCAGGAGATCTTGTTAAAAATATTTTCTGACTCAGCATATCTGAAGCAGGGTTTGGTTTTGCATTTAAATGGGTTCTTACTTAGGGAAGGCTAATGCAGCTGGACCACATTCCATATCGGAGTAGCCAGGGTTTGGATACAGCATTACAAGTGAAAGTTTCAAATGAACTTGGTGGTTCTGACCTGGATCTATGGTTGTCTGTAGCAGGAGACCTGAAGGCCATGTACTGGCTAGGATAAAGAACACTGTTAAGAAGCCTTTCTGCCACATCCGGAGTAGTTTATCTCCTTCTAGGAACAACTGAGAGTACTGCTTTTTAGCTGAGTAACTGTTAATTCAGGGAGATACCCAAGATGATGGTGATTGACTATCTAGAAGCCAGGCAGGGAAATTTAGGTGTATTCTCATTACCATGAACAAAGCAGTTATGCTATTCTTAATAGGCTGATAGGATATACCACTAATAGGCTTTGTGAGGCGCCATCTGTCACTTGACAGCTTTGTCTACAACAGTAGTGGCCTATGGGATATTCTGTGTAGCAAGGAATGTTAAGATCAATAGGAGCTTTTGAGGTGTACAGGCCTGACAACCTGTTTCTTTATCTTAGAATTATAGACCTTGGTATTTTGATTTTCCTGAGCCTCCTTCCCCATGTACAAGTCATACTGCAGTTTCATCCTTAGATGTATGTATGTGTAGTGTATGTATGTATGCACACACTGGAGGCCAGAGGTTTGATGTTCCATGTTTATAATTCTGTATATTCTTTTGAAATAAGGTCTCTTAATTCAGCTGCTCTGGCTGGCCATTGAACTCTACAGACTCACCTGTCTCTACATCCCATCAACTCCTGGGAGAGGAAGTACAGATATATTCATTCTTTAAGAAACAACCGAGTGTGTAATCTGTACCCGTGGGTGACCAGAGGCCAGCAAAGAGTGTCAAATCCCCTGGAGCTACAGTTACAGGTCCTTGTGAGCTCATCTCTCCAGGCAGCTCGTCCAGCTTTTTATGTTGAGTGCTGGGGTTTGAGCCAAACTCAGTTCCTCTGGCTTATACGTCAGGCACTTTACGGACCTACCATCTCCCCGGGCCCCTCATCCCTAGTTTCAGAAGCTTTGTGAAAGTCTGGTCTGTTTCCCTCCATTGGTTGTTTCTGTTACTCCTGGTTTTGGCAGGCAAGCTGCTGTGACAACATTTGGAAATTGTGACTTATCTTGGCTGTTTACACCTCTGTTGGTGACAGCTGTTGGGTGTGAAGACCCACAGTAAATGTGTGCAAATCTCTAAGAACAGATACTCTTAGAATAGACAGGTGAAACGTTCACATAGTTGTACGGGACACAAATGTGTGGCAGGAAGGTAAGCGATTAATGAATTGCCCCCAAGTCTCATCCTTAAGGAATGGTATTGATTTCTGATGGGCTGCGGTTGTAAGAGCTGTTGAGTTCTTAGTGTAGTTAGGGTGTTTGTAGTTTAGCTTTTCCTTCCTATCTTTGATCACTGGCCTTCATCTGGAGAGAGAGTTTGTCCTTGCATGGGTCAGGCCTACTACAAATCTGATTTCCCTGCTCTCCAGCCTTGCCTACCACTTTAATTTGTAGCTTTTCAAAAGTAGGGAATTTGGAAGAGAGGTTGTAGTTTGTTGTTGTTTCGCCCTTTCTGTTAATGCTAAAACAGACTTTCAAGGGCCAGAGTGAAGGCTGAATCCCAGGAGCCCCTGCTCCATAAATACAAGTTCATGCCTCAGCTTTGGCTAATCACAAGTGAGTTGTTCTCAGTGACTATGTTTCCTGGTCAAGTCTTAGTCCCAACCTTTTTTTTTATATTTATTTATTTATTATATATACAATATTCTGTCTGTGTGTATGACTGCAGGTCAGAAGAGGGCACCAGACCTCACCACAGAGGGTTGTGAGCCACCATGTGGTTGCCGGGAATGGAACTCAGGACCTTTGGAAGAGCAGGCAATGCTCTCAACCTCTGAGCCATCTCTCCAGCCCCCAACCTTGTTTTATATACAATTTGTTTTCTCTTGCAATGGGGGTGTTTGGGGAATGAAGCCTAGGGCCCTGTACATGCCAGGCAGGTGTGTACTACTGAGTGATAACTCTAGCCCTTTGTTCCGTAATTCTACAAAACTCACGGACCTTATGACTTTGTAACATAGTTACGCTTGGTTTCCGAGTTACCTCTAATTTTTGGCAAGTGGTTTAAAACATACTGGCCCAAGTTTACATTGACCTGTAAAATTTAGGTTCCCCCCGCTTTAGATATTCTATAGAATTGGTTGGCTTAGGGCTGAAAACCACAAGAAAACTTAATGGATAGGGCGCTTGGCTCTTCAAACAATTCTTTGTTTATATTACTATTACTAAAGTCTTACTAAATTGGAGAAAAATAGTAAAAACTGGACTAGACAGCCTTTGTCCAGCATGGCACTCCGTCCTTTCTAACAATACCAAATATTTTCAGGTAGACAAAGCCACCTCCTTTGTTACTTATATACGTCTAGACCAGTCTGGTGCCAAGGCTAAGACTGGCAACCTGAACACCATTCCTCCCGATATGGTTCCCAGTAGTACATGCGCTCCTCAGTTGGCCTCATTGCCCAGAACCTTTTGTACGTTTTTACTAGCACAGCTTTCTTTGGTGGACGTCAAAGGCCCAGCTCTTGGTCTCTTGATTCTATAAAATTCCAGCTTCCATTCTGGCAGCAGCCGAATCCAAGTTATGTGGCTAACAAACTCTTGTCTCTTTCAGGATCGAATCATCAATTTAGTTGTTGGCAGCTTAACCACCTTATTGATTCTAGTAAGTATCTTCGTTTTGCATTTATACTCCTGGCCAGTTTTGAGAACTTTACTATCAATCTTCCCCAAACAAAAGACGTATGAACATATAGATATTCCAATCATAGTCAGGTTCGAAAGTCAATTGAGTTGGCCATGATTTCCTGCCTAAGTAAATCTGTAAAACTGATCGTGGCAACGGCTGACTGTCACCTCTTCCGTTTCTTTTAGTGCCTTAAGTTTACTCTGATCAGGTTTGCAAAGATCCACACAGTAGATGTTAATTTTTAAAATTCTGCATAGCACATCTGAGTATGTATGATACACATTCTGTATGTGCCTATCAAAGGAAAAAAGCTACAGTTTACAGAATGTGATAACCAAAACTAAAATTTGCCAAGCGAACAATTTTCCATTGCTTTTTAATACAAGGTAGAAACAAAATGGGGATTAGAAACCGATCTTTTGGTATTTTTTCATAAAACCAAGTCAAACCAGTGTATATTCACTTTTTTCCTAATTTTGTAATTTAGTTTCCTCTGGCATTTTGGCAGTGGTGAAACAAATACAAAGGTACCAACAGTTTATGCACGAGTGTGTGCCACACCATTTCATGGGAGACATGGTGAACGACTCTCAGATTTACAGGGGCCATCCTAATTTGCATACTGTCCCAATTTTAGTGTTTGTTCTGCCAAAGCAAGCCCTACTCATTTTAGGTAGGGAAAATTACAATTCCAATATAATCAGATCTTTTCCTAGTAATTACTAAGCTTGGGAACGGGATTTATATGACTGCTAATCTCTGTTAATGAAGAGGTTTCTTTTTGAGGCTGGTTTGCCTTCTTTTGTACTGGCTGGGAAAGTGTCAAATACTTGGACATGATTTCATGACGCAGAATGTCTAACTCTGCCTTGCTGTAGTCTGACCACACCTTGGAATTACTCTGACATGTCTCTCCATACAGGTGACACTGATCAGTGCTTTTGTTTTCCCTCAACTACCTCCCAAACCACTGAATATATTTTTTGCTGTCTGCATCTCTTTGAGTAGTATTACTGCCTGCATACTTGTGAGTACCATAGAATTTAAATGTTTAAAAAAAATTTAAATGTTTGTAAGAGCCGAATATGGTTGTGCTTAGGACAGATTTCTAGTTCCTGGGTCTATATAAAAGGGCATCTCTCCTTTTACCCCACATCTCCAAGGATTTACCAAGGGTAATCAGAATTACCCTTTTCCAGAATTATCCTTTCTCCTCAATCCCAAAGTTAAAAAGCCTGAAGAAAACTGTTTCCTCGATAAGTAGACATGAAAGTTTAAGAATTGACATAATACTTCAAATTGGGCAAAGTCAGATGGGACTCGCCTGTACACAGCAACTATACATAGGGGTCAACAGTCTTGCACAACACCCTGGATTACTTCTGGTAATATGGGTCCACTTGGATTTGTGTTCTTCCCAAAATGAAGACAATTAACATCACATTTCCCCAGAAACATATGATTATCAAGTTGTAGTTCTATCTGTAATAAGATGGCTATAATACAGACCCAGCATGTGCTAAAACACCCACCCCTAAAAGACGGTTATTTGGAGGTATCTGTTGGTTTTGCCTTTCAATTCATGAAACCTCACTTGGGGTGAAGTTGTATTTTAGTGGGAGAGATTCTCTCACAAGCAAGAAGACCCTGGGTTTGAGCTCCAACACTATTTTTTAAAAAGTACTAAGTTTTTTTTTTAAAGTAAATCCTTAAATTGTTCCAAATGCACGTAACTTTTAAGCCATATCACTTAAGTAGAACTAGTCACAGATCGAATCTACTTGTAAGTAATTGTTCTTGTCGCCTATGTTCTGCAGTCCTGAGTGACCAAGGTTGAGATAGCTACATTATGTATTTACTTACATAAGCTCTCTCCTATCTGAATTGATCACATAAATCTAAGAACCCTCCTCTCTAGTAATTAAAATATATTAAAAATATATACAGATAACATGTTTTTACCTAGTGTGATTGGTATAATACTTTGATCACAGGACCAAATACATCACAAAAAATAGGAATATATACGATCTTGTATCATGGAAACACGTGTAGTACTATCTGAATCATAAAGAATTATGGCTGCATTGGCCTCAGGAATGAGTAACTGAAGACTATTCCAGGACAGTAAATTCTATGATATCCATATAAAAAGAATTAGTTGTATTTTACATTGCAAGAGTTGGTCATTACTTAAATTTTTATTTTAATCCTTCTTTTAGATCTACTGGTATCGGCAAGGAGATTTAGAACCGAAATTTAGAAATCTAATTTACTACATCTTATTTTCTATCGTCATGTTGTGTATATGTGCGAACTTGTACTTCCACGACGTGGGAAGGTGAAGCAGCCCAGAGTACTCACCAGGACTCTATCTATGGAAATCAACGGCTGGACAAGTATGCTGAAAGAATCCTCTCCGAAGTCTGCACATGATTTTCATGTTAACTGTAACTCTGAACTCCCTCTTGCAAGGGAGCTGTATCCTAGATCTCCGCTTTCCATTAAGAAGCTGAAACATTCCAGCCCTCAAATGACAAAGTATTTTCACTTTTGAAAATAATTTTTTTTACACTTTAAGTGCACGGCTCAAATCTTTCATTTTAAGACAAATACTCTTTTATTTCTGTTAAACTGAATATACAATTATTGTTCCCTAGGCAACCAACTTTTGCTTATTACTACAGTTTCACATTAATAAAACAGATAGTGAAAAGACAACTCTGATTGTGAAGATCTAATTACAATAATAAATAAAATAATTTATACAAGGTTCTTTTTTTTTGACTTTTCTGTAAGACCATATCATTAAAGCCCTCTCGGCTTGTTTTGGCGTTGCCCTTAGGAATGACTCGATACAGAAGCAAATTCTGTTTGTTGAAAGTGCCTGAGGGAGAAGCTATCCTGTACCCCCAACAGGTAATGCACTAAGTGAACATCAAACTCTAATACCCCTCAACTATTTTCTGGGCAATTGATATAGTAAACCATGTAGTAAAAAGTCATGGTTCTCAAACACAGGTGATATCCCCTCCCCTCACTGAATGACTTCAAAGTGCTAACTGTAGAGTACTGGCTGTCTCTGATGAGGGGAGATAACTGCTTTGCTATAGTGGGTTTCATTACTTCATCTTCCTTCCCTTTAAGAGTTAAAGATCAAAGACCTGTAGTGAATTTTCTTGACTCTTTAATTAATGCTTTCCTCTTTACTCTGCCTCTCAGCTCCCACTGCCAGCAATGGGATAACCAGAGTAACCTTCACAACCACTTCCCATGTTCTCATATAAATGCTGGTCTTGTCTTAAACTCCTAAGTCAATCTTTCTGAAGGTCACTGCTGACTAAGCTGGACCATGCTGATAATGTAACCTGAATTATAACAGGCCAAATTGAGTCTGGACAGAATACAGTGTCTAACTGCAGAGATGAGTGTTACTGCGTGTAAAAAACCAGAGCAGGCAAGCTTTGGTGATTTAAGTAGCTACAGTGAATGCAACTCCCTCTTGATAGAAATCTGAACAGATCTGGGCAATTGAAACTTCCTATACTCCATTAACACACTGTCATAAACTGGACCTCAGATGATAACTTTAACGGAGGTAAAAAGTAACAGCAGCAACAATGTGCATGGCTTAAGCACAGCAGCTACGTACAAGCCAGAGGAATGGCAACCAAAACTCTTGGGACTGCTCCTGTCTTTGGAGAAAATATAATCAGCAATGTGGCTTCTTTTACTTGAAGTGCCTGTCTCTAATAACCTAGTGACAGTTTACCAAGTCCTCAACATCTTTTGAGTCTTCAGAAACAGGACTGCCTAAAGACGATCCAATCATATTTGATTCTTCCTGATGATGTTGAAATATGGGATCTGAAATAAGTTTAAATAAAGTTAGTATTAAATGTATTTTGCTTATTATCCAGTCTAAGTCTTTTACTAACATTATAGCCTACAAGGAACACCGAGAGATCAAGAGATTAACATGACTGGATAAAACCGTCTGAGTTTCCCCCTTATTATTTACCAGGCTCATGATTAAGAGTCTTAGTACAGTACCTGTTAGTGTTGTCAAAGGCAAGACAGATTCAGTATCTATGACGTCAGATGCTTGGATAAAGCCATGTGGTGAAGGAACGATAAGTATTGTTTCATCATCAATTGTTTGATGAACTTGGTGTACTATGGTGGGAGATTCTAAATCCTAAATAATAATTAAAAAAAAAAAAGGAAACAAAAAAGATAGACTTACATTCCCCAAGTACATCCAGGTCTGTTAGCACTTAGTGCTCAAATGTCCTTCATTTAAAAATTAGAACATAAACATCAAGACCTTAAGAAGATGAGGGTCTATGAACCTCAATAATCTCATAATGTAATGAATATTGATAAAAAGGATCTTAAACCAATAAATTGTCCAATGTCATTTACATATAGAGAAAATTATGTTGTACTGTGGGATATATTTGGAATCTATTATTACCCATACCACCCAAAGGTGCTCCAGGAGAGGATGCTAACAAAGGCCGCTCACTCTGTTGCCTGTGGAGAGGGTGCACTTCAGCGAGGAACTATGCTCAGGCACATCCAGCAACAAAAGCTAGTCCACTGATACCTTCTGAGTTTGCACTTGTGATTTTAAAGAGAAAAGGCTACGGGAGCAGTGGTTCTCAAACTGGGTGGTTGCAAACCCTGTAGGGTCACGTATCAGATATTACATTTAGATTCATAGCAGTAGCAAAATGACAGTTATGACGTAGCAATGCAATAATGTTTGGTTGTGGTCGCCACAACAGGAGGAACTGTTATTAAAGGGTTGCAGCATTAGGAAGGCCGAGAACCTCTCCTTATAGTACCTGTGAGGGCCGAGGCAAAACTCACATCATAGGCTGCAGTCACCTACACAGCTTACCTCAGAAACGTAAGCACTGGCTAAGTCAGAAGGCGGTTCTTCCTGCTTGAGGTCAGTGTCGGCCATTTCTTCCTCTGTTCTGGCCATAACGCTGTTCATCAGTTCTGTGCTATTCCGGTTGCTGAACTTAGACACGTGAGTGTTAAATGATGGCTGTAAAGTCATCTTGGGTCGAGGAATTTCATCTGGGAACGTGTCTGCTTCTAGTGCATCTGGAGGCTCAGGAAAATCGGACGCGTGCAGGTCACTATCGGCTGTCAGTTCTGCTTGGGGTACGGAAGAAGTGAAGTCTTCCGCAGCAACAGTCTGAATGATAACCCTGGGAGTGTGACACTGCACGGTGACATTGTCACTGGTGTTCAACACATGTTCTGGCTGTAAGACAGCAAAGGACACTGTCAGGGACAGAGCTAGTGACCTCCCTTCCCACACCTTTCCCCTCTGCAGCTACTTCATCAGTTTCTAGAATCTGTTACTTCCCACGGAGTCCCTTCCTCTTGTAAATTCCCTGCTTGGATGGATATGCATCTACTAAGAGACAATAGTGGAGACTCGACATGTACCCAGTGAAGAATTGGGTGCAAAATACTGCATCGCAAATCGAACAAGAAGTACTCTGATACCCAACCCAAATGACTTCAGGTTTCTATCAACTAATCCTGACCCACAACAGGCCCCGGAAATCACATGACATACGGATAGAGCGTGAACAACGATCTGTTCAGGAGAAGCAGGGGCGGCCGCCGCCAGCGTTACTGTAGGACTTGTGGTCAGAGTTAGGGGAAGGCCTTGGCTTGAGCTTGTCTGAAGAAGGTAGGTGCCCGGAGTACCAGTGGGCTGCAAATGGAAAGACTAAAGAAGAAAAAGAGGCTCAACACAGGTACGAAACCTATGGATTTAGTCTACATCTGCATTTAAAATGAATTTGAATTTAGTAGCTAGCAGCATACTAACCAATCATGAAGGTACACATGACAAAGAGAACACTCTTCATTATATACACTGTTTGAAATGTCTGAGTAAAACATTTATCATGTCTTTTATTCCCTTGCATTTCTAGTTTTGGTTTCAACTAAGCACCAGCACAGTAGGTTCTACCTAGAACTACCATAGGCAATGTAGGACCTCAATTCTCAATCATCTTTTTAAACTTTCCTCTGTGGTAAATAAAAAAAAAAACAAAAACACAAAAAAACACAGCAAAATGTCTCAGTGGGCCAAGGCACTTGCCAACAAACTTGAGTTGGATCCCCAGGCCCCACAAAGTGGAAGAGAACAAAGTCTCACAAGTTATCCTTGGACCTCTGTCAGCTCTAAGGCATGTACCACACCCCCACCCAATAATGAGATTGACACCACGTTTTTGAAAAGGAACATTGTGCTGTTTATTTACTTGAAATATTTTTATTATGGAATAATTTTAGGAAACACTCATGTATTAAGAAAAATGAAGATGCCATTTGAATAGGTTGTCAACTAGCAATATATTTATCAATATATTATCTTGAGATTTTATAGTGATAGAATAGGATTTAAACTGTGTCTATTAGTCCAGGTTATCTTAATAGCCGCAGATTAAGTATTTTGTGCTTTTGGGAGGGCTGGGGAAGTCTGTTTTTCAGTCCAATATTATCTTGGCCAAAATGTCTTTCCCGTGTCCTGGATCCCTACAGGATTTCTTACTGCTAACATATGTCTCATGGGAAGGGTTGGTAGAATTAGAAATGACTATTAAAGTGTCCACCACCACTGTGAACTCAGTTTTTCTCTGCTTTCCCCAAAGTGAAAACCAAGCCTTTTTCTAAAGGTTACCAGTATTTATCACAGATAGCTAGGAATCAGTGCTAATACTGTATATAATCACAGACACTTCAAGTGTTTGAATACACTTAAGCCTATATAGTTCAAAATTATGTGTATTGCCTGCTGTTTGTGCATTTAGTATGTGCCTGGTGCCCACAGAGGGTGCCAAATCCCCTGGAACTTAATTTACAGACGGTTGTGTTGGGAACTGAACTTGGGTCTTTTGGAAGAGCAGCCAGTCCCCATTCTGCTGAGCAATGTCTCCAGCCCCAGGCTATTTGTTGGGACTTTATAAGTAAACAACCTTAACAGCCTTTCTCCAAGACAAAATAAGCAAGCGTAAAGTTGTCCCAATCAGTATTTACACACTATGTATTCCTACTATGAGACCACTAATCTCAAGTCCAAAGAAGTTCTGTCGCTATCAGTGTTTAGTTATATTGTAATTCCTACTGTGAGATCACCATGGTCTCAAGTCCAAAAATGGAAATAGAATCTTCAAGGGATTTAGCTAAAGGATGTTGACTAAACTACTGTATTAATACATGATTCAAAATAAATCTTGAAGTAACATGAGTGCTTATATTTTCTTAACAAAATAGGAACCAGCTCTGGGCTTGCTTTAGGAAGGAGGACATGAACTGGCACTTTTGCTTCTTGAGTTTTCACTGCCCCTAAAAGAAAGCCTGTACATTAAGTCATGACCCATTTCCCCTACCACTTATAAGCAACCAAAATTTACTTGAATCATATCCAGATATTCCTTTATTTAGGAATTTCAAGTATGTGAGAACCACGAGATTTTCTTTCACGTCTGGAGATACATAGAGATAAATCCATTGTTCAGCCTAAAAATGTACTGTAACATACTTGACTCATTGAAGAGCAAGTTAGTACACTGTGGATGAATGCTTATTTATCCTAGCAACTGTATGGCTGACTGAAGCTTCAGCTTCTGCTACCTCCCAGCACAGTAATCACATCACTAGCTCCAAATCCCAAATTGAGCATTCAGGCATGAGTTCCGTGTTATTTTAGATAAACTTGCAGTTAGAATTTGGTCACTGATAACGAGTATGTAGTGTGTGCACATGTGTGCAAATGCATGTGCAGGCCAGAGGTCGACATAGGTGTCTTCCTCAATCTCTGTCCAGTCTCACTGATTTGGAGGACTCTTGGTCTACCCACAATGGGGCATTACAGTTACGCTGCCACGCCCAGATTCTTCACAATTCCCTTGCTGGGAATCCAAGGTCCTTTGGGCTTACAAAACAAACACTTCACGTACAGAGCCGTCTCCCCAGTTCCTGATAACTGGTAATATTTTTACAGCTAACAAAATTTGCAAAACTATAACCATTAAGGACTGGAACTAAACATTTTATATACAGTGACTAGCATAAGAGCTATTCAACATACTCAAATATTACCAACAGCCCATGAAGTAAGTGCCCACTAATTTTTCGTAATAATCAGTTTGAGCCAGTACAAATTGATACCATTTACCCATTACTGTCATTTTCAGATGAAAAAAACTGCCTTATGTACATATAGAGAAAAAGCATGACAATGACATAAAAGTGGAAGTCCAATTTATGTCCAGTCAGTCCAGTTGGCCTCTGAAGTCTAACTCCATCTAGATACCTCATCTTTCTTTTGCATAAAAAGAGCCAATAGCTATTATCTGAAGATTACTCACTGGAAGAATCTCAAATGTCTGTAGTGTTCCACTGTTTAGTGTTATTGTTTCTGAGTCAACAGAAGCAGCAGGGGAGTCTGTGGAAGCTGTAGTGAGAACAAGGACAATAATAAAATGCTGTGTGAAATGTCTCCAATGGAATCAGTTGTCATGAAGGAAATCACATACTGAACAATTTGCCTGCAAACCTGAAGTTATATAATGGGCTCATCTGGGATGGCAAAGAGATCAGACATACACAAGAGCTAACTTCAGCCCACTGTCAGTTCTACTAGACAGTCATGCCCACCCATAGCTTAATATGGTTGCTTTCACATGCCATAGAAAGCAATAATGACATCAGAGGGCTCATAAAGCCAAAGAAAGATATTATCAAAACCTATAAGAGGTTTGTTAATAACTCTTATCTGAAAGTGTTTCAAGAGTTAGGAAGCAAGAAAAATACACCAAGGCTAATCTAGAAAGAGAAAAAGAAACAGAATAACAAAATTTTATGGAAATTTTAGTAAGCACTATAGATGTGGACTAGAGGTCTCTAACATTAGGTATTAGTTCTAGTAACACTGCCTCTTCCATGGCCCCTGTAGTGATTTAATTCAAACTAATATTCAAAAATTTTATCTGTACTTCCTATATAGAGTTGTTATGAGGAGCAAAAGCAATTTTAAAACCAAAAGAATATATTATAGTAATTCTTTTCAGAAGACCATATTTGATGGGGTCTAAGGAGCATCAAGAGGCGGGGTCAGAATGCTAACAATGATGAACGGGGTGGGGAACTCTTGCTATGCTCACACATCTTGTCGGAAGTAATAAAATACTCTTAAAAAGCTATTGAAAACAGATGGTATGAATGAGTATTAAGGTTCCATTTATGAAATATTTACTGTCTTCCTAATGGTGGCTAGTCTTTTCCATGTACAATTTATACTCAGCTCATCTATTTAGACTAGGAACTTCTGCTATTTTATAATTCTAAAACTACAAAATAAAAATAACATGGAGGGTCAAATAAAGAGTAAGGCATGTCATTAGTTCAAATGTCTCCAAAGCAGCTTTGTTTTGTAGTGCATGTGATCAAACCCAGGGCTTCACCATGCAAGGCAAGTGCCACCCCCACAAAGGTACCTTTGATAGTCACTACATATACAGATATATGGTGCTCATGGTATCAACAGGTGCCCAGTGTTGTGTGTGTGTGCATGTCTGTTTGTCCTAATGACGGAAAGCATTATCAGCATCTTATAGATGAGGTCAAGAAACACTAAGCATATTGTAATAGGAGGGTATTCTGCAAAGACTTACTCAGAATGCCCGGATGTGAACAAAAAAGTGCATACTGTGGGCAACAATCTTTTCACAGGCAAACAGCATCACGTAGGACCACCACCACCACCAAAAAAAGGGGGGAGGGGACTTATGGTAAATAAAGACAGTTCCAAGAATTGGAACTCATTTCTTTTCTGTCACTAAAAGCAAAGAAATGTCAGAAAGGGGGAGGAAGGTAAACATGGAGCTGAAGTGAGAAACCTTTTCTCTATATATCGCTGGGTTACTGAAATCTTCTAAGCATAAAACTGTGACAAGCAAAGATAACTGGGATTAAAAACACTTCCCTAAAGTAAACTGGCCCTTTACCACCTTAAATTGTTTTTCAATCTTTATAAAGATCCCATTTTTAAAATATACTACCTCAGATCCAAGCCTGTGTTGTTTTCATTCTGGATAAATTACAAATGACACGTCACACTGAAAACAATTTCTCTCCTAATCATTGATTTAGATGCCTATTTGATTAATGTCTATAAAAATCCCTATCATTAATTATAAAATCTAGAAAGATGATTTAGAAATACTTGAAACTGTTAGGTGTTTGAAGTTCCTCCTGTTACACATTCATTCTTGTGCAAATGTTAACTGAGTCAAACATAAAATTCCTTAGATCTCACAATTCATCAATTTTCATCAACACTCTAGAAGACTAAGGCACTGGAGCCATTAACTAGATGGTAACGCCCAATGGCAAGGAGTCTTGAGGTGCCAACACTTACAGACGTGGGTGATCTGGACTGGAATCTGCAACGCTGCCATGGGGCTTGGAGAGATGGCTGTATTATCTTCCAAGCGGGCGACTCTGATCTGAACATGCTGTACACTGGAATTGCAATTACTGTTTGGAACTCCAGCTCCTGATTTAGTCTCCAAAAGCACTGGGTTGTTTTTTTGGTTCTCATGTAACTGTTTAAGACCTTTTATTAAGACTGAAGGGAGACGGGTAGACAAAAAGAACATGACTCTCCGACAGACCACCAGCTAAGCATCAAGGGAAGTAGGGTGGGAGGAGGGCGAGGAGGGAAAGTATTTGGAGTAAAGAGTTGTACACTGCACATGAGAACTGTCAAAATCATAAAAAAAAAGATTCCAACTAAAACCTGTCTAAATCTTTGGAAATATCCGTAAGAGATTAAAAAGGGATTAAATTTTTTTTTTTTTGGAGATGGGAGTGGTCTTGCTATGTTGCCCAAGTTGGTCTCCAAATTTAGTCCTGTGACCCTGTAATTCTGCCCCTCAAGCAGCCTGGACTTAGAGATATGTGCCACCATGCCTGCCCAGACGTTAAAATCACTGAAAGTATACTGTTCTTGTCATCAGAATTAGAAAAAAAATGGAAGTGGGTAGACACTGTTAGGGACATGGGAATAAACATCTGTGTTCCGGGGCTTGTGGCAGAACTGTGCAGGAACACTGCTCACTAGTGACGCTGGCACATTGTTTCTATGTTTACACGAACAACGCAGTCTTCTACCAATCACATGTACTCAAGGTCCTTTCATGGGCTTGCTTACTCTAGAACTTGCTCTTTTTGGCGGGTGTGAGGCGACAGTGTCTCAGTCTGTAGTGATCTGCCTGCCTTTGCTTTCTAAGCGCTGGGATTACAGGTGTGAACCACAATGCCCAGCCTCTGCTCTCACGATAACCAAAACCAACCCTCTGTAACGGGAATTCAAGTCAAGTCCCTCACCACTGAATTCTGCTTTGAAAACTGGAGTTAGAGCGCCGTAAGAGAAATGAGTTTGGTAACCTAAAGGAGACTCTGTAACTCAGGTTAGCAACTAAATGCAAAAAGGCAATGGAAGGACAAACCTCTAAGCAAATCCCATTTAAGATCCCTGGAAACCCTGAGAGCCTAGTTTCTTAAAGGACAAAGAAAAGAAAAATGTAGGGTATCAGATTTTTCTCTAAATAATAAATATAGCCAAGGCATTTAAAATTAATCAACCCGTTTTTGAGGACAGTTTCTACTAAAGGAAACCATGTACAATTTATTTCCTCTTCGCAGTTGATGTGGAAGATGAACATGTGTGTGTCCTCCCCTGCGGGTTCTGGACTTACAAATCACATGGACTCTCTACAAAAGGAAACAGGGCAGCTTAAATGGAAATCTGCCATAATAGCCTACTAGCCTGAACTTGAGGCAAAGACTCTAACCACTAACTTTCTAGGAGTAACACTATAAGCAAGTAGTACATTACCAGGAAGCGAAACATCTTTATGGTTTGCAATTTGCCTTTTGATGGTCCACCATTTACTGCGGAGCCACTGCGGCGAGCGGACACTGCTCCACCCCTCCGCCAGCAGGTCCCAGTCGATGTCATTTTCATCGGCTACGCCAAGCTCTGCTATCCTACAGATTACAAAATACATCTGTTAGACCTTAAATTTATTTACAAATGCTCCTCTTAGGTAAAGGGAATGGCAGGGAGCGGCAATGAGGGCCATGGTAGAAAAAGGACTCAAGCAGTGTAAGTGTGTAAGAGCTGGGGAACGAGACCACAGTCCTGCCCTGAACTGTAGATGGCGAAAGGCAGAAGCAGCACTGAGAAGGGAAGTGGGCAGACGAGAAATCACTGCTGGACGAAGAACAGGCTGAGTTGTACAGTGCTGCAACGTTTTACAGTTTGGTTTCCTATTTTTGTTTCAACATAGGGTTTCTCTGTAGCCCTGGCTGTCCTGGAACTCGCTCTATGTATCAGGCTGTCCTGAATGCAGAGATCCAACTCTCAGACTCCCAAGTCCTGGCTATAGCTTGTTTTTAGAGTAAGTTATTTCTTGGCTGGGCTTTCCATTTACAAAGAAACCAAACTTGTTTAGAAATTTACCATATATAAAAATAACTTAGTTGAGAAAAACTTATAGCTGGGCGGTGGTGGCGCACGCCTTTAATCCCAGCACTCGGGAGGCAGAGGCAGGCGGATCTCTGTGAGTTCGAGGCCAGCCTGGTCTAGAAGAGCTAGTTCCAGGACAGGATCCAAAAGACACAGAGAAACCCTGTCTCGAAAATCAAAAAAACAAAACAAAACAAAACAAAACAAAAAAAACAAAAAAAAACCTTACAGAACAAAAGAAAAACAATAAAATAAACAATCAGTACAATAAATGTGAGGTTTTAATAGTCTGTATTTCCTTGCCTTGACTGATGATTTTGATGTTTAGCATGGACTAGTGTAACTCCTAACTTTAACGTTCTGTTTGTTCATTAGTTTCCATGGCTGAAACAAAGTGAAAACCAACTTGCCCCGCCCTCTCCCCAGTGTCTTAAAGCGGCAGAAGTGTTTCCTTTGATGGAAGCAGACAGTGTGTGACTGTTAGACCAAGTCAGTCTCCATGGCCACCTCTCGCACAGTACCCAGGGACAGAAGAGACCCTACTCTAGCGTTCCCACAGACCACTGCTCAGGCACACTGGTGGGGTATGAGAACCTCACTGCCACTGCCTTTGTCTCTGTGCCTTCAGTCTGGAACTTTGCCTGGGCACTAAATCAACCAGACAGGAACAAAGAAAGCTCAATAAGGTACTCAGGGTCTTGCACGTGGCTTTCCATGGCAAGGCTGTTTTTCACTAGGCATTCAAGGAAATCAAGAGCAAAGTTCATCAAGACATCTACAGAAATGAAGCAGGCTTTTGTTGTTAAAAGATTTGGAACCCAAACCTTAGGATGAGGTTTATTTCATCTTCCTTGGTCCATTCAGTACCCCCACTCTGCTTCCAGTTCAGGTAGTTGAGCCACTTGGAACGGCACTGCTTTTCTGAGCGGGTACCCACTCTCTCAGCTACAGCTGCCCAAGACACGCCCTGTGTGACGATGTCACCTGGCTCCGTGCTTGTTAACTCATGAACCACCTCTGCAAGTCTCTTTTCTTCTTCTTCTGTCCATTTCCCTGAAAAGGAAATCACCCAGATTACAGTGTTATCTTCTCAGCCATTACTGAATCTAGCCCTCTATGTCCAAGTTCAAATTCAAAGGTGAAGGAGCTCAGCTGATCGGTTTACTTTGTAACAGAACTCAGTTGGAAACCACATATACTCACTAGAATTCTATTCTACTGGCTTTTATTTTATTACCTAAAACAACAACAAAGAATTATATATCCTCAAGTTACATCAAGTCCTTTATATCGAAATAATAAAGTGGGACGAACTTCACTGATAGGATAATAATTCTCACCACTTGCCAGCAGCACTGGAATAAACTTCAGAGGCTGTCTTATTAAGAGGGAATGATAACGAATACACGCAGTGATATCTGTGAGCTCATCTACTCCAGAGAAAAGTGAGGTTCATACCGTCATTTGTACAGCCCACCCCAAGCCACTGTGACGATGCATTAGTCAATTAGGACACTAACTTCATATGCATTTTCATTCCATCTTTTCCAAATCCCTGAGCTTATTAACAACTAGTGTTTCTCTTGCCTTTTTATGTAATGAAGCTTCAGCAGAAAAACAGAAAGGAACTTTAAAAAAGAAGCCATGTTGTAAGGCCAGAGGGAAGCTGGCAGGCCCACCTCTCACACTGCTCTCAGGGAATGGTACTGTTCCCCCAAACTGTGCTAACAAATGAGTTCTGTACCCACAGAAGCAAACAGAACCTCTGGAGCTTCAAATAAAGCTTCTGCTTCATTCTGTAAGCTAGCCGCACCCAAGAATGAATGCCAGTTGGTGAAATTCATGGTCTTGCTGTCTTACTGGTAGTAATGACATCAGGGAGTAGAGGATTTCACTTTAATTTTAAAATAAGGGGTAAAGAAAAAGATGGTTTAGAATCTTAAGTTAAACTTGAGAACTTTTTTTTTAAATTAAAGACCTGAACATGGATTACTGATTGTTAGGAACATTAAGACCAGAGATTTAGAGTGTCTGCTCTAACCTGTTTTACAGAGGAATTAAGGCTCGTGGAAAAAATGTCAGAGTTTCTACAAACCATTGTTTATCACAAACTAGCTTGATACTTATCATCAATACATTTGTATATATTAAGAACTATATGTAGCCTGGCCAAGACACCGAAATACTAATAATCATCAATTTATGAAAAATAAAATTCAAGTTGGAGATCCACAGAAATATTCTTAACCTCTGAAACACATGCAGGTTCTTTCTGAGCTGTCACAAGCAGAGGCTGATGTTTTAAGTTCAGTTAGATGGGCTTACATCAAAATGACTTCTGTATGTCTTAAACTACAAAGTTTTCCCTAGTGGAGCAGTTCTGAACTGATACAAAACTGCAGGATACTAAACTTAAATGGTCTGAAAACGAAGTGTCGCTATGTCCTTGTTAACAATGTTCAGTGACACTGGATTTAAAAGCACAAAACCCAATTGGCTTCATCTATCTAACTAGATAGATAGGTAGAAAGATCAGGAAATGGCTGTTCAAATAAAGGTGACCGGCACACAGCCCCTGCAGGGGCAGACGGTCCGCACAGCACAGCACGCAGTACCTGTGTTGCAGGTGTCCTTCATCAGCCGGCAGCGGTCTTTGACAGAAGAGGCACTTCTTCCTAGGGCCGCCCCTATGGTTGCCCAGTCATTGCCGTGCTTTATCCGGAGCCTAAAACAAGAGTCTGCCAATCAGCAATTGTTCAACTGTTTCCTCCCTTTTAATCTCATCATTTATTCTTCATTCTTCTTCTTCCCTTTTGGAAGTTTGGTGGTTTGGAAGTTGTGGGCAGCAATACTTTTGAGAGCCAAAGTTTGAAAGAATGGCCTTTTATTGGGGTCCACAGTTGTCTGTGGGTGAAAAAAAAACAGGCAGCAATTGCCCTTTTCCTGGGTCAGAAAAGAAATAGATAACTTGGATATGTGTTTTAAAAAAGACCAAATTTCCCTCAGATTATTGACAATTCCCAGGCAAGTCCCAGAGTTTTTCCTTTGGAGCACATTCCTACCAAGCTCTTCTTAAAATCCCAACACAACTTTATAAAAAGGATCTACTTTCAGTCTTCAGACACACAGTCTACCACATTGTACTAACAGCCTTCAGTCAATGAAGCAACAGTCATGCATCCGGAGAGTCACAGCCCTGAGCAGACGGAGTCAACACTTACCAGGTCAGTTTTATATCAAGCCCTAGATCCTAGTAATAAATTCCCTAAATTAAGTGTCCAGGCCACCGAAAACATTCATTGAATTCCTTTGGAATCCCTATTAGTGATCTCAGCAAGCAACTAGTGACTGACAACAGGAGACTAATCTGTCTATTATGGGAATAGCTAATATATAACCAAATTCATGTTTTTAACTGCCAAATAAAATTATACCAGTCTGACAAAAAAGTTCAAAATTTCAGATTTAAAAGTTAAAAATAAGACAAAAAGCCAAATAATTATAATCAATAAAAACTTACTCCTTGAGCTTCTCAATTTCTTCAGGAGTGTATCTAGAAATTCAGAACAGTGGAAAAGAAATCACTTAAATATACACTGCTTAAAGCATTACCAAACCAGTTTTATTTAGTGATCTGAACATTACTAAACCAGTTTTATTTAGTGATCTGAACACCACACAAAACAGCATATGGGTAATGTTTGTCAAGTGTTTTAAAGTGAGTTAAAAGTTAAAACAAATGCTTCTAAATTCTTAGAAGAAAAAAATAGTAATTACTTTTAGCCAGCCATAGTACACATATATACTGTATCATTTTCTCTATGGAAATCCAACATTTAAAGTATCTACCTGCCTCATTTACTTAGATATTCCTTTATTTCAAAGTTAGGTCTAGGAATTCTGAAATTACAACTGTTCCAAATAGACTTATGGATAACACAGTGCATAGTAAAGAGAAAAAAAAAATCTTATCTTTTCTCTAGCCAGGCATAGATACTCTAACAATCTTTTTCTTTATTTCCACAGCCAATGCAATGTTCTGTTTTACGTTTAAAAAATACATTTATCTGAAAATTCTATAAGGCTGCTCACTTTTTAACCAGTTGTACTGCATGGAAAGTTTCTGAAAGTTAGCCAAGCCATTCATTCTTGAGCCAAAAAATTCTTTCTGTCCAACTTCCTAACACCTTCAGCTGACTCCCTTCAGGTTTCAGGTGTATTTTCAGGGGCAGCCTGCTGACAGGCTGGAGGAAACTAGCACTGGTGAGTTTCTTTCAGGTCACACTGATGGCACCTAAAATCCCAGTGACAAAGCATCAGCAATATCACAAAATCACTCAACTATTTTGATACCTTTCCATAAATGCTAGTTAGCAGAACTCTATTCATCAATGCTAAGCTATTTTCTACTCTGGTTTTATTTAAAAATAAATGAAATCATTAACCTGGCATACTATATTCCTAAATCAAAGAGAAAACAAATACTATCCACGAATCTAGAGTTTTTTAACACTCCCTACATTTTTAAGCACCCCAATTTTTATTTTTTTTTAAATTATTTATTTATTTATTATGTATACAGTATATAATATTCTGTCTGTGTGTATGTCTGCCGGCCAGAAGAGGGCACCAGACCCCATTGCAGATGGTTGTGAGCCACCATGTGGTTGCCGGGAATTGAACTCAGGACCTTTGGAAGAGCAGGCAATGCTCTTAACCACTGAGCCATCTCTCCAGCCCAAGCACCCCAAATTTTAACTTCTACAAAGTAAACTCTGGCAGAGTAAATTCAGTCAAATTAATCTACGTAAAGTAGCTCAGCTTTCTAACTTCTAAGGAAGTCTATTATGAGGTTTCTCCACATACTAACACTTGTGGGATAAGATTATCAATAAGGATTCACGGCTGCCTCCACTTCAAGAATTAACTCAAAAAATGGCAGTTCCCCATCTCTTTCCCCAGTTACGTGAAAACATGCAGCACCGCAAGCGTTCATACTTTCCCACGTGGTTCCTGTCGTCATACATGCGCAGCACTCTTCTGTAAACCGCAAACAAAGGCCGGTTCAGCCCCCACGCTATCGTCCTGTAGAAGTCTTTCCTTTCGTCTTTCGACATCTCAAAGATGATTTCTGTAGCGTCTTTTATTCCGCGTGCCTAAATGGGTTACAGTTCTTTGATTTAGGGATTGCTGATACAGTGCATGTGGATATACTCTGCTTTGACAGCAGTTTTAACACTAACGGTCCACAGTGACCCTCAGAGAAAGACCACTGCTAGCCAGTCTACACTCTAAATAAACCTTAAAGTGACCCTCAGAGAAAGACCATTGCTCGTCAGTCTACACTCTAAATAAACCTTAAAGTGACCCTCAGAGAAAGACCATTGCTCGTCAGTCTACACTCTAAATAAACCTTAGAGTGACCCTCAGAGAAAGACCATTGCTCGTCAGTCTACACTCTAAATAAACCTTAAAGTGACCCTCAGAGAAAGACCATTGCTCGTCAGTCTACACTCTAAATAAACCTTAAAGTGCTGCAGTAGTTATTTAAGTATTACTGAAGGGCACCCAAAATAAACTATCCAATTCAAACAACTCAATTTCAGTTTAAATTTTAAACTTCTGTTTAAATTTCATTTTAAATTTATAAAAAAGTTAAAAATAAACTCGAAACAAGTACAAGGAAATCGAAACAGAATGAAAGGTAAGTTTCAAATGGTTCTTTAAAGGATGAATTAAAAATAAATTTTGAAATGATACATTTCTGGCAAAAATAAAAGGCACATATATTAGAGATGAAAGAAATGTGGCCTAAGTAGAGACACTACAGAGACTGACAACAAATGATCATTATGAACAATTTTATAAGTATGAATTTACATAAAGTGACCACATCCTAAAAACAGTCAACTTACCAAAACGGATTCTGGAAAAGATAGAAAATCAAAGACATATAAACAGAAAATTTAAAAAAAAAACAAAAACTGGCACTATTAATCTCCCCATAATGAAAGCTGTCTGACACCTAACCAATGAGAATGCCCTGCTAAAATGAGGCTCTTTCCTTGTTCCCAAGACTCCGGACCCTCCACACTGCCCACTCGTGTCTATTCCACCATCAGTCTCCACATGAGCTAACAGCAAACCGCGTGAGTAATTCCATCTCCCTTCGCCAGGACTCAGAGCACTTGTCTATCTGCTTCCCCCTAGTCTGCTGTGCCTTGGAGACCATCTACTCAGAGCTGCTAGGTCAGACACCATTTTTCTAATTCTCCAAATCTGGTGCTGTATGTTGTATCTAAATCTGGCCATTCATGCCGTCTCCACCAGGTAAGCATTGAGTCACTGTCTATAGCATCCTCAGTTCCTCAGTGTATGGGACCAGTGGACAACTGCACTTTTCAACATTTATTGACTTGTTTCTTCAAAATAGCCTTGGTAAAAGAACTTTCGTCCATCATTTGTAGAGAATTTATAATAAAGAATGGAAGGGTTTTTTGTTTTATTTTGGTTTTTGAGACAGAGTTTTGCTGTAGCTTTGGAGTCTGTCCTGGAACTAGCTCTTGTAGACCAAGCTGGACTTGAACACACAGAGATCTGCCTGTCTCTGCCTCCCGAGTGCTACGATTAAGGGAGTGTGCCACCACCACCCTGTGGAAGTTTTTTTTTAAGCTTACAGTTTACAAAGCTTACCTTAGCAGTAAAATTCAGCTTACAAATACAAACGTGGTAGGCGACAATGTATTTATTATATATGTCAAACATTCTAGTAGCTAAATAAAGAATGCATACTCCCCTATCCCAAGCAATGCTAACAATCTATACTTAAAATATCTGAATTATACCACCTCAAAGGTATGCAGCAAGGCTCTGGTGAGGATTCTGTAAGAAGTGTATAGGTCTCTACTACCAATCTGCCACCTAGCTAAGCTATCAGATTTTCTTTAAGGTTTTATTACTTCTCATTTCCTGTGCAATGTAGTTCTACTTATCTGACCTGTTCTTTATACCAGCTGTGGCAAGGCTACTTTCCTGTCTCCAGCTCTAGGGTTACAGTAATGTCCTGGGCTTGCCACTCAGCATCCATGCACAATGTAAGCTACACTTGGCCACTCTTAGCTCACAGCCTTTCAAGACTCAGCGCACACCTGTCTGTAATAGCACCACAAGGCTGACGAGAAGGACTGCCACAAGTCCAAAGCTAGCCAGGATTGCAAGTCAACCCAGGCAGCAGAGTAAGACCCTGCGCCTCAAAAAACAAATCAAATTCTTATTTTTGCTTAATTGTTCCAATCCTGGGAAACAATTCTTCCCTGAACTCTTAAGGTCCATCGCATGCACATCATTTGCATACTACTTCTCGTTTCCTTTTCTGCTCAGATAGGTAGTAGGGTAGTACGTACTGGAGGATTCCTGTTTCCGCTAACTCCTCAAAAAGTCTACATTCAATGACATTTAGTGAAGATGACAAGGATAACGAGCCTATGCCGATGAACTTGAAGGTGGTTTTGTTTGTTTACAAAGCAATAGCACTAGCATGAGTTAAGCTGAAAAAAGAAGCGAACCCCCAGGCATGGACAAGCTGAACTCACAGCCTGCCTGAAAGACAAGGGAGGGCTTACAAGTCGAGAAGCAATGAACATTTTTGTCCTAATTTCAGCCAGCAACTAAGGCTACTTTGTGATGAAAATTCAAAATCTGTTTTAAAAATAGAAAAATATAGTCACGGATCTTGAAATTATTAAGGCATTAATCTTCTGTTATAAAAATTAGTGAGATATTCATAGTAATTACACAAACTACTACCTGGCTATCCTTGCAATCACCCGTGAACCAATTACTGAACTGTGAAAACCGTGTCATGGGGTACCTTCAGATAGCGCTCGATGTTGTTCATCAAAATATCGATTTCTTCCTTGGACCACATTCCCTGTTTCCATTTATGTCCTTTAAAAGAAATTAGTGTAATACAAATAAAAGAACTATTACACAAAATTTTCCCTTTGAGAGGAATAAAATACAACATATTTCTCCTGTGATAAAATTGCCACTGAGAACAGAACTGGGTTAACCAAGTACTCTATCAATCTGAAATGTCCAAGTGTAGAGACCACTGTAATCTCACTGAATAAACCGATTTTTAAAGCACTACTTCTCTCGTGGAAGTGTAACACTGCTGAGATAAAAGGAGAGTCAAATCGTACTCAAAAGATTTTGGAAAAGTTTCTTTCATAAAAAATTAATTTTATAGGCAAAAAAAAAAAAAAAGACTAAAGATTCTAGAGCTAAACCTAAAAACTAAAAAGTCAGCTCCCAGGCAAACTGTCAGGAGTATTTACTGTACTGTGGCTGAGGTTATTCCAATAGAGTAGCACAGTGCACCCCGCAGTCCTTCGCTTTTGATAACAGCTTCCCCAGATGCGCTGGTGAGCAGCATAGCAATGTAAATGTTCTCACGTTTAAGCTTCTAAGAGACTCTCAAAAACACAAGAAACCTCACTCTCTCCTCTTACACAATAACTGAATTGCCTCTTAAATGCCACCACAGTGTATCTGTTCAAAAATAACATGTAAAACTGAATCTGTATCAGAAATACAAAGGTAACAGTTACTGTAAAATAAGTGGCATTATGGTATCATTCATGGTGAAATTTAAGTCTAATAGAAAGTTCAATTATATTACTTGGTTCCACCAAGGACATCTCAATTCAGAATCTTGAAGACAACAAGCCTTTCTAGTCCCAAGGCTTCTGCAATTAGGATCCAATATTCAGCTTATCTTACCTTTGTTAGTGAGAGAATCCTTATCTTCTTTAGTTGTAAACCATGCTTGGCTAACTGCTGAAACTTCCTCAGTGCCCAATGGAGATATTTCATCTAGTTGATCATTCTGTAAAATCTTTAAAAAGAAAAGAAAAAGGGGGGGTGGTGGTTAGAAGCTTGATTAATGCCCAAGTGGATTTACATTTGTTGAAGCTAGGAATTATAAAATTCTAACATAATAATTCAATTTCATGTGTATACTGGCTTCAGCTTTTTATAAATTAGGTGAATACAATCATTTGAGGAAGCTGGGTGTTGAGGCATATATCTAGAATCCTGGCATTTGGGAGGCTGAAGCAGGATTTTGGTTTCCCAGCTTGGGTTATATACCTTCTATTTCAGAAAATAATAATAAGATATTCCAAGCTGGGTGCAGTTGCACATGCCTTTAATCCCAGCACTTGGGAGGCAAAGGCAGAGTCAGGCAAATCTCTGTGAGTTCAAAGCCAGTTTGGACTAAAAGTGAGTTCCAGGACAGCTGGAGTTACATAATAAGATCCTACCTCAAAAGAAAAAGAAAAACAATCAACCTAACAACAACAACAACAACAAAAGATACTCCAAAATCATTTGGGCATTTTGTATACAAAATGAACTTTTCTATCCAGTTGCTGTGAGCGTCACATAGGAGAAAGCAGTCTCCCTTCCTTGGTTGTTAAGACTGGCTAATGTCTTCAGGGGTGATTTCTTCTCACTTAATATAGTTTCTTCATAAAAGATTATCAGAGTAAATTATATCACCGCAAAATCACTGCTTCGCTTAACAGGTAATGTTGTGTTAGCCCTGTGAAGACGATTCACAGCCTTGAATGGTGCATGCTCCTCTCAAAGAACTAAGATAGTGTTAGTGGTCACTGCACCTACAGAGATCCTTCTGCACTCACACTGGCTACAGTTTTAGCATATTCAAACTAAGTAAGGAGGAACAAAGCTACACAGAACAGTCTTAACCCTGGGCATGCTTTAAAAGATTTAAAAATCACACTGCTCTGGATGTGACCAAAGACAGAATAACTTCTATAGATACAACAAGAAGTTCAGGAGAGATCACAAAACAAGTATTTTGATAAACTGCTATAAATGACCAGAGATCAAAACAAAAAGCATACATAAAAATGGCATTGAAATTGAGGGTTTGGTAGACACAGGTGTAGACATAATAATTTCACCAAAATCTTGGCATCCACACTAGCCTTTTTAGGATGTAAATGTTCAGCATCTTGGGATTGGAACTTTATCTCAGGTAAAAAATGTGCAACATGGGTCAAGTATATACAGTCAGAAGGACAGATAGGAACATTAAAATTAAAACTACATATGGCTAACACAGCAATGAATTTATGGGGATGCATGTTGCAGCAGTGTTCCTCCAATCTCAAAAACAAACCACAAAATAATACTTCTGGGAGAAATATTATAAGGTATTGTTGTGCTGGAGAGATGGCTCAGAGGTTAAGAGCACGGGTTGCTCTTCCAGAGGTCCTGAGTTCAAGTCCCAGCACAAGCATAGTGGCTCACAACCATTCCTACTGAGATCTGGCGCCCTCTGCTGGCCTACAGGCAGACATACAGGGAGAACAGCGTGTACATAATAAAAGAAATCCTGTAGAGAAAAACCAAAATGGAAAAATAAAAGGTACTATAAAGAACAGTCACAAATTCCTGAAAAAAATAGAAAGAGAAGACCCTATTAGTTACCTAGGATAAAATATAGGCTTTAAAAAAGTTCAACCAGAGAAAGTATAAATCAGGAGAGATTGAGGACAATCTCTTAATGATTTTCAAAAATTGTTAGGAGTTATTAACTGGCTACAGCCCCCAACTGGACTGACAACTCAAGTAATTTCTTAAAGCCTGACAAGGTGAGAACAACTTAAATAGTCTAAGGAAATCACCAACTGAGGCTGAGAGAGAACGGGCTTGTCAGAGATGAGGTCACAGGGTGTACATGCGGGTCGTTTGGGTCCAGAGCTGGACTGTATTCTGGTTCTTTTTACCTCTACACACTCCTCCACAGGAATTCTTATGCAAAAGGATAATATTTTAGAATGGACAGTTTTATCACACAGAGCAAAAAATTAAAGGGCTATGTAGAAAAGGTTTCTGAATTGATTCTAAAAGGAAAATTGAGATTTCATAAACTGTGGTGCCTTTTACTAATGTTGAAATTGCCTCATTATGGGCAGAAAATGAACATTTTCTTGCAGTATTTTTTTCAGGGAGAGATTAGCAACAAATATCACAAAAGCAAGAGATTTCATTTTATAGAAAGAAGTAATTAGGATTCTCCATCATATAATAAAAGAAATATCAACTTCTGGAGCCCCTACATTCTATACTGATGCAAATAAATCAGGAAAAACAGGCTCTAAGTCAGAAAAGTTAAGTAAAATGTCTCAAAGCCCTTATGATTCAGGTTAAAAGTCAGAATTATATGCGATTCTGATGGTATCATTAGATCTTCCCAGAACCTCTTAAAATAGTTACTGACTCTCAGTATGCTCAAGTTTTACATATTAAAACTGCTGAACTTATTCCAGATGCTTCAAAATTAACTTTTTTATTCAACTGTAACAAAGTAATGAGAAACAGAAATCTTTCCTTGTACATAACACATATCAGATCCCATAGGGTCTACCAGGCTCTCGAGCACAGGTAATGATGGAATGGACCAGCTACTGGTAGGAAATGTACTAGACGGCTCAGAATTTCTTAAGAAACACCATGTTAACAGCAAAGGTTTGAAGAAAGACTTTTCTATCACTTGGCAACAAGCCAAGGAAATTATAATGAAGTGCCCTATTGCTCTGTGTATAATGAAATTCCATCACCTACAGGAAATAACTCAAAAAATACTTAAAGAATTGATATTTCAGGCTGGAGAGATGGCTCAGTGGTTAAGAGCACTGACTGCTCTTCCAGAGGTCCTGAGTTCAAGTCCCAGCAACCACATGGTGGCTCATAACAGCCTATTATGAGATCTGGTGCCCTCTTCTGGTCTATAGGCAGGATACTGCATAAATAAATAAATAAAAATCTTAAAAAAAATTGATATTTGGCAAATGGATATGTTTTATTTTACAGAGCTTTGAAAACTAAAATATGTGCACTGTACCATAGCTACATATTTAGGATTTCAATGAGCAACCACTGATTCCATAATTATACATTTATTAGAAGTCATGGCCATTATGGGTACATCTGTACAAATTAAGACTGACGATGCTGTAGCACATGTCTCTAGTAAAATTAAAGTTTTTGTATATTGCAATGCAACGCAGGGCCCATCTGAAGACTTGACTGAGTTGTCTATTAGGCTGGACTGGAATTTCCTGAGCTGTTTGCAGTCCAAAGCTGCAACGAATGTTGTTTGTCAGCTTAGTGGCTTTATCACAATGCAGGTACTTCTCTCAGGACTTAACCATTATCTTAGTTTCCCCAGACATCAGGAAGTAATTTTAAGAACACAATACCCACATTCCCAATAGGTAGGGTAAGTAGCTTTTGGTCCGTTGATGAGTTAGGGATGTTTGCCATTACAGGGGAATTGATTATAGGTTGCCATTGGTCATAAACAAGGAAAAACTAAACAAAGGAGATCAGATTTAAGGATCTCGTTCTGAAAAGAAAAGAGGGAACATAGATTTGATAGAATAAAAGGGTATATTATTGAATTTTCTTTTAAATTAAAAAAGCAAATATTAGTCTCAAACATTTATATTGGTATATTTTTGTATGTTGATACAAATTTAAGGTTATTGATCTTATACTGTATACATGTTTCTACACTTGTTTAAGTTATTGTACCTATGCAGCTCACTTAGCAATCTAATATAAATTTCTAGTCCTTGAAAGTTATTATTAAAAACTATACAGGATAATTAAGAAATATAGTCATCAAGCAATCAAACTGATAACCATGCTAGAAATGTTTTCAAGATCAAATATACATTCTAGATAGATAGATAGATGGTCTTCAAATACTTCAGATCTACGGAATATCCATTTAAGATACTTTCATAACATAAGGCCTATTCTTGATAGTGAGACACATCTGCTCCTGGCAGCACCAATTTACTTCAAAAAAGGACCGGGCATCAAAGAACCTCCACTGGAGTTTGTTTTCATTGCTGGCAAAGGAAGTCACTTTTCAAAGAAACTGCCCTTGCCTCAATTGCTGACAAGCATGCTATCCACATTGGACAAGCAGAACACAGGTGACTGCTGAGCTTTGCCAAGACAAGACAAGACAATCCTTCAAACTTTCCTGCTTCACAAAAGTCTGTCAGATATTCTAGGCTGAAGACTGGTGCCCCAATGATGCAGAGGAATCTTGGGGTGACTGTCCAGGCAACCAGTTATCTCTATTATTTCTACAGTTTTGGAAGCTGTTTGCTCTGCAATTCCTGTTTACTCAGGTAATATTGTATACATTTTGGGTTTCTGATGAGGTTGAAGACTAGATGATCACAGTAAGTTTTCCTTAGTTACTACAGAAAGTAAGTTAGGTACAAAACTTTGGACACATCAAGAGAGGATAGATAACGTATTTTCTCTGAGTTTGCCAAATACAAATAGACTGGACATTGTGAATTTAATTCTTGCTTGAATATTGTTCTTACTGTATATAGTTTTACTTTTTTAAAATATCTTTTCTTTTTATTTAGACAATACCTTATTGCATATAGTTTTATTATATTAGAGTTAAAACCTTACCTTTTTATTTAGACAAAAAGGGGGAAATTCTGCAAGAGAACTTTCCACTCTGTCCCCTGAAACTGTCAATAAATCGAATCCTAATTCAGAGGACAGAGTTCATGCTCAGGTGGCCAGAATAAGTCAGAGTTTTTTGGTTGACTCAGGTGGAAAAGGGGCACAGGGAGGAAGGAGGAGAGGCTTAGGAGTTTTGCAGACCTTTCTGGATCTTGGAAAAGCAGAGAGGAAGGTGAACTGGGCTTTTCTCTGTTGCTTTTGGGTTTAACAGATTCATACTCTATCTGACTGCTGGATTTTTATTAATAATAGAATAATTTAGGTAACTGTCACACTGAATCCCATTTTTCTTTGAAATAGATAAGCTGTCAAGTGAAAGAGCAGAACAGAATGAGAACAGCCATGTCTCTATGGCTACCCCCTTTTAAGGGTCTATTTGTGGACAAGATTTTAATCTAGCTAGAAATCATCGGACAGCTAGTGAGAAGGCTCTGAAGGTAAAGACTGACTGCCATCAATCTTGGTGACCTGAATTCAATTTCCAGAATGCATACTGTGGAAGGAGAGAATCCGCTTCTTCTGACTTTCACACGTATGTTGAAGCATGTACATGTGCACACACGCACACACACGTGAGAAACCACTGGAACAAGTATAACAAATCTTAACCATTTCATCTTGTGTCATGCATTTAAGGCTTTTTAACACAACTAAACAAAATGGTTATGAACTGAGACCTAAGACAAACTAGACGTCATCTAAGGCCATTACAATTCTGTAGGATCTGACATACGTATTATATATTAATGAAATACCCATCAAGAGACACATGGAATGCCCAGTTTTCACAACTGTCCATGCCTGTCATCCCAGCATGTGAGAGACTGAGGGAAGAGAGCTCCTCCTACTAGTCTGAAGTCAGCCTAAGCTATGGAATGAGACCCCATCTGAGAAAAGAACACAAAACTCTTACAGCTGATCATTTAAGTTCATCCGTTTCATAAGACAGTAAACCCCCACTCTAAAAACTAACTGTTCTGTTGACGCTTGGGGCTAGTTCCTGTGCAATGATGTTCTAGTCAAAACTCTTTCCTACCATACTATCCCGAGAGGCATCTCCTATGTTTTCTAGATGTTTCAGGTCTTTTTGAATAGATTTTTGTAGAAGGTGAAAGATAGAACTGAATTTCCCTCTTTTACCAGCAACATTGATGAGTAGGTTATCTTCTTTTCGAAAGTATACTTTTGGCATCTTTGTGAAAAATTAAGTGGGCACAGCTTTGTTACTTAACTAGGTCCCTATTTGTCTATTTTTATGTTGGCAGCAGGCTGTCTTTATTGTTATAGTTGTACAGATTAATTTGAGGTCTGGTATTGTAATGACTCCAGCATTGTTCTTACTCCTTAGGATTGAGGTTCCATAGGAATTCTTGTATTGCTTTTTATGACCCTGTGAAATATGACATCGGAGGTCAGACAGGTATTGCATAATTCTATGAATTGATTGTGGTTATAAAGTCACTTTCATGGTATTAATTTTGTCAACCCAGGAACATGAACTATCTTTCCATTGTCTAGTTTCTTTTGTGATTTCCTTTTCTCGTATCTTAACGTCTTTTGTTGCACAAGTCTTTTACTACTCTAGCACTGGAGACACAGTCCACTCATAGGGTCTTTTAAGTAAAATATTCTGTGGTCTATAAATGGAGAGTTTGATTTCTTCTCTTCCAATTTTTGTCCTTTTATGTTTTTCTCTTGTCTAACTGCTATAGTTAATGCTTCAAGTATTCTAAGGAAAAATAGAGGGAAATGTATGGCCTTCTTTCATTCCTGACTTCAGAGGAAATGATCTCAATTTGTCTCCATTTAATATAAAGTTAGCTATAGGTCTGTTGTATACAGCCCTATCTATCTACCTACCTATCTACCTATCTATCTATCTATCTATCTATCTATCTATCTATCTATCTATCTTCCATTTATTTCTAAAGTCTCTAGAACTTTTACTATGGAGGCACACTGGACTTTGTCAAATGCCTTTTTGACATCAATTAAAATAGTACTAGATAATGAAAAATTATAAAGTAGATATTGTTCAGCTCTAAAGAAAATGAAATAACAAAATATGCAGGAAAATGGATAGAACACATGTTAAAGAGAAGAAAATTGTATGTTCGCACACATATGCAGTGTTAGTCAGAAATATACATTGAAGACTGGTGGTGGCACACAACTTTACTCCCAGCACTCAGGAGACAGAGGCATCTCTGTGTGTTTGAAGCTGGCCTGGTCTACAGAGTGAGCTCCAGGACAGCCAAAGCTATTACACAGAGAAACCCTGTCTTGAAAAAACAAAAACAAAAATAAAATGAAAACCAGGGGAATGATTTGACAATCCCTGTTCAGAAGAAAGGATTTTTCTACTGTTTTAGGGGAACTGAAAAAAGTTCTACCCACTGAAATAGGACACACGTCTGAGGTGTTCTCAGCTCTTGATGCTACATATCAACCTGGAACTCTTGTATTTCTTAAGTGAAAGGCCACTGAGATGTGCTTCATAAAAATGTTCTGATGCTTCTAATTAAAAAAAATACCAAGTAGTTTATGAAATGATGATATAAAGCAAAAGGCACAATCAGGCAGACATAAATTTAGAATACACACACATTTTAGATTTGGCCCACACTAAGAAAGAACGTTAAGGCCTGGCCACCAGTCATCCTCACAACACATGCAAACGCATATCTAGTTCTACAAGCACCAAACAGTAGGACCACAATCACTGCTATTAACAGCTCAAGTAAGATCTCTGGACACAGACGAATGCAGACCCATCATTTCCCATTTTAACAGCCACGCACCACTCTACGGTGAACAAATACCTAATTCTGCTTACAGCACGTGGGGACTGGAAACCCGAATGACAGGTCTTACACTAATTTCATTGTTGCGATGCAGTAAAAGTATACGCTTATCATTTCTTACATAAGCTGCGCGTAATAACCATGACCCTCACCGAAGCTAGTTTAAAGATGTACTATACCTGAATTTGTGTCACAGTTCCCTCAGAAAGTTCATCATCTGCCACCTCTGTGGTTGCCGTCATGGTCACCTCAAAGCTCTGCTCATTTTCTGAAACTTCAAGAAAATAATGATTCGTCTCCGCAATAATAATCGTAGAAACTAATTATCCTAACGAAATCCATGGGGAGAATGTGATCATCTAATTTCTTAACATGCTTCTTAACAATACAGTGCACGTCAATTTGCTTAATAGACACGAATGCCAGGTAGGAAGGTCCTTCCATGGGGCTTATATTCTAATAATAAACAAGATACGATAGTGGGTGAGTCTTATAAGTCAAGGACAAAATAAAGCAGGAAAAGGAATGAGGTGAAGTGAATCAGTATGTCTGAATTTTAGGTGAGAGCTGGGGGTAAGACCTGGGACAAAGTAAGAAGGCTGGTCCTGGCGGTGTCTTGCAGGAGGCGTCTGAAGGAATGAAAAGCCGAAGGCTCTGCGGTAGGGCATGCTGAGAATGGCACAAGCACAACCGAGTCTACGGCTACAGCAGATGCAGTAAGAACAGAAGGAGACCGTGAGTCCTTGTAGGCAACTGCAGAGATGACAACTTCACCTCGGAGACTAGGAAGCACAGGATGATTCTGAGCAGAGAAACGACACAGACGCTTTGATTTCAACAGCACTGCTCTTGTTGGGAGGAAAACAACTGAAGGGCAGAAGGGCTAGAGACATCTGAAAGAGGCTGATGCTCTAGTGCACGGGAGACAGAAGGGCTGGAGACATCTGAAAGAGGCTGATGCTCTAGTGCACGGGAGACAGAAGGGCTAGAGACATCTGAAAGAGGCTGATGCTCTAGTGCACGGGAGACAGAAGGGCTAGAGACATCTGAAAGAGGCTGATGCTCTAGTGCACGGGAGACAGAAGGGCTAGAGACATCTGAAAGAGGCTGGTGCTCTAGTGCACGGGAGACAGAAGGGCTAGAGACATCTGAAAGAGGCTGATGCTCTAGTGCACGGGAGACAGAAGGGCTAGAGACATCTGAAAGAGGCTGATGCTCTAGTGCACGGGAGACAGAAGGGCTAGAGACATCTGAAAGAGGCTGGTGCTCTAGTGCACGGGAGACAGAAGGGCTAGAGACATCTGAAAGAGGCTGATGCTCTAGTGCACGGGAGACAGAAGGGCTAGAGACATCTGAAAGAGGCTGATGCTCTAGTGCACGGGAGACAGAAGGGCTAGAGACATCTGAAAGAGGCTGGTGCTCTAGTGCACGGGAGACAGAAGGGCTAGAGACATCTGAAAGAGGCTGGTGCTCTAGTGCACGGGAGACAGAAGGGCTAGAGACATCTGAAAGAGGCTGATGCTCTAGTGCACGGGAGACAGAAGGGCTAGAGACATCTGAAAGAGGCTGATGCTCTAGTGCACGGGAGACAGAAGGGCTAGAGACATCTGAAAGAGGCTGATGCTCTAGTGCACGGGAGACAGAAGGGCTAGAGACATCTGAAAGAGGCTGATGCTCTAGTGCACGGGAGACAGAAGGGCTAGAGACATCTGAAAGAGGCTGATGCTCTAGTGCACGGGAGACAGAAGGGCTAGAGACATCTGAAAGAGGCTGATGCTCTAGTGCACGGGAGACAGAAGGGCTAGAGACATCTGAAAGAGGCTGATGCTCTAGTGCACGGGAGACAGAAGGGCTAGAGACATCTGAAAGAGGCTGATGCTCTAGTGCACGGGAGACAGAAGGGCTAGAGACATCTGAAAGAGGCTGATGCTCTAGTGCACGGGAGACAGAAGGGCTAGAGACATCTGAAAGAGGCTGGTGCTCTAGTGCACGGGAGACAGAAGGGCTAGAGACATCTGAAAGAGGCTGGTGCTCTAGTGCACGGGAGACAGAAGGGCTAGAGACATCTGAAAGAGGCTGATGCTCTAGTGCACGGGAGACAGAAGGGCTAGAGACATCTGAAAGAGGCTGATGCTCTAGTGCACGGGAGACAGAAGGGCTAGAGACATCTGAAAGAGGCTGATGCTCTAGTGCACGGGAGACAGAAGGGCTAGAGACATCTGAAAGAGGCTGGTGCTCTAGTGCACGGGAGACAGAAGGGCTAGAGACATCTGAAAGAGGCTGATGCTCTAGTGCACGGGAGACAGAAGGGCTAGAGACATCTGAAAGAGGCTGGTGCTCTAGTGCACGGGAGACAGAAGGGCTAGAGACATCTGAAAGAGGCTAATGCTCTAATGTACGAGAGACAGAAGGGCTAGAGACATCTGAAAGAGGCTGGTGCTCTAGTGCACGGGAGACAGAAGGGCTAGAGACATCTGAAAGAGGCTGATGCTCTAGTGCACGGGAGACAGAAGGGCTAGAGACATCTGAAAGAGGCTGATGCTCTAGTGCACGGGAGACAGAAGGGCTAGAGACATCTGAAAGAGGCTGATGCTCTAGTGCACGGGAGACAGAAGGGCTAGAGACATCTGAAAGAGGCTGATGCTCTAGTGCACGGGAGACAGAAGGGCTAGAGACATCTGAAAGAGGCTGATGCTCTAGTGCACGGGAGACAGAAGGGCTAGAGACATCTGAAAGAGGCTGATGCTCTAGTGCACGGGAGACAGAAGGGCTAGAGACATCTGAAAGAGGCTGATGCTCTAGTGCACGGGAGACAGAAGGGCTAGAGACATCTGAAAGAGGCTGATGCTCTAGTGCACGGGAGACAGAAGGGCTAGAGACATCTGAAAGAGGCTGATGCTCTAATGCACGAGAGAACAGCGGTTTGGACTAGGTGGAACCATAAGTAGATCAAATTCTGAATAGTAATGATGGAACCAATGAGATTTGAAGACACACTAGACGTGTGGGAAATTGAAAAGTCAAGGATGACAAGTGCTTGTCCCCCTTCTTTAAGTACAAGCAACAAGAAGAACAGACTACTACTAAGCATTCGTGAATATTCAGGAAGTCAGTTTTAAATAAATAACTGAGATATTTACCAAATATCAAGAATTCAGGAAAACCCTGAAGGTGACTACTTTAAGAGGCATGTCTAAGGTAAATCTGGTTACAATAAGTGGGGCTGTCATTACCAGAAAGAAAACCACCAAATAAGATCACCTAGGTAATAAGTAAGAACAGAAGAGGCACTCTAAGCGCCAGGTCTGAGTGCTGGAGTGTTCCATATTTAAGAGTTTGGTGGATGCGCACAAGTCAAACTAAAAGATGGACATGTAGACAGAAAACCAGAGAGAGGTGTTTCTAGAAGCCAGTGACGAGACAAAAATCACAAGACCTCTAGAGACCCAGGAAAAAGTTTTGGAAAAAGATGAAACCCTGGGATGTGTTAAGGAAAAAAGACACGGAGGCAAGGACAAGCTATTGGACAGTGGCCAAAAATGGCGTCAGGGATTCAGTTTACAAACAATGTGTTTAATACTGAGGGAGTCATCCAGGTAGAGGATGAGCCACTAGTGGTTCAGTTTACAAACAATGTGTTTAATACTGAGGGGGTCACCCAGGTAGAGGACGAGCCACTAGTGGTTCAGAAGTCAGACGTAAGAACTACATCTGAGTATGCAAAGACGTGGAGCTGGTACATGGAAAAACCGCAGCTGGCCGGTGAGGACCAGGATACACGGACACAGGTAAAGACAGGTGTGGCAATGGAATGTTCAGCTATTTTCTCGTTAGTTTAATTTCCTCTGAAAGAGAAAGCAAGGATGTCTCTGAGTAAGAAAGGTGAGGTATCAGATTTTGGGACATGAAACACTGATCTCAGAGTGAACAAGAGTTGTTGTGACTTGTCCTGATAGATCACATATCCCATTTGTGAGGGCTACAAACCCAAGCCCGCTTGTTCATTCTGCCTTTCTCTAAGACCATTTGATTAGCTGTGTTAATCATAAATAGGGAAAACCAAATTTAGATGGGGTTATAGCTTAAGCAAAGAACAACAAAAGAAAAGAAGGGAAAGGCATCTGAAGGTAACTGCAAGACTGAATATAATGAGCAGTCACAACACTACCACTGGGTGAGGAGAAAGAAAGGACACGGTGCAGAAAGAACGAGAGAGTGGCATGACCGTGGGCACAGAGCTGAAAGGGATCACAGAGCACCACTGTAGAGGGACTGAGCTGGAGTCGGGGAGCAACAGGAGGACACAGGTCTGAAAGGTCACAAATGCACAGCTGCAACGAGTGACTCGAGAGTGGTGACAAAGAGCGAGGGACTGGGGTCTCAAAAGAATCACCGAACGCACAGGCAATCACTGTGACCGTGAGTAAGAAAGGGCATATATGGCCTGGCATACATGGCCTGGCATAGATGCAGTGGCAGGCTGCACAGAAGCAGTGAGCTAGTGACTAAACTGAGGTGATTTTAGCTTCTGCTTTAGAAGGACGTAAAACTTGCGTCTCTAGTTAGATATACATCTTAATGCTAATCAACCTGCATGAAGTCTAACACATAAGTCTTTGTTTAGTGAGATGTAGCATTTCAGGTTTCTACCCTAGCCTTTATCTCTAGGTATCCACTCCCCTGCACAGGGAACAGCAGTCGTCTCCATCACAGACACTGCAGTCTGCCCCTCCCCACGCCATCCACCACTCTTACTCCCTACCTCCAAAAACTCAATCTCTTCAGCTTCCGGGGCCTGGCTTACTTCACCTAAGATATGCTGTTGCTTTAGCCGCAGCACTTTATTCTTTTACGTCCAGATTAATATTCCACACTGTCCATGAGCCACATCCTGGCGACTGTGGACAGTGCTATAATCATGGGCATGTGAAACGCAGGCATTTCCTGATCGATTACCTATCAACTACTTCAGGAACCATCTCCATGCTGTTTTCCAGAATGGCTGTACTTATACTTCCACCAACAGTGTGCAAGAGGCCTTCTTTTTCTGCACTTTCATAAACATTTTAATTGTAACCATTCTATTTGGCCTGAGATGATCTATCTCATTACCCATTATTGGTCTGTTCAAATGTTGTCTTCAATGCTTCAACTTTGGTGTATGTGTCCATAAAACTTATTCACTCGGAGGTTTTCCCATTTTTTAACTAGAGTCCTTTATGTGTACAATTTAAATGTCTATTCTTTTTCTGGCCTTTAAGAGTTCTGCTGAGGCCAGGCGGTGGTGGCGCACGCCTTTAATCCCAGCACTCGGGAGGCAGAGGCAGGGGGATCTCTGTGGGTTCGAGGCCAGCCTGGTCTAGAAGAGCTAGTTCCAGGACAGGAACCAAAAAGCTACGGAGAAACCCTGTCTCGAAAATAAATTAAAAAAACAAAAAACAAAAAACAAAAGAGTTCTGCTGAGAAGTCTGCAGCTAGTTTAGAGAAGATCCCATATATGCTGGCGCTCTTGTCTTGGGCCTTTGTTAGTTTGACATAACATACCTCAAAGAAGATCTTTCTTGAATGAATCTACTAGAAATCTCTGAGGTTCTTGGACCTGGATGTATATACTAATTGAGACTTGAAAAATATTCAACTGCTGCTTTGCCAAATCCATTTGTATATACCCATCTCCTTCTATTATAAAACACTACTACTAATAGCATTTGGTTAACCACAAGTCTTACAGCCATTTTCTTCTTTTAATCTAAGTTATTTCTAAACAACTACTATAACTTCAAGCTCAGAATTATGGACTCAGAGGTCCTTCCTGTTTGATCTAGTTTGTTTAAGTTGTATCATATTTTAAAATTTCATTTATTATATTCTTTAGCTCTGAAGTTTACATATTTTAATACACCTTTGCTGAATTTTTTATTTAGAACAAAAGGTACCTTCCTAATTTCATTCTCTTATGTTTTACTGAATTAGGATTATTATTTAAACTATCAAAAAGGCAGTCTTTTTCTTTGAATTTGCTTTCTTTAGCTATGTTCTTTTGGCGGTAACATGTTACCTTACTTTTTATGTCTCTGTACCTATATCCATTACATTTGTAAACCTGCACATTAAGTTGTTCTTACCAGGTTTACAGGTAGTGGAAGTTTTTCTCCCCTGGAGATGTGCCCCAAGGCACTGGATGGGTGGACTACTTTGGTCCTGGTTCCAGGGAGATACAGTAGTTAAATGTTTATGTAACTTACTCAGCTGTAACCAATATTTGCAATACCTATGGGTGACTTGGTGACCTAGACCACAGGGTATAAGTGGGATTATCCTACCTGCTAACACGCAGCTCTCTTAGTTAGTGATAATTTGCCAGTGAACCGAGGCACCATGAGCTGCTCTCGGTTTTTGTGGGTGGATGCAGTCAACTCTGATGAAGGCACTACGGTTCCTTTTAAGCAAGCACAGCCAGAGTGGTTATGGAGGGAAAGCACCTGCTATTTTGTAAAGGCCACACGGAAACACATCCACTCCTGTAGGCCAACATAGACTTGGCAGTGTGAGAGTGCTCCCCGAGGACAGGACTACGTGAGAGTGCTCCCCGATGACAGGACTACGTGAGTGCTCCCCGATGACAGGACTACGTGAGTGCTCCCCGATGACAGGACTACGTGAGAGTGCTCCCCGATGACAGGACTACGTGAGTGCTCCCCGACGACAGGACTACGTGAGTGCTCCCCGACGACAGGACTATGTGAGAGTGCTCCCCGACGACAGGACTATGTGAGAGTGTTCCCCGACGACAGGACTATGTGAGAGTGCTCCCCGACGACAGGACTACGTGAGTGCTCCCCGACGACAGGACTACGTGAGTGCTCCCCGACGACAGGACTACGTGAGTGCTCCCCGATGACAGGACTACGTGAGTGCTCCCCGACGACAGGACTACGTGAGTGCTCCCCGATGACAGGACTACGTGAGTGCTCCCCGATGACAGGACTATGTGAGAGTGCTCCCCGATGACAGGACTATGTGAGAGTGCTCCCCGATGACAGGACTATGTGAGTGCTCCCCGATGACAGGACTATGTGAGAGTGCTCCCTGATGACAGGACTATGTGAGAGTGCTCCCCGATGACAGGACTACGCGGGGGTAAGTGTACCTGGCGAGCACAAGGAAAATGCCCATCACTGTACACAAACTACAGCTACCTTCACAAAACTACAGGGGGTGACCTGCTTGCTTCCTGGGATGGTGGGTAGGACCAGCTGGCTGCTTTTGTGCCTCAGCTTCTTAGGACAGGCAGCTTAGCTACTGTCAGGGCCAAAGGCCAAGGGGCCAATGGCTAAACTTTGTGACTTTCCTGTAGCTCTTACTATTTTTCTTAAAGGGAAACCTTCCTAAATTAAGTTTATCAACGATTCTTACAAATATGGAGAACATATATTCAGAGAAACCAGCTTATTAAGTTCTCCTATCAGACTCCAAACTATGTTCCATATGAGAGGAGCAAATTGAGTGTCACATGCACGATAGTGTCAACATCTCCATGTTTATCAGGTGATGAACAAAGACGTAATATCACAAAAATGGAACACAGTGCAGAGTCAACCTATGATTATGTACAAAGTATTTTAAATAATGAACTAACTAGTCATAATTTAGCACAAAAGAATTGTTCAAAAACTCTGCCCTATAAAATATCCACATAGGATTGTATCTGTGTAGACAGGCCAACTAAGCTTTAAAATCCAGTGACAGACACAGTAGGAGCTATTTAAAAACACGAATCGACAGGAAGAAACTTCATTTAGTTCCAAATTTTAGGCACGAATATGTTATACTTGAAAACTAATACTAGCCTTAACAGTTTTTTTAATCCATAGTAAACTGAAATAAAATGGTTTCTTTTCTGTTCAATTTAAGAAATAATTAGCTCTGTGCATATAACTTCCTAAGATATAATTTCCCATGCTAAAACCTAGTCTTAATTTAAATCCAGGTAAAGATATTTCATTTGATGCTGATATGTAAAATCAGAAATCTCAAAAATGGCAATTTGTGTTAAAAGTGGCATTAACAGATGAAGGCATTGCTCCGGCTTTATAGGGACAGGACTCCATAGTCTTTCCTAGGCAAATCAGAAACATGATCTAGTGCTGTTGCTGGTATGCCTCTGCCAACGGCACTCCATCTGGAATCTAGCCTGCCTTAAAGGTTGTTAGACTCTAACCATACTAAACCACATTAGGATTAAGTAAATGAGGCACCTACCAAACTTCCATGCAGATGGGCAAGAGGGCTAAAGCATGTGCTAGAGGAAGCCGACTACCCGCAAATGTCTGAACACGCTCTCTGAGCTCCACTTTCTTCTTTCCCATGTAGGAGTGAATGGTAACAGTACTGTACAAAGCCAGAGGAAGCAGACTACCTGCAAATGTCTGAATGTGCTCTCTCTGAGCCTCACTTTCTTCATCCCCATGTAGGAGTGAACGGTAACAGTATCTACTGTACAGCACGATGGGCTGGGGGAAGACGCAGTTTAAAAACCTTATACTCTTGAACAAAGCAGGGAAACATACATATTCATATCCGTTTAAAAAATGAAGAGACCCTCAGTATAGCTAAGACAGAATAATCAGTAAAATTATTTCTTTAAAAGGCTCATTATAAAGCCTACAGCAGCAGGTTGAGAGTAAAGAAGTGTTGAAAAGACTGGACAATACATAAGGGCATTTACTTAATGGCTGACATATAATGAACACTTTAAGCATTTGTTTAAAAACAGACTTTTTGACTAGCAGAGTTCAGGTCTCCCTAGAGATGCCAACTGACTGGTGCAGGCTAAAACCCAGCTCAGAAGGTGCCCCCGCTGGTAACGGACTTACGTGGCAGTGCAACAACTGATATGCAAGGCGTAGAGTCGTCAATGCTCTGGTCATCCTCAGAGGACAGACAGAGCCTCTTCTGTGGAGGTTCAGCACTATCTTCTGAGTCTATTTCATCGGGGTCTAGCGGAAGGGGAAAAGAAACCATACAAAATGCTCAGAAACCTCAAACAGACAAAATCTGTACTTAGTATAGAAATCTCTGCAGCAATTTTGTTATCTACTAAAATCATCCTTCTATCCACCTGCTCACTTAAATTCACTTAGCTACACAAGGACTCAAAGATCGTCGTTTTCTCCTTGCTTACAGTACCCAGTCCCTGTTCTTGTGATGGACAAAGTGCCGCCTTCTAACTTGGTTTTCCAAAGATTTAACACACAAAGAGAAGGACTGGTTATTGGGTTCATTCAAATATTTACTAAATGTCTAACGTCTAAATGCCTGGAACAGGAAAATGAAGGATACCCTATGCAAGAAGGATACCTCATAAAGGAAGGCTACACCATGAAGGAAGGATACCCCATGAAGGAAGGCTACCCCGTGAAGGAAGGATACTCACTCTATGAAGAAAGGGTACTCTATGAAGGAAGGATACCCCATGAAGGAAGGATAGAGTGAGTATCCTCTATCCCCATGAAGGAAGGATACTCTATGAAGGAAGGGTACTCTATGAAGAAAGGGTACCCGATGAAGGAAGGGTACTCTATGAAGGAAGGATGCTCTATGAAGAAAGGATACTCTAAGGATACTCACTCTATGAAGGAAGGGTACTCTATAAAGGAAGGGTACTCTATGAAGAAAGGATACTCTAAGGATACTCACTCTATGAAGGAAGGGTACTCTATGAAGGAAGGATGCTCTATGAAGAAAGGATACTCTAAGGATACTCACTCTATGAAGGAAGGGTACTCTATGAAGAAAGGGTACCCGATGAAGGAAGGGTACTCTATGAAGGAAGGGTACTCTATGAAGAAAGAATACTCTAAGGATACTCACTCTATGAAGGAAGGATACCCTATGAAAAAAGGATAGTCTATGAAGGACGGATACTCTATGAAGGAAGGGTACCCCACGAAGAAAGGACACCCTATCAAAGAAGGGTACCCCATGAAGAAAGGATACCCTATCAGGAAGTTACGGGGTGGTAGCATCTAGTGAACAATTTAAAAACGGTGTATTCAGCCGGGCGGTGGTGGCGCACGCCTTTAATCCCAGCACTCGGGAGGCAGAGGCAGGCGGATCTCTGTGAGTTCGAGACCAGCCTGGTCTACAAGACCTAGCTCCAGGACAGGCTCCAAAACCACAGAGAAACCTTGTCTCGAAAAACCAAAAAAAAAAAAAAACAAAAACCGGTGTATTCAGAGCTGTGACACTGGAATGGAGAGGTCAGAGAAAATACATTTCGAATGTAAGTGAAGCGAGGGTTCTTGAGGAGGCATCATGAACTTGAAAAAACAAAAAGAAAGCAAGGAAGCATGTTTGCTTCAACTGGCAGTAGCACAAAGTGCAGTGGAACCGAAGATATCAAAAGATGCTAAGAAGATAAAACAGTGAACTATTAAGATATAATCACATGACCCGGGACAACTGTGGCTGGAGAGAAGGCTAGCGGAAGAAAGTGAAGTAGCAAAAGTGCCCAAACTATGTTCTAAAGAAATCATTGTAAGCTTTCAAAACAGCACTAAGAAATGGAAAACCTAGGCAAAAGGCCAGAGTTAGGCAGATGAGAAAGAGAATCAGATCTAACAAAGAGGAATCCACAACAGGGATAAACGAAGTTTACAGCAGTATACTAACAGCATATTAGCGCATTCTGAACCATGACCAGACTGTAAGGAAGAAGTAAAGTGCAGTCTGGGAAGTGTGTGGAAAGAACTGCTTGGGACATCATAATAGGTAGATGACAGCTAAAATTTAGTTATAAAGACAGAAATATGAACTATCATAATAGGTAGATGACAGCTAAAATTTAGTTATAAAGACAGAAATATGAACTATCATAATAGGTAGATGACAGCTAAAAGGACTGAGTGAAATAATAGAGACCACAGAGTAAGAAGACAGAAAGTAGATTAGTAAAGAATGAACACACACACGTGTACAAAAAAATCACGTTTCACAGACTTTCGAATCTTAATTCACCAGAAGGATTATATAAATCTTAATCAGCCACATAAAATCCTGTTTCCTATATCAGCATCAATCACTAGCAGAACTACTTCTCAGTGTTCTAATGTGTCAAATATACCTTTGGTAACAAATGATATAAAAATGTATTATAGCTATTCCACTATCTTCAGAGACTTACATCCCATATAAAAATGGCTGCTAGAATAAAAAAAATTAAGGTATTTATAAAACACAACATACAAATTAAGATTATAATCCAGAGATACCAAAACTACGTGTGTAGGTGACAGACAACAGAATTGAGACATCCCAGTTTCAATTATAGTCAGCAAAGTCTCCTACCATTCTGAGGGCAATGAAGAATGAGGTTCCCGTCTGTGTCCTGAGTAAACGTCACAGAGTTCACAGTTTCTACTGTTACTGTGTCAGAATCCTCTTCAACTGTGCTCATACTCAAATCTGCATGAGAAGAGGCTACTTAAGGACTTAAAATAATCTTTCCAGACAGTACATGAAATTGATCTAGGTATCTGCTTAGTCTTCATAAGAAACTGCAAAGAAGTTCAGATTTCAGAAAACCACCTTTCAATAACCACTATTTAGAATCAGGTTCAATAACCTATAAGAATCTGACCAACCCAGATTAACTCCCAACAACTTTCTTACAATATTAACTGTCTGTGATGACTAACCTTGCAATTTAGAACCGCCACAGAGAAGCCTGTAGGCATGGCTATAAGGATGAATTGGGAAAACTGACAGAACCCCGTGGGCGGGGGGCTCAGATTAAGAGGAGAGAAAGGTGCTCAGCAGCACTATGGTGTTTCTCTCTTCCCACTGAAAACATACTGCGGATGCATATGACCAGCTGTCCCACACTCTGACTTCAGGCAAAAAGCCCTTCAAATTGATTTAGTAAGGAATTTCGTTGCAGCAATACCCTTTCTTTGCTTTTACAGTTATTTTTTTTACTACAGCCAAAAAAAAAAAAAAAAAAAAAAGTTTAAGCTGTTAATCAGCAGAACTCTTAGCAATTTTTAATATTTTTACCGGTAGCTTTTGTACTATGTTCTCACAAGCTTTCTGCCATCTGACTCTTGTGTTTGTTAAGGAGGACACAATGGTGATTGAACCCAGACCTTCCTATTTATATTCGGCCAATGATCTGCCACCGAACTAGATTCCAAACCTGCTATCTTTAGCAAATTAAGCAAAACTTCCATCTTGATCTAATAATCATTATTCATAAGACCCTGTTATGAGTATTTAAGCAGTTACCTGAAAAATAAGAACACCAACCAAACATTTCTATAGTTAGTAGTAATGGGGTTGGGACCTACTTTTTTGTTTGTTGAGACAGAGTTTCTCAGTGTACAGCCCGGGCTTTCCTGAAATTTGCTCTGTAGACCAGGCTGGCCTCATACAGAAGATCTGCCTGCCTCTGCTTCCTAAGTGTTGGGATCAAAGGCGTCACCACCCCCGAGCTCTTTTCTTTTTTGATGTGTGTTTAAAGTGTCCTTACTTGCTGCTTTATATTTAACACAGACTGAAGAATTGGAGTCTTAGAACACAGTTACTATCTTGTGGCTGGATAAATATACTGCTACCAATGACATGGTTGACATCTTTAGCATCTTACAAATCAGTTTGTGTCTCAAAAGTGTTTTTCTCACACACCTTTACCAATTAATATAGACAAAAGTCTTGTGTGTGTTTACTCAAATCACTCAGTATTTGATATAGGTATTATATCAATATATATAGTATAATAATATAGTAACACTGGTTACTATTTAAACAAGCATTTGGTTAAAAAAATACTTTGGCAACAAAGACAACTATATTCATATTTACATGGTAAATATCCAGTGAGTAGTATGGGTTTACTATACAAAAGAACAAACTTTTTAAGATAAAGAAGAATGGGAATCATGATGCAGCATGGTCAACCACTGGGTGGGTTTTTGCAGTAAAGCAGGCTTACCTAGACCACGGATGGATTAGCTACAGCCCTTCCCATAGAATCACGTCTCTGTGCTCTGGCAAGCAGCATCACTCCCAGGTCATCCAGACTGCTTCTCCTCCATGCCTGTGCATCTGCAGCACTCTGAAACAGTACAGCATCACAAAAGGCTTAATACAAACAAGAACAAGTAGTATCTGAGCACTGGAAATAGCGCTGCTGCATGCTGGCCTCACACCACTGATGCCTCACCCCGAGGAGTCAAACAGAAGCACAACTTTCTTCTGAGTGCATTTTATGGAAGTCAGCTTCAAAACCAGTCCAGTGCGATAACGTAAGAGCTCATAGGAAGTTTCTCAACCCAAGTTGTCACTCACCAGTCAGTTGTCCTCTGAAAACATAGACTGAGGTATACAGTGGTTATGGTAGACCTTGTGCAAACTTATCTCCTATGAAAAACTAACATTTCCAGCTCACATGCTCTTTCATAATGATTTATTCACATCTCTAAAATACCCAATTTTATCTTAAAAATAGGTATGCAAGTTGTTTTTAAAGGCACCTAGAAACTGGAGAGGATGGCTGAGATCCTAATTCGAGAGCACCTTTACTATGGAAGTCGAGAGGCAGACAAGGTGCTGGCTTAGGTGAACAGCATTTGATGCTCTTCCAGAGGACCTGGGTTCAGTTCCCAGCAACCACATGGCACCTCATAACCAACCACCTGTAATCAGTTCTAGGATCCAGCACGTTCTACTGGCCTAGTAGTATACAGACATACATGCAAGCAAAGACTCATAAAATAAATCAATCTTTAAAAAAAAAATAAAGCAAACAGGAAGAAAAACAGAGGAGACTGAGGACTAGTTAGTGATACAGAAGGAAAACTGAGACATGCTCAATGGGCATTAAAATGATGAACTGTCAGTAAGATGACTGAGTATTTATTTGGTCTGGCAATATGGAGAACACACATGACCTTAAGAAGTAATTTCAGTGGACTGGGAGCAGATGGCAAACAGAGAAACCAACATACAGAAGACAAGACTCACTTTGAGGACGAAGAGAATAGGAGAAGGAAGTGGGCTCAACAGTGTTAGAAGATTATTTATGACTTTACCCAGACAAATGTTGATGAATAAATCAAACTAACTAGTAATTTAGTGCTTTTATTCAAACTCATTAGACGAAAAATCATGCTTGACATTGGAACCCTTTCACACCCAACACTACTTGGAACCTGCTTTGACCCTTACCAAATCATCGGTGGTCTCACTTTTATACTAATTAAAAATGAGAAAGCACGGTGAAGGAAAGACAGACAACATTTTAACTGGCAAACTGACATTCTGCTATATCCCATCATTTGATGGATTATCTTGAAACAACAAATACCTTAATGAACCCAAGAAAAGAACCCGTAAATGGTATAAAGCATTTATAATAATTCTTACATATGCTCGCATTTGAAAGACAAACCTTTCACTTATAGTTCCAAATAGAGATGACTGGGGGAGGGAGGCACATAGCAGGGTCTCATGATGGAGCCCAGGCTGCCCTGTCTCTGCCTTCCTAGTACTGGCATGTTTCTGTCACCATGCTGACCCAAGGTAACCCTACTTATTAGGCTACAATAACCTGGTGGATAAGAAGGGGTAAGTATGACAAAGTAACATTTGATTTTTAAAGTCAAAATTAAAAAAGAATTAAGTTGCTCATGCTCCTCTTCATTTCATTATTGACCTAAAGTTCTGAGGTTCACATGTCCATCGGGTATAAATTTTGGGGCAGTTAAGTGTCAAGAATCTTAAAAGAAAAAAAATATCAAAAAAATGTCATTTCTTCCTATTTTAGAAGTCAACTCTATCTAAGCACACACTACTGGTGGTGATCATGAGAAGCTGGAGGCAACGTAGTCTGTCTGACCCTACATGACAGAGAAGAGATTGTTTAGTTTCAAAACTGGAGAATGGAATGTAGTTATATGGCATAGGAAAACTCACTAAGAAAATATTCTTAAAATGGGAAATACAGAACACCACAGAGAGTTGTAACTTAATGCAGCAAGAACATATCTAATTTTTGAGATTTCCTGAATCAATATAGTATTAACAATCATCCACTTCTCTTTAACATTTTAATAATTACCTTCCAGATTTTTAGTTTACACACATGCACACACATATCAGTGTCTTAGTTTGGTTTCTATTGTTGTGAAGAGACACCATGACCATGGCAACTCTTACAAAGAAAACATATAATCGAGGTGGCTCGCTTACAGTTTCAGAGGTTCAATCCATTACCATCATGAAGGGGAACATGGCGGCATGCAGGCAGATGTGGTACTGGAGAAATAACTGAGAGTCTTACATTGTGCAGGCAACAGGGAGTTGACTGACAATAGCACTGATGTAAGTTTGAGCAAAAGAGACCTCAAAGTCTGTCCCCACAGTGACACACTTCCTCCAACAAGGCCACCCCTCCTAATAGTGCCACTCCCTTTGGGAGTCATTTTTTTCTAACCACTACATTCCACTCCGTGGCCACAAATGCTTATTGATATATTACAATGCAAAAATGCGCTCAATCCAACTGCAAAAATCCCCATAGGCAATTCCAATCTCAAACTTATTTCAAAGTCCAAAGTCTCTTTTGAGACACATGGCAATCTCTTAACTGTAATCCCCCTATAAAGATCAAAACCAAAAAGCAGATCATATACTTTCAACGTAATGGCACAGGATACGTATTACCATTCTGAAACACAAGGAAGGGAGCACAGTGAAGAAATACTGGTGAAAAGCAAGACCAAAAGCCAGCCAAGTAAACTCCCAACTCTGTAGCCCCATGTCTGGTTTAAAATGTTCTTTAGATCTCCAACTCTTCCAGCTCTGTTCAGTTTTATTGACTCTAACACACTTCCTTCTCTGGGCTGGTTCCATTCCCTGCTAGCAGCTCTCCTCGACAGGTAACCCATGACTCGGGCATGTTTGATATCTTGGGGTCCAAGGCAATCCAGGCTGCACCTCTATACTAGGCCTCCATTCAGAGACACCCTGACACATGCCTGGTCTCAGGGCTTTATTTTTAAACTCCTTCCTCCTATCCTTAACTCTAAAATCGGAACCAAGTGGCTGAAGCTGTCAAGTTCTGCTGCTTGCTGGGGTTGGAACATGGCACGCTCGTTCAATTTCATCTTCACCAGGTGTCTTTCACCACCTAAGCTTGCTTGTCCTAAAACTTGCTCTGTAGACAAAGGAGACCTCAAACTCTCTGCCTTCCTAGAACTGGGATTAAAGGTGTGCCCTAGCACACTTAGCTCCCAAGCTTTTCTTCAGTCCCTTTTCACAAATTGGAAACTAAGCAGGGCTGAGATCTTGCGTTGAGATCACCACTCTCTTTATAACATCTTTTTTTTTTTTTTTTTTTTTTTTTTTGGTTTTTTGAGACAGGTCCATTTACCTCCTCGAACAGAGGATTTAGCTCCATCCCACATCCTGGTGTCCTTTTTCTCAAGTATTTTTCCTTGCTCAGCTCGCTCCTTCTCATTATATATCTTCATTATAGTTACCACCAGTATCCACAACAGTCTATGCTTGAGATTTTTTATAGTGGTATATTATTTGTGTTTTAATAAATAGAAGATCGAGGGCAAAGCAGCCATACTAGTGAGCCATACAGGCCAAGGAATGGTGCCACACACCTTTAATCCTTGGACTTGGAAGACAAAGGCAGGTGGATCTCTGTGAGTTCAAAGCCACCCTGGGTTATACAAGATTTAATCTGTCTAAAAGAGGAACAGAGCTCACAGAAAGGTGCACCCAGCACTAGGGATCACACATCTTTAATCCCAGCACTAGGGAGGTAGACAGGAGCTATATAGCTGGGCAGAGAAGAACATAAATGGGAAGAGACTGGAACTCAGCAGAGTGTGAGTCTGAGGTTGGTGGAGAGCATTGCAGGATCGCCCCTTTGTCTGAGCCTTGGTAGAGGTAAGATATCTCAATGGCTGGCTATTTTGCTTTTCTGATCTTCAGCTTGGACCCCAATATCTGTCTCTGGGTTTTTTATTATTCGTACTACAATTTCTTCTTCCAAGGGAATCAATCCTAAACTCTTCACTTTAGCCTCAGGCAGACTCTTTAGATAAGGGCAAAAAGTAGTCACCTCCTTCACCAAACTATCACAAGAGTAACATCTTCAGGAGTACTGACTATTCCAGCTGTGAACACTCTGTACTTGAAGAATGCTTTGGAAATGGTTCTGAAGCGAATCAGATGGCACTACCTCGCCTTGGGGCATAAGGTTAAGAGTTAAGCATTGTGAAACACTATTAATTGTAAGGGTAAATGTACACTGTACGCATCCTTTTTAATGGTTATTTTTCCTTCAACTAACTCAAGATGTAGGCAGTTAGAACAATTTGACTCTCCAATTAGACAAATGTTAGACCCGTCTTCTAGTGCCCCTATTACTCTGAGCAAAGGACTGCCAGCAACATATCTAGCTAAATAAGTTATGGCACCAACTGCTTTCAACATTCTACAGATAGGTGCTTTCAGAAACCAACCTGCTTGTTGAAGTACAACCTCCAAACTTTTGGCCATCACAAGCTTTGATGAACTCCTCGTGACCCCACAGCTGTTCCTATCCAGGCCAAAAGGGGAGCACCTCCCTTGGTGGTCGAGCTAAAGGCCTGTTCCGGCTATCAGCAGAGTTTGCCATTTGTATAAGGGGCTTTGCCCTGCCTAGCACAGACATTTCTGTGTTTGCATGGGCTGCTGGGAGATGTGCTCCTTTGCTACCACCTGTATGCATCATTAGGTCCAATAAAACGCTTCTCCAGTGTCCTTCTCTTACTTTTTATGTTAATTAGGACAAGCTCAGTTGGTTACACACAAAAAAGGGAAAAGTCCAGGCACAAGCGGAGGCAGTGACAGTCAGAAGTAGGGAGACCTGAAGGGTTCCAGAGTTAATGGCAGAAATAACAGGGAGCAGAGAGCCACCAAGACATGAGGAGAGTCCCAGGAAGCTGCTAAGGGTCTCAAACTTTCTGGGCATTGAGAACTGTCAACACTAGTCACTGTCATCAGGATGAAGATCTCATTCATCTTTGCTCTAGTCAAGGGTTTCAGCACCCAAAATCTGTAAGCGAGCTCAACTATTAAGAGCAATACCTACCTCTGCTGTTTAAGACTGCCCAAACCTACAGATTACAAAAGCTGCTGTGTTCTGGGGCCACTGACAGTTAATGCCAGGAGCAATGAACTTCTAACCTGATGGCCTAGTAGTCTTGGGTTAAAAGCCTGGAGCAATAGAACTATATTGTTTGGGGCTCTTAACTGTTATACATGTGGTCAGTCAGCCCAGACCCTAGGTCTCGGTTATTCCAGGACCAGCATTGTTGGCAATGGAAGAGTCTCCTTGCCTACCCAGGACTCATATCCAGGCAGAGCAAAAGATCCCCTGCTAGCAGTAACAGCTCTGAAGCCCTGGGAACACTTTTGTAACTTCATGGGAAAGTTTGTAAAGTAGATTAAGATAAAGAGTATTAAATTAAGGTACATGATTAATGGCTTCACTAAAAAATGGTAAACAGCCAGATGGTGGTGGTATATGTCTTTAAGCACCCTGGAGAAAGAGGCAGGTGGATCTCTGTGAGGTTGGAACCAGCCTAATCTACAGAATGAGTTCCAGGACAGTCAGGATAGTTATACAGAGAAACTGTTTTGAAAAACAAAAACAACAAAAAGATGGTAAACAAATACTACGCATCATAAAGTATCAATAAATTTGTTAATGGAGTTTAATGTAATGCTTCAATTATCAATGATGCTAAAATTGAATAAAGTGAATTATATGGTAATATAGATCACCTGGAGGATCAAGATTTCATACCTGGCAATAAAATTGTACTGCCTATCTGACCTAAGAGCTTATGTGTTTGGTTATATTGTAAGATAGTATCCTTTCAAAACACCATTTTTTTGTAATACACCATCTGATTTTTAAATACAAATTATCACCAAGTTCTTTACATTAGTTTATTGAAAAATCACATTTTCTTACCAAATACTAAAACACATCAGGCAGCGAATAGACCTAATATACATTTCCTCTGCACAAAACACCTTACAGTGAGGGAACAGCAGCTCTAAACACTAAGGCTGGAAGGAGTGGCCTGATTGAATACACAGCCAAAACGATCCTTTAATAAATATGATGTTAAGAAGTTTACACAGGCCCTTCCAATATGCTTCTTCTTGACAGCTTCTTTCTGGATAATCATGGACTGGGCTACCTCCCCATAAACTTGAAAAATGCAGACACAATAGGTTCCTTTTTTTGAAACGGAACCAATTTACCTTTATGGCATCAAAGCAAAAAACCTTGTGATTTTATTAATTTTTATTACAAAAATTCTCTTCACAAAACAAAAACCACCATTAAGATAAATGGAGACAGGACAACAACAACCTCACATGCCTCTGGGCTTTGGTAAGCATTTGGCTTAGTTACAGACTACCTTTGCTAAACTGCATAGCATTTAAGTTTATGAATTCCAAGTCTTTTCAAGCAGAGAACGCTCTAACACCTATGGCAGAAAGAGAATATAATCACAGTAAAATGAGAATCCAGGCTGAGGAAGGCAGCACCAAGCAGACGGCCTCTATAAAGGCTCTATGTGAAGTTCAGTTATGTAGAGTAGATGCTGATCTGCGGTGGGTCACCACTGAGCCTTTCCTAACACCAATATTTATCTAAAGCTTTGATGTGTTTGCAACAGACAGGTAAAAGCTTCAAACAAGTCACCCAGTTCTCTAATACTTTCAAAAGCACCAGGCTCTCTCCTTAGTCTAATATCTACAGTCAAGTTATACATACTTAGGGATGTTTGTTTTTTGTTAGGTATGTATCCTCAGAGATGTTAATTTAAGTCACTGCATCAATAGACTAAGACAAAAATCTGTGGAGCTTTCTGAAAATATCCAGTCTTTGAAGAGCTTGAACTTCTGCCAGACCTTGATGCCAAGCTAATAACATGCCCTGAGATCATTTAAGACTATGTACTTAGTCTGTTGTCCTACTGTGTGCTCAGTCTGCTTAATCCTGCCTTTATGAGAACAAAGTAACCAACCTTATAAAGCCTTGGATTAACCATGCGATTAGCTTTTACAACCTAAACTAAATGCATAACTTTAATCTTGAATTATGTACTTGTCCATGCCCCGACCCAGAATAATTTGTGTATGCTGTGATAATAATCTGCTGAAAACAATCAACAGGTCAAAACTAACCCTAAACAAAACATAGTCACCATAAATGTTAGATGCTAAATGTAGATATAGTTTGATAACAAAGTTTGGTTTTGTTATTCTGGGTCAGTAAAGCAACTTCTTCCCTTGTGAAACTGCTTCTATAAAAAGGTATCCTTCATTCTTTCCCTAATACCACATTTTCTGTGCTCTTTAATAAACACAAAGTCCTTTGTTAGGGACAGACACAGAATGGCACAGGCAAGCAACAACTTTAAAAAAGGAAACACAGGAGGACACTAGGAACTATTTCCCTGACACATTTTACGGTCAGGCTCAAACCGTAAGTTCAAAACCTTGATATCCTCATTTAAAAATATTAAAACCTGAATACTCAGAGAAAAAGGTTAATGCTGTATGTAGTCTCTAAACTGCTAAAGATACAGATTTAAATTCTTAAGAAACATGCAAGGCTCAGAACTTTCTGAATAAATGCTGAAGACAAAGGGGAAAAAAAGTAATTTTTTTTCCTAAAAGCAGCAGGTGGCTCTATTATTTATCTCAATGGCAATCAACAAAACAGATTCAGAACAGGTAGTAGAATTTCTAGATAATTCCCCCAATAGTTTGTGACACGTCTATCAAGTAAAATAATGAAAAACATTAGCTTGTTTGGTAGTACACAAAAACATCTGGGTAAAGAGGTAAAGTAATGGGATACAATCATCATAAAGACCCTCCTAACCATAACAAATATTTTTTTCCATATAGGACTAAACTGTTAAATGTACCTCCCGAATGGGGTGGAGTGGCACTGCTAACCTCTCACCAACTTAGTGTAAACATTTTTAAAATGCAATTAAAAATTTTTCTAATCTTAGCCAAATATACATAATTTTATCACTAGTTTATCACAGTAAAACAAGACTTTGCTTTATTATTATAGTTGCAGTTTTAAATGTTACAATATTAGTCATTTGAAACTAGCTTAAAGAAATCTTAAGTACAAGAAAAAGAAAATAGACTTTATATTTATAAAACTTTCAACATAATCAAAGGTTCTTCTTCCTTGATTTGCAGTCTAAAAGTCACAATTACAAAATAAAAACAGTTCTAATGAAAGTCTCAAATTGCACTGTATCTATCTTAAGACATGAAATATTTCAAACTGTACTGAAATGCTTTTTTCTTCCTATAAAGTCCCAATTGGAAGTCTTGCTGTCAGAAAGGGGTACAAGATCTGACGAAAGCAATCGCGAAAATTCAGCCTGGGAAAGGGAGAAGTGTATTTTCCACTCTTTCCTTAGCTACAGAGTCTTTTACTACGAAAACATATGCTGTATCATTCAACAGCACAGGATGGCACTGGACCACTTCTCTCGGAGTTAAACTGTAAGGTTCCCGAGAAGATGCTCAAGACCAAAAAAAAAAAAAAAAAAAAAAGTTCTTCCTAGAGGACCAAACAGGCTTTACCCCTAAGGCTTGCTCCCCCCCGTACCCCAGGCCACGTCCCGCGGTCTTTACAGAGAAGGTCCGGCCAGTACCCACGACTCCCTCGCGGATTACAGTCGAGCCCTACAACTGGCGAGAGCCACACGGGCTAACCGAGCCCCAGGGCCACGAGTGGGCTCGGGCGGCCCCCGCCCCCACTGCCAACCCCACCCACGCCCAGGGGGCCACCCCGACCAAGGACCCAGCAGAGCCAGGCTGGAAGCTCCGCCGCCCCACACGCAGACTCCCGCGGGCGCCCGGCGCCGTCCGCTGCGGCTCGGGCCCACCCCCAGGGGTCCCGGCGCCATTTGGTTCCTCCAGCCCGCCGCCATTTTCCGCCGCCGCCGGCTCGCCGCGGCGCCCGGGCTCCTGCCCGGCGGTCCCGGCCGCCAGCGCCCGCACGGGCCGGCGAAGGAGGTGGCGGGCGCGGCGTGCCGCCGGGGCCGCTGTGCGAAGGCCGAGCTCCGACCCCGCCCGCGGTGCCCGGCCGGCGGCAGCCAAGGCCTGCGAAGGGGCCGGCCCGGTCTCACTGGGCGGAGCGGCTGCGCCAGAGGCCCGGACCTGTAGGTTCCATCGCACTTACTTCCTGTTTTGGGTCCGGGCACTTTGGAAGAACCAGGATGGAGGCTCCAAAAAATACCAGGATGGAGGAAGCAGCCACGGGAGAGAGTGGCTGCAGCTGGGGTGAGCGAGCGCAAGGAGCCACCGGAAACGGAGCCGCGGCCGCGCCCCGCCCCCCGCCTCCCAGCAACCCCCCCTCTGCCCGCCTCTCCCGTGGGGCGGCCCCGCGCGCCACCCGCGACGTCACTTCCGGCCGCGGCGGCGCGCTGCTAGGGTTCGCTCGCCATTCCGTTAGCGAGCGGTTGTGCGGCTCTCGCCGTCCAGCTGTTGCCGACACCGCAAAGGCAGGCGCAGGTCTCTGCTCCATCTGCCTCTGCCCCCTTCCCGGAGATCCGAAGCGGAGAGAGGGAGCGCTGTGGGCCGGCTTGAAGGGGCCTGGCGGTGCAGACGCGAGCAGTGTCGTCTCTGCTCCTTGGAGTCTGGGCGGGTGCTATAATTCTTGGGGAAAGGTGGTCTCGGTTGAGTGTGATCTCGCTTTTTAGGAAACGAAGGTTCTGGATGCATTTCAAGTTCAGTGCTGGTGCTCTACGCCGGCTGCAGCCCTATAATCTGGAGCCTTAGAAATGAACAAAACAGAAACCCTCTCGCCGTGCTTTTTTTTTGTTGTTGTTGTTTTTGTTTTGTTTTTTGACACAGGGTTTTTCTGTGTAGCTTCGGAGCCCGTCCAGGTACTCTCTTGTGTATCCCAGGCTGGCCTCAAACTCAAAGAGATCCGCCTGCCTCTGCCTCCCGAGTGTTGGGATTAAAGCCGTGTGACACCCATGCAAATCTTTAGGAATCGGATTCCTTAAGGGAGTTGCATCTTTGGTTTTGAGCTTTTCATACGTGATCAAATGCATTTTTGATCATATTCACTCTTCCCTGCCCACTCCAACACCGTGTTCCCCCTGACATCACCTGCTCAAATCACATTCATGTCCTGTTATTCTATTAAGTGTTTGTGTATTCGTGAGTATTTGTGTAGCTCAAATGTTCTTGTGTGTAGGGCTGAGCTCTTGAACGTGGGAAACCAATCCGGTCTCTTTAGGAAGGAAACTGACTTTCCCTCAGCACCCTTGGCTGCCAGGCATCCCTTAGCTGGGGATGGAAGCCTTTACTCCATCCATGCAGGAGTGTTGAATGGAGCGGTGGTGTGCTTCTGGGTGAAGGGTATTTCACCAGTCTCCCCATTGTCCTGGCTCTTTCAGTTTTTCTGACCCCATCTTCAGTGATACTCCTTAGCCTTGGTTTAGGGATTCCACTATAACTGTCCCATCTGGGGATGGGCACTCCACAGTCACTTAACTCTGCAAGCTGACCATTTGTGGTTCTCTGTCCTAACCTCCATCTACTGCAAAAAGTGCAGACTCTGATGAGAACACCAAAGAAGCTCCTTTTTTGCTGTGTTTAAGGCGCCCCAAGCTGGACACTAATTTCAGCAGTGAAGATGCTGTAACAGAAGGCTTTGGAATCTGAGGTAGCATATAGACCCCCATCTCAAAACAAAATCAGGTTCTAAGCAGTAGATTCCTGTTGGTATTCCTTTTATGATTTCAGTGGCATCTAACTTGTTTATAAAGCCAAGATATATTCTGCTTTCTTTTTGCTATTGTTGATAGAAAATTTAAAGTTGGTCTTTCAAGTCTAAGCAAGAAGGAGGAAGGGGACGTGGACACAAAGTTCCACCCCTAATCAAGAAGCTGTTTGCAAATGGCAGCTCTTGGGAAAGGGAAACTCAGCTTTTTCAGTGGCGCGAAATTGGATGTGTCGGCCATACTTTATGGCAGGCCTGGTCCACAGGATTGGATGGCCAACAATTTGGACTATACCTTTCTTTTGAGGGTGTTTTTCTTTTTAAGAGAAAGAAAGAACACGACCTGGGTGGGTTAGGGAAGTAGAGGATCAAGGAAGATGGGGGACAAGAAATATGACAAGATATGTAAAAATATACCATATGATGTTGTGTGGCATTTTGTTTGTGTTTTGACAATAAAGCTTGCCTGAAGATCAGGGTAGAGCCAACCACTAGGTTTGGAGGTCTGTACAGACAGGAGACAGGAAGTGATAAGGTGGGGCATAGACAGGATCTCGGCCCCTCCTTGGTCTGAGGTTGCAGAGAGGTAAGAAGTGACTGGTTGTTCTTTGCTTCTCTGATTTTTCAGCTTTTGCCCCAGTATCTGACTCCAGGTTTTATTGATAATACTAGTTAGGTTTTTGTTTCAGTATGAAATTATCATAAGTAGAAGAAAAACCCTGGCTTTCACCAATATTCTCACATCCGAGGACTTTGTGGAAACTGGTAACAATGAGTTTCAGGTAACTAATAAGGTTACCAAGATTTAGAGATTTCCTCTAATAAAGCACACTGGCAATTGGCATTTAATTAGAAAAGTGTTATATATCCTTTGGTTTTTAGCTAAATGTATGTATTTTTACCAATAGTAAGCATTATTTGCTTACCCATTTCTCAGAATTAAAGGGAATATAGAAGGAGTGGGATAACAGCTATACATCTGTTAGAACGGCCCAGAGCAAAGCCACAACGCCGACTACCATCAGGGCTGCGGAGAAAGACGCTCGTTCTCTGCTGGGGCTAACACGGTGTAGCCTCTTGGAAGACAGGTTAGCACTTTGTCTTATTTTATACAAAATAACATTTTCCTCATATGATAAAGGCAATCTTTCCTTGTTGTGTTGCCCAAATAAGTTGTAAACTTAACTTCATGCAAAGCCTGGACACTATATTTACAGCAGCCTTATTCACAGTTGACAAACAGAATGCAACCAAAATTTGTTTCAGCAGGTAAACCAGAAATGATTCTCAGCCTTCCTAAGGATACGGCCCGTTAATATAGTTCCTCATGTTGTGGTGATCCACCAACCATAAAACTATTTCTTTGCTACTTCATAACTAATCATGAATAATTTGGTATGTAGAATATCTGATATGTGACCCCTCCCCAAAAAAGTAGGGTCATGACTCACAGGTTGAGAACTACTGAGGTGAATGACTAAACAAAGAGGCACGTTCTTAAATGGAATTTTTGTTGTTTTTGTTTTGTTTTTATATAGCTCTGGCTGTACTGTAACTTGTTTTGTAGACCAAACTGAACTCAAATCCTCTGTCTCTCAAGTGTCGGGATTAAAGGTGTGCACCACTACTGTGCGAACTCATACAATGGAATTGTATTTGGTGTAAAGTAGGGAAGAATCAAAATATATGTTATTACATGAAGAAAACCATCTACAGTATGCGTGGCAAGACTATGCCATTGTGGTTGTCTTGCTTTTCTATTGCTGTGAAGAGACACCAAACCAAGGCAACTTATAAAACAAGAGAATTTGATTGGAGGTTTGCTTTCAGTTTTAAAGGATGTGTCCATAGTTTTCAGGGAAGGGAGCATGGGAGCAGGCAGACATGCAGTCATGGCACTGGAACAGTAGCTGAGAAATCACATCCTTATCTACAAGTTGAAGGCAGAAGGCCAATTATGTTTTGGGTTTTTGAAACTTGAAGCCTTCCCCCAGTGACATACCATCTCCAACAAAGCCGCACCTAACCCTTCTCAAATAGTTCACCAAGTGGAGAGCAGGCATTCAAATATAAGAACCTACAGGGACCACTCTCATTCATCCACCACAGTGATATTCTGTAAAGGGCAAGGTTTTGGAGACAGTAAGATTAGTGTTACCAGGGGTGGGAAAATGAATAGAGTTCAGGGGTTCCTATAGCAGCAAAGACTCTGTGGTACTGAAATAGAAACATGCTTTTACAGTTGTAGCGAACCCAAGGTTCTGATAAAGACAGTACTCCAAATGAACTCTAACATGAACCATGTACTTTCTTTGTTAATAGTGTGCCAGTGTAGGTTCATCCATTATGGCAAACGCGCGCACACATCTGTGAAGCCGTTAGGTATGCAGGAATTCTCTGTAGTTCCTGCTCAACTTTGTGGTGAATGTAGAAAGTGTTTGTTGCTCTTAAGAAACTGAAACCTATACTTTTAGCTCCTTTATCAAAAATCAGGTGTTCATAGGTTTGTGGGTTAAAGCTAGGGTCTTCTATTCGATTCCATTGGTCGACTTCTCTGTTTCTATGCCAATACCAAGCTGTTTTCAATACTGTAGCTCTGTAATAGAGTTTGAAGTCAGGGATGGTAATGCCTCCAGACAATCCTTTATTGTATAAGATTGTTTTGGCTATCCTGGGTTTTTTGGTTTTCCATATAAAGTTGATTATTGTCTTTTCCAGATCTGTGAAGAATTTTGAAGGGATTTTGATGGGTATTGCGTTGAATCTATAGATTGCTTTTGGTAGAATTGCCATTTTTACTATGTTGATCCTCCCAATCCAAGAGCAAGGGAGATCCTTCCATTTTCTGGTGTCCTCATCGATTTCTTTCTTCAAAGACTTACCCAGCAATACCACTCTTGGGAATATACCCAAGAAATGCCCTATCATACAACAAAAGTATATGCTCAACTATGTTCATAGCGGCATTGTTTGTAATAGCCAGAACCTGGAAACAACCTAGATGCCCTTCAATGGAAGAATGGATGAAGAAAGTATGGAATATATACATATTAGAGTACTACTCAGCAGTAAAAAACAATGACTTCCTGAATTTTGCAGGCAAATGGACAGAAATAGAAAACACTATCCTGAGTGAGGTGAGCCAGACCCAAAAAGAGGAACATGGGATGTACTCACTCATATTTGGTTTCTAGCCATGAATAGGGGACGTTGAGCCTATTGTGCGTGATCCTAGAGAAGCTAATTAAGTAGATAAATCCAAAGAAAAACATTTAGGCGATGAAAGGAGACAGAGACAAAGACCCACATTGGAGCACCGGACTGAAATCTCAAGGTCCAAATCAAGAGCAGGAGACAGAGCACGAGCAAGGAACTCAGGACCGCGAGGGGTGCACCCACACACTGAGACAATGGGGATGTTCTATCAGGAACTCACCAAGGCCAGCTGGCCTGGGTCTGAAAAAGCATGGGATAAAACCGGACTTGCTGAACATAATGGACAATGAGGACTACTGAGAACTCAAGAACAATGGCAATGGGTTTTTGATCCTACTGCACGTTCTGGCTTTGTGGGAGCCTAGGCAGTTTGGATGCTCACCTTACTAGACCTGGATGGAGGTGGGTGGTCCTTGGACTTCCCACAGGGCAGGGAACCCGGATTACTCTTAGGGATGATGAGGGAGGGGGACTTGATGGGGAGGGGGAGGGAATGGGAGATGGTGGCAGGGAGAAGGCAGAAATCTTTAATAAATAAATAAATAAAAATAAATAAATAAAAAAAAAGAAACTGAAACCTAGATCTGGTTGTAAAATGAGGGACGTTTAGATCTCTCATTAGGGGTCTTATTCTTTACTATCAGATGAAGTAGATAAAGAATATGGAAACCGGGCGGTGGTGGCGCACGCCTTTAATCCCAGCACTTGGGAGGCAAAGGCAGGCAGATCTCTGTGAGTTCGAGGCCAGCCTGGACTACAAGAGCTAGTTCCAGGACAGGAACCAAAAGCTATGGAGAAACCCTGTCTCGAAAAATCCAAAATAAATAAATAAATAAATAAATAAATAAAATAAAAAAATAAATAAAATAAAAAAAGAGAGAGAATATTGAAGACCAAAAGATGAGAGAAGATAGGTATTTTTATCACCTGCTGTTGGGAAGACAAATTTAGCTTTTACCAACTACCTTGCATTGGGAGTTTTAAGGAAGCATAAAAAACAAAAGTCATAGTATTGATATTTAAAAATGTAAATCTATTATCACAGTAACACCTCTACACCCTTAACCTGAATAATTATTATAAAGATTGTCTAGAATGTGACTCGAATCCCAGAATATCTGTCTGTAGTTACACCTACTTCTTAGTGTGTTCTCAGATTATGCATGAAAATTTAAATAATTGGGATTTAAACATCTTGTAAAAAAATAAACATGAGAAATATCTTCTCTAACAGAAGTTATGGCAGAAAAACATCTACACCACGTTAATGGTATTTGCTATATGTGCTATTTTGATTTCTTCTGTTAGGCTCCATGTTTTTTATCAGACTCATGAACATCACCATAGAGTCAGTATTAATGAAATTTCCTCTTTCCCTCCTTATTTCCCCTTTCCTTCATTATCTGCCCCAGCCCTTCCTTATTTGAGTCAGGGTCTTGCTGCTGAGCCTAGGCTGCACTTAAACTAATAATCCTCTTGCCTCAGCCTCCTAAATGCTAGTATTACAGGCATGCATCCCCATGTTCAGCTAAAATTAATTTCCTTTTTTGAAAAGTTAATGTATTAATATAAAAGTATTTGAAATACTAAGGTGTTGATGATTCTGTTTCATGGAAGTAGCTGGTATGCTTAAAAAGAAAGACATTTTTCAAAGTAAAAGAAAAATACTATGTAATTTGTCTTTCCCTACTGTATGGATGCTGTTAATATAACTGTTGGCTTTCTAAAAGTTTGGGAGAGTGGATAGGGACCCTAAGTCTAGTGGAGGAGTGAGTGACCTGTTCTATTCAGTCTCCACCTCACTCCTCGTTCAACCTTATCTCGTTTCTTCCTGAGGCTTTCCTCTGGGCTGCAGGTCCAGCTCTAAACCCTTTTCTTCAAAGTCTTCTTTCTGTCTGTGCCTCATTTCTCCACTGCTTAATCCTTCAACCTGGACATCTCCTCTCTATACTTTTTGGTTCCTTTTCATTGCTGAGACTGATTGGAAAATTAGCAAAAGAGCATTCCAGTTGCTCTCAGGGGAATGGAGGTCTAAGGTTTCACACACTTATGTCCAGTAAGGATCAGAGCAGGGATGCTATGAAAGTGACCTTTACATGGAGAACTCACAACAGGCATTACTGAGAAAGTATTTAAGCAGAGCCTTTAAAAGTGAGCACAAACAGCGTGGTCTGGATGGCGGGAGGTGTTTGTCCAGACTAGTGCAATAAAGAACTTATTCGTAGGTAGTGACTGTCCTATATAGCATAAAATAGTAAGAACACAGCTCAGGCAAATGGTAGACCATATCATGTTCAGATGTTAATTGACTTTTCTAAAAGATTTACGTATGAGTGCTCTATCTGCATGTACACCTTTGGCCAGAAGAGGGCATCAGATTCCACTAGAAATGGTTGTGAACCACCTTGTAGTTGCTGGGAATTGAACTTTTGACCTCTGAAAGAGCAGCCATTGCTCTTAACTGCTGAGCCATCTTCCCAGTCCTGTTTTGTTTTTTGGTTTAGTTTTTGGTTTTGTTTTGTTTTTGAGACAGGGTTTTTCTGTAGCTTTGGAGCCTGTCCTAGAACTAGCTCTTGTAGACCAGGCTGGCCTTGAACTTACAGAGATCCACCCGCCTCTGTCTCCCGAATGCTGGGATTAAAGACATGTGCCACCACTGCTGGCTCTGTTAACTAACTTTTTAAAAGTTTATTTCCTTTACTAAATTTTAAGTGCGCAAAGCACTATAATTCACACACACACACACACACACACACACACTCGCGCGTGCTATTTGTGTGCAACACTGTCCAGAAAGTGTCTGGAGCTTCGTCATCTATCTGGAGACTTTCTGCCCATTAATAAGTATTTCCCACTTCCTCCTCCTCTCGGTCCCTGGTAACCAGCAGTCTGCTCTTTGATTTCATGAATCTTTGGTTTTACAGATTTATTTTAGATACCTCATTTAATTAGAATAATGTGTTTGTTTCTGCGACTGACATTTTATTTTGCATCATATCTTTATAATATATATTTGCATATATATTATTAGATTCCTTCTTTTTAAGAACTTTGAACAGTATTCCTCTCTAAGACTAGAGCTGAGCACATACCCAGACAGGGCCAAGATGATCTGTAACCCACCTTTACCATGTCAGAGATTTAGGTTGCCAGCATATGGTACAGTATCTCTGACTAGTAGATTTTTAAATGTTTGTTGATATCAAACATAATCGATTTACTTTAACCAAAAGAATTAGGAGCGGAACATGTTTTGCAGTGGCTTCTGTCTGCAGGAGCACAGCCTTTTCTCAGATATCACTCTAAGGCAATTAAGAAAGGAACAAATGCTGGCATTTATTATTCTTCAAACACAAGGCGGTCACTTTGAACACTGTGTCACATTTGCTGTTCCTCTGAAGTTGCTGCTCAATTCTTGTGGACGTAGAGGCTACACCTTAAGGGCTGTCATTCAGCCAGCAGGTGTCTCTATTGCTCAGCAAGATTTTCTTTTTAGAGTAGTAGATTCACCAGTAGATGGACATTTGGGGACTTGAATTGCTAAGGATATGATACAGCAGATCGCAGACAAGAACTCAGATCCAGACTCAATGATAAAGCTTACCAGAAGGGATTATGCTATGAATTCAGATGTGGGAAAGCTTTCTAGCATTTAAAGACGAGTTGTAGATTCCTGCATCAAGTTTCCTTCACTGAACGTGCAGCAAAGAGAGAAAGAAATGCCTTCACCACTCAGGAGTTCACACGTTTGTAATCCGTTTATTCATTTTATTCAGCAGCTATTCCTCAGAACCTACTCTGTTTTGAGCACTAGTTTAGACACAGAGAGACAGAATTTCTGCTTTCAAATAATCTGTTTTCTAGGGGAGCAGCTCACATTGGGGCACATCTACCTCACACCATGGACAATCTTGTGGTTAAGATGTCGGTTTGCTATATGCCTAACAACTGTCCGTGAACTTTCTCATAACTAGCAATAAGAGATGATAATATATGAATTAAATCTCTTGCATTCACAGTCAACCAAACTGCAAATATTAGGAAAGTTGGCCCATGTCCATTGCTTTTGCTTAGTCTGGCAATATCAAGTTCTCTGAGGTGTTAGAGATCCTTTGTCTTTACACACAACATCAATTATAGGTCGAGAATCGTCTTGTTTGATGTATACACGCATGTGCACGAGCACATGTGAAATGTGCTGCAGGTGGGTGCTTGTGAAGGCCAAAGGTCAAATGTGGTCCTCAGTCATTCTCTACTTTGTTTTTGAGACAGACTCCTTCACTGAACCTGCGCTCACCAATTTGACCAGACTGGCTTGCCAGTGAGTTCAAAGTTCCTCTTGTATTGTGCTTTCTTCACACAAGAATATTAGGTTCCGTGCCTTAACTCCCTATTGCTTTTTTTCTTTTCTTTTTTCTTTTTTTTTTTTACATAATAGTGACAATAAAATTCATATCTTCTTATGGGCAAGCACCTTACCAACTAAGCCATCTCCACAACCCTCAACCTGTTTTTAAATATTTCTGTAATAATTTATGAGTGTCTATGTAGTACTATATATAACCATGTTAAATTAAACTTCAACACATAATGCTTTTGTTACACTGCATCTTAAGTAGGTAAGGCTAGTGAAGACAAGTAATATATAGATATTTAATTGAATGAAATTTCTACTAACAGGATTAGAAATGCAGAGTTTCAATGGGACATCTGTTCAAGCTGGTATGGAAAGATAGAAGACTGTCACAGGCACTGTCTGAGATGAGGGGAAATTCCTTTCTCTAGTACACCACTACTAGCTGTTGGTCGTTTTTATATACCCTCTTTTTACATGATGCTTCAGTTTTTTTTTTCCTTTGCTAAAGAACTTTTGTGGTGATATAATTCTTTATTAGGAACATTTTTAATCTTGATTAATTGTTTGACTCTCTTCTGAGAAGAAACCCATTCCACCTTACCACTGCTAACCAACTGAAACATATCTATTAGTACAACAGTGCTCCAAATCCAATGCTATGAACAGCTCTGCTGTTGGAAGTGGCGACTGCAAATAGAACACTCTCGAATGACTGACTCCTGCAGTGTGTCCCTGCCTCTTTACCATGAGAACATTTTCATAAAGAATTTCAGAATCATATTTCTTATTCTTGTGCACTGTTGATAGGTACTGTGGGGCAATGGTCTTGTATCCTGTAAAGATTTGTCATTTGTATTGGTTCAATAAAACGCTGATTGGCCAGTGACCAGGTAGGAAGTATAGTCAGGACGACCAGAATAGGGGAATTCTGGGAAGAGGATAGGCTCATTTTGTAGTCGTCACCCAGATGCTGAGGAAGCAAGATAAGAATACCTCACTGATAAAAGGAATCAAGCCTTGTGGCTAACACAGACAAGAATTAAGGGTTAATTTAAGATATAAGAGTTAGTTAATATGAAGGCTAAGCTAATAGGCCAACCAGTTTATAATTAAAGTAGGCCTCTGTGTGTTTCTTTGGGACTGAACAGCTGTGGGACCGGGTGGGACAGAAACTTTTGCCTACAGATAGGAGTATAAATTAGGTTATGTGTTATGAGAACAGAAAAGACCAAGCAGTCCTACTACATGTATACAAAGGGAAAGAAATCAGCACGTCAGAGGGACATTGTTGCTTGATATTTATTGTACCACTGTACATGATAGCCAAGAAATAGAAACCACCCAAACATCCATGGAGCAAAGTAAAAATTGTGACAATATAGATGGAACTGGAAATCATTGTGTTAAGTGAAATAAGGCACAGAAAGACAATGACCACATGGTCTTTGTCATATGTGGAACTGGAAATAGTTACATGGAATAGCTATATAGTAATTATACATATTTATGGAGTACACTGTGATGTGCGATAATGTAATAATTATGTCAGGGTAAATGGCATATCTGTCACCTCCTATATGAAATATTTTTGCATGGAACTATACTCAGTATCGGAGTTCTAGTTTTCAACATTATATCATAGAAGTGCATGCTGGAAGAAATGTGTACCTGAGAATTACTGGTGTTTTTAGAAGATAAGCAATATATAGAGTATCCCAGACTATAGTGATGCCTCTGAGTTCACCTTTCCGTGGTTGAAGAGACCAGATAAGAGTGGTCATAGTCATAATTCATTGGCTTTGAGTCCTCTTACAGGGATGTGGTAAATGTCTGATAGGCTTAAAATTATTTTATATGTTTTGATCATAATTGACACAAGCCCCTGCAGAAGCCATAGTATGCGCAGAAAATGAATACTTGGAACATACTAGTAATACCTATGTCGATTATGTCTCTAAAAGTCAGGTGCTCACAAAGTTAACATGACATCTATATGCTCATAATTAGTAAATGTAAGTTATGAGAATATCTAGGCAGAAGAATGAAGAGCTGTTTGTAATAGGCTTTCTCTTTGAGCCACCAACCAGCTCCCAAATCAGGACATAAGAGACTTATTATTATGAATGCTTGGCTTTATCTTAGTGCTTATTTTAATCTGTTTCTCTTTATCTATATGTTGCCTTGGGGATTTATACCTACGTTCCTTCCTTCCTTCCTTCCTTCCTTCCTTCCTTCCTTCCTTCCTTCCTTCCTTCCTTCCTTCCTTCCTTCCTTCCTTTCCTTCCTTCCTATTGCTTAAATTTCCTGTTGTCTCCATGGCTGACTGGGAGTGGCCTGGGTTCTGGTCCTCTCTTTCTCTCTCATTTTCATCTCCTGCTCCTCCTCTTTCTCTCCCCCCCTCCTCTCAGATTTCACCTCCTGCTCATTCTCTCAGCTTGCCAGCCCCACCTATTCTTCTCCCTCAGGTGCCTTAGGCAGGCGAGGTGAAATAAATGCAACACATCTTTACATAATTAAACAAATGCAGCACAAACAAATGTAACACATCTTTACATCATTAACTGTTGTAATATGAGCGGCAGGGCTGCGTCCCCGGCACCCGGCTGCCCGCATGGCTAGCTTATGCCCCGAAATAATTACACGGAAACTGTATTCTTTTGATCACTGCCTGGCCCATTAGTTCCAGCCTCTTATTGGCTAGCTCTTACATATTGATCTAACCCATTTCTAATATTCTGCGTAGTACCACGAGCTGACTTACCAGGAAAGATCTTAACCTGCATCTGTCTGAAATGGGAGAATCATGGCGACTCACTGACTCGGCTTCTTTCTCCCAGCATTCTGTTCTGTTTACTCCGCCTATCTTAATTCTACCCTATCAGAGGCCAAGCAGTTTCTTTATTAATTAACCAATGAAAGCAACAGATAGAAAGATGACCCACCTCCATCAATTAACAAGGCAGCAGGAACAGATGTAACTCACCTTTACATAAAGTAATATTCCACAACAGTTATTAACAACTCAGACAGGGCAGAATGGTGTTCTTCTTTTATAGTTGACAACACATTCTCAGTTTCTCCTCTACAGTGCACTTAGTCAAGACTGAACCAACTTGTCTGAATCAGAGCTTCCAAGGGAATGGCCTTGTCTGATCTACATACAAAGATCACTTTCTATTATAGGGAGGTTTACCTAGGGTTTTCTGATCAAGCTTGGTCTTTGAGTCTAGCTAAGCTTTCTCCTTGAGAGCTTCTAGGGGTAATGAGGTCCATTAGGCAATGAATTATTTTGTAATTAGGCATGTCTCAGAGTGTCAGAAGTGCGTCGTCACCCATCTGTTGTAAAATTTTCACTAAAAAGGATAAACTATAGTCTATCCAGGCTCTTTTGGAATGGATAGAAACTGACCAATTCATTTTGTTTTCCCCATTGATGAATTATGGTCAGAATACAAAATACAGTAGTGAGGAAATTTTGGAAGCATTCTTAAACTCTCACAACATTTACTCTATATTTCTGTCGAGAGAGTCGTGCTTGATACCTCTTTTCAGTGGCTGAAACTAATCCTTTGTTAACCCGAACCAAAGTGCTTCTCAGTTGCTGTCTTTATGACTGCTGTAAGAAGTATAATTAAGACTTTGTGCCTACTTCCTCTTCAATTATACATCTTTTTTATCTGCTGGGAGAGGGAAATTCATCTCTTCAATGGAGCGACACTGGGCATCTCAACCACACTCTGGCGCGGGCTATGTGCACAACCCGCAGTGAGCCAGCACGAAACAGGCTCCATGGTATTTTGTGTGCCCTTTGTTAGTGCTTGGTGGATTTTTTTTTTTTTTTTTTTTTTTTTTTTTTTTTGTTTTTCGAGACAGGGTTTCTCTGTGGTTTTGGAGCCTGTCCTGGAACTAGCTCTTGTAGATCAGGCTGGTCTCGAACTCACAGAGATCCGCCTGCCTCTGTCTCCCAAGTGCTGGGATTAAAGGCGTGCGCCACCACCGCCCAGCAAGGAAGAGAAGTGCTCGGTTTTATCTCAAGGGCAGGCCTCTTGACCACGCCACGTACCAGCGAATATAGAGATAACGCAGAGAGGACATTTAAAAAACCTTTTACTTCTTTTGGGGAGGGAGCAATGGAGAAGGGGACATGAAAGGACTGGGAAAAGATTATGTTCAGGGTGCATGATATGAAATTCCCAGAGAATCAGTAAAAACATTGTGTGTGTGTGTGTGTGTGAGAGAGAGAGAGAGAGAGAGAGAGAGAGACAGAGACAGAGACAGAGACAGAGAGACAGAGTCAGAGAGTCAAAGAGAATCAAACTCTTTACAGCGGGATCATCGGCTCCCCCCATTTGTCTGGTTTCTTTCTTGATGATCCTGCTCTCTCTCCTATCTCAAGAGCAAATCAGATCATCTTTCCTTGTACACAGTGTTTCAACAAACCAGCATACTGGGTAGAGTAATGACTAAATTGATCCCCATATTTTACTCCCTTCCATAGTAAGAGAATATTTGAGTGCCAGATACTGATTATATTCTGTAGCCCCTCTGAGTCCAGGTACAACAGTCTGACCAATGTGTTTTAGGCAAAAGTGATTTTCTGCTGAAGACTTGTGCCTGCCCTTCATTCACCTTCCCCTCGCCTTTCTGGCTGTGATGTGGATGTGGCTACGAAACATCTTGTACTTTATAGATAATGGCATGAGGAATAGGGAAAAGTGGCTAAATCTCTGGAGTCCCCATACGTACCATTCCTGGATGATTATATCTTGCATGCTTTGTAAGATGGAAGTAAAATTCTGTCTGTCTGTATTTTCCTATGTTGCGTGTCTGTGATTGAGCTTATATCCCATCAACGCTGTGACCTTCAGATGATCTCTCACATCAACACATCTCTTAAAAATAGGGTTTTCCTTCTAAGAGGACGTCAAGGAAACCAAGCCTTCTCCTCCTTTCTATATTTATGTGCAACTTTCTGTAAGCAGGGAAGATGAATACTGATACTTTCTTTAAAGAAATTTGGGTATAAAGACACTTCATAAAGAAAGAAATTTGTTGAGTGAGTATCTAGGAAGTTCAAAGTATTTTCAAGGGAAAAGGGAGAATGGGATCATAAAGCCCTGCCACTTTCTGTGGAGACAATGTACAGAAAATTACCAAGCTGCTTTTAAATGTTTGGGGAGTCAGTTTTCTTCAGGGAAGCAGACCCTGAGAGGCTTCTCATACTCCAGTTGATGGTTGCCCATCCATGTACCAACCAGCAGCACTAAATAGACTCATGAGTATTAAAAAGGGAGACCATGAAGTTGGAGGGAAAACAGAGGGGGGATAGGGGCAGAATTAAAAGGGGTGTATGTCATCAAAACTCATGATTGTGTGAATATCATATACTTTCAAAAGGAATAAAAATCCATTCAGTTTGGATAGAACCCTGGGAAATTGTGGAACACAAAGACAAATTGGTGGGGGTAAAGTCATAGAAAGATATCCGTTAATTTGATGCTTATTGCATAACAAAACACTGCAACATTTAGTCCCCCCAAATCATTGTTATGATCACCTGGAAGATAAACTGGGATTGGATGGCCACAGTCACATGTGTGCTTGAAAAGATGGTGACTGGGTTACTTCAGTGCTCTCCCATAATTCCACTGTAGTGTCTGGCGTGTTTGTTGGCAACAACATTCAAAGAGTGGCAGAGAAGTCAGGTTTTTTATGCACAAATATTTTTTTTCCATGGAGGAAAGGATTTATTCCATTTTACAAATTACCTTCTACCATCAAGGGAAGCCAAGGCAAGACGCTTGAAGGAAAGAAAACCACAGAGACAAAAATACTGCTTGCTAGCTCGTTCCTTCGCTCACATTCAGCTACCTTCCTTATATAATCAAGGTCCACCTGCGTAGGGATGGCAGTGCCCACATTGGGTTGGGCCATCCTATGACAATTAATACTCAAGGAAACACTACGTAGACATGTCTTAGCCAGTCTGACTTAGTTCCTTAACTGAGATGTCCCCAGATAATTCTGTACAATTGACAGATCTTATTTATGAACTCAGGCACCACAAGTCACAGATTTATTACAGAAAATGGATTCCATTCAGTACACAGTCATAGAATAAGTCATAGAAAAAGATACATTTCTTTTGCATGGTCGTTTGTTTTGTGGCAATTGACTGAGTAATTAATGTTTAAATTCAAAATTGCCCCAAATAGTCATTCTTTTTCTTTTTTAAATTGTTTTTATTGCACTATATATTTTTTCTCCACGCTCCTCTCTTCCTCTCCCTCCCCTTCTACTCTCTCCTGTGAGCCCCACGCTCCCAATTTACTCAGGAGATCTTGGCCTTTTCCCCTTCCTATGTAGATCCATGTATGTCTCTCTTAGGGTCCTCTTTGTTGTCTAGGTTCTCTGGGGTTGATGCACAAGTATTTTAAAAATCTGTAATGATTTTACATTAACAGTTAATTGACCAAGCTCATAGACAAGAACTGGAAGAAAGCCTTCCCTGTCCTATAGGAAAACTTGAAAATCATCAAGCGACAATATTTTTAGACTTCAAAAACAAACAAAACAAAACCCCCAAAACAAACAAGCAAGCAAGCAAACAAACAAAAACAAGCATTACTGTTCATGCACAGAGGTCTCACTGGCCAGCTGGCCTACCTGAAGGGTGAACTTCTGATCCAGGGAGGGACCCTGGGTCAAGACAATAGGGTGGAGGTAGCAGTAGATGGTGGCATCCATCCTCTTCCTCTGACCTCCACATGCTCCTGTATAGGAACAGATTCCTTCACACTCACATGCATGTAACACACACACACACACACACACACACACACACACACACACCCCACATGCACACGAGCATGCATGCACATGAGGAGATTGCAATTTTGGAAAACTGAAGAAGGTAGCACAGTTCCCACATCTGGTATCACTTATTCTGAACATCTTTAAAATTTGGTATATTTGTTATAATTAATGAATCATTGCTTACAGAATTTTAATATCAAAAGTCCATGTGTTTAGATTTCTTTTTTAGATTTTTACATAGTGACCTTAGTGACCTTTCAACTCTAGAATCCTACCCAGGACCCACACTCCACTTAGTTATCCGCTCAGGCTGTGACAATTTCTGAGACTTTTGGTATTTTTGATAACTTCGACTGTTTTCCAGAATGCTGACAAGATATTTTGTAGGCTTTTGCTTTGTTGGGATTTCTCAGAGGCTCTCCTTGTAATGATTAGATGGATTGATATTGGGAAGGAAGACTCAGAGGTCAGTTGCAGCACATATTAAATGTGGATCCTCTGCACACGACTTCCCACTTACAAACCTTGTGGGTGTGAGTCTTGCTCACTTGGTCCAGGGAGTTACAGTAGTTTCTCCTCTTCCCTTTCCTGCACTTTTCAGAAGGGCTGTCTCTCTAGTCAGTAACAAGTATTAAGTTACTCGACACTTTCCTCCTTGAGAGTGCAGAACCTATATTTATTATTAAGAATTAGCCTATACTGAAGATTTATTTATTCTTGCTAATTTATTAATTTACTCATTTGTTTATATCAGTGCAAATTCATGGTTATTTATTATATGCATTAGGCTCTAGTCTCTTACTACATTATTTTGATTGTTTTGTTCAAATTGTTCCAGGTGTGTAATATATCAGCTTAGCTGATATGAAATGCACGCACGCACGCATGCTCACACACACACACACACACACACACACACAATTTTGCCTTCAATTTTTCATTTTCTGCCATTCTTTCCTCCGTCAGGTCTCATGGCTCTGTTTACTTTCCCCTGAATTACTAACGCACTTCACATTACATCACCCAACTAAAGCCAGCTTCTCTTCCAAATGCTCTTTGATTAATTCTGATCATAAGATAGGTTACATGGTAGACACCCAGGTGTTACTGCTTAAACAGTGCTTAAAATATTGAAATAATCTTAAGAAGAGGGGAAAAGAGGGAATATTTTTACAGGAAGATATTGTTTCCCATCCTTCCCTGATCTATACATATCCAATCACTATTTGTCTAAATTGTGTGTGTGTGTGTGTGTGTGTGTGTATGCGCGTGAGCACGTGCAGAACACATAACAAACTTGTCAGTACTATCTTGTGTTTAGTAATTCAGAATTGTCCTTTTATTCACCTAACATTTATGATTTTTATGCTAAGTATCTTTCAAAGAGAAAGAGCAGATACCAAGATGAAAAACAACTTGTATAGTTTCTGTCCTTGGAGGTTTTAGCATGATAGAAAAATTAAGCAATACTATGATCTTAAGTTTGGGGCTTCATAATCTATAATTCAGTATTCTGCTGGGATATGAGATACTGTGGAGAGTATATGATAAGGATGAAATAGAGGAAATTGACGGGGTGGTATAATGAAATTCAGAACCAGAGATTTTATCAATGGAGATGTTCCACTAGATAAATGCTTTTATAATATGATTATGCTGGAGAGAAATTTGGAGGAGTCAATATATCAGTCCATAAAATTAAAATAATCAAGATGGATGTCAAAGGATAATACTGTTGGGGGTTGGTGTGTGAGAAAAAGTCTAAATCTTGGGATAGAATAATCGTTGAATGATGTGGGATTGTTCTCTGTATGCTGTGAATACCACTGGTTAACAAACTGTCTTGAGCCTGTGATAGGGTTGAATATAGATAGGCAGGGAAAACTGAACTGAATTCTGGAAGAAAGGAGGCGGAGTCAGGAGGAAGCCATGTAGCCCCCCTGAGACAAACACAGGAACCCGATAAGCCACAATCTTGTGGCAATACACATATTAATGGAGATGGGTTAATTTAAGATATGAGTTAGACAGAAATACACTTAAGCTATTGGCCAAACAGTATTGCAGATAATACAGTTTCTGTGTGATTATTTCGGGAGTCTGGGCAGTTGGGAAAAGAACAAGCGGCCTCATACAATAGTTGAAGACAGGCCATGTTGGGATTTAGTAAGCTGTAAATGCATGAAAGTGTTCCTCTGCTGTCTCGTGGTTCCTAAGATTTTTCTCCTAGGAATTTTATAGGCAGAACTGAGAGATAAGTTCATCTTAGGCATTTCCAGGATGGTATATCACCTGGAGTGAACTAGAGGGGAAGCAGAGCAATATGGAAGATACCATGTGATAACTGTAATACACAGGATAACTGGAAGCCAAATATGAAATCACCAAGTGGAGTCACAGTACAAGAGAAAGCGAAATCTAGTAATCAGTTAACCATGTTATTAAGAAACAGCCTGCGTTCTCATTATGCCATAAGAGTAGAAGTGCTGGAGATCATTTCGATCTCATGCATAGATAACACAGCTTAAAAGCGAGGGTGCACTAGGGTAAGAAACAGGTGATACAAGCATAAAGGAAGTTGTATGAAGACAGCTCAAGAGTAGACCACTCGAGAAAGGCTTCGCTCTTTTACACGAATCGGTGAAACTAAGCAGAATAGAGCATGTTTCAAGGCTGAATGTATCTGCAGGGAGAAAGCAGATTTTAACCATTATTATAATTGAAAGAATGATTTTTTTTAGACAAGCCTGAAAGTTTGGCAGAAACAGGGAATGGTGACGGGGGAAAGTGGAGGAGGCAGTGAGAGAGGAAGAGAAGGTCAGAACCCAGTACCATGAACCAAAAGCATACCTGTAAGATGTTCCACTCAAGAGAGATTTGATAGTTAAACACAGGAATAAAAATATCTTCTCGCAAATGGCAAATCGGTGACTAATAATTGCTCAAATAATCGAGTGAAGAGTGAATGAAGAGCGTATGCTCTTTGTTTATTTGAGCTGTCAGCTCTTAGATGAGCTGTGAACAAAAATGTAGGATGTTAAGACAAAGATTGTACAGACTGCGTCCAGAGAATACTGTGGAAACCCTGGCGCGTTATATATAAAACTGGTAAAGTCGTAATGCAAGCTACTTTCCCCTTCTGTTAAACATAGATTCCTTTCACATACAATGTAATATGAATACAGTTTCCTCTCTCTCTACTCCTCCCAGTTTCTCTCCACACCCTCCCCTCCTTTACTAATATATAAAATGTGTGGAACAACACAGCTGGGCTAGAATCATTGTCGTTTTCGGAAAGAAATACAGTGGTTCTTTCTTCTGTGGTTTTCTACAATCCCCATACATTTTGATGTTCATCCTCCACCCGAGGGGTTTTCATTTGGGGAGAACAATAGGAAGTGGGGTGTGGGGACTGTGTTGTGAAAGACATAGACTTTAGCTGGAAAGAACGAGCATCTCCCTTGCTTGCTGTTCCTCATCTCTCAGCATTTCCTGCTATCGCTGAAGAACTAGATTGGGTGAGCTACATGCAGAGGAATGAAGATTCCCTTGTGTCTGTTTGAGCAACACAATGAGACGAGAATCTGAAGCTCAATTTAGACTCAGCTGTGAAGAACTAAACGGTTGAAAGTTTTGAGACAGCAATTTTAGATGACCCCACAACATGATAGGATTATCACCTGCAGTGAAATAGCTTACAGATCCAGTCTAGAGGTTTCTAATAGGTGTTTAATATTCCATTCTGCCACACAACGATTTGCCTGTCCTTACCTACTAATGTGTGTCACTAGTTACTTACCTTTATTAATTCAATTCAAGTCAGTTTCCAATTCCATATTGCTTTGGAGACTTAAGAAAAATTTATGTACCTCAATTTTCTCCATTTAAAAGTCAAAATAGAATCAACATCATCTCGTAAAAGAGTTGCCAGTGCAGTATAATGAACTTTCCCCCAACCCATTTGAGACTAAGCTGCTGATTGACTTCCCTCCTCCCACGAGTCCTCATCTCTTACAGTGATGTTTTCCTACACAATTTTAATTGATGCATTACTGTTCATTTCTCAGACCTCATTAAGGCTTCACTAATTATTCGTCATGTCTTCTATTTAAAATTTTGGTGCAGAATCACAGATGTTAATTGTTACACCTCTTCAGTCCATGTCAATATAGCAAGAGTTCTTTGACTCTTACATCCTCGACATGAAAATTACAAACCTTGTTTTGGAAAATGCCCATCGATTTGAGTATATTTAGGTATTGGGCCTTTGCCAGAAATCTCTAAGATCTGTTCTTGTACCCTGTCAGGTTGTGCAAGAATTTGATGTATCCCCTTGTACTCATTTCTCTCACTGCTATAATTTTTTTTTAACAAAATGAGTGATTAAAATTCAGTTAATGTTTGCTCCACATCTGTAGACACAGGACATCTTAAATGAGTATAGTGGGCACACATCAAGGTATCAGTATTGCACACTCCTTCGGGAGACTCCAGGCAGTATCCGTTTTCCTCCCATTTAAAGCTTCCTTGGCTTATGCACCCCATTCTGTCCAGCACCAGTGATCGCCTGCTGCCAGCTCTGTTTTCATTGCATCTTCTCTACTTCCTGTTTCTTCTTCCACGATTAAGCATCCTGTGATGCCCACTGGTCAACCAGGACAGTCTCCCATCCTAAGATCCACAATCACATCTCTAAAATCCCTTTGGCCACCTAGCTAACACATTGACGGGTCCTGGGCAGGAGGGCGTGGGCATTTTGCTGCCTTCTGCTTGTCATATTTTTATAATATTCACTGAAGACACTTTTTAAAAAGTGCTGTCTGCAATTTTCCCTTCACTGTTACTAATAACTTTCATAGAGGAATGTCATTGGAATTGTATAACTACCCTATTTCTTATGTGTTTAGTTTTCGATCCATGTAATTTTATGGATTATAAATTTTTTAAGTGTTATTTTCTAAAATAATTACCCCAACAAACAAACAGATATCTTGCTCCTGGCTCATGTTGTATTTTCTCTGTGACATCATTGACTCAGCCATTTATCCAAGAAACAACAGTTTTCATGTTATTGGAGGATGATGGTATTTAGACATAAATAACAGGGGATGCAATCTCACATTTTTTTTTTCTCAGAATTTTCAGATTCTTTGGTTCTTATACTCTTTCCATCCCTCTTCCACAATGTTCCCTGATGCTTATCTGTGGGAGTGTTTTATAGATATAACCACTGGAAACGGACTCCACAACTTCACATTTGATTGTGGTTTTCTGTAGTAGTCTTAGTCTGTTTCAAGGAGAAGCTTCCTTGATGAGGGGTTGTTGTAGAATATTATTTTAAGAAGTGTTACATTTGTTTATGCTGTGGAACCTTTGTTTGATGATGCAAAGATGTGTCACATTCTTTTATGCTGCATTTGTTTAACTCTGTGAATCCTTGGTACTTTGCCTGCTTAAAACGTCTGACTGGTCTGATAAGGAACTGGTTGGCCAATAGTGGGGCAGAAGAAAGGGATAGGTGGGGCTGGCAGGCAGAAAGAATAAATAGAAGAAGAAAAAGAAGACCAGGAGGAACAAGAGAAGAAGGAGAGGAAGATGCTGGGGGGCAGCCACACAGCCAGCTGCGGAGTAAGAATGAAGGCAAAGTATACAGAATTTAAAAAAGGAAAAAACCCAGAGGCAAAAGATTGATAGGATAATTTAAGTTAAGGAAAGCTGGGTAGAAATAAGCCAAGCTAAGGCTGGGCATTTATAAGTAAGAATAAGCCTCCGTGAATTTATTTGGGAGCTGGGTGGCGGACCCCTCAAAGAGCAAAGAGTAAAAACAGCCAACAATAAGGGATGAGTAATGCACTTATCTGTGGTATACGGACAACTGTTTATAGATTGTTGTTGAGGATTTTTCTGGTTTAGTATAATAATGATCGTTGATTCTCTTCCAATAACCATGACTTCTATTACATGGAGTAGTTTTTAGGTTTCCAGTACCAGCCACGATTCCCCTCTTTTTGACCAAGTCTTAAGTCCGATTAGAGAGCCGTTGGTCACTGACAAAACATGTGCCACTGTTGGGGCTATCGTGCCACGCTGTCTCACCAGCATAGCGGTCCAAGTGTGAAGACCAACACTGGCCAGGCGGTGGTGGCGCACGCCTTTAATCCCAGCACTCGGGAGGCAGAGGCAGGCGGATCTCTGTGAGTTCGAGACCAGCCTGGTCTACAGAGCTAGTTCCAGGACAGGCTCCAAAAAACCACAGAGAAACCATGTCTCGAAAAACCAAAAAAAAAAAAAAAAAGACCAACATTGACGGATATGCCCAAAGGGACAGGGAAAAGCCCACGGGGCCTTAAGCCTACATGAAGAATGATAGGCAGGCAACTGAAGAAAGCTGGGAGTGGACGGGAAGAGCATACTAGCTGACTGTCCAGAGCTAATGGCCAGCCCTGAAAACACACATGGAACATTATGTGGACCAAATAGATTATATTTAGAAATATATACAGACCGAACAGGTTATGTTTAGAAATATATATGTATATATATATGCATGCAATAACAATTAGTTTTGAAAAAGAGATCATGAATTTGAAGGAGAATTGGAGGGGTTTATGGAAGGGTTTGGAAGAAGGAAAGAGAAGTGAGAAATGTTAATTATATTACAGTCTCAAAATTAAAAAATAAAGAACTGAACACCAGATATGATCATAATGTTGTCATTTTCAGGTCCTCCGAGTGAACAGGACTTTATATTTTTAATTTTTTAATTATTTTTATTAAATTATATATTTTTCTCCACTCCCCTCCCTTCCTCTCCTCTCCCCTTCTGCCCTCTCCCCTGGTCCCCATGCTCCCAATATACTCAGGAGATCTTGTATTTTTCTAGTTTCCACGTAGATTAGATGCATGTAAGTCTCTCTTAGGGTCCTCATTGTTGTCTAGGTTCTCTGGGATTGTGAATTGTAGGCTGTGTTTTTTCGCTTTATGTCTACAAATCACTTACATATGATATTTGTCTATCTGTGTCTGGGCTACCGACACAGATATTATGTTTTCTAGGTCCATCCATTTCCCTGCAAATTTCAAGATGTCATTATTTTTTTTCTGCTGTATAAAACTCCATTGTGTAAATGTGTCACATTTTCCTTATCTATTCTTTGATCAAGAGGCATTTAGGTTGTTTCCAAGTTCTGGCCATGACAAACAATACTGCTATGAATATAGTTGAGCACATGTCCTTATGATACTATTGAGCATCCTTTGGATGGCATTGCTAGGTCTTGATGTAGGTTGTTTCCTAATTTTCTGAGAAATCACCATACTGATATCCAAAGGGGCTGTACCAGTTTATACTCCCACCAGCAATAAAGAAGTGTTCCCTTTACCCCACGTCCTCTCCAGCATAAGTTGTCATCAGTGTTTTTGATCTTGGCCATTCTTACAGGTGTAAGATGGAATCTCAGAGTTGTTTTGATTTGCATTTCTCTGATGACTAAGGATGTTGAACATTTCCTTAAGTGTCTTTCAGCCATTTTAGAATCTTCTGTTGAGAGTTCTCTGTTTAGGTCTGTACCCCATATTTTTATTGGATCATCTGTTCCTTTGATGTCCAATTTCTTGAGTTCCTTATATATTTTGGAGATCAGACATCTGTCTGATGTGGGGTTAGTGAAGATCTTTTCCCATTCTGTAGGCTGTCGTTTTGTCTTGTTTACCATGTCCTTTGCTTTACAGAAGCTTTTCAGTTTCAGGGGGTCCCTATTATTAACTGTTTCTCTCAGTGTCTGTGCTACTGGGGTTATATTTAGGAAGTGATCTCCTGTGCCAATGCATTCAGTAATACTTCCCACTTTCTCTTCTATGAGGTTCAGTGTGGCTGGCTTTATGTTGAGGTTTTTGATCCATTTCGACTTGAGTTTTGTGTATGGCAAGAGATCTGGATATATTTTTTATTCTTCTCCATGTTGATATCCAGTTATTCCAGAAACATTTGTTGAATTTTTTTTACATTTTATATTTTTTTCTTCTTTGTCAAAAATCAGGTGTTTGTAGGTGTGTGGATTGATATCTGGGTCTTCTATTCTGCTCCATTGGTCCTCCTGTCTGTTCTTATGCCAATACCAGGCTGTTTTCAGTACTGTAGCTCAGTAGTAGAATTTGAAGTCAGAGATTATGATGCCTCCAAAAGTTCCTTTATTGTACAGGATTGTTTTGGCTATCCTGGGTTTCTGCTTTTCCATATGAAGTATGAAGTTGAGTATTATTCTTTTGACATCTTTGAAGAATTTTAATGGGCATTGCATTGAATCTGTAGGTTGCTTTTGGTAAAATTGTCATTTTACTATGTTAATTCTACCTACACAGGAGCATGGGATATCTTTCCATTTTCCGCTATCTTCTTCAATTTCTTCAAAGATTTAAAGTTCTTGTCATACAGGTCTTCCACTTGTTTGGTTAGAGTCATTCAAGATATTTTATGTTATTTGTGGCCATTGTGAATGGTTGGTGTTTCTCTGATTATTTTCTCAGTCCTTTTATCAACTGTGTACAGGAGGGCAGGAGGGCTACTGTTTTTTTTTTTTTTTTTTTGCTAATCTTGTATCCTGCTCTATTACTGAAAGTGTTTATGAGTTGTAGAATTTCCTTAAAATTTTTGAGGTCCCTTATGTAAATCATCATATCATCAACAAATAGTGAGAGTTTGACTTTTTATTTTCTGATTTGTATCCCCTTGATCTCCTTTTGTTGTCTTATTGCTCTAACTGGGACCTCAAGAACTATATTGAATAGATATGGAGAGAGTGGAAACCTTGTCTTGTTCCTGATTTCAGTGGGATCACTTTGAGTTTCTCTCTATGTAGTTTGATGTTGGCTTGCTGTATATTGTCTTTATTATGTTCAGGTGTGTTCCTTACATCCCTGTTCTCTCCAAGACCTTTATCATGAAAGGGATGTCATATTTTGTCAAAGGCTTTTTCAACTTCTAATGAGATGATCATGTGTTTTTTTTTTCTTTTCAGTTTGTTTATGTGGTGGATTACATTTGACAGATTTTTGAATGTTGAACCATCCCTGCATCTCTGGGATGAAGCTGACTTGATCAGGATTGATGATTTTTTCTGATGTGGTGAACAGGACTTTAAACAGATACTTGTGTGGCAAGAGTTATGCAACTTTGTTCAAAGAATTTCAGAGCTGACGTCACCACTGTTTTCACCAGGAGAATGCATGAATATTGCAATGCTCTCATACAGTGAAACAATGGAATACTGATTAGTATTAAAAGGAAAATGGTGCATGCCGAAGAGATGGCTCCATGGGTAAAGCGTTAGCTGTGCATCCCTGAGGCCCTGAGTTCTAGACTTCAACCCCACATAAAAGGCAGGTGTGGCTATGCACATCTGAAACTATAGCTCTGAGAGGAAGGTGGATCCTGAGGCTCACTGACCAGCCCACCTAAACAAGTTGATTGGCTCCAAGCTTAATGAGAGACTGTATCTCAAAACATAAATGCGGAGTGACAGAAAGAGATCGATGACATCGTTCTCTGGCCTTCATATGGATATTCATGGGTGAACCAACCCTGTCCCTAAAATAAACATGCAAAAAATAATGTGTACCATCATACAAATACCTTTCAAAATCAATATGTTTAAAGGAATGACTCAGACATGAAAACTGTATGAATCCATTTATATGAAACTAGAGTAGACAAATTTAAACTGGTAACAGATCATAACAGTGGCTGTCTGAGGATTGCAACAGAGTGAAAGGAGATAATAACTTTATTGCCAGTATCAAAATATTTTATTCCTTAATTGAGGTGTTGATTGTATAAGTATACTCATGTAAAATTTGTGAGGCTTATCATATATAATATACATTTTAACCCAATTGAAATAAACCTGTGGAAGATTGTTTCACCTTGGAAGGCCACTTTTGTACCTCCCTGCGCCTTTTTTCTTTACTTCACTATGCCTCTCTGGGTGCAGTATTAAGACTTCCAGAGAAGCAGGCTCACTGAATGTTTGCCTGTTTATTATAGTAAAGAATTGAGTTTCGAGGTGATGGGAGTTGAGAAGTCCCATTGTCTACTATTTCTACAGAAAACTAGCAGTACAATTCCGTCTGTGTTAGAAGACCTGGAAACCAGGGTGGATGGTGTAAATTCTGTTCTTTCCACAAACCAAATGAATGGCACCTGTTCAAACTGTGAGAGAGCTTTAGTTTATTGAGTCTTCTTGCTGAAATGTTAACTTCTTACTAAAACATTCTCATAGACATACCTAAAAATAATGCTTTATTAAGTGTTAAGTTCTTACAAAAACACTCTTATAGACATACCTAGAAATAATGCTTCATTTGGAAGACTCGATGACCTGGGTAGGTTCACAGATAAAATTAATCAGCAAAGTCTGGATCCTGTAAGAATGGTGAAATTTTTCTGTCTTCCTCTCCCTCCCCTCCTATGGGTAAAGAAGGGCTTGGCCATGGGAGCAAGGGCAATACAAACTTTCATTCATAGATCACTGTACACGTATTGAAGTTTATGTGTCAGTCTTGGTGAACTTCATTAGTATGGGGCAGTGGGGTGCTGTGCACACCACACTGGTGAGCACTGAGGGAGTCAAGTGTGTTAGAGTTGAATGCAGTACCACGATGATGGGAGCAGAAGAGACAGCTCACCGCAGCTCTCTCCAGACCATGCAGCGGTGGCAACCCAGTTCTTTTATATTTCTTGCCTGTAACAGATGAATCAAGTAAGTCAGTAGCACACACTTTATAACATTCCTGCTTCCACTATGGGGTAAAAGTAACAGAAAATGGATGTCATGACATCACATGGGAAATTAGATAAGAAAAGATTGCCCAAAACAAAGCCACCCTTTAAAGTTGCTTCATACTGAAATTATATTCTGAACAAAAGCTTCTGCCAGTTACTGCTTAGTCTGTGAGGTGTATTTTTTGCTCACAAAAGGAAGGAAAGCATCCCTGGGAAATAGAAATTGAGCTAGCAAGGACTCGTACTAATGTGTATGGCTGCCTGGGTCTTGACAAAAAGACATTTGGTAGCATGTTCTGAAAGTGCTCCAAAGGCGAGGCAGTGGGCTGATGATAAAGTTTGGAAGTGTCCCTGAGCACAGCACTGAGATCAACACATGTCCGTTGCAGAACATACGTACAGTCTGCCTTGGGTTAACCCAGTCATATCCCATTCTTATGACCATAATTACTTCGTGTAGTGGTACGTAACCAAACCAGAATAATAATACTTAAATGGCTCCTGCTGAGCTCAAAGAAAGGTAACAAAAATGCAATGTGGGGGAAAATGTCAGAAGAAACCTCTTTTCTCTTCTGGATGCTGAGCTATAGAATAAATTTGGTTTTATGGCATTCATATTACTGTTACCAGTAGGGAAAACCCTTAGACAGATTTGAGATTGAAGCCTATTTTATGTAGGACAGAATAAATAGTTGGAGGGATTGGGGTTTTGATAACATAGACATCTTTGTTATTAAAGCCAAATTGAGTTGGTGTCGTTCTTATATGAAATAAGTGTTAATGAACTTAACAATTACATTATTTTAGAAGGTGAATGTAGTATAGTTCTACTTTCTGTCACTTGTGTATTACTGTTGGTATAGGGAAGAGCCACTTTAAATGACTGGCCTGAGTACTTCAATGTCCCTGAATAGATCTGCTGTTCGTACATGTACCTCTTCCTTTTGATTTTGAAGACCTTCCTGAGATTATTGTCCTTCTATCTAATTTATTCTTGTGTGAGAAACCCTACAGACCCATTCCATAGAGTCTAATGTGAAATCGGATTAACAAAGTGTTTGTTGAATATTATTTATTTGTAAAATAGAATTTGGATTCCTTTTTAAGGACAAAAAGATTACATCGTGGCCGTTTCCTAATTAACCTAATTTGGAAGGCTTTCATCGTGTGTATGAAAAGAGGCCGTGGGAGATGGTTTTGCTGAGCACTGTGGAAATCATTAACAATCTGGCTTGTCTCCATTTTTTTCAGCCACTCTCATACCCCTCCCCACTCTATTTCCAGTATGTTCATGTTTTCCCAGAATAGCTATGAAATCATGTAATTAGCCTCCAAATCAGCCATGCTGACACAGTCATTGGCATAACGTACAGAAAAATTGATCAACTTATTTCTAAGAAAACACTCCAAAACATCCAGGAGTGCTTCCAAACAGCAGGGAGGGTCTCCTGTGCGCTTTTACATCTTGTTTCTCTTTTCAGTATGGGAAAGGGCCACGGAACTCTGTCCTCACAATGACTCCTCCATGCAGCAACCCCCCCCCCCCCATCTACTCTCATTTCTGCACATGGCACAGGGTTTCTTCACTACTTAGCCAAAGTAGGTGGACCCAGCAAAGCTTCCAGACTCAGAAAAAGTCTATAAAATAAAATATTTTAAAAGTAAAGTAGTGAATGGGTAGATGTGAGGATGACAGAGGAAAGGTAAAATACAAGAAAGAAGATTTTTTTTTTCCTTGTAGAGTCAACCTATAAAATCAGTGAGTAGTGACTTGGGTTAGATGATGCAGAGGTTGTGCAAGAAGACAGAGAGGTTCACAAATTAAAACAGGATACAATAATTACCTAATTGGTGGGCTGTAAGTAAGTCAATTCAATTTTTATGAAAATAATATCCGTACTTATTTCACAGTGGTTTTGGAGGGCTGAGTGGAATGAGCACCTATTGTATCAGAGTTGGGTTTATTCTCCCTTTGATTAGAGGAGCGGGGCCAGGGAGCAGCTGTGAAAGAGCACACAGATGATGCTACCCATTGCTTTCCTTTCTGCAGAGTCCACTCTCTCCAGGAACTTCAGAAGTGCTTAGGGAGCTGTAGCTCCTCCATCCTCCCAAAAATCCTATGCAATGGCTACTGCTGTATTTCCATTTTGCAAATTAATAAGCTGGCACCAACAAGGTACTTTGGATACTGCCAAGATTACAGAATTAACAGGTGATAGAAGTTGGACCCAGAGGGGTCTCAGTCTTCCAGGCAACTGCGTCTTGATGTCTAGTCACTGTCTTCCTTCATCTGTACAGTGTGAGCTGCTTGAGCAGACTCCCTGGTTTCCCCTTTTTGCTAAGAGCTTTCCTCTTATGAATTTGTAATCTCGTGGTTTTGTCTGCAAGTATGTTTATGTATAATCATATACATTTGCATAGTTGTAGCTTAATAGACCACATTACTTGTTTATTTTAATACTTACTTATTTTATGCGTTTATGCACCATATGTGTACAGTGTCTACGGATGTCAGAAGGTTATGAGATGCCATATGGATTGTTAAGTTCCAGTTCCCTTTATGGAGATAACTTGAGATTCCACCCAGGGAGTGTTTTGCCTACAGAATGTTTGGTCTAGTGTGTGAGCATGACTTGTTTTGTTCTAGAAACAGAATGTTTAACTATGAATTAGCTTGCAACCTTCAATTGGTATGTTCATTTCCTTGTATCATGTTAATGCAGTCTTATGGCTTACTCCTACCTTTTGAGGTCAGGGGTATATTAAGCTGTTGGAAATTAAATGCACGTGAATTTTCAGGACTCACTGGAATTCCCTCTCAATACTATCCTGTATGTTTCTCCATTTTATTATCTTCATTCGTGTCTTCACAGTCTTTACTATATTTCTAAATCCCCATGTCTCTACCCTGGCGAGAGGTATTTTTGTTGAGGCTGGTCCCTGACAATGGATGATGGGAAACAAAGCCAGGTCCTCCACAAGAGCAGTAAGTGCTCATGACCGCTGAGCTATCTCTCCAGCCCCAGGACACATCTGAAAAATCTTTACACATCCCTCAAGGAAAACTTAAAGGATTTTTCATAAATGAGATTTTATTTTTCCCAAAATTTTGTAAAATTATTGTTTACTTTTCAAGGACACCATATATGTTTTTCTCCTCTCTTTTGGTAAGGCTGTGAGTTATGTTGGTTGACGCTCAATGTTCATAGCATTCTTGCATTTCTGAGGTAAACTACATTGGTTAAATGGCATGCTTTTTATGTATAGCTAGATTCTTATTGCATGGAAGACAGAATTGTAATAGATTATAGAGTGAATTGTTAACATCAATTTCTTTATTGTTTTTAAAGGTATCTATTAAGAGCTGTAGTAATATTTCTTCTCTTAATTATCAATATTTATTGAACTGTAAAGTCAGGAATTTTGCTTGCAAAAAGTTTGCTTAGACTCTATAGGCCCCTGGACCAGAGGTAGACAGTGTAACCTGGGAGCTCAGAATCTGAAGTAGACAAATAGATTTCTTGGCTTTAATAACTGTATTCAAGTATCTGTCTAATCATTCAACTCAGGCATCTTAAGGTTGGCTTTGGTGATACTGTCTCTTCAATATTAAACATATTTTGATATTTTTGTGTAGAAAGAACTTTTAGTACAGCACCTGAAAATTTTGAGTACTGTGTTAGAATCTCTTAGTCTTAGAAAAACCTTCTGGAATGAGTGAGCATTGTAGTAATTTTAGCAGACAGCTAACCTGGTGAGGCTGCTTCTATGCCAGGGGTCCAGCTTTGGAAACCTTTATAGCTGCCCGGGTTCATCCCTGTGTGCCCCTGAGCATCAGGCTGGTACCTGGATGTGCCTACACTGTCCTTCAGCGGCAAAGCTTTCACCATTCTTGTTCAGGTCTGTCTTGAGCACACACATCTCTGGAGTGAGCTTAAGAGCTCGAATGCTCATCGAGAAGCACGCAGATCCAGAGGACCTCCTCAAGTTGCTGTGATGTCCGTTTCCAAGGGTTTCTGTTTGTCTCAGTTCTCTGACTAGAAGGCTGCACTTTCATTTTTAGCTCCCTACAGAACGTCACGTTACTGAGTATTTGTGGCATGAGCAAAGGAGAAAAGAGGAAAGTCCAGGTTTTCCGCATCCTTTGAAGGGTTCCTTCTTCATCTTGGGTGAGAGAAAAGCGCTTTGGCTGAGGCCTCAGGAGTTTGCAGGATTGCATCTATTATGTCTTGTTCTAAGGAATCTTGAAAATAAAGAAAAAGAAAAACTGAAGAAAATCCAGATATTTCTTCTGTCTTTTTGTACACACCACACACACTAGACAGGATTCTTTATTCTTGGGATGTTACCGTCTGGAATATGTAGTCTCCAACATGAAGGAACAGACCAGTGGGTTGAAAGTTTGCATGAAGTACTAAGAGCCAAGTTTAAAAGTGCTTTGCATCACTTCCCCTGAATTCGGGGGCTAGGAGCTGTCACAGGCCACCGAGAGGAAGGAGGCCGGAAGTGACAGCTGATACTCAGGCAGCTCTCTTCTGTTTCTAAGTTTATTGTCTTTTATTTGATTTTAATTCTCTATAATGATTGATATTTTATTCCCTAAAATATGTCCTCTGAACCCAAGTCAACTTAAACCTCTGGAGAATATAAATAAATGGGTGAGCAAATAAGTACTTCATCAGTGTTTTTCCAATTATGAAGCTATATAATTCTTACAGGATATATAATATTTATCTTTTCTCCCACCAACATGCTCATTTTTTAGTTTGAACAAATTACTAGGAAGATTTATGTAGGTATTTATACTTATATTTTGTTTGTATGTCCCCCTTTTAAACAAATCTTTATTAATTCTTTGGAAATTTCACATCATGTACCTCAATTCCACTCATTTCCCAGTCCCTCCATATCTGCCCTTCACACCTACTGTATGTTCTCCCCCAAATTAATTAAAAACAAAACGAAACAGCCAAAAAACACAAAAACAAAACAACAACAAAAAACCCAACCCATCTTGCTCCTTCATCTTCCAACAGCTCTTTATTCATCCCAGTGGCGTCAGGAGCTGCGTGTGTCACACATGCAGTAAACCCTTTTGTCCAATCAGCCCTGCCCACAAAATGTTCACTACAGTGAGTCATTGGTCTGGTCCAAGGCCTCTGGTTTTTGGTTCACCATCACTGAGTCATTGGTCTGGTTCAAGGTCTCTGGTTTTGGTAAACCATCAGTGAGTCATTGGTCTGGTTCAAGGCCTCTGGTTTTGGTACATCACCCTCACTGAGCTGGGCCTTCATAGTAACTCATCTCGGATATTCTGTTGTTGCCCTGAGTCACGAAGATCCTGTGATTACCTTTCAGCAGGACCAGTCCCTTCATGTACTTCAGCAGGTCAAAGATGGGGCTTTGGGTTGCCCCACGATGTGGGTCTGGGTGGTAGTTGAGCTGCTCAGTCTGAGCCATTGGGACCACCCTCTCAGTTGAGGGGCAGAGATAGCTTTCCTAGGCCCATACCATCGGGGGTAACTCTCCCACACCTATGGTGCAGAGTGGAACCATCTCTCCTGAGTGCTGGGGTCAGTTCTCCCATGGGGGAGGTCAGCACCAGCCAGCTATTCTGGTATAGTGTCCAATGAGGGGCAGGGCCACTATCCTGGGGCCAATGAGGGATAGGACTGGCTCAGCACGGCCCTTGGATTTCAATATGCATGGTTCCTGTACTCCCGTGTGGATAGCAATACAAGCCATGGGCATCAGCCCAGACCTTGACTACTGTTGGGTTGCAAACCCAGACATGGAGCATGGCAACAGCCTGGGCCCAGCCCCAAGTGGCTGTGTAGGCCATGCAGATTGGCCTGTCCCCATGGTAGCAAGGCCTTTGGACACAGGCAAGGCTATGTATGTATATATATATATATATATATATATATATATATATATATATATATTCCTTTTATTAAACACACAGATTCTTTTCTTTTTAACATAATTTCTTTATTGGGTCTTCGGGAATTTCACATCATGCATCCCAATCCCACTCATCTCCACGTGCTCCCATATCCAACCCTCATCTCTGCAGCATCAGAAAAGGATGATTTCAAAAAATTAAAACCAACCTTAAACAAGCAGAACACAAAATCTCTTTGCTTTTCCACCTTTCCTGCTTCCGAGAGACCTCTTTTTCTTAGTGGCTGTGATGTCACACAGTGTCCCCTTCTGTCTTAGTGGCTGTGATGTCACAGTGTCCCCTTCTGTCTCAGTGGCTGTGATGTCACACAGTGTCCCTTCTGTCTTAGTGGCTGTGATGTCACACAGTGTCCCTTCTGTCTTAGTGGCTGTGATGTTACACAGTGTCCCCTTCTGTCATAGTGGCTGTGATGTCACAGTATCCTCTTCTGACTTAGTGGCTGTGGTATGTCACATCAGCCTTACTTGTAGACACTCATTGCAATGAGCCATTGACCTGGTCAAGGCCCCTGGTTTGTAGGACACCATCATCACTGGAGCATCACTGAACATGTCTTATTAACATCCCTTTTTCTCATATAATCCTCCATTTCCTCTGTCTTTTCAATCATTTCATATTTTATTTGTCTATAATTTATTAACAAATTGCTGCTAAAACTACTTAAACAAGAAACATTAGAGCATGCTTTCTATGACTCAAATGCTAGATGCCTTGGGCTTCAGCGTTCTTTTACTTTTTTGAAAATTGTGTACATTTATGCACTGTGTGTTAATCTGAATCATCCCCCATTTGTCTTTTGGTCTCTTCAACTCCCCTGCAATCCCTAAAACATATCTACCTGCCAGCTTCATGCCTTTCTTTTTTATAACCTACTGAGTCCCATTAGTGCTGCCTATACATGCATGGGTTTGGGATCATCCAACGGAGCATGGGCAGCCTACCAGAACCCCTCCCCAAGGAAAACGACTCTCTCTCCCTTACCAGCCATCAACTGCTGATAGCTTCTCAGTCAGAGGTGGGGACTTGGGAGACCCCTGCCCCCATGCTGGTGTTTTAAACTACTGTGGTCTTGTTCTGTCATCACAGCTGCTGTGAGTTCCTAGGTACAACAGCCACGTCATGTCCTGAAGATATTTCAGAGTGCTCATCCCCGTTCTCCAGCTCCCGCATTCTTCCTGCTTGCCCACCCAGTGTTGATCGAGCTTTGGAGAGAGGAGGTACAGATGTCAGATGCCTTATCTATAGCTGAGCACTCTTGTTCTTTGAACACTTACTAGTCTCTTGGTGTGGGAGAATTGTCTGTATTCTGTCAATCGTGTTATAAATAAACGCTGATTGGCCAGGCAGGAAATATAGGTGGGAAAACCAGACAGGAAGTAGAAATGATATAATGAGAACAGGAGAATTCTGGGAAGGAGGAAGTTGATTCCTCCCACTCCTGTCCAGACCACCACCGAAGCAGCAGGATGTGAGCTGCCCCACTGAAAAAAGGTACTGAGCCACATGGCTAACATAGATCAAAAAAATGGGTTAATCAAGATGTGAGAGTTAACCAGTGAGAGGCTAGAGCTAATGGGCCAATCAGCTTTATAACTTACAGAGCTCTTTGTGTGATTTTCTTTGGGACTAAACAGCTGCGGGAAACTGGATAGGACAGAAACCCAACAAGCAGGCCTGGCCCTTCTTGTTACAGTCTCTGCATTAACCACAGCAGTAAGAAGCCTCCCTGACAAAAGTTGAGAGCAACTCTATGAATATAAACTTGAACATACAGAAGGCAGTTTGATTCACATGACCTTTTACTAAGATAACATCAGTAGATTCTCACCTTGGGCCCACCACTTCTTTAGCAATGTGTTTTGACCATGTTTATAGGACCAGGCATGAATTTCCTCCTGCAGAGCAGGCCTCGCATCCAGTCAGGAGAGCAGTTGGCTACCCCCAGAAATAGGCTCGTCACTATTGTAGCATGCACATCTGTCTGCTAAGTCAGCACTGTGGCGCGAAGGGTCTAGGGCTGGTTAAGACCACTGATGTCTTTCCTCCCCCAGCAACCTGCACTGCACCTTGCAGTGCTATGAACTCTAGTCAGCATAGAGAGAATTTTCAAATCAGTCCCAGACTGAATTATGGCTTGGAATGAAAGAGCGTGGTGTCTTCAACAACAGGCGGTTACCATGCAGTTATGGGAGGCTGTATGTGAAGACCAGTGAGATGATTCCATGGGCAAAGGCATTTGCTGCTACCCCTGAATTCAGGCCCCAGAACACTCATAGTGGCCAGAAAGAACTGATTTCTACAAGTTGTCCTGTGATCTTCATACGTGTGACACTCTCTTTTTCTATGTATGTATGTATGTATATATTCACTTATATTTTATTACAGTATGTCTTATCTGCTTCTTGTTTGATTGAAACACCCTTAGATATCAGGTAAATGCAAATTATATTCTACTTTGGTGGGAGTCGGATTTTTTGCCAGAATAGAATATCTTTTATCTCTCAGAATCACTTTAGATATAATTTTTAAATACATAAGACTTTTTTCGGGAGAACTCTATGAATTCAAAATTATGTAATCATATATGCATTAGCACATAGCTAGGCAGCGTTCATCAGAGTCACAGCAGGGCATTGCTGCCATGGAAAACAAGTACATTACATTTCCATTATGGCCTCTGCACCACTGGGATTATCTCTAATAGAAGGAATTAGTAGCTGCAGTATTACAGCATTATGCAAATTAGAATAAGAAAACTACTCCAGCCTTCTACTTACTAAATTTGTGCCTACTCCTGATTTTAATGGATAAGCATATTTCGTATAAGAAATATACAAACGCATTAGTTCCCGTGATCATCTGAGTCTGTGCTTTCTCTATTTCCTACAAGTTCTTAGTTGAACAGGATTAAACATGGAGTCCCTCTTGTGTTTGTTCAGGCAGTAATAAATTTGTGCTGAAGATAATGAGTGTTATTGTCCCGGTGTCTCAGCGATGCAGGAGCACACGGCGCTTCTGCTGAGAGCCGTGTGAGACAAGGCATACACATTTTCAGCTGAGGAGTTTAAGGATTTGGAGATCAACTAAAGATAAGAAATTTGTGCATAGAAATACAGAAATGCTAAGTTGAATCTCGCTTCAATCCTGGAATGATACAGTATCCTTCATTTGCTGAACAAAATCCTGTCTGCCTGTCTTTCTATCTATCATGCAGCTACCATTCCAGTACTGAACCAAGTAGTAATTTCTTTCAGAGGTTATAGTACAATAGAGAAAACAAAACTAAATCTAGAAATGCCTCTCTGCTAGCACTGTTGCTCTTTTGAGACAGTCATAGCCAAGGCTGATGTTGATCTCTCAACCCTGTTCCCTCAGCTTCCTGAAACTGGAATTACAGGCATGCCCACTACACACAGTAAAATATCCTCTTAAAACCTACTTATTTTCTTCTTCTAAGGCTCAATATGCAGCGCACTTTCTTTAAGAACTCTATCTGCTCGAAAACTGTTTTGTTTTTAAAATGTTATATAGAAGCCTTCGCATAAAGCATCAGGATGCCTTGTTACAACACAGAAGTCTAGGTCTAGTCAAGGTCTGAGCTGGTGGGTGTGGCCAAGGATTTGCATTTGGATCACTTTCCCAGGTGATGCTGCTGTTGCCGCTGAACCAGGGCCATGCTTTGAGAACCACTGTTGTAAGGCCAGGACCAGCACAAGAACAAGCTAGACCATTCTATATCCCGGTTCTTCTACCTATGAGCCACCGACATGGAGTAGCAGTTTTACTTCTCTGAATCTCAAATATACCACCTGCAATAAAGGAGCAATAATTAGAGCTTTATCAGAGACTGGCTTGTTAAAACAAAGCATTAGTTAGCCAGCATTCTCAAGTGTGCAAATAAGTTGAATGGAGAGGTGGAGTGACTGTTTATTGCTTAGTGCTTTACTGGTCCACTTCTGTGTGCATGTGGCTTCATCTTCAGCAAGGGGAATGAATTACGTTGATTCATAATTCATGTGCCCAGTACAGTACATTTCTCTTGGGCACACAGCTTTACTCCAAACTGCTCAAAGGATTAGGTCTTTCTAATGTCCAGCTTACCATGACTGCTTTGGGATACATAATATTTAGTTCAGTCTTCTGTGGCCAGAGTGACAGGGATGGCTGTACATGATGTGTATCAAATAAATCACCGTAACTTTGTGCAACAGTATCAGGGTATTGCATTCCATGCAACAGTACAAATGGTGGTTTACAAAATATCACACGCACACACACACACACACACACACACACACACACACACACACACAGGCCAGAGGAGAGAGCCAAATGCTCTGGAGCTGCAGTTATGGGCAGCTGTGAGTCACATGATATGGATGCAGGCACCTGAATCATTGTCACCTGGAAAAGCTCTCAACCAGTAAGCCACCTTTCCAACCCAAATTTATATTTAAAAAATTAGCAAATGAAAGTTTCTTTGAAGAAAACTAGAGCAATTTCTAGACATTATATATTTAGAATTTTGTGGGCATCACAAAATCAAGGCTGAGTAATTTAAAATGCATACCACATTCTTGGATAAAAAATTTAACAGGGCTCAGTGGAGAGGAACACTTGTTAATTCTAGCAGAGGACCTGAGTTTGGTTCCCAGGACCTTCGTATAGGCTCACAACCATTTTTAACTCTAGTTCCATGAGTTTAGAACCCTCTTCTGGACTCTAGAGGCATTTCCCGCAGATGGTGCACACACATTCATGTAGGCAAAACATATAAACATAAAATAAATATGTATAAGATTTAGCTATCAAAAAACTAATCTCAAATCAATTTATACATTTCATGAAATCCCAATTAGTATACAATCTTGAATTTGCTTTTGGAACTGGATAAGATGATTTCAAATTTCAAATGGAAAAAAATGAAACATAAGTAAGGTTCTTCTCAAGAACAGCAAGTGTTCTTGACCACTGAACCCTGTTAAGTAAGTCAGACACAGAACTAAAAGAAGGGCATTGAGGAGATTTCCTGGTCCAGGACACGGTGTGAAATGAACCCTATGCAAGCCATGTTGAACTGGTACAGGAGTAGATAAATGATTCATTTACTTCAGGAAATATAAGACTGTAGCACATGACAAGATACGTCAGCACAGGGACATTAACTGTAAAACAACATTTAACAGTTGGTGATGGCACAAATCTCCGTCTGTAGGACAATAAAACAATCCCTACATGTCATTCAGAGAAAATTAATTACAGTTAAAAGGTGTATACAGTGGTAATGAGTCTAGAAAAACATCTATGAGACAATATAGATATAATTCATGGGGAAGCTAAAATGATAAGAATAAATATTATAATATATTTTAAAAAGACATACCTGATTAAAAAAAAAACAATAAAATGTTTATAAGATGAAAGACTCTCCAAGCAGCGTCTGCAGATACTCATTAGACTTGAAATAAATCTTTACAAAGCAGAAGATGAGCCTACTCAGGGGTTGTGACTATGACAGAGCTCTTATACCTTAATAACCCCCAAACTCAATACAAAACAACATGTGCATATGTAGATCAGAAAGGAGCATATCTCAATAACCAGCAAGTATATTAAAAACCCTTCAATGTGTTTAACAGGTACAAATTGCAAACCAATTTAACATTGTTATATAGCTTTACACCTCTTGGATTGGCAAACATCAAGAATAAAAAACTTAGGAAGAGTAACAGCTTTTTCGAGAAAGGTAGCTATTTCAAGCAAGGGTATAGAAAATAAGGGTGCGCTCATAACACACTTCCCACCCTCTTAAAGGCCAAATTCTCCATTCATTTCTTTCTATCAAGCCTCCTGTTGCTCCCAAGTTCCAGTGACATATAAACTTAAATATAGGTTCCTCTCTCCCAGCACAATCACATACAATGTTGAAGAAGCAGGAAATGTGCTTGAATTTGAAAAGAGACAGTAAAAAAAGCATTTAAATGTCACCAGTTCATAGTAAACAGCAAATCCTAATAGACAGGAGTGGCAAGGACTTTTGTATAGAGAATTCACTGCCGGTTTCATAGACACAGTCTTTGTGCTCATAGGACTGTCTCTGTGAGCTCCATTCAGCAACTTCTGGTGCCTCTTAGTGTGGGCGTAGAGGATACTTCTTGTTAGTGATATTTTATAAGCCTGGATTAGGTTGGCTTCCTCAGTTTGACAGTTAATTTCTGGCTGGCATGGGTTTGGAGACTTGGGAATGGCCTTAGGAAATGACTCACGGACATCGATCTGGCACAGCAGTGTGACTTGGGGATAGGGAGGTGGGAGGTAGCCAGCGATCCCCGAAGAGCAGGAAGTTTATCTTTATGATGTAACTGCGGTGCCTAGACCATATGTATATAGTCTGAGCAGATATGGGGCAAGCCAGAGATTTAGTGGCTTATGTCAGTTTCACTGAGACAAGGGAACTGTAGTGGATTTGCTATAATGGGCAAAGTGGCCACCATGCCAGAGACTGCCCTTTACTTTGGGGAGACTGAGTCTGGCATTGGTATTGGGGAATGCTACTAATAACATGAATTTCTTTAGGCAGAAATCTATTACTATTTTACGTTGGGGATGGACCAGGATGCTGGAATAAGTCTGGCACTATTAACTGCCACTCATTGAGAAGGCAAGATATTATATAATGCCTATACACCCATGTATAAACAAATTGTGAAGATGGCTGTAAAATAGCTATATAACCATGGGGTATAATATTTAACATTTGTACATGTGTGTGTTCTTTTTTGAAAACAATAATGGAAGATCTCATGCTTTACCTTTACTAATTTTAATTTTGTTCATTTTCCAAAAAGAGTCGCTGGGATAGAGAGCAGGTAGGAAGCTAGCCTGTCCACGGTGCAGGGGAGAGAGAGGAAGGCAAGGCTCAAACATTTTTCTTCCAGTTCTCCCATGCCAAGAATTGCAACAAGCTGAATAATACTAAAGTAGTGGTTCTCAGCCTCAGACCACTATCAGTGGAGAGTCGGTTTTCTTCAGGGTGTGGCCTCTGGTAGGTCCGCCACGACCGGGTGGATAGGCCCACACTCAAAGAGTGTATGGCTAGCACAGGCTGTACTTGGCAGGTTACTTATAAATTGAAGATGGGGGTTCCTGGGGACTTGGTGGAAAAGCAAGTGGTGGTGGTGGGGTGAATACAATTCAAATAAATTATGTGAAATTCTAAAATAATAAAATATATCAAAAGATTATACATTAGAAAGAAAACGTGATACTTGTCTTTCTGAGTCTGGCTTGCTTAGTTAGATTGGCGGCTCCAAATCCATATATTTTCCAGGAGATAACACTATATCCTTCTTACTGGTTGATCATATTTCATTGTGTGTACAAGCCACATTTTCTATACCCACTCATCTGTTGTGGGTACCTAGGCTGGGTCTATGTCTGACCTATTTTTAATAAAGCCATAGTTAACGTGGGTACATGGGTATCTCTTTCTATGCTGCCTTCGATTCCGTTAGGGTATGTCACAGCATGATGCAGTAGCAGCGGTTGGCAGCTCTATTTTCGTTTCTTGAGGGATCTCGATGCCGACTTCCACTGTGACTGGATCAACTTATAACCCTACCAACAGCATCACAGCATGTGAAGGCTTCTTCCATGGACATGCTCCCAATATATTCTGTTTTCTCAGTGCTCGCCATTCTGACGGGGGTGAGATGGACTCTCAATGCCATTTTGATTTGCATTTTCCTGGTTCCTAAAGATGTTGAACATTTATTTATGCATTTATTGGGCCATTTTTAAGTATTTATTTAAAACGTGTTTGTTTGGTTCTTCTGTTGGCCATTCATTGCTTGGGTTACTTGATCTTCTGTTATTAATATTTCTGATGTATCCTGTGGTCTGACATGAGAGTCTTGTGATTCTGGGTCCTGTCCTGTGCCCGTGCTCATCAGCTCCTTACTCCCACACAATATCAGCTGCAGCCCTTGACCAGATCGAAGGGATGCATTATGAGCTGGGCCCTCCTGCTTCTTTAACTTCTGCCATCTCTGCTGGCTGTATTTCACTTCACCAGCTTCAGGCTGGCAGAGCCCCTGAAAGCTTTTTGCTCTGAAATGATTCTGGCTTTCAAGGCTCACCTAAATCTGCAGCCTGAGGTTTGTCTCTCGACACAATTTATTTTCTTCCTAGCGTTAACTGTTGCGTGGAAGTATATGATTTACTGTGTGTGTTGTTTTCTGAAGTCACAAGTGCACTCTGTGAGATGAATAACTTCGCCATAATCCCCAGAGTTTCCAAGATCTCTAGACCGTGACACTACCTGGGCCACCTGTCTGCAGACTGAGTGTAGCAAACAGCTCCCTCCCCCACATTAAGAAGGCCATGGCCATTCTCTTATTAAAATTTAATGTCTCGTGAGAAACTTCCTAGAAACATACACACAGTTATATATGGGCTGTTGGTGTTTTTAATGGCTTTCGCTGTTGATCTCTCTGTATTAGAAATTTCCGATTAAAAACTCAGCCCGCCCATATCTTAGTAAACGTCTGTTGGTTTCCTGTTTATACTACCACCATTTCCATTCACATATATGTAAATGGTATTTTGTCTCTCAGCTGAGCGGAGGAAGAACGTGCCTTGACTGAAATGAATTCCTGGGTGTTTCAGGGACCACTGGTTGGTTATTATTATTATTATTATTATTATTGCCCCTCCTTAGTTCTTGACTTCCCCAAAGTGATATTATTTGTGAAACGCCATTTTCACTACAAAGAAGGTAGTATTTTTCTCATTACTGAGCTTCTGAACTAAAGTCAAGACTGAGTCGACTTCTTGGATATAAAATTCTACAGAGCCTCTGCCTATTGATCTTTAAAGAATTTCAAGAGCCTGCCTAATGTGTTGTTGATTGTGCCTGTTCTAATTAGTTCTAGGAATCAGGCAGTCTTTGGTGCAGGACGTGGGGCAAATTAGATTATGGGTCCCTTCTCTCTGCCACAAACCGAGTTAATAGAGGGCCATCGGGTCACAGGAAGTTCTCGGAGTGGCGTGGCGGCCTCAGGATGGTACAGGCAAGTGAGGCCACAGCGACTCCCTCTAGTTGTTGTGGGTAAGGATAAAAACCACTGATGAATTCAGTGTTCCTATAGAAGACATGCTTCACCTGATCAGCCAAGAGAACCCACTTCTGGCCCATGCCCGGTGTACTGCTACCTTGCCATTCTACTCAATTTTCAGTAATGGGGGTGGAGAATGAGGAGCTGTTAGCTGGGGAACAATTTATCTGTTCTACATAGCCTCGGTCAGTGTGTCTCAGAGGATCACCTTCCTCTGGACACACTCCAATCTACGATTATTTACTGTATAAGTGTTCGTGTAAAACCTGTTGCTTCCAACCTGGTCTATGGATTGATATGCTGGAACGCTCTGAACAGCCAGACCTTTAATAGCTAAAGCCTGGCAGCACCTTCTTTCCTTGCTGGTAATTCAGGTTGATTTATACTCAGCCCCAAGAAGAAAGAATGGCAAGAGAGAAGGTTTTCCCCTTACAACTTATGTATTTTAAATGTGCTGTGAATTTTATATTTTTAAGCATGACCAACTGGATTTTTTATTTATTTATTTTTTTTTTGGTTTTTCGAGACAGGGTTTCTCTGTGGTTTTGGAGCCTGTCCTGGAACTAGCTCTTGTAGACCAGGCTGGTCTCGAACTCACAGAGATCCGCCTGCCTCTGCCTCCCAAGTGCTGGGATTAAAGGCGTGCGCCACCACCGCCCGGCCGGATGTTTTCGGTTTACTAATCTGGCTAGAGATTCTTTTCCCTTGAGGGGCGAGGAAAGGGATAGGTAAACGGTGTATAGAATGGTGTCTGGGGGAGTTGCCTCTGTATAATGGATTAAGCTTATTAGAAAAGATTTACTTTTCAATTTTAGCATGTATTTGTGTGTGTGACTTTGTGGCAGTATATGCAAGTGAATACAAGTGTCTGCGGAGGCCAAAATCAATGGGTGCCCTGGATCAAACGTGGGGCCTCTGCTATGCCCACTTAGTTTAAAGCAGTGATCAGAAAAAGATTGCAGATATACAGTAAAGTCAGATTCAGAAAAAAAGAAACCTCTAAACGGGTGACAGTGTGTTTTAAAAGAATGTATCTAGACTTGGGAGGGAGAGGGGTAAAGTATAGGCAGTTACAGAAAGAAAGAAATAGTTTTTAAAAATAAAGTCTTTACATACATAGATCTAATCTACATGGGAAGCAGAAAAAAACCCCAAGATCTCCTGATTAAATTGGGAGCATGGGGACCTTGGGGAAGGGTTGAAGGGGGGTGGGGAGAGGCAAGGATGGGAGCAGAGATGAGATTACTGGCTGAGACCCCGTTGTGAAAGCTAAATTGTTAGATCTTCTTGCCCCCTTCTTGTATAGCAGTATTTCCTGTAGCAGCTGGTTATGGTAGGAAAAGACTGGCATGTGGGCAGGTTCTCCACCCATCCATGGCCCTTTCATGTCTCCTCTCAGGGCTGGGATTGAAATGTCCTCTTAGTTGTTCCCATGTTGATGATACTGGGAACTGGGCTGCAACACCATGTTCTTGATTATTTTTATGTTGTATTCTAGAAAACTCTCAAAGGACTAGAAATCTCTGGGATGGACTGAGTCTTCTAGCTGTAATCATGGACCTTTGATATTTTTCTACTTGGGGAAATTGCTATTATTTTCCTAACATATTTTCTATATTTTAAAATCTTATGCTCATTAAAATGGCAATGCACAATTTCCCTTCAAAGCAGGAAGGAAGGATATAACCAGAGACTTTCTTCTGTCCCACCCCATCCCGCAGCCCTTTCCAAATAACCACCCAGAGGCTTAAATTAAATAAATGTTTAGCCAGACTTATTACTAGATAACTCTTACATTTAAATTAGTCCATTTCTATTAATATATGTATTGCCTCATGGCTGTGGTGTTACCTCATTTTCTACATATCTTGCTTTCTTGGTATCTGGCTGGGGTCTCTCTCGACTCTGCCCTTTTTTCTCCTTGTATTTAGTTTGGCTTTCCTGCCTGGCTCTCTCCTGCCTTGTAATAGGCCAAAGCAACTTTATTTATCAACCTATGGAAGCAACACATATTCACAGCAAACAAAAGGACATATATCATTTCCCCCTTTCTGTCTAATCAAAAAGGAAGGTTTTTTACTTTAACATAGTAAAATTACATATAACAAAAACAGTTATCAAGTAAGAATCAGTAGTGTCTCTCATAGGTGTCTTGGTTTTGGCCTGAGCAGAGCATAGTAGATTCCTGCCGTGATACACAAAGGTGTCTCCAAGCCATGCAGTACACTGTATGGCAGATTTAGCTTTTACTCATACAAGTAAAAAAGGTTGTGGGCAATCTGCATGCTGCCTGGTAGCAACAGGGACCCCAGAATTGGTGGGTAAGTGTGACTCTCCTGGGTACCTCTGCTACATTGGGAAGCCAAATGGGGTAGAGCCAGCAGCCAAAGATGCCGCTTTGGTCCTAGCTAAGCCCACTTAGCTTAAAGCAGTGATCAGAGAAAGATTGCAGATACACAGTAAAGACAGACTCAGAAAAAAAGAAACTTCTAAACGGGTGACAGTGTATTTTAAAAGAATGTATGTAGACTTGGGAGGGAGAGGGGAAAAGTATAGGCAGTTACAGAAAGAAAGAAATAGTTTTAAAAAAATAAAGTCTTTATATACATAGATCTAATCTACATGGGAAGTAGAAAAAACAAGATCTCCTGAGTAAACTGGGAGCATGGGGACCTTGGGAGAGAGTTGAAGGGGAGGGGAGAGGCAGGGAGGGGAGCCTGTTGCTGATGCAGCAGTACCTAAAGGTCCTAAAAGTCACCTCCGTAATTATAAATACATTACATGTAATAATAATAAAAAGTTTGTAAGTATGATTTTAAAAGATAAATAGTAAAGATTTAAGGCTGTCAATTATTTTATTGGATGGAAATTTATGTATTTATTATTCATAAGGATTTTTTTAAAAATCCAGGAATACTTAGTTTCTTCTTGAGAAGTTTCTTCTTTGGTGATAGCCCTGTTTCAGTTACCCAGAAAGGAGAGCATAAAGAGGTAAAAATGAGTCAAAATGGGAGGCTAGTTATACAGCTTTCTTGTATGTAATGAAGAGAGCTCAGGGATTACAACTCAGGAATGAACTCACTTTCCCAAGAAAGAGGCTATTTCTTTAGTCTAATTGTAGATATCCCATCGAAAATAATACAGTGAGGAAGGATGAAGACAGCACAGAGTGGACACTTGTCTCCTTTGTAAGAGCAAAATTTTATAGCAAGATATTTTTGTACTTAATTTTCATTCTTTATTCTGTTTCAAAACTCTGAAATGGTTGTAACTTTTTATTTGCTTAAAACAAAAACTTTCAAGGCAAGGTTTGGGAGGTTATGACCATAGATCCTGACAATAAATGGTGTAATGAAAGGTAAGAGTGGGTATTGTGAGACCATAAAGACGTGATAAGGACAGGAAAAGAGAGCCTTTTAAATGGGGACATTTTATTCTCCTCTCCTGAAAATAACAGAGAACTATTTTCTAGGGAATTCAGAAGCAAGGTCTTTAAAAAAAATGACAGTATTAAGACTTCAGTGATGACAACTGAATTAATTCAGAATGGAATGGATCACTGAAAAGATGAGGGATAGCCCTTATTTTATTAGTCATGGTTTTTCCTGAGAGCTACCGTGTCTAATTACACATTTTCATGAAAAAAAGCAACCTAATAAATGAACAAGAGGCAGGCCCATGTGCTTTCCCTGGCTAATTTTGTTGCTTTTTCTTCCCGCAAGAACCCTCAAAAAGAAAATGAACGATGCCACGATGTGGTTTGGAATTTTCACGCTTTGCATGTCCCTCTCATTTGTCTTTTTTGCTTCTGCCCAGCCCTAGGACATCATTGTTCAATGCTCCAGATGTTTACTCCTTGAATAATTATGTTATAGAGATACAAGGCCTTCTATCTGCTGCACTTCATTGAGTGGTTTCATTAAAGCATTAATTATATTGGAATGAAAAATACTTTTGAATTTTACTTATTTATATATCACCCATCTAAACTCTCCTTTAGACTATCTGTAAAAGGTGTTGATGAGAGATGAGACAAAGCCTGCACACTACATAGCCTCTGTGCAAACACAAATGAAGAACTGTTCTTAAACTGGTTTGTGTTGCTGTAACACAAGACCCGAGACTTGGTCATTGTAAAGAGTAGACATCTACTGGACCATAGTTGTAAAGGTTCAGAAGCCCAAGAGTGATTGGAAAGTGGGTGAGTGGAGGAGTTGTATCTGATGAGGGCCTTCATCTCACGGCACATGAGACAGGAAAAGACGGGATCACAGTTGCTTCTGTACCAGATCCACTCTTGCAATGTTTAACATGATGATAATGATAGATCCCTCGGGACCTATTGGACCAACTTTGTGTGTGCATGTGACATTTGTTTGAGCATCTTTTATGTGTAATGATCAGCCAACACTATCAGATAGAGCTCGAGAATTGCGTCTAAGATGTACACCTTCCATGCAGGGTGGAGCTTTAGGTCTCAGGGCTGCGAGGGCAGCTAAAGCAGGTCTAAGTTCTAACTTTGACACCCACTAGCTGTGGAAACCCTAAGCTTCTGTTTTCACATCTGTAATGCATGAAAGATTTGGTAGTGGTTGAATTAAAACCTACCTGTCAAGGGGCAGTTAAGGCTACTGTTAACTCTAGACAAGTAAGGTCAACTTGAAGCCACTTCTGTCTTTCCTGAAGACCAGACATGAGTGGTAAGGACTAGATGAATGTATGACTAGGTGACAGTATGGGGGTACTTCTTAGGATTTCCCAGAATTCCAAGGTACAAGTGACCCTGAGTTCTCCTTTTTTTTTTTTTTTTTTTTTTTTTTTTTTTTTTTTTTGTGGGAGAACTATACTGGTGTGTTTTATTTTTATTTTTTATATTTTTTATTTTATTTATTTCTTTATTAAAGATTTCTGCCTCCTTCCCGCCACCACCTCCCATTTCCCTCCCTCCCATTCAATTCCCCATCCCTCGTCAGCCCTAAGAGCAATCAGGGTTCCCTGCCCTGTGGGAAGTCCAAGGACCACAATACCACTCTTGGGAATATACCCAAGAGATGCCCTATCATACAACAAAAGTATATGCTCAACTATGTTCATAGCAGCATTGTTTGTAATAGCCAGAACCTGGAAATAACCTAGATGCCCTTCAATGGAAGAATGGATAAAGAAAGTATGGAATATATACATATTAGAGTACTACTCAGCAGTAAAAAACAATGACTTCTTGAATTTTGCATGCAAATGGACTGAGTTCTCCTTTGTTTTCTTTCTTTCCAGAGTTTAAATTGTAAGACTTAGATAGAATGGACTGTAAACAGGAGGTGTTGAGGTAGGTACACATTCTAGCCTAGGAGATGTTTGTTTCTAAGTAGGTATAGAATTTAATCTTTTCAAAGGAAGCCAGAAATTGTATACCAATCCTCAGCATTCCTGAGTCTTGTCACGTCTATTTTCTGTTGCCCACTGAACCATGCTAACACGGCACATGACTGTTAAGATTGGGGTAATGTTACAACATGAACCTCTAATGGTAATTTTAGATCCCTGATTCATATGGATCTTTTAATCAAATAAAATTGGTGTCTTCCTAAAAGGGGGAAATTGACAGAGACATACTTGGGAATTGTATGTGTGAATGTGAACAGAGACACTGGAGTCATGACCCATCATAAGTCAAGAAATGCCAACCACTTCCAGCAAACCACCAGGGCTAGGGAGAGGCTCAGACCAAAGAGATTTTCCAGCACAGCTCTCAGAATGAACTGACTCTGACATTTTGAACTGACTTTTAATCTTCAGTCTATGAGTCAGTAAATTTCTGTCATTTAAGTCATCTAGTATATGATACTCTAGGGTGTACAAGAAGATTTTTGTCTCAGAAATAAAATATAAAGAATACACATACACACCCACACACCTCAGTAATAAAAATAATATTTTACAGTAATGTTTTTATTTATTTATTGAAAAAAAAATTTCCACCTCCTCCCAGACTCCCATTTCCTTCCCCCTCTTCCCACTCCTCTCCCCCTCTCCCCATTCCTCTCCCCCTCCCTCTCCAGTCCGAAGAGCAGTAATGTTAAAGAGTTAAAATAAATGGAAAAATTGATTCTAAACTAATTCTAAAAAAATTCACGTAAGGACAAGAAAAGCGGGTTTTATGCATAGTGCAATAGTAATGAAAATTGCTAATACTGGTCCTGTCTTAATTTAAACTTTTAATATTTTGTTACAAAATGCTTGTATTTTTATTTAAAGAATATGATAATCTGATTTGTCTTGAACACTGAGAATTTTTGCACCCCTTAAGTTTTATACCTGAGGTGAATATTTGATTTGCCTAATCCTAGACCTTATCCTGACTCAACACTCCATGTAGAGGTCACGACCCTCTTTCCAGCACACTGGGCTGGAACCGCAGTATCCCAGCACTCATTGGTTTGCTGATGGCCCCATAAGGAAGGATGCATGTTAAGCGTTTCTGCTCTTCTGTTATTCAGACATACAGGAGGCATAACCTGTATGTTTAAAGATGGCTCCTTTGCAATTCTCCTTCTTTATTTCCAGCATTCTTCCCCCAGTAATTCTGGGTTATACCTTCATAGCCCCATCAACTCTGCAGCGTTTCTCTTGATGGCCACACTGTGGCGCCATGCCAGGCTAGTTCTTTTCCTGACTTCATGAATAACAAGCGCCTTTACTTTCTTTTTTTGTAGAATAAACTTTCATTGAGATAGAAAATCGTATTTTAGTAGCCATAAAGACATTGTTAGCAATTTCGCCATTCTGATTATCTGTGTTCAATGTTGCAGAGTATGTCTTCTGGAGACTTTATATTTGTTTTAAGAAATAGAATTTCAAAAAGTGACTTATGGCCGGGCGGTGGTGGCGCACGCCTTTAATCCCAGCACTCGGGAGGCAGAGGCAGGCGGATCTCTGTGAGTTCTAGGCCAGCCTGGTCTAGAAGAGCTAGTTCCAGGACAGGCTCCAAAGCCACAGAGAAACCCTGTCTTGGAAAATCAAAAAAAAAAAAAAAAAAAAAAGTAAACAAAAAGTGACTTATGCTATTATACATCCATAAAACGCATCAATTTCAGAAAAGGTGGTGCACACTTACAATTCCAGTACTGGGGAGGTGGAGATAGACAGCCCTCAGGAGCCCACTAGATAGCCAGTTTAGCCTAGTCCGGAAGTTTCAGGACGCTGTCTCAAAAATACGATTAAGAACAATTGAAAAAAATACACCTAGTGTTGACCTCTGGCCTCCACACAGATGTACACATGTACATCAACACGTACATATGCACCTACATAAGCGTGTATATATACATACACGCATATACAAAATTTAAAAAATGTCTTTCAGAGTCACCCTCGCCATTCTTGTTTTTCTAGTATTATACTGTTGGGAGCACAAAGGTCCTGTGTCCACAGATCTCCAGGAAAACCAGGAATGTTAATTTCGTAGGGTCAACTCCTCAAAGAAGGCAATACCTATCCTTGTATCCAGAAGGCTGGGAATTGGAGGTGATTAACAGCCTAGCAGAGATCTGTGTTATCTGTCTGGCCAGTCCATATGAAGCTCCCACAACCAGGACCATATGGCTAATAGGCCAAATGACCTCGACGCTCTCTGCATGGCCGAGATCATGTCAGATCCTTCCTCAGACCCCTAAGCTAACACAGGTAGCCTATCTTAGAAGAAATGATGTGCACTTTGAGTTGAGTTTTGATGTCATTATGCTTCCTTGTTCACTGGAGATTGTATTACACCAGGAAACTTTTTTCCAGAATATGCTGTGTTTAAATATAATCGCAATAAACTGCTTGCATCAGACTCCTGAAATTTGATCCAGCCTAGGTCATTCTAAACTGAGCTTTCTTCTCACCGCTTGGCAGATCGTTTCCCTGCCTGCCATAACAACCCTCACTATACCCCAGTCTCGTCCCTGTGGGAGCCTTCTGCTGTATCGTGAGTAGGCCTCTAGAGTCTGTGACATTAGTCTTTTTTGAAATGCCCTCTCCAAATCCAAGTTGTCTTTGGGACATTTCCAGAAAGTAGCTTCTGGAGCACCTGGTAACAGAGTCCCCCTCTCTTTAGAAAACTCCTGCTGCTCACCCACATATTTTCGTCTTGGGTGTCTCCTGATTTGTTGTGTACTGACACCATGGATTGGAGGGTTCCAAAGCTGGAAGAGATTCAAGACATCCGCCATTTGGTGTGCTGTCTGTCGTGGAAATCCTTCTACCATAGCCTTTCCTAGAAGTTATGATCGTTTGTTAATCACCTCACTAAGGGAAAAGCCACTGTATCTCGTTGTGCCATTCCCAGGTAAGTCTGAAAAGTTCGGGTTACTTTTCCTTATTACACCCTCGGAACTGACTTCTTGTGCTTTTTTTCTTGGGGGGAATAATGTGCAGGACAGTAAGTGTGTCTGGAAAAACTTCCTTTGAATATTTGTGATCTTGGGTTAAACAATCAAACAAACATTTTATTTCTGTTAGGTTTCAGTCTCTTCATTTATAAAACAGAAATAATGCCTACCTCATAATATTATTATAAAAATAGCATGAAATGAAAATTAAATTCATTAATAGTAATCACAGCACACAGAGGGGACTCCCACATCAAAATCTGTGTACATTTGAAAACCTCTGGTACAGACCTTTGAATTAACAAAGTAGTAAATATTTGTTGAACTAGAATATGATTTATTTCCCAGAATTACAGAGACAAAATCAAATATTATAGCTTAAAATTCTATTCACTTTGCTAAAGTCTTTTCCTCCCACCGAATAGTTTAATATACCTCTGGTCGTAGTTTCTACATCCCATCTCTTTCCAAATGGCATTCTCTAATCACCTTCCCAAGGTCACTTCATAAGTACCCTATCCTTCCACATGTAATTTTGAAGTGAAATTAGTTCTCAAACCTAGATGGATATTAAACTCATCTGGGAAGCTTTCTAAACACTAATGCTACATGTTTCCATTTTAGAATAGTTCTTGAGCAGGCTAGGAATGTGGCTCCATGGTAGAGCATCTTGAATGTGCTAAGTGTCTGGGTTTGATGCCAATACTGAGAATAAGGAGTCTTTGCTGAGGACAAGCTAAGCCCTAACACGTTTAAACAAATCCATGGTGTACTCTTTGGAAAAAATTTCACAAATTCATTCTTTATTTACTTATTTATGTTTCGGTATATGGATATATGCATTCCTGTGTGGGGGCTGTATATGTGATGTACATTTGTATCCATGTATGTATGGTAACCATAGGTCAGCCTTCACTGTTGCTTCTCAGCAACCATCTACCTTGGTTTTTGAGACATGGTCTCTCACTGACCATTCCCCAATAGGCTACTGATTGGCCAGTGAGTCCTAGGGCTCTGCCTGGCTCCACCTCCCCAACACCTAGTGTTTTTCTTTTTACTTGGGTTCTGGGTCTCAAACTCAGGTCTATGTGATCAATAGCAAGCATGTCATAAATTAAGCTAGTTCCTCATTCCTAATTTTGTAACTCCTATTTCAAATGCTTAGAGTCAAAATTATTTCAGAATCAGAGTCCCCTTACTTCCACCTTTTGGCAATGGAAATGATGCAAACACTATTATTGTGAAGCATCTTCAATGGCTAGGGATCTGCACTTCAGAGCTCAGCACATCAATACATGGGCAGTAAACTATAGAAGCACTCCAATGAAGTGGAAACAGTAAAAATTATAAATAGAAAAGTGTTATAATAGTGAGGTCAAGTTTTGCAGCCAAAGGAATTTGGATATGACAGTGTAGACGGAAATGGCAATTTTTGATCTTCTGTGTTGTAGATAAGAGCTTGTGCATCAGATCTTTTTTTGTTTTGTTTTCTGAGATAAGGTCTCATTATGTAACCCTGGCTGTCTGGGAGTTTTCTATGTAGACCAGGTGTCCTGGAACTCAGAAACCTGCAGCCTCTGAAACAAGATCTCTCTGGTATCTTCTCTGTGCTTACTCTGGTGTGTGATCCACACGTAAAGACTTACAGAATGTATGTCACAGAATAGTGAATGAGACAACTTTCTGTGTAGATAATGTAGCAGTTCTGACTTATTTCCCAAAGTGAATTATCATCTAACAAACCATGCTTTTATATCTTAAAACTGGAATTTTCATTGGAAAAGTACAGAAGAATAATAAAAGTCAGTTTGTTATCACATTTTAAAGACTTCTATCCTGAAAATAGATATCAACTAATTTAAAATAAGAGGTTTTTCTTTTTATGAAATTTAAGACTACCAACTAAATATCTTTGATATTTTATGGTATACAAGGCATTAAAACAACAGTCAGTAAAAATTAAGCAAAAGATTAATGAACCATTCGAAAAGTCAAATTTCACTAGGCACCATAATGAAAGACACTGAAGAAGAATACTTTAATTTTCTGGAACCAAGGTTGTTAAATCCAAGTTTGGTTGACATTAATTTAGATGGAATTGCAGGAGTTCTGCACACATAAGTAGAATTAAACATCAAAATTAAATGACTCTCCATTTCTGTTTGTTTTTAAAGCATCTGAAGAAAGCAGGGCAGAAGCTGAGCAGACAGCAAAGCCCAGGCACTTCCTGGTGTGTGCTGGAGGAAGCGGCTCAGAAGCACTAAGAATGTAAAGTCACAGCCACTAGTACCATGAAACTTGCTCATCAGGAGTAAGTGTATGTAGATTGAGTGGGTCATGTGATCATGGAATCTGGCCCGCTTGAAATCTTCAGTAGCTTAATACCCGAGTAGGTAATGGTGCAGATGAAGTCCAAAGGCCATATTCTGAAGAAGGTTCTGTTGCTCAGGGGAACAAACATTTTTGTTTTATTTAAGCCTTAAACTAATTGGATGAGGTCTACCAGTTATATTGAGGGTAATTTGTTTTACTTAGTGGTCATTGGTTTAAATGCAAATCCTACCCAAAGCACCTTGCAACATGACACATGGAATTAGCCATCATAGACATTAACTCAAAATGATCTCCCTTACCAAAATATCAAAATTAATTTTAATTCATTATTGTCAGATCTTCATGGATTCCTAAATGAGCATTGGTGTCTATCATATGTTTGTTGTTAGGTCTATATGTGAATAAGATATTCATAATCAAGAAACACAGCTCAAGTATGATGTCATGACTCATACTCTAGCTTTAGAGGAAAAGGATTTGTAGCAGAGATAAAGGAATGCTCTCCTGTTTCTGGGTTCAAAAGATAGGCCTTTGGTAAAACAGAAATAACTTACTGAGACATTGAAGATTAGACAGAAGTCACAATGCAAGGACAATCAACCTTCACTGGAAAGTAAAATAAATAAATAAAAAATAAAAATAAATAAAAAATAAAAAAAACGATGAAAAGAATGTCCTGAGAGGACCTTGTGACTTGCCATACTCTCTGTCGGGACAAGGGACAAGACCCCTAAAGAAATGGAGAGAAGTTATAAAATATGCATGTGGAAGAAGAAATTTAGAAAACAGGTAATCTAGCCATGTCTGATATGCCTGGTGATTTTTTACAGTAATTATTTGTTCTATGCTTATTTTGCACCATGAAATATAGAATATAGAAAGTATCTGACTATATCAAGAATATAGAGAGTTAGATACTTTCTGTATTCTCATTTTATCCTCATACTGATGTCATGGGTTGACACATTCCCTTTGTCTATTTTAGGATACTTTTACCTTCACTAGAAAGCCAATAGGGCTTCCAGTATTTTTGTGGATTGGGTAAATTGATATTCCAAATGTACTTAGAACAATGCCTGACATCCACTAAATACTCAATAGATATTATAGTTCTCTTAGGATTCCTGGCTTTTGGCTTACTTTTATTTAGTCTTTGAGAATTTCATGTGCTTACCATGAAATCTGATCATATTCACCCTTCATTTCCCGTATGTCTTCCTCAACAGGTCTACCTTCCAACTTCATATCTTCTTATTTTCCATTTTAATCACCAACTAAGTCCATCTAGTGATGCCCATATTGCATGGGCATGGAGCCATCCGCTGGACCAGTCACTAATTCCCCAGTTTGGGGTGGTCCTGAGTTCCTCTCCATCTGTGCTGGAATCTTGATGGGTTTGATCTTGTGCCCTGATGAGAGCATTTCTCATGGTCATTTACTCTTAGTGCTTTGGTCACTTACGAGGCTCTGCATTGACCGCACCCCACATGTGTGATGTAGAAGGCAGTTTGGGAACATGATAATTCAGAAATATACGATATCAGGTTCCACCCTTGAGCCTAGGACCTCTTCATTCATGGACTTCTAGGCAGGTTTACACTGTCAGGCAGGAATTCTCTGTGGAGTAGGTCTCAAATTCAGTCAGAAGAGTGGTTTATTGTCCCATAAAAGTCATACCACTACTATGTTAGTGAGTACAGTTGCTTGGCAGGAAGATATTTTAGTATGCAGGGTCCAATGCTGGGCAAGAGCATTTATGTCTTTCTTCCTGCAACAACCTGTAAAGCAAGTTTGGGAGAGCTAGCCAGCAAGGAGGAAATGTATAGGTTGGTTTGAGATTGATTTCTGTGTTCTGCAGTGTGTGGTGTCTTCAGCAATAGAGTCATACCATTTAGTTATGGTGGATTGTTGTGAGCAATGGAGATAGCTTATGTTGTGTGGGAGTGTCTTCTATCTATCTGTTGCTTTCATTGGTTAATTAATAAAGAAAACTGCTTGGCCTGATAGGGCAGAATTTAGATAGGCAGAGTAGACCGAACAGAATGCTGGGAAGAAGGGAAGTGAACAGACGATATAGCTCTTCTTTCCAAGATGGACGCAGGTTAAGATCCTTCCTGGTAAGTCACCACCTTGTGGTGCTACACAGATTATTAGAAATGGGTTAAGCAAGTTATGAGAATTAGCCAATAAGAGGCTAGAACTAATGGTCCAAACAGTGTTTAAAAGAATATAGTTTCCGTGTAATTATTTTAGGTGTAAAGCTAGCCGGGTGGCAGGATGCAGCCCGCCACTCCTATTTCTACAGAGTGGTGCCCAACGTGGTAGACCTCCATGGCCTAAGGATATATGCAAAAGCCTATCAGACTCATTAGTTAGTAAGCTAATTTCAAGATACAACTTAAAGAAAGGTCCTAATGGAGGTGCCTTCAATGGATAAAGAGTGTGATTCCCACAAAATGTGAGTCATTAAACAAAATTTGTGAAAGGCAGACTGCATGTCCACAAGTAGATGGCCAGCAGAAAATGAATCAACAGGATCTTTCAAGGTTTCTAGTCTCACAGTGTTTTGTTAGAACTTTCCTTTTTTTTAAAAAAAAAAATACTCTCTCTCTCTCTCTCTCTTTTTACAGTTCCTTTGCATATATATTATACCTACCAGTTTAGTATTTTTTGTAGGATTCCTGAGTGTGTGAATGAGTGGATCTCTGCTTCTTGTGCCTTCTCTTGGGCTCTTTTCCTTCTGTTTGTTCTTTTGTGCAATTCCGATGTGTTAGTTTTTATCTTATTATTTTATTAATTTTTAATCCTATCTTATTTTATTTTAATTATCCCTTATAATTTCATTTTATTGCTAATGAGAGACAGAAAGGAGGTAGAGCTGGAAGGGAGGAGAGAAGGGAAGGAACTGGAGAAGTAGAGAGAGGGAAGAGAAACCATAACAAGGATATAGTATGCGAGAAAAGATTCTATTTTTAATAAAAGGAAAAATTCAAATAGATGTGCAGTAACATCCCAGATGTGGGTTATTCAGCAACATTTGCAGTGTCATGAACGGGCTTTGGGTTTTAGAAGATCCTCTTCCCATCTTTCTCTTCTGTCTACAGAGCTAGAGTTCTCTATGTCTTTTTCTACTTGCAGGCAGACAAAAGGTCCTTTGACCTGCAATTACCTCTTCTACATCTAAGTCAATAGAACACAAGGTGTGTGTGTGTGTGTGTGTGTGTGTGTGTGTGTGTGTGAAACCTATATTTAATAAAATTTGCAAGAAATAAGAAGTTAGGAAGCACCCTTTCAGAATTATGGAAGCAAGAGAAATGGAGCAAGGGATGAAAGAGGAAGGTATGTAGAAATTATATGAGAGAAGGAATGGAGCATGGGAAGGCAGAACCTTCCACTCCATCCCTTCTCCAAAATACTGGGTTAGGGAGGTAACTGCTCATCAAAGTAGTATAAAGGTAGATGGAAGGAAGGAAAGAAGGAAGGAAGGAAGAAAGGAAGAAAAGAAGAAGGAAGGAAAGAAAGAAAGGAAGGAAGAAAGGAAGGAAGGAGGGAAGGAGTGGGAAGGAAGGAAGGAAAGAAGGAAGGAAAGAAGAAAGGAAGAAAGAAAGGAAGGAAGGAGGGAAGGAATGGGAAGGAAGGAAGGAAGAAAAGAAGGAAGGAAAGACTAAGGAAGGAAAGAAGAAAGAAAGGAAGGAAGGAGGGAAGAAAGGAATGAGAAGGAAGGGTGGGGCAGGTCACCAGGCACTGGGGTTTCAGCTAACCCTATGATCCCACACTTCATTTTTCTATGATGGGTGACTTTTACATTAACAAATTGAAATTTAAAAACCTGGTTAAACCAACATTAGGGGTCCAGTGTACATATATTTTGTTGAGAATAGACAGAATGAGATGACTGGAGAGAGCAGATGGGCTACTAAGCCTACGGAGAAGGCCCTGGAAACAGCAGGCAAGAATGATAGAGCAGGCTAGCTCCATCTCTCTCCTATCCCCGCAGCTTAATGTGGGATTATTTCACATCACATATACATGCTGATGAGTTTGCATGAGTTACAACAGTCTACTCTTTAGTTTAAACCAAAATTAGTTTGTAATCAGGAAGATTGCTATATATATAACTTAAAAAGATGGTGTTTCTTTCCCCATTAAATGCAAAGAGATTTTCAAGAAATTGGAAAACTGAAGAATTAATTTGATTTTCTGGATTTTATAGGGCAAAACAGAGGTAATATTCTACAGGGTATTATTAAAATAAGAAGGTAAATCATGATTTTGGCACTGGCACTATTGAAGAAATTTAGTACATGCACAATTACAAAGCTCAAACTGATGGTTAAACCTTTTTTTTCTCTCCCCGGAAGATCTGCCACTAGAAAGAGAACACACTGATCACACTGACTTTAGGAATCCTTGGAAGATGACAATTATTTTTATTCTATAACAGAAAGTTGGTACTCATACTTTGTGCTTCAATCTCCTAAGCTACTTAATGCACATTGTGTTTGGGAGATGTTTGTACTCTCTGCATGATGACCGTGCAGGAGGCATAGGACCAGAATTACAGCTGGAAAAAAATCTATCAGCAGGATTGATTTCCTGCTTTTCCCACTTAGTGGAGGCACAAAGTTATTGCTACACAAAGTTATATGCCTACACAGTTGTATTTTGTTCCATTTTTCCAGATATTTTGTAAGTATTTTATAACTAATATAACTCAGATATTTTTTCACAGAAAGAATTGTAAATTATCTTTTGGGCTTTTGTTCTATGAAAACATTTACTATGTGTTTTAATTTTACAAATAAAATATGCTTATTATTAAAGAAATACACAAAAAAGAACAATGTGGCAAACATTAACCATAATTTTTTGTTATTTCTCAGAGACAGTTTAAATTTTCTGTTGCTTGGAAAGAAATGAATTTTTTATTGAAGGAGTCTTTAGGTTTATGTTCAGTGCACGGGCTTGGTTCCTGTTACCATTGCTTGCTCTTGAATGGAGTCCTGGAACATTCCTTCTGTGTGCGAGTGATTTTCTATTCTTCCCCACTGTTGAATGCAGAGTGTAGTGTGCTTTACGAGCTAGCGTTTGCCCACATCTAGGCTGCATTCCAATGTGTTAATACAGACACAACCTCTTCTGATGCTGAACGTGCCTGGCTCTTATGAACAAGATTTCTTTGTGCATTCTTTGAAAATCTTTTTGTGGACTCATGCTTTCACTTCATTTGCGTGATTCCTCAGGAGAGTAGATGCTGTGCCGCAGTCTAAGTGTGCAGGAGAAACTGTCAGTTTCCTTCGTGGTTGTGCTATTTTACACCGCCTGTAGCAAGGTTGGAAGGGTCCTGTTTTTGTAACAATTTTACTGTGGTTTTCTAATGGGGTTCTCTTGATGGTTTAGCATGACTATACCCTATAATGATCAAACCAGATACCTAGCATTTCCGTCTCCCCGCCGCTTCACTGTGCTTGGAGCCTTTTATCGCTTCTGTTCCAGTTCTTCACAAAGCATGTGTGTTCTTGTGAACTGTGCTCATGCTGTGGAACACCAGAACTCAGTCCTATTCAGCTGAATTTTGTTTTCACGTTTCTCACCTTAGTTTCCTCTCCCATTTCTGGACTCTGTTCATCATATTTTACTCTCTCCTTCTTTAAGGTCAACTTGTTTAGTTGATACATGAGTGAGAATTTGCAGTATTTGCTGTTCTGTGCCTGTCTATTCCACCGGACATAACATTGTTCATTCTGTCCATTTTTGCCTTTTATATCACTGAACAAACTCCCATCTTATAATTTGTAGCATACACATTTTTTTCCCTCTGAGACAGGGTTTCTCTGTATAGTCCTGGCTGTCCTGGAGTTCAATCTGTAGACCAGGCTAGCCTTGAGTTCACAGACATCTGCCTGCCTCTGAATCCCAAGCGCTGGGACTAAAGGCGTGTGCCACCACTGCCTGGCTAATTTGTAGCACACTTTATCTATTCATCCACTAAGGGATGACTGGGTTGATTCTGAATCTTGGGTGTTGTGAATAAAGTTGCAGTTAGGCATGGGAGTGAATGTGCACCATTGAATGCTGATTCATCTCTGTTAGACACAGAAGCAGAATCGGTGGATAATATTATAGACCTATTAAGTTACATGCTGTTATTTATAACAGCTGTACAATATCCCTACTCATATTGTATTAATAGATTTTTTATATTCCTTTCTCTACATCTTCATCAGTGTTTACATCTTCATCAGTGTTTGTTATGCTTTTACTTCTTTTTTTTTTAAATCGAAGGGTTTTTGAGTATGATGGACTCTTCTCAGCCCACTTGTGCTTGGCACAAGGTCTTGAGGTGCTGGACAAGTAATGGTCACCAAAGATCAACCTGAGATGGTGGTTCTCTGTTGTCTCATGGCAATGACAATTAAAGACAGGGACTCTAATGGATACATTAAGAGACACTAAGGAAAAGTGAGAAATGAAAGAAAAATGAGAGAAATGGTGGAAGGGATTTTCTGGGGGAGGATGAAGTGTTTGACCTCCTTTGCCTGGTGATTTTTATAAGGCCATGGCAGAAACTGGATAGGACTGAAACACTCTATTTTGATTGGTTAATTATCTGGGCTGTCACGGGTGGAGCCAATGGAGGACCCACCTGCTCTACGCATGTTCCCTTGGCCCAAGTGGGGAGGGGTGATGTGCTGTTGATGTATGCCTACCCACTTAGGGGTGGGAGAAGCCCTCCTTTGTTTCTCCGCAACTCCAGGTTTGCCCATTGTTAACCTTGACTGAGAACTGTTAGTCACAGAGCCAACACCACCACTCTCCATCTTGGCAGCTGTCTGAAGTAATTATTCTAATCTCTCTTTGTCCTCACATTTACATAAAAATTTAGTTGCTTGGCCATGGTAGAGAGTTAATTCTATTACAGTCACCAAGGGATACCTACAGTCTTTTTTGGTTACCTCATAGTTAGCTCCTTCTCTATGGGGAGTTCTGAGATGGCTTCCTAGGCAGAAGCTCCTTGTTACTTACATTTTAGTAACATTTAGTTTGCTACGACTAACTTCATTAAAAGCAAGGATTTATGGAAGGACAATGCCTTATATATGTTCCTCAAAGGTTTCAGTGAGGAAACAATGACCTGCTTCATTATCCCAGTGCTCTGTTCTTTTTTTCATCTATTTAGCTCAGCCATCTTCCTCACTGCCTCAGACACAGTTGTTTTAACCTTCCTTTTAACCACAGCCTCTGTTCTTATTGCATCGTATGTGAGCAACTTGCAGTGTTTGCCATGGGCCCTTTTTCCTTAATCTCCACAGAAAGCTGACTTCTGTGTCAACAGCCATTACAACTCTCATGAAAGCCACACAACCTAGAACTTGGGTAATTGCTTTTTTTAATAGTAATGGAGAGCTTAGCATGTGAAATGACAGTATTAGGTCTTCAAATGTTGAGTTCAAGACACTATCAGATACTGGGAGTTTCTACAAAACTGCTAGAAGAGAAAGTTCCAGTTTTTTTTCTTTTTTAAATTTATTTACTTATTTTATGTATGAATGCTCTAGCTGCATGAATGCCTGCATGCCAGGAGAGGGCATCAGACCTGATGTAGATGGTAATAAGCTGCCAGGTGGTTGCTGGGAATCGAACTCAGGACTTCTGGAAGAGCATCCATGCTCTTACTATTGAACCATCTCTCCAGCCCCAGAAGTTTTGGTTTTTAAAAGTAGTCACTGAGCTGATTTTGCAGCGGAATACAAAATCTGATTGTGTTGACCGAGGAATTGCACATGGAGTGTAGAGATATGAGAATCTGTTACTTGAAAGTCAACCAATGTTTGGGAGGGACACTTGCAATATGGTATCTGGGTAGACTCACAGTGGATGCCCTTGAACCCTGACTTGTGGCGAGCCTCACTTACAGCAGGATGAACTCTGCATTTGAGGAGCTTGACCTTCCCTTCCTTGAAGGCCTTTCATTGTCTTTGTCTGAAGGAGATATCTGATTAAGGAAAGTCTGGTCTTATCAAAACCCACGAGCTCCACTTCTCGTGGTTTGTAGTTTCTTTTTTTTTTTTTTTTTTTTTGGTTTGTAGTTTCTTAAGTTGAGTCAGGTTTAGTTAAAAGAAGGCTCAGTGTATTATGATTTATACTCAAAAGAACTGCAAATTTGCCAGGAACTAGGTTAGTTTGTATGGCCATAGTGGTTTTGTTTGTCTTGTTTTTTTGAGATAAGGTTTCTTGTATAGCCCTGGCAGTCTTGGAACTTCCTCTGTACGCCAGGCTGGCCTTGAACTCAGAGATCTGTCTGCCTCTGTGTCCCAAGTGCTGGGATTAAAGGTGTGGGCCATCACTCCCTAGCTGGATTAGATTTTTAGTTGCCAGACCAAGGCAGAAGACAACTTTGAGCTAGGCTAACTTTATTGATATTGATCGATAAAGAGTTGGGATGTAGTACGCTGGCATGTTCAGCTAGAAGTAGCTCTAATGATCTTGGTGTTTTCAAACGGGATCAACTGATGCTGACATTCCATAAAGTTGAGGACCTAGAACTTTTAGAAATCCTATCAAGGAAGGAACTCAAAGGTTCAGAGCTAGGTATGCTTCAGTGGATTGCTCATGTTAGTATCCCTCTAGCCCAGAGATTCTCAACCTGTGGGCTTTGACCCCTTTGTTGGTCATCTATCAGATATCTGCATATTAGATATTTACATTATGATTCACAATAGTAGCAAAGTTACGGTTATAAAGTGACAATGAAGCAATTTTATGTTTGGGGTGGGGGAATTCACAACACGAGGAAGTGAATTATTGCAGCATTAGGAAGGTTGAGACCGTTAACCCAACCTCCACCATGATCCTGGAGAAGACTCAATGATTATCATCTTTGCAAGGCTTTGAGAAACACACTGTGAGTGGAGCTCCAGAGTCCATGAAATAACAGGGGTGGCTGTTATCTATAGGCAAATGATGGTGGCTGAAGAGTCTACCGCTGAAATGGTGGAGATAGTGGCCTTCCACAAAGGCCAGGAAGTAATGCCTAACCCCTACAGACAAAACAAAACAAAATCTCTAAAACACAGTTGCTATAGTTGACAGCAAGACTAAGGCAGAATGTTGTAGAATATTTATTTACACTGTTAAGATATGTACAGCACCTTCTGATTGGTTTAATAAAGAACTAAATGATCAATAGGCAGGCAGGAGAGACTAGACTGGACTTCTGTGCAGAGATAGAGAAACTGGGAAGAGGAACCTAGGTGTTTAGTTTCACCAACCGACTGGGAACAAGTCGAATGTGTTATACTAAAAAGAGGTAACCAAGCCACATGGTAGAATGTAGATTAAATAAATATGGGTTAATTGATTTATAAAAGCTAGTTTGGAAAAAGCCTACACTGAGGCCGAGCTTTCATAATTAATAATAAGTCTCCTGGTCATTATTTGTGAGTCGGCGGTCCAAAGACAGCCCAACAAGAAAACTTGCTACAGCAGAATCAGGAAGCTTTGATGTACTTTACACAGGAAGGCTCCGTGTTTTCCCAGCTTTGAGTTTTCCGGGAGGGAGCAATCAGAAACTGCATGTTGCAGTGCAACACAACCCTTCATTTGTCCTACAACTTAGGGCAGATTCACCAGATTCTGCAACTCTCAAGGTCACTTTGACTCCACAGTTAATTATTCTTTCAGGCTTGTTCCTCATTTACACAGGGTTCATGGACGGAAAATCATGAGACAACTCTATAGTACAGAAACTAAGAAATGTGATTCATTACAGTTACAGCATGTGTGTCTGGCTTTTGAATTACGAAGGCAGAATAGAATAATTCAACAGAGATCTTCTGCCTTTAGAAGCTTAAAAATTTATTATCTGCTCTCTACAGAGAAAGTTTATCTGCTGTACTGTAAAAATGTAGAACTTGAGTCCTTATGATCCCCCTTTTTTGGTAGTTTAAATTCGAGAATATTATGTTTACCCGCCTGTAGATTATTTTTAGATTTGATTAATTTATCCAATCTAATAATTTATCTGGTTTTTAGAGATGACAGTCACATTTCCTGAAAGGCAGACTGGAATGGATTGCCCCCTAAAGCAGGTGGACTGTTTGACTTCCCTTTTCTAAAGTATATTTTGAAGAGTTTACTCATCAGTAAGGATCACAGGTCACTGATATAAGATGTAACCTCATGTTTAAAATCACTGTCATTAATTTTATAAAGACTTCCTTAATATTTTAAAAGGATATTAATTTGTCAAATTTTAAAATAACACACATTTGAAGAAGACATACAAATGCTCAAAAATAAATGAAAAATGCTAAATAGTACTAATCACCAAGAATTATCAATAAGTAATATAATGAATATTCTCTCTCTTAATAAATTATTTATGTTTCTAACATACACACTACAGGGAGACATTCCTTTGCATCTGTTAGTATGGCCATTATAAAAAACAAACACACAAGTGACTAGATTTGGGGAGCATACAGAGAAATTAGAACTCTGAACACTGCTAGAAGAAATACGAAACGGTAGAGCTGTTTTAGAAAATAGTATGGATGATCCTTAAAAACTGAAAATATAAAAGTAGAACTGTCTACATGGTCAAGCCATTGAAGGCTCTTGTATTCAAACCTGACTCTCTGACTTTGATCCCTAGGGTCTGCCGCGGAATGACTCTCTTGGAGATCGAAGACCTAGGGAGAACAGGGGTGAAGGCTTAGGAGAACCCAGGATTCGGCGAATGACAGACAGACACAACTCTACTGAGATCTGAATCTGCTGCAACTTTACTAAAATTCAATCGTCACTTTTACAGAAGGAGGTTGGCAGACATAAAAGTTTCCATAGGAAAATGATTACAGACAATTGACTATTCTCAGCAAGTCTTGTGGTCAGGGCCAGGTGGGCAGAGCTTTTCTTTGAAATTCGTCTCACACCACTAACTAACTGTGCTTTCTCATGGCCCTAAATCATATCTGCCCTCAAGGTAACCAAGGTAACCCAAACACCATTCTTTAGGATACCAGTCCCAGGGTTTGTTCCAGTATTGAATGGCTGGCTTCATGGTATCAAGAATAGCCTGCCTTTCTTTCCTATCTAAAATGCTTCAGGGGTTTCTCATTCTGGCTAGCCTCTCCATAAATGGTAACTCATGCCATTCCATACATTTTCCTTCATAATTTACCCATCTTCTAATTTACCAAATCTCCTATCATGAGCTCTTTCTGTTCTAGGGTATCTGTAAATTTCCCCAGAGAGCTAGCCAGAGTCTTAATCATAAAATTAATGGCCTGAATCAAGGGAGGGAACTGACGCATCAGCTCCTCCGTATTCAAGGAGCCGTTGGAAATGTTTTTCTGGTTCCTTGAACAGATTAAGTTTTTGTCAAGAGAAAAATAGAACAGAAGCAGAGTCAATGCAAGAAACCATCGCCAGGAACAAAGTGAACGAGGTCATTGAGGCTAATCAGGCACCTCAACTCGAGCAGACTGCCAGGGAACCACTGGGGGCCAAGCTCCGGGAAGCACGAGCCCCTCATTTTGAGACGGCCACCACCTGAGAGGCATTTTGTCACACAGGCAAGACAGCCGTGGATGTGGCAAAGGTCTACATAGTGAAAGAAGAGAACCAACTCCTGTAGTGGTTATCTGGCCTCTACATGCCTGTTCTAGAATTTGTCCCCACAATGAATGAATTTATAAATATAATAATATATAAAAATACAGCAATCACGTGATCCAACAATCTTATCCAAAATAATTGAAATCAGGATTTATAAGAGGTCTTAATACTGTTGGCTCATTGTAGCACATTCAAAAAAGCCAAGATGTGTGATTGACCTAATGCATAGATGAAGATAAATGGTTTAAAAAAAAGGAATGATATGTGTGTTTGGCGTAATATTACACAACTGGTCTGTACCATGTCAAGACATAAATGAACGTAGAGCATATTGTGCTGAATATAGTATACCTAACACACAAATAAAAATACTGCACAATTTCATTTATATGAATTATTTAAAAATAATGAAATCTTAATAATCAAAAAGAAATATGTTATTTGGGGCTAGAGAGAGGGGAGGTTCAGAGTTACTAAATGAATGCATTCTAGAAATTGACATCTGCTGTACAACAGTACCTATACCCAAAAACAATGGATTGCACTTCTAAAATTCTATGAAGATGTAGACCTCATGTTAGGTATTCTGATCACAGCAGGTACCAGGAAGTAATGGCAATTGGGCACAGTGGTCCATTCCTTTTAATCCCAGCATTCAGGACCCACAGAAGCTGGTAGATTCTATAAGTTTGAGGACAGCCTGGTCTAAATAATTAGTTCCATACCAGCTACTGATACAAAAATCCAAAAAAAGAAAGAAAAAAGTAATGTAATTCATTATATAAAAGTAGATTGGAAATATCTCCTAACAATCTTTGAAAATCATTACAAGTCCACAATCAATCTCTCCTAATTTACACTTCTTAGGGTCTAATTATAAACCTATTTTATAGACTAAATAATTAATAGAATATCATTTTTGTATTTTTTCAGAAGCAATTTGTATTCCCAACATTGCAAAATTTTCTTTATTTCTTCAAACATTCTTTCTAAAGTACCTATATTTGAATCAGTTAGTAAAATGTCATCCATGTGATGGCAAACTATAGACAGAGGAAATTGCTTAGGTATTATTTCCAACAGCTGTCATATAAAATATTGGCACAGGCTGAGGCTATTTAACAGTCCCTGTGGGAGTACTGTTTATTGATATTACTTAAAAGATTGAGAATTATTATAAGTAGACACCGTAAAGGCAAAATTTCCAAAGGTATAGTGAAGAAACAATCTTTTAAATCAATAACTCTAAGAGGCCTTCCTTTAAATAATAGAGAAGGCAAAGGGATTCCAGACTGTAAAGAGCCCATTGGCTGAATAACCTTATTAACAGCTCTTAGATCTGTTACCATTCTCCATTTTCCAGATTTCTTTTTTATAACAACATGGGAGAATTCCAAAGGCTGATTGATTCTTCTGTAGGATGCTCCTGTACCAACTGTTCTAAGTCCTATAGTTTCTCTGATATTAAAGGCCATTGCTCAACCCAGACAGGTTTGTCCATCAATCATTTTAAAGGTAGGGCTGTTGGTGCCTTTTAAAGATCAGCAGCTTTTGTGTCCTGCTGTTGTAGAACCGGAATGGTCAGTGAGTGTTCTTTATAATACCTCCTAATATTTTTTTCCCAGAAACATAAATTAATTTATGGTTGGTTTCTAAGATTGGAGGAAAGTTAATCTGAGTATTCCATTGCTGTAACAAATCACATTCCCATAAATTCATTGCTATGTTAGCAACATATGGTTTTAATTTTCCTCTCTGTCCTTTAGACCCTATATATTTAACCCATCTTGTACTCTGTTTTCCTAAGATAACATTCCAGTCCCTAAGAGCTGAACATTCATCTTCTGAAGAGGCCAATTTTGTGCCAAGATTCTTATGTAATTATTGTTACAGCTACACCTAACTCTGCAAGATCTTCAATGACAATGTCATTTATTCATATTTTAATTTTGGTCTTTGTTCACTTATAGAAGTTTGCAAAATATCTTTTTTATGGTTTCTCATGAATTTTTTGTTCTCTCTTCTATAGTTGTTCTATCATCCAGAGCAGTATGGTTTTCTACAATAGGCATTAGGTACTTTAATTGCTCTGGGAGAGAGTTTTCTCTATGGTGACAGGAAACAACTGAACCGAATTTGACATGGGAGTCTGTGAGAGACCTCTCAAGGCATCTCGTCATGGCAAAGGGTCACCTTGCTGATCTATATTCATTAGTCCAATGCCTGCCTTTGTCACATCTCCTGCATAATCCAGAAAGGAGGGGTTTTCTATTTGGCTTATGATTAGAAAAAACATTGTTCCTAGGGACACCCCGTTTACAATCCCTTTTTAGGTGACCTTGTTTATCACAATTGAAGCATTTGAGATTTTGATTTTTCTTCAAACCTCTGGAAATCACCTCTCCTATCCAAGCATCATCATGGCTATGAGGTTCAATACTGATTATATCTGGGATCCATTCCTCAAGGGGTGCTGATCTTGCCTTTAATGGTCTAATTACCCTTTTATATTTGCATTTTCAAAAACCAGAGATTTAATTATAATAATATTTGTCTAGCTTCTAAATTTGCTATCATTTTATTTGTTGCTAAAGTTGATCTTTGTAAGGAAATCAGTGAAGTTTTCTTTCAGGTCCTGTATGACTTTAGTAAATGACTCAATTTTCTTTCCTAAATTTTTATTCTATCCCAAGCATTCAAAGCTCCTGCACAGCATAAAGTCAGGGGTTGTCACCATATATAGACTGTCTTTGTACATCTGCATAATCTCATTTTCCAAGAAGTTGATCTTGGGAGATTTCCATACCTCTAGCCCTACTTCAGTTTTCAATAGTCTTAGCCTCATCTTTCCACCAGGTACTCCATTGTAATTGAGGACCAGGTTCCCAGACTGCTATAAATAAGTCTTCCAGTTTTGAGGGATAATTTTATTACAAGTTGACTACGAGTTTAACACCTGTCTCACAAAAGAAGAATGCATGCCATATGAGACTATTGCTTCCTTAAATCTCCTAAATCTAAAATTTCCATAGGAGGTCATTCATTTCTTACACAGCCTTGGGGATATCTATCACTTGGCAGTTCATGTAATGTTACTGGATAAATTAAAGTTGGTTGTTTGAAAACCTTAGGCTGTTCCTCTCTAACCTTATACTGAAATGCTGAAACGGATTCTTCTTTAAGTCCCTCTGTATGGATCTAAATATCTCTATGATATTTTAATAAGTTTTTCTAAGACTCGTATCTTGGCACTCATATTAACCAACTTTTTAGTGATAAACAAAAATGATAAAACTGATAATTTTTATAATTGACATTACATAAATTCCATCTAAATTAACTATCCTCTCATTTAATTGTTCCATTTTCAAACCATCCAGCATATTATCATATAGAGACCTAACTGCCTTCATTGTAATAGTATTTTCATTTTTAAAAGTGGGGAAAAACCTCTTTTTTTTTTAACCTAATTCCTCCATTTAAGAATTCCCAATTGTCTCACCAATTTTGTCAATGATGGCAATTCAGATGATGGAGAAGTGTGAGGCTGACCGCTGTGTAGAACTGTAGATGCCCGAGTGGGTCTCAAGGCAGTAGCCTGAGTAGGGGGTCCAGGGGAAGCCTACAACCTACCGGAGAGAAGAAGCCAGAGAGCCAGCCCTCTGAATGAGGGAATGTGTGAAAGTGGCTAACTCCTGTGCTGTTTGGAGCCCAAATGCCTGTGGAGTTTGCTGCAGAGAGGCTGCAAAGAATAATTCCGAACTCGCTCAGAGGCTTGGGGAGAAATGAGAGATAAACCTAGCTAGTGACGCAGTGGCTCCGGCCTGTGATGGTGGCTGCAAAGCCACATGTAAGTTGGTTTTTCGTAAATTCATGCCCCCAAAATTGGATACCAGATGTAGTATGAATCTAATTAGTCTTAATCATAAAATCCTGGAGACAGATATCAGGGGGTGAATGCAGAAAGATTAGAGAAGTAAAAGAGCCAGCCATTAGAGAGACTTCTTACCTCTACTGAATCCTCATACTGAAGGGGCTGAGCTCCTGTCTCCTTGCGCCTTATATTTCTCTCTCTACCCAGCCATATCACTTCCTATTGCTTTCCTAGTGCTGGAATTAAATGCATTTGCCTCCCAAGTACTGGGATCAAAGGCACGAGATCCAAAGTGCTGGGATCAAAAACACAAGATCCAAAGTGCTGGGATCAAAGGCACGAGATCCAAAGTGCTGGGATCAAAAGTGTGAGTTATCACCACGCTGTTTCTTTTTAGACTGGAACAACCTCACATTGCCCAGGATGACCTTGAACTCAGAGAGATCTGCCTGCCTCTGCTTCCTGAGTACTGGGATTAAAGGTGTGTGCCACCACTGCCTGCCTCTATGTCTAGCTAGTGGCTAGCTCCACCCTCTGATCCTCAGGCAAGCTTTACTTGTTAGAGCACAAACAAAATATCACCACAGGAAGAGGCCTGGAGATATGGCTCAGTGGGTAAGAGTGCTTGCTAAAAAAGGATGAGGATACAAATTCAGTTCCTCAGCACTGACTTACAGAGTTAACCATGGTCACATGTAGCTAAACTCCAGCACTGGAGTTGGCTGAGATAGGAGAGTCACGGGGGATTGCTGGCTTCCAGCCTAGTGACAAAATGGTGATCTCCAAATTCACTGAGAGACCCTGTCTCAGGAGAAGAGGGTTGACACCTGATGTCCTCCAATGTACACACACACACACACACACACACACACAGAGAGAGAGACACGAATACTCTTGTACATATACCACAGACACACACACACATACACACACAGATACATGAATACACATACATATATATACCACATACACTAATACACATGTACAGATACAACACACACAAATAAAAAACAGAAAAATATTTTAAAAATAGAGGAAAAGATGCAACTCTTTAGATCTTCACCAATGGAAAACCATTGTTAATAATGCTGTCCTTTTTCAGCAGTGATTTTAATCTTAAAATACTAAATAAATAAAGCATTGATCCATTCATTTTTTATTAACTCTAGATTATCCTCAAATGTGCTATTTATAGAATATTTAGCCAATAAAGAGTTATTTATCACCTGTCCTTTTTTCTTAAGAAACATAGGTTATATATATTTTCTGAAAATCAATAAACGTATCTAGGACAGGTTATTATTTCCTGAATTATTGAAGTCATCCTGGAGATAAAATTGTTTTGAAATGACTGATTCTTTTCATTACCCCGCAAGCCTGAATATTTACTACTTTGTTCTTTTCTTCATTGTCCTTATTTTGAAAATTTCTCAGGGAATCAGAAACAACAACTATTACTATAATACATCTCCAGGGTCACACTCCATTTCAGCACAGCAGCCATCCCAAGCTCTTATGTAGGTCATCTTTCTCATGGAATTCGACTGTGGCTTCTTGGAGAGGGCATTTCATGTTAGAATACTTCCCTGGGGTGCGGTAGGGGTAGCAATGGTTCATCCTCACTGGCGACTGGACTGGATCTAGAAGCACCTTGGAAACACTCCTCTGGGTGTGTCTGTGACTGTGTTTCCAGAAAGAATTGACTGAGACAGAATCTCTCACTGAACACAGAGCTTGCTGAGTTAGCTAGACAGGGATTACAGGCACATACTGCAACCAAGACTGGCTTTTAAAAATGAGTTCTGGGGATTGAATTTGGGTCCTCAGGCCTGTCTGAGAAGTGCTTTACCAAAACTCAGTCATCTTCACAGTCCCTGATTCAGCAGTACTTATGATAATAACTTGAAATGCAGTATTTATTGTATTAGTACCATGAAAGTAAAAAGAAAAAAATATGTTCCCAACTATGGATATAGAAAGTGGAATAAGGCAAGAAATGCTTTGGAGTCATTATGCTTAAGAAATTTACTGCTTAATCTGGAGTCTATTTTGAGTTAGCTGTCTAGAAGCCAGGAGCTCCGTGGTGTAGATAGAAGACAGCATATCTTCTGGGTTCAGATTTTGGCTCCCAGACCTTGGTAATGTTTTCAGAGAGTTCTGCACATTCAGCAGCTGAAATAGCAGAAGGAGGTGGCATGAGCAATGTCAAACTCAGCGGTAGTAATAACAGTTCAGATTTTCTTCACAAGCATAAAAAGACATTCTGCATATCAAGGAGAAGGTGACAATCAAATATGGAATTGAATCTGAGCAATGAGAGAGCTAAACTTTATTGTAAAATGGAAGCAAATGACAGAACATGGAGATTGTCGTCAGAAACGACACAGAATTGGATATTCGAAGTTGTGTTAGGGTTTCTGTTGCGGCAATGAGACACCATGACCAAAAAGCAAGTTTGGGGGGAAAGGGTCCTTTTGGGTTACACTTCCATATTGCTGGGGTTTTTGTTTGTTTTTCTTTTTTCTTTTCTTTTTTTCTTCATTTTTTATTTTTTGTTCATTATTGAAGGAAGTCAGGACAGGAACTCAAACAGGGCAGGATCCTTGAAGCAGGAGCTGATGCAGAGGCCATGGAGGCCTGCTCTTTACTGGTTTGCTTTCCCTGGCTTGCTCAGCCTGTTTTTTTTTTTTTTTTTTTTGGTTTTTCGAGACAGGGTTTCTCTGTGGTTTTGGAGCCTGTCCTGGAACTAGCTCTTGTAGACCAGGCTGGTCTCAAACTCACAGAGATCCGCCTGCCTCTGCCTCCCGAGTGCTGGGATTAAAGGCGTGCGCCACAACTGCCCGGCTCAGCCTGTTTTCTTATTGAACCAGGAACATCAGCCAAGGAGAGGCACCACCCACCACGGGCTAGAACTTCCCCCATTGATCACTAATTGAAAAATGCCTTAGACCTGGATCTCATGGAGGCATTTGCTCAGCCGAAGCTCCTTTCTCTCTGATGACTCTAGCTTGCGTCAAGTTGACAAACAAAGCCAGCTGTAAGGAAGCTAAGATCCACATATGAGGGAGATCACATGCCACTCGTTTCTCTGTGTTGGGGTTACCCCATTTCACATAATTTCCCTTCCAGTTCCAGCCACTTACTTTCAAATTCATTTTTCTTTGCTGCTGAATAAAATTCTACTGTGTGTATGTACCATATTTTCATTATGCATTCATTAGTTGATAAACATTTAGGCCAATTCCATCTTCTAGTTATATGGAATGACAGTGAACATGCATGACCAGTATCTCTGTAATGGGATGTAGAGTCCTTTGTGCATATATACATCCATACATCCAGGCATGGGACAGCTGAGGAGTGCAGTCGTTCTATTTCTAGCGTTTTGAGGGATCTTCACACTGATTTTCAGTTTGTGCTCCCACCAACAGTGAATAAGTGTTCCCTTTTATTCACATCCATGCCAGAATTTATTTTCTTGGTGATAATAATTCTGACTGCCATGAGATGAATTTTTTTTCTTTTTCTTTTTTTTTTTTTGAAAGATTTATTTATTCACAACATTCTGCCTGCATGTATACCCACGCGCCAGAAGAGGATGACAGATCTCATTACAGATGGTTGTGAGCCACCATTTGGTTGCTGGGAATTGAACTCAGGACCTCTGGAAGAGCAGCTGGTGCTCTTAACCACTGAGCCACCTCTCCAGCCCCCAAATTCTTTTTCCTTTCTGTCTCTTTCTATCTCTTTCTTCCTCTCTTGACAGGATATTTCTGTCTAGCTTTGGAGCCTGCCCTGGAACTTGCTCTGCAGACCAAACTAGCCTGGAACTCACAGAGATTTACCTGCCTTTACTTTCCAGAGTTCTGGTATCAAAGGTGTGTGCCACCACTGCGTGGCAAGACGGATTCTTAAAGTACCTTCAATTTACGATTACCTGATGTATAATGGTGCTGAATACTTTAAAGCATGTTTATTATCCATTTCTATTTCCTCTCTTGAGCATTCTTTATTCATATCTATAGTATTTTTGGTTGGCTTGTTTTCTTGATATTTTGGTTTTTGAGTTGTGTATTGTAGGCATTAGTCCTATGTCAGGTACATTAGCATTCAGGCATTTATGCTGGCTTGCTCTCAGGGTCCTGACAGAATATGTCATCAGCTGCAGTCACTGTGCAGGGCTCTCCCTCTGCACATGTGCTATATCCCCTCATATAAGGCAAGCCCTTCTTACCTTTCTCACCCCCCCATAAACCTCCCGCATGAATTCTGCTGTATGGTACAGCTTTATTTCACTTCTGCCACCTTTAAACATGTAACCCATGGTACACCTTAATGCCAGCACTAAGACTTCTGCCTGTGAGGTTAAGGGTCCTTTCTCCAAATACTTAAGCTTGGTCCTAATGCCAGGGAAGCTCTGGGAAAAGAAATAGGTCATCAGGAGTTGTTCGGCCTCTGGGTTTTAGGGGTCTAGATGGGTGTACTGTAAGAGGTCCTTTGTGATGCATTCTGGGAACTGAGATATGTTTTCCTGTTTTTCCTGGATGACTTCTTAGGGTTTTTCATAGTTAACTGGTTCAAGACCAGCCAGGAGGTAGGCTGTAAACTGATCCCTAGGTAGAATGTTCCCTGGGGTACTGTAGAAACATTAGGAATACCAGTCAGGGACTGCCTCAGCCCTGGCAGGGTGTGCTGCAAGAGTTTGGTGGATTTCATCTGCGTGTGCTCTAGCCTGCTCCCAAACTTGCCTGCATTCCTTGGGAAGTAGGTTGTTAGCTAGAATCACACACACACACACACACACACACACACACACACACACACACACACACATATACAATATAGTATCTTGTTGTGTGAGTGAACTGTGTTCCCAGGGAGCTTTCTTTACTCCCTGGAAGTAAGCCTTTGCCTGCCCAAGGAATGCTGCAGGCAAGATGTCTTCCCTCCCGCTCCTTAGCAGCAATCAGCTTCTGGGCCTTATGAAAACAGTCTCCATTTGGTCTCCAGACCTTTTGTCTTCTGAGCACATCTGGAGATTGTAGGAAGAAATAGTCTGTGTGTTTTTCATTGTTCCTCTGCCCCTGCTTTGAACCCTGAACTATCCAAATAAAAACTCGACAGAATGCCAGTCAAGGGCTCTGGAGCAGAACAGACTTAAGACCCCTGGTTCAGCTTTAACTTCGGGTCCTAGGCACCAGTCCTTGTCAGATATGGAAACAAAAGACTCCTCCTTTGAGACAGGTTCCCACTGTGTAGCCCTGGCTGGCCTGGAACTCTCTTATCAGCGCAGGATGGCATTTAACTCACAGAAATCTGCTGGTCTCTGTCTCTCACATGCTGGCATTAAGAGCATGCGCCACCATGCCCAGCTAAGATTCATTTTGGCTTTGGCACTGCAGGAAAACAGTGGCACTCCCTCATTCTGACGGTCACACTTCAGTCTCTTTTCCTTTCTTTCAATTTATACCCCAACGGTTTCTGAAAAAAGGATTAATGAAAGTTTCTAGAATGACTCTCAGGAAAGTAAAAATGTACTAAAATGATTTTCAAATTTCCAGCCAGGTATATTTCTTGCCTTCAGACTGTGAAGTAACAGTATCGTTAAATGAGAAAAACAATGCACATAAGCCATAGATGCATTTGGGTCAGATGTGAACAGAACTTTATTAATATGCATTTTCTTTAGCTTGAGTTTTATTTAACAGCACGTCCTGGGGATTCACCCACAGCTGCTCTGTGTAGCTGCCCCTTGGTTTTCACTGTGAGATGTGAAATTCCATCATGAATACTGCACTTTGCTTTTCCTTTGTATTGGTGACAGGTATTGTAGAATATATATGAAAACATTTTGGAAAGAGGTATATATTCCTAGGATTTAATTCCCAGGTCCTAGTATAAACGCACCAGTTTTACTGTGTGATGGCAAAGCATGTTTTCTTGAGTGTGGTACTGATAAACGTTCCCAACCGCCGTGTCAAAGGTTTCATTTGCTCCACAACCAAGCTTTGCATTATCAACTGTTTCATTTGGATTCTCCACAGTCTGATCGCTCACTGTAATTTAATTTGTATGCCCCTGAGTTCTTCTGTATTTAGGTCATTGATGTTTTCGGTTACTCCCGTTTCTGGAACCTTTATCGTTATCTACTAGGCTGTCATTTTGTAATTGTCATAAATATTTTTAATTAAACATGTATTCTGGTAACTTGACAGAAATTTGCTATATAAATCTTTCATTCAATTTTGGCTTATTTTTCACTTTTAAAATTTATTCTTTTTGTATACAGTTTTTCATTTTTACCTTTTATTGGAAATAGATTATTTAGTCATATAATATACCCTGATTGTATTTCCCCTCCCTGTGTACACACAGATATTAAAGTTTAATGAAAATCTATCACCCCTTCTTATATGTTTTATTCTTATCATGACCTAGTTGAGAGCTTTTGTCTTGAGATATTAGGATACCCTTGTGTTTTCTTCAACCTTATTTTATTTTTAGCCACTTCCTCATGCACTTTAAAAAATATGTTTTATCTTGAGAACACAATTTTACTTTTTATATCATTTACCAATTAGAGTATGTATGAAGTCACGTATCATAGATTTGCTTTCATGCCCTGTATAACCAAAGACCACTCTCCTGGGTCAGGCTTGGCAGTATTCTTCTATATGGCTATTGTTCATGTTGACCTGTGGAACAGGACATTTGAGATGGAGAGACCAGATGTATTACTGATTTTAAAATGCTATGCTCAGAAACCTAACTTTTTAATAATAGCAACAATTAAAGTGACAACAGAAAATATGAGAAGGTTTGCAGAGAACCGACTTTTTGTGAATATTAAAGGCAGGAGCAAAATAAATCCCAAATATGACTTTACTGACTTTAGAGAGACAGGTATTTTCAAAGTTAATTTTACTGAAAATGACATTGCTCTAAGACTTCAGGATAGACATTTCAGACCCATTTATGTATATTCAGTAAGTTAAATCTGTGGGCAGGGTGTTTGAAAGGTTTCTCTATACTTATTGCTCATAAAAATTCTCTACACTTTCTAGATACTATCTCTCCTCCTAAGGATGTCTCCTAGTTCATGTTCTTTAGTTTGCTTGTTTTAATATTTTCATGGTGTCCCCTGAAGAGGAGAAGTTGTAAGTTTTATGTAGCCAATGTTATCAATAATTTCCTTAATGTTTGTGCATCTTATTTAGGAATTTCTCCACAGTGGGGTCATGAGAGGATTTTCTTATGTCTAATTGTAGTTTCAGTAGATGCTTACAGACATTTGGCCTGACTGAAACTGACGATTGTTCAGGGCATTGGGTGTTGATCACCGCTCCTCCCCTTTTATGTATTTTTTCCTTCTGTCTATCTTCCCTCAGAGACTTTTCCTCTCTATTTCAAAATCACTTCATCTTTTTAGCAACCTTTTACCTTTCCTTAATATTTTTAGGCATATTAAAATGTTTAATGTTTATTCTTCATTTTAAAATTTCAATATCTGAAATCATAGTTCTGCTCTCTGTGGCTCCTGGTGGAATTCCTTGAGGTAATTTGCGTCCTTGTGGTTGCTCCGTGGTTTGGCTGTGTGTTCGCATGTTCTGAATTTTATCTGAGGTCTGTGAGACCCATATTGACAAGTTACACTTGTAGTGAATGTTTAGTTACCTTTGCTTCTGCTCAACATGGGGCACAGGCAGTGGATGGCGCATCAGGAAACAGAACTTTCCTCATTGGCTGTTTCTTCTGCTAGAATCAGGTTAGTCTTCAGTGCAGGCTCAGGTGAGGAGCAGTCTGAGGACGTGAATTCCAAGGGGCCATCTTGTATTTTCCCTATACAGTGCTGTGTTCTATAATAGGAAATTTCCAAGATGTCTCCTGAATTAACTTCTGGTTTGCTCATGTACAACTTCCAAGATCAGGCCTTTGTCATTGCTGACTTACTAAGAATTCTTAGAGTCTTGCTTCTTAGGAGTGTTCCTGTCATGATTTGTCTTGTGTGTGATGTAGAAGCTTGGGTTTACCATCACGGGCCTGCATCCTTCTGGGAAAGGTAGATTCAAAGCTCTGAAGATCACCATCACTCAGTGTTTCCATAAGCTTTCTTCCTAACGCATCAGAGCACTTTAAAATAGCCGATCTGTTCTAACCATGTTCATTGTGACAGTGGTCATGACGTGAAGTGTGCCACTTCATTGGAGAATAGTTTTAGAGCCTTCAGAGGCTGCTTACAATGAATTGAAGAGTCGATGCCAGGCGTGGTGGCACACACTTATAAATTACAGCACTCAGGAGGCAGCAGAAAGAAGATCAAGAATTCAAGATTCCGACAGAAGTCCCATGCTTTGGTCTGAGCAGTGGGGCAGTGACTGTGGAACCACAGTTAGTGGCAGAAACAGCAGTAGATTCAGGTGCAGCCACTGCACCAATTGCTAAACAACTCTCTTTCTCTCTCTCACACACACATACACACACACAGACATATATACACACACACACTCTCACGCACACACATATACACACACACGCACACATATGTACACACACATACACTCTCTCTTTCACACTGACATATATATACACACTCACACAGACATATAAACACACTCTCACACACACATACACACACAGGCATGTATACACACACTCACACACACAGGCATGTATACACACACTCACACACACATACACACATACTCACACACACATACACACACACTCACACAGACATATATATATACACACACTCACATACACACTCACACACATGTACACACACACTCATTCACTCACACACACTTACACATGTACACACACACACACCGGGAGGGGGGAGAGGACAGCATACACCTGGGAAATAACATTGAGAATCTGGAATGAGCATAGTAAAAAATGCCCTTTAGACACTCAAAAACAGCTTAGGCGGGATCCCCACTACACCCAAGGCCGCACCTGGTAAACAGAAGTCAGTGACATCACTCACTCAAGATAACCAGACACAGTCCTAGAAGCCACAATGCCCACGGGACCGTATATAGGCATATCTGGAGAGACATCACCTTGATCTGTGACTGGAGAGCCTCCCCCAGGGTCCTGACCCTTGAATCCAGAGACTTCTGTTAGAGACTGGACCTGAACTTCAGCTAAGCTACGTCACACGGGCGAGCAGCCTTGGGAAGACAGGCTTAGGGCTGTAGTTATGAATTTAGAGTGTAAACCTTGTGTGACCCTCAGCACAGTAAAACATAACTTAGGTTTACTAACTACATGGATCTACCTTCTTGCTCACAACAGGAATACAAGACTAACTACATAGACACAAGACCAGGTTCCTGTTCATTCGTTCACTCCTGTAAATTTACTGGGTACTTTTCCGCTGTGCCACCCTGCAGATAAGACCAGGAAGTTTATTTATGGAATTTTAAAGACTTCAGCAATCAGGCTAATAAATGGTGATTTGGGGGAAATGGTGAGTGGTAATACCTAGAAGCCAGATCAAGACTTCAGCGATATTTAGAAATTTTGCTTCCTTCCCATTTTTTAGAGAACGGAGCTGGTTCTCGACCAAATAGTTTGTCCGTTTTATTTTATTTACTGTGCTATAATTTGACAGGGAATCCCTAAAATTTTTCTCTCCTTTCCTTATTTCATACTGCAAGAAAAACATCATCAAATGCCAACCAGGATTGTGGTGTCAAAATTCAAGCTCTGCTTTATAAATGCCGAGGATCAGAGTTATCGAAAGAGCCTTCATAGGCATTCGATAAGCGACCTGTGCGATTTTATTTCTGCACGGACATGACAAATGAGAATTGTGTCTTTCTCCACTCCATTACCAGAGCCTCATTAGGACCTGAGGAACACGTGGGGAACTGACCCAGCCCAGACATTCGCGGGCAAAATACATTAGAATAACAAATGCCAATTGCTCTGAATCTCTCCGAAGGAGCATTTTCTCTCCAAGGTACAGTAAGAATTGCATTACCTGTACAGCTGGTCAGCTCTGTTGAATAATTCTTCATTTTAGAAATGGAAAGTGACCTTCTGTTGATTCCAAGGGGATAGTAGCATTGCAAATTCATTCAAAATAGAGCCAATTGGAACAAGATAAGAGTAACACTGGCTTTACAAAAAAAAGATCTGAGGGAGGTTTGTTACACAGTTAAAGCATAACCTAAACTATCTGAGGGAGGTTTGTTATATAGTTAAAAGCATAACCTAAAATACTTAGGACAAAAATATATCCTGAAATTAGATTTAGACATTTGGCTTTTATTTCCCCTTAATTAAACACCTAATGTTTTAGGTTGTAACTGGGTAGTGGAGAACAGAAATACAGTTTTGAGAGTTCTCGATTTTGAACTGCTTTGAAATATGGACATAATTATCCATATTCTTCAGCTGTCAGAGTTTTGTATTTTTCACATTTTACTGCACCCGAAATCTGAGACCTAAAGCAATGTGAAGAGAAACAAGCCCCAGGTTCTAGCTTTTCAGAGGCTATTGTCTTTGTGAGTAACAACAGTGGTAACATTCAAATGCTTGAATTCTAGGTTAGGAGGTGGTATCCTCAATGAGCTGAAAGAAAACTTTTTTTATACAGATAAAGGTTTTTTGTTTGTTTGTTTGTTTGTTTTCTGATTTTTCGAGACAGGGTTTCTCTGAAGCTTTTGGTTCCTGTCCTGGAACTAGCTCTTGTAGACCAGGCTGGCCTCGAACTCACAGAGATCCGCCTGCCTCTGCCTCCCGAGTGCTGGGATTAAAGGCGTGCGCCACCACCGCCCGGCTCAGATAAAGGTTTTTAAAATAAATGCTAACCAATGAAATCAAGCACAACAGAAAATTGCTAAATATATTGACTTTATTATGGTGTCTCAAAGCCGTGACAGATAATGGGATAGATTTGTAGGTGACAAACATTTGTTGATGACAAAGCTTATGTATGACTCACAATAGAAAGTAACTTACAGGGTTGGGTAATTTAACTAAGAAAAATGAGAAAGTATTAGTTAAACTAAATACAAAGTGCAAACAGCACTCTACAGTTGGGTGACTGTGTTTGCTGCTGCGGCTGACAGTGTGAGTCCAAGCCCCAGAATCCACATGACAGGACAAAGTGACTCCTTCAAGCTCCTCTGACCCCCACAGCCCCACAATGGCACATGTGTGCACATACATGCACAGACACAATAAAATAAATGTTTGTAAAAAACCCTACAATCACAGTATTGCTTTCAAAGATGCCCAACAAAGGCAGATCACAAGTATGTATTGTACAAGGAACGTGCTGTCTGCTAAAATCTATTTAGAAGATGCTTTAGGCTGTGTTGGGAAATCACAGGAACCTGTTAGTTCTTGATGATGTAGAAAGTGCCATCCATAATTACATAACCATAGTATTATAGTTTAACAATCAATGTATATCTGACCTAGCATCTTGTTTTTCAAAATTTAATCCTTAGAAGAAGAAATGACAATCACTATGACCTAAATACAATTAAAATTATTTCACACTACTGAGGTATTATTTTTGTTATTACTGGCTGTGAGATATGAGGGTAAATATGCATTTCAGGGATCCATAAGAAACATCAGTGGAGACACATGTGAGGTTCGAGGGTGCTTCAGAGGTCCAACAACTGCCAATACCACAGGATGAATGAGTGGTTGCATCCAGAAACCTGTCTACCTCCCTTCTGCTTTTTCTTCCCAGGTCACCTTCTGCATGGCATAAATTGGTAACTTAAAAACATCTTTATTTAGCATTCAGTTGTAAAAAGGTAACAGGAACAAAAACATTGAGTTTAAATGATTTATTCATTTTTAAGAGTGTGGAATGATATACCAAATCTGGTAAGATAATTTCAGACTGTGAATAAGCCTTTTCAGATAGGCAGGTTCTCACTGTGGGTAGGACAGCTAAGCATCTCTTTGTTTCACTACGCCACAGACAGACACAATGAGAACACTGCATCTCCCCCTAAACACCAAAGGCACAGTGTTGGCCGGAAGTAGTGCTCAGTGGATGTGGACACTACTTTTCTCTACCTTTGAGATAACATCCAAGTTTTGCTTCTTTTGTGGTTTTTGAACTTGGGAAAAGTATTTATATTTTTAAAAGCACTCAAAAGAGGGTGAAAATCGAACCTGCCCATTGGTTGTCAGGAGAGTTGAATGAGAAGGTGCCGGAGGGGCCCTCTGTGAGGTGTCTTGCATTTGGTCAGCTCCTGATGAATGTTTCCAACTGTACTGAAGATTAGTGTAGCTTCCAGATCACTTTGATATTAAAGTTACAGTTGTAGCACGATTCGTACAAACCCAGAAACAGATATTGGGGTTCAACCTAAAAGTCAGAAAAGCAAAACAACCAGCCACTGGCTCTTACCTCTACTACAATCCGAAAATGGCAATCTTGCCTCTAGGAATCCTCAGAATGAGATTGGCTGAGAGCTGTCTCTTCCCGTTTTATAATCCTCTCTAGTGCTGGGATTAAAGGCATGCACCACTACCACCCGGTTTCCATGGCAAAGTAGTGTGTGGCTACTGGGATTAAAGGTGCATGTCACTACTTCCTGGTTTTACTCTCTGATCTTCAGGCAAGCCTTATTTATTTATTTATTTATTTATTTTATTTTTTACATATTTTTTCTCATCTCTATTTACCTTTTAAAGCAGAATGTGATTGGGCACTGTATTTCCACTCACAAGCCTTGCTCAGACCTAGGGAAGCTTAGGATTTTGCTCTTAGTACAAGCCACGTGGGGAATTCCTGTTTTAGCTTGTGTACTTACTTCTAAGACTAGTAAAAGCTTTATTTATTAAAATACAAATGAAGTATTACTACAGCTAGTTATAGAGTATAGAACCAAGCCCTACAGAATGAGTGACAACTGAGTTTCTTCCGTGATGTTTTATGGACTGAGCTGGTATTAAGTATATCAGTTTTAATCTCAGCTTCAAGAGCAATTTTAGAAAATTCGGGTTCACACAAAATGAAGTCACAGAAGAACGATGTTATGTCAATAGAAGATTGTGGGGAGAAAACCCTCTGAGGACCCTAGAGCGAGAACTATGGCCATGGAGGATGCAGTCTTGGTCATCTGGAAGATGTTCATATTGTGTGAGCTGTCCAATGATGGGATGCTTTCCTCTGGCATTGGTTTCTTGACTTATTTGTTTATTTATTTAGCTGAGAAGTCTTTTGAGGAAAGGATTAGAGGTGATGGAGAGAAGATATAAGAATCTGAGTTTGGATTTTCTTAGGGAACTTTAAAGGCTAATTCTTCTCCAAGGCTCTGTGGTTTCATGGGTCTTGACTTCCATACAGCGATTACAGTTTTAAACAATGTGGAGAACTTGTGCCGAGTCAACCAGTCTTTTCCTCTGGATTATGATCACATCCCACCGCACATCCTGATCTGCACAGAGAAACTCTATTTTCTACGCTGCTCTCACCCGAGACATCTGGGGAAGAGAGCTGGAGGAATTTGCATGCCTATCTTAAAATAGGAAAGTTGAAAAATGATTAAAACCTGTCCCGCCGCATGATTTTTTTTCATTTTTTAATTCTCTGACAGTTTCATGCATGTATACAATGGATTTTTGTTTTATAACTTCTTTATTATCTTGTAATGTTCCTATCCACAGCAAGGTCAGTATTAGTTAATAGATACAAACATTACTATACATACATATGGTTCACAGTTGACCTTGTTACCTTTGAATAATGTGTCTAACAGGAATAATTGTGTCAGCATTTGTTTACTGTCTTACTTAGTGTAACATTCTGCTTGTAAGAGGTTTAGTTTTTTCTTCGTTTTTAGTTTATTATTCCTAATCTTATAATTTTTTTTTTAAAAACTTAAGGACCAGCTTTACAAATAAGTCATGAGTACCCCTGAAGGAAGTTTGAGAATGGGTCTCCAGCTTCTCCAATGTATACATCTTGGTATGTTTTGCCCATACAATGGTGTTATAAGATCTACACAATTTATGGGTAAGTGAAGAGGTTTGGCTATATAGTGAAGAACCTGGAAGAAAACAGAACCAGAAGTATGGTGGCAAGGAAGGCTGGAGAGTAGTGGAGAATGAACCTTTTGAGATAGATGCAGTATATTATAATAATATTAATGTCCCATATGAATGTTGATTTTAACCAAAGGCACTATGACCAAGTGAGTCAGGTGACTCACCATGTTGATATCAACCAACTTTGATCCGCTATGAGTGATGCCAGTGAAGTAATAAACAGTGAAGGGCCTAACATAGCAGTAATGATGACTACACATGTCTCAATAAAGAACTGATAGCCTGGATGTGGGATTCTCCTCTGTATGCTGTGAATACCATTGGTTTATAAAGAAACTGCCTTAGGCCTGTGATAGGGTAGAGTAGAGCTAGGCGGAGAAAACTAAACTGAATGCTGGGAGAAAGGAGGTGGAGTCAGGGAGAAGCCATGAAGCTGCTGCCAGAGTCAGACACACTGAAACTTTGTTGCTAGGCCATGGGCCTTGTGGTAATGCACAGATTAATGGAGATGGGTTAAATTAAGATGTAAGGGCCATGACCTCATGGTGATGCACAAATTAATGGAGATGGTTTAAATTAAGATGTAAGAATTAGCCAATAAGAAGCTAGAGCTAATGGACCAAGCAGTGATTTAACTAATATAATTTCTGTGTGATTATTTTGGGCTGAGCACCCAGGAACAAACCAGCAGCATCCTACAACACTAATAGCCTGGGTACTACCATGGGCAAATGATCAATTGTGAATTTTCTACATTGATATTACAATGAGGGCCAAACCTTTCTTCTGTTGACTGCATTGTGTTTCTTCCATTATGGAACAAATAGTGCCTTTGTCCTCACTGGAACAACAACCTGGATAATTTGGGGGCTTCTGTGCTGTTTCTGTTAACTTAGCGAATGCCTTTACTTAATCATGCCATCTCACACAGTATTGTTTGTGATCAATGAAATCAATTTATAGCAAAATAATTAAGGCTGCTATTCTTGGAGTTCAGTACCATCGTTACGAAGCAGCTGACTTATGGCACAGCAGAGAGTTTAAGGAAGACTTAGGACCCTGTGAGTGGAGAAACAATACCTTCTAATAAAATATCCTTCAGAACAAAATATGTTCTCTGAACAATTAATGCATAATGCTATTTCTCCCAACGTGGTAAGGAGTATGGGGAAGACATTTCTCATTATTATATTTAGTGATCAAGACACAAATCTTTTGTATTCTAAATCCATTATTTGGCTTCTGCGAGCTTAAAAGTCTTAGTGTTAATTAGTGGAATATTCCTCCAGAGGACAAAATTGATTTGGAATTTGAAATTGCCACATGTTATTTTGGGACTTTCTTTTGCAGTGGACTGAGAAGTTAAAAATATGATGCTATTGCCCATGAATTTCTAAGATAGAGTCCAGAGGATCTTCTGGAGTGCCTCTTAGCGCTGTAATATCTAGTGATCAAAGTCAGAGACTACAGCATCTGTGTATAGGTAGGCTCACGAGGCCAACCATTCCTAGCTAAGATTTCAATGACCCCAGTCATGACTGGATGAGATGGTGGGTGAACACAGAAGGAACGTGAAGGAAGGAAGTCAACAGTAATAGAGAATTCAAAGTTAATAACAAAATTGCTCTTTTGGGTGTACAGTTCCATGAATTCTAACAAGTATAGACTTTTAAAATTCATAGCAGCCACTTCTGAAGATACAAAACATATCACCATTCCTACATATCTGCTTTGCGTTATCACTTTACTATTATCGGTCCCTTCCCCTTCAGTGACTAAGAAGCAGAAATTTCTGTAACTATAATTTTTTGGGTGATTCCATATAGATGAAATGATAATAGCATGTATTTTTTGAGATTAGCTTCTTTTTAATGTAATGCTTTTAAAATTCATCCAAGTTAAAATGCACATACGTAGTCCATTTCCTTTTATGGCTGCGTAGTGCTCCGTAGGGTGCCGCATGTGGGAGATCTCACGTGGTTACCTCCAAAATCCACTCAATGTATTTCAGGATGTGGGGATGGGATTGTCACCAAACTAGACCAGAAATGAACAGTACCAACATATGAACGTCCTAGTGCAGGAATAAGACTGCTTAGAGATTGTGAGTGGTAAGAAAGTAAGCACTACAGAAATTTGTTTGATTTATTTCATATCCATTCTGCCTTAATTTTAGCATGCCTTTTTGAACCATAAAGGTTAAATAGTTAAGATATTCCAATTTAACTCTGTTACATTTAAAAGTTAAATTTTTAGAAAAACAAAAAATCCAAATGAAACTATACTTATTTACAGTAATATATTAAATCTTATAGATACGAAGCATTTATTAATTTTTAAAAGACAGATCTAAGCAAGGAAAACATTAATGTACAGTTATGCTCATAGAAGAAGAGCAATGACAACAGAAAACCCTCAAGCAGCTGCAGGAAGCTTTTGTTTGTTGTTACACTTGGGATTCTCTGATCTTGTTGACATTGTCCCTCCATATTCCCAAGACTCCGTTGGGACTTGAGTCTACATTGAAAGCAGGTTAAAGAAACACTCTCAGATGAGATGTAGGAGACAGAGAACAACATGAAACAGCAGCATGATCACAGATAAATTCTTAGGGCAAAGACAGCCCCAGTGGCATTGGTTCCTCTGTGCTAGATGGCGCAGAGCATTGAGTACTCTATGAAGCCCACCCGAGAATTTGTACCTGTTGCCTTGTTGCCTGGTTGCCTGGTAGGGCATTATTCTTTGTTTCACTTGGTTTTACAGATCCAAACTTTGTTTACTTTCTCTCTAGGAAATTCTGTAAGGCACTATATACCACACGATATAATGAAGTAAATAGATAATAGATATTTCTCTATAAACCGAAAGGGGTAGCATCTATTATGTGCAGTTAATTTTTTGTTTCTTAAATTGAGAATTAGGGATCCATCTGAACTTCATCACTGCATAATTTTTAGAAACTACTAAATTAATTACAGTGTGACTGTGATGATGCATCTTAGTGATCAAAATACCAGGTGCCCTTATTGATAGTGCAGGAGAAATTTTGGAAACTTCAAATAATTGCAGTGTGTCTGAAGTAGTTCGTGTTATCAAAAAATCAATTATCTCATTTATAGTGCTCATGTAACACATTGATTCATGCTACACATACTTATTGATGCTTGTATATTAGATCTGGGAATATAGCAATTAAAAACAACCAAAATCCTGTATTTGTGGAGCTTAGATTTTGGGTAGAAGAAGCAGGCAATAAGCAAAATATGCAGCTTGCAGTGATAGTGCCAGGGGGCAAAGTAAAGCAGAGACAGGGAGATAGGAAAATGCAGGAATTTTAGGGGGGAAACCCACTAGGAAATGACACTTGAGGAAAGACTTGCAGAGGAACACCGCAGGCAGAGGAAGCAAACATTCCAGGCTTTAAAGCAAAGGGAAGCCCAAGTGGATCCAATTAGCTGAAGGAACAACCTGGGGGTCAGAGTTGCAGGCACTTAGGAATGAAGAGCTTTTAAGATCATACACTCAAGAACAAAGGTGCAAATATCCACACCAAAGATCAGCACACAAGTGCAAGAATCTATACGTGATTCTTTTTTGGATTATTATTATTATTATTACAAATTTTCACCTCCTCCCCTCATCCCATTTTCCTCCCCGTCCCCCACTCCACCTCCCTCTCCCTCTCCAGTCCTAAGAGCAGTCAGGTTTCCCTGCCCTGTGGGAAATTCAAGTCTTCCCTCCTCCATCCAGGTCTAGGAAGGTGAGGATCCAAACAGGCTAGGTTCCCACAAAGCCAGTTCATGGAGTAGAATCAAAACCCAGTGCCATTGTCCTTGGCTTCTCAGTCAGCCCTCCATGTCAGCCACGTTCAGACAGTCCGGTTTGAAGCTCCATCAGCCCCAGTCCAGCTGGCCTTGGTGAGTTCCCATTAGATCTTTTAATTACTGCAATACCTATGCTTGGTTGTCAACTTGGCTAAGTCTGGAATGAACTGAGCCCAAAATGGAGGGGCATACGTGTGAGCGATTTTTGCTTAACTTAAGGTAAGAAGATCTACTTCTAATCTTTCCAATAGGAACACAGATAATCTGGATCTTGAGACAGAAAGACACACCTTTGATCCAGAATTATTGAGCTGGGAAAAATCTCCATCTAATCTGTGCCAGGCCTTCTGCTGGTAAGCCTGTTTCAGGACATGGAAGAAGGAAGCTTTTGCTCTTTGCTTGCTTGCCCTTGCCTTGCTTGCATGTCCATTCCTTCACTGACCCAAGAGCCTACTTCATAGAGTCTATGTCTTTGGGATTCCAGTAATACTGAAGACCAGCTGAGACAACCAGCCTCGTGGACTGAACAACTCCATTCATAGGCAGCCACTGTTGGATTAGTTTAAACAGCCTGTAAGCCATTCTAATAAATACGCTTTCTATGTATATATACAGAGATTCATTCTAAAAGCTCTGTTACTCTAGAGAATCCTGACTAATACAATTTCCAACTGCTATCCCCAGATCACAGAGTCCCCCAAAACCAACTAGGAGACTGAGTCCTGTATCTAAAAACAAAGAGCCTTTATTCTTTTCTTATCTTTTTTTCTTTAAGGTTTATTTATTGTGTCTATAGTATTCTGCCTGCATGCATGCCTACAGGCCAGAAGGGAGCACCAGATCTCATTATGGAAGGTTGTAAGCCACCATGTGGTTGCTAGGAATTGAACTCAGGACCTTTAGGAAAGCAAACAATGCTCTTAACCACTGAGCCATCTCTCCAGCCCAAAAGCCTTTATTCTTATGTAAGTTTGCAAACTCAGACTTTCTGTGTGTCCAACATTTGGAGTAATCTAAGAGCCCTGAGTTCAGTTAGGGTTGGGTTTTTATAGTTGCAAAAGTGGGGGTGAGGGATTTCTCAGGTTCAGGACCCCTTATTGGCTGACATTTGTCTAGGGGTGTCCTGGTGAAAAGCGACAGGTGTGTGCTGACAGGTGATCCTATCTACAATGGTCAGAATGTTAGGAATTTCCTTTGGATGGTCTGTTCCTAAGTGGTGCCTGGGTGGTCTCAATTTGTGGTCTTTCTAGGAACCAGGTATTGCCTTAGGGTAAACTATTGAGACTCAGGCCTCTGTTGAGCTTCTCATGGCTGGGTTCTACACCAAAAAGATGCAAAACTTCTGACTTAAGAGGACATTGGAGGCATCTCCTTTCCTGGAGACTTTCAGACTGCAGGTAAATACAGTACAAGAAATTTAAGGAAGGGATATTTACAACAAATTATAGCTATAGCAATAACAATGGCAGACATTTCAGAGTCATGAACTCATTATACATTAATTTATTGTACACCAATCCTACAATGTCAGGAATTCTCAGTTCTGATTTTTCAGATGAAAGTCCTAAGACTGAAGGTTTAGGCAATGCTCACACAGCCAGTAAGGAGGAGAGTTTCCATTTAAAGCAGGTTTGCCTGATTGCACATCTGTGATTGTTAATTTCATGGGTCAATGTGAAAGGCTAAGGGACATCCATGGATAACTTGTAAAACCTTATTTCGGGTATGTATGAGGGTGTTTCTGAAATAAATTAGCGTATTGACCAACAATGAGTAAATTCACTCACCATGTTGGACTATCAGCATCTACTTAATCTCTTGCACCATGAAGGGAACGAAGGTGGTGAACCACTGTCTCCCTTTGAGCTGAGCCATATACCTTTTCTTTCTCTGAAAAATCTGAACTTCCAGGCCCTTGGCCTTGGACTAGGCCCAAGTTTCCTGACTCTCCAGATGGTATAAAACAGATCCAGGGTCGTCTTGACCTTCATAATCATATAGCTTGTTCTAACTTCTTTCTGCATGTGTGTCTCTCTGTACCTTATTTTTTCTACTGTCTGAAGAGCTCTAATTTATTATTCTTTAGTGTTTCCACAACCTCTCACAGTAGGTTCAACTTTCTATCCAAGAAAATTTTTTGTGCTTTAATACAAACAGTTTCATTTTTATCTTTTAAGAAGATCTCAGGCATGCAAAAAAAAAAGTGTTCCATTGGTAAATGGGTTTAGAGAAGTAAATCAAGACATTCTTTAAAAAAACAAAAACAAAAAAATCAAGACATTTGAAGTTAGCTTTTATTTAAATGACTTTCATAAAAAACAAAAAGAACTACCCCCTTTTCCCTCCTTTAGAAATTCATCTATTTATTTTTCTGGATTCCTCATTCCTCCTTTACTGAAACTTAACGAATAAATTATATATAAAATGCAGAATGTGATGGAGAAAAATAGAAGAACTGTGATGATTTGAATGGAAATGACCCCCATAGGCTTATTATTTAAAAGTTTGGTTTACCGTTGGTGGAAATGTTTGAGAAGGATTAGGAGGTGTGACCTTGCTGGAGAAGGTATGTCATTGGGGGATGGGCTTTGAGGTTTCAAAAGCCCACACCAGGCTCAGGTTCTCTCTCTCTCTCTCCTTGTGGACCAGGTCTAAGATCTCAGCTATTGTTCCAGCACCATACTTATCTATAAGTTGCCTTGATTATGGTGTCTATTCATAGCAATAGAAAAGTAACTAAGATGAGAAGCATAATATTTTTTGCTTCAGTTTTCTTTTTATAAAACGGAATTAATGTATACTTTATGTAAAATAAACAACTGATAACAAATGTTGAGGAGAATGTGGAGAAAAGGGAACCCTCGTTCACTCATTCGCTGCTGGTGGAATTGCAAAGTGGTAAAACCATTATGGAAATTGGGGTGGAGAATCCTCAAAAAGTTAAAAATCAAGCTACCAAATGACCCAGCTGTTTCACTCCTCAGCATAGGCCCGAAGGACTTTACATTCTACTCCACAGATGCTTGCTCAGCTAGGTTCATTGCCATTCTCAATTGCCAGAAAATGGAAGCAATTTAAATGTTCTTCAGCTGATAACTTGATAATTAAAATATGGTACGTATACATAATGGAATACTATTCAGCTCTAAGGAAAAATGAAATGATTAAATTTGTAGGCAATTGGATGGAACTAGAAAATATTATATCGATTACATACACACATATAATATATAGCATTATTTATATGTATATATATGTTATATATAAACATATACATACATATATTTAGATGATGTCATGCTACTTGGGGTGACTATGTTTCCCCAAAAGCCATAGAGTATCTAACAATAAAATGCAGTGCCAAGCATGGGAAACCACTGTATTAGTTACTAGTCTGTTGCTGTGATAAAATACCAGGATGACTTATAGGAAGAAGAGTTTACTTGGGTTTATGGTTCCAGAGAGATGATTTCATCATGGAAGGGAAGTGGCAGGTGGGGCAGTTGGAGTAGCAAGCTGAGAGCCAGCATCTTGAGCCTCAAGTAGAAAGAATAGAGAATGAAATAGGAACGACTGGAGGTTTTGTAACCTCAAAAGCCCTCTCCAGTGACGTACTTCTTCCAATAAGGTCATACTTTTTCAACCTACCCAAACAGTGCAGCCAACTGAGAACTGACTATTCAAATGTTTGAGGTTATGGGGATATTCTCATTCACATCACCATAACTGCCCTTTGAACTTCAGAAGAGTCCAAGACACACACACACACACACACACACACACACACACACACACACTACTGCTATGGCCCTTGATTGTCTACCAGAAATTGAAGGTAAGACCCTATTGACTGATGATACGATATACTTTGGAGAGAGGACTTGGAGGAACTGAACTGGAATTGATCTGGAAGCCTCATCTCTGACGACTGTACCAGAAGGACCTATGAATGCTGCCAAAGGAGAAAAGCAATCAGTAGTCCTATTCATCTCTGAGATCCATGAACCACAATCACTAAAATAGCAAGCTATTCAGAAAGGTGCAATAGTGATATTTACATCCTGATGGCAAAGGACAGCTTTCTTGTTAGACTCAAGACCTATTCAATAGGAGAGAATTCCATAGCTATATTCTAAATAATTATCCTATGCCCACAGATAAGTATAGTTCTCACCCCTCATCAAAAAAGCTTCATTTTGCAGCAAATGGTAAACACTGCAGAAAGACAAGGCTTGTCAAGATACAGAAAACAACTGACCATGGAATGTCCAATCCCAACTGATAACATCTATAACATAAGCCCTATACTGAAGATTTAGGGCACAGGAGGCAAAAGCATTATAAAAGCTACTACTACAAGATAATGTCTTCTATGTATGACAGCAATGCTGCACCCATGAGATGTCAAGAATATGACTGACTAAATAAAACCTGAAAATGACAGTAACAATTGACATGTCAATGTGAATGGGGGACCTCACATGGCCCATGTCTAGACCAAGGGTTGTAGGCGATCGATAGCCTGAAGAGGGAGAATCAGTCTTCTGCAGGGACACGCTCCCAGTGGGTTAGCTAATCTCAGGTGGTCAATCCTAAACACGTGCATTTATGCAGCACTAAATAAACCTAGCGGGTTATATATATATATATATATATATATATTTACATATATAACACTAATAAAAAATAAGTGGGCATGAATTTGAGGACGGGGGAGTTGTGGAAGAGAAGAGTTGGAGGGGGAAGGGTGTAAATATAATGCTCATATATGAGATTCTCATAAAATAAATGAAGGTGAAAATAAATCAAAAGAAAGTTAATTTGCAAATAATTGTCCTTGTTCAGCTAGTAAAATGAAGTCCAAGAGTTAAGACGTTTAGCATAACCAGCTAGGAATAGCTATGTGCTTTGTATTATATTATCCAAAACATAACCAGCTAGAAATAGCTATGTGTTTTGTATTATCCAGAAACACCCTTATTTATTTATTTATTTATTTATTTATTTATTTATTTATTTATTTAGGTTTTTTGAGACAGGGTTTCTCTGTGGCTTTGGAGCCTGTCCTGGAACTACTCTGTAGACCAGGCTGGTCTTGAACTCACAGAGATCCGCCTGCCTCTGCCTCCCAAGTGCTGGGATTAAAGGCGTGCGTCACCACCGCCCGGCTTACCATTATTTATTTATCCTCTCAAATTTTTGATTTTTAAGGTCGGTCTAAATATTGAACCCAAGGCCTCATATAGTATCATATAAATTATTTTTAAGTTGTATCTCTTTCCTCTCCTGGTATTTTTAAAATATGAATGTTTAGATTTAGTTAAGATGGATTCCATGCAATAATTTCAATGCTTAGGTATTTCAAAAGCTTAGAAAAGTACAGAGGCTAACAAAATTAACTCCCCAAGGAGGGAAACAAATCTGCCAGTGTCTGAAATCCTGGGCTGCTTCCTGCTGAGGAAATTATGACTTTCTTTCTTTCTTTTTTTTTTTCTTTTTTCTTCCTTTCCAGGGGAGAGCACGAACATAGTCCCCACTACCACAAATTATGCAGTCGAGTTTCCTGCATTTGGGGAAATCACAACAGTTAGCACCTCAGGAGTGCAATAGACCAGCCTAACCCTGGGAAAACCATTTTCGTGATCATAGTTTCTCCCCTGCCAGGTAAGTATGACTTCTTTTCTTTATCTGTAAAATAGGTGGATAATGGGACACCCATGTCACAGTGATTTTGAAGATTAAATAAATTACTTGATCTTAGACTATTCCTAGTATTTATCTATTAAATGTCCAGTATATGTTGGTTATTAGCACAACTGCTACCCAATACTCACCAATACAAAAAACTTTACTTTTTATATTTTCTTCAGATATTTCCTTTCTCCTTCTCTAGTACCCTTTCTGGCTTCTTTGCTTTGAAAAATAAAATCCTGGGGCTGGAGAGATGACTCAGCAGGTGAGTTAGCAAGTGCCACTCTTGCAGAAGAACTGAGTTTGGTTGTGGTTGGCCCACAATCAGCTTTACTTTAGTTACTTTTGGCCTCTCTAGGTATCTGCACACACATAGCATGCACAAATGGAGCACACACACATACACAGAAATGAAAATGAATCTTAGAAAATGAAACAGAAACTAAAAATATGTTCAAAGTTCAGGTCTATGGAGCTAGCTCAGTGGGAAAGTGCTTTTTGTGTAAGCACAAGACACTTGAAGTGAGACACCCAGAATCCAGATAAAAGCTGGGCATGTTGGCATGTGCCTGGGAGGGGGGCAGAGATGGAGAAGGGACAGGCGGATCAAAGGGACTTCTTTCTGTACAACTGCACAAGCTGAATCCTTAAGCTCCACATTTAGTGACAGATCTTCTCTCAAAAAACAGGGTGGAGAGTTGAGCATTGACCTTCATGTGGGCACGAACACTTGTGAGTGTGTGCACACGCCCCTTCCTCAGAACTAATGCTCAGGTGAAGTCCTCTATACTTCCTCCCGAGCTTTCTTTTTTTAGGCAATCATTACCATGAAATCTGCTCATATTTTAATAAATAAAATATATTGAACGTCTACTGTGCATAAATTTCCTCACTGAATGGGAAAAACGTTTCTCAAGGGTTTTCTGTGTCAGGTACCTTTCATGAAGCCATTGGTAGTTGGGTAATATGGCGCTGAGTTTGTCAAATGTGATTAGGATAAAGGTGCCTCCATCTGGAGCAGACTGCAACCTAAGCTACTATATAAGGGAACTGTGACCTAATTTAAGAGCATATTCCTTTAACAAATATCTGAGACTTGGTAGTCTTTCCAACCAATCACAGGATGCACAGTAAATATGGCAAACACAGAGCTGGGTCCAGTTAGGTTATTTCTTTCGTGTGTGTGTGTGTGTGTGTGTGTGTGCACGCGCGTGCGTGTGTTTTACGGATGTAGATCATCAGTTCATCTATATGTGACAGAAAACATTCAAAATATTGTCATATTATGGAAATGGTTCATTTGTCATATTTATAGTAGTGGATTCATAGCTTATGTGTTTTTGTTAAATTATCCCTGTGGAGGACAAATGTACAATGCTTCCAATTAGGCTATTTCTGTCATATCCTCTGTGTCCTCCAAACACATCCGCGATAGATACTGCGGGGTGGGTCTCTCTGGTCTAGAGTGCCATTTGATTCATGAATTTTTACATCCTTCAAATAAATTCTACTAAAATTAATTTATGTAACACGCTTCTTTCACAAATAGCGTTATTTGTTTCACTTTTTCTTTGTACTAGATGTTTAGGCTTCATTTACCTTAATAACACGGGTGAACATTTTGGTCTTTATATTTTTGTGTGTCTGATTCCCCCCCCCCCAGGTAGAACTGTTCTACATCAAAGAATACAGACTCTGTAAATGGTACATAATGGTTACAATAATATTGTACAATAACATGGAGAAAGTGAAAACAAAGCCTGTAAAAAAGAGAAGAAAAGGAAACAGCTGCCTTTCTATTAATCTCTGCCAACAATTGCAGATTAGTTTATTTCAATCATACGCCTTCAGTAAAACCCACTCAGCTGCACACCTCATCCCTCCTGCCATACTTGCTAAGGTGAGTTTCCAGCTTTTAAACATTTATATTGTTGCGTTGCTGTTCCTCAAGTCTCAATGTCCTCTGAACATGTAGCTTTAACATCTGTATAGTTTTGCCACAGGGAGAAACATAATTTGCTTACCCATTCCCCTGGAGACACTTAGGCTAGTTCATTTTTTAACTAAACAACAGTGAGTGCATAAACTTGATTTCCTTATTTATTATCTCTTAGATGACTAGAATTAAAAATGACGAGAGAGAGAGAGAGAGAGAGAGAGAGAGAGAGAGAGAGAGAGAGAGAGAGAGCATGAAGTTGGGTGGGGAGGGAGGTGGGAAGGATCTGGGAGGAGTTTGGGCATGGGAAGGAAGATGATTAATATATATTTTATATGAAAAAATTTAAAAGACTTTAAAAAGATGACTAGCTAAAGGTATAAATATATTTTCATAACTTAAATTAAGGTTATTCTTTGGCAGCTTTAAATATGTATTTAGTGCATATTTAGTTCCCTCTGTTATCTTCATCCTCCTATAACCTCCCTACAAATCCCTTGCTATAGTCAAGCCTCTTTGTTGTGTTTTATCATTGAGCCTAACCAGGGCCATTCATGTGACCATTTTTATAGCTATCCATTAGAGCCTGGTAGGCTCGCTACTGGGTACGCAAATGAAGGCAATGTCTGGCCGTTCTCTAGAATTCATCAGTATTTAATAATTCATCTAGGAGGGCTAGTGCCCCCTGGGATCCATGATTGCCTGTAGAAGGTCCAGGGAAGTGGGCAGGGGTCCTGTGATATCATGAGTGCGACGTGCTGTGGAATAATCCTCTGTGCACTGTGAATATGTATTACTCTCATTGGTTAATAAAAAAAAAACCTGACAGGCTGGTAGTCAGGAAGTATAGGGAGGACAGGTAGACACGGAGGACTCTGGGAGGAGGAAGGGTGGGGTCAGAGGAGATGCCAGCCAGCAGCAGAGAAAGCAGGACTCGTAGAAAATGAGGCAACAAGCCATGAGCCATGTGGCGAAGCATAGATAAGAAATATGCGTTATTTCAAGTGTAAGAGTTAGCTAATAAGAAGCCTGAGCTATAGGCCAAGCATTTGTAAGTAAAATTAAGCCTCTGAGTGGTTATTTGGGAACTGGTGGGCAGGAGAGAAATGTTTGACTATAGCAATGGCTGTGGTGCGCCCAGAAGACAGCCTATTGCTGTCTTCCTCTTTATCTTCCTTCCTGCTCTTACATTCTTCCTGTCTCTTCTTCTACCATGTTCCCTGAATGAATAAACATGTTTTGGTATGTTGTCAAGTTGTTTTCCAGAACACCTGTGCTCCAGAGTGCTTAATCCACAAACACATTCACTAGAATTATTCTTAATTTTGGATTCATATAGAAATATTTTTCATAATATTTCATTTCAGCCATATAAAATTTACATCTCAAACATTCATTAATTGAATTCATTCATACTTCTTAATATTGTTTTTGTGTTTAGAGGATTTAAAAATTTTTGGTCATTTGTATGGTTATCTGCTTTACCTGTAAAAACCGGTCTATGTAGATAGCACGTCTTTAGCTCTGCTGTTGTTGGTGTAGTTCTGGCTTTTGTTGACTGTTGGGGAAGGTTCTCCTCTGGTTGTATGTACCCCGCATAAGAGAAAACCAGTGTACATTTCGTAAGCCTAGCCTGTCTGCTCCTTTAAGAGGAAACTACTAAATGAGAGTTTACAAACGGTGCTGCTGAGGGAGAGCTGTAATTGTAATTTGATCTAGTTACATTGACTAAAATGGGCTTTATTTTTATAAAGAAAATGTCTTAAATTCATGAGTCGTGTGGTTAGTTGTTGACCAAGATAATATAAGTTTGGTTCACATGAATTCCTGATGGATTAAAGAATTAAAAAAAAAATACAGAGGAAATAAAAGCAAAGTGATAACAGAACATTTACCTGTAAGAGGAAGACAACGGAAAGGGGATGTTTATGTATTTGAGTAAACGTATTATATTTATAGTACTGCAGATAATTTAGCGTGTCAGGTGGGTTTCTCCAAGTAACCGAATGAGCAGGATAACTAAACACAATAACTCGTTAATTCCTAGGGTCAAAGATCCTTGGCATCCTCCTATACCTACATGTCCTTGTTCACTGCTTTGTGAGGGCCGCACAAAAGAGACCATCATTGCATTATTTCTGTACAGGAGAAATGCTTTCCCAGAAGCAAAAGGGGTTGCGTGTTAGAGGCTGCACATCTGCATGAAATAATACCAATATCAGCAGCAAGCACGACCGCAAATATCTACTGCAAGCCAGGCACCTTTCCAAGAGCTTTGTGCATATCAACTTAATTAACCCGCATGGCGACCCCTCCTGGTGGGTACCGTAACCATTTTCGTTTAAATAGATGAGATGACTGAGTCCCATCCTACAGACCTCAGGCCTCTTTGATCCGTGCCATGTCAGGCAAACGCTAATCATGTAGAAATTCATTTTGAGGTTGCCAGGCGTGGATCCTTTCAAGAGCTATTCTTAGGGTGTCCATAGGGTTCTAAAGAGGAGCGACACCTCGGGGTCCCTGGCCACCCTGACACCCTCTATCATGTCGCGAGGCTCCTGCTCGGTTGGCAGTGCCACCATTCTACGCGTGCTGGGCTGGGCCTCAGCCTTAGCTCGCGCCACCTGCTCCTGGCTCTCGCGTCCCCGCCCCGCGTCCCGCCCCCGCGCCGCACCCGCGTCCCACGGTCCCTCCCTCCGGCGTGACGGGAGCACGGGCGCAGGCTGCCCGCGCTGCAAGCGGTGGAGCTGTCAGCGGGAGGATCAGCTGAGCGGAGCCTGGCGGAGAGGAGCAGAAAGCACCGTCCTCGCCGCCTCCGGGAGCCGGAGCTGTGCAGCCTGATCGTCCGAGTCCACCCAGCGCCGCGATGCTGCTGCCCTCCCTGCGGCGGGTTCGGGGCAGGGGCCGGAGGCGACCGCCCGAGGGTCCCCGCTGCGCGCGCTCGCCGCCCTGGAGCCCTGCCTGGATTTGCTGCTGGGCGCTCGCCGCCTGCCAGGCAGCCTGGGCTGGGGACTCGCCCTCCTCGGGCCGCCCGCTTCCTGCGTGCCAGGAGGTGAGCCGCACCTGGTCCCCCGCCTGGAGTTTGCGGCGGGGTGCGGGGTGGGGCGGCCGCGCGGATCCGGGCTCAGAGTGGCCATCACCGTTTTCGGGCTTGGAGGACAGGGTCGTTCGGTTGTGTTCAGGGATGAAGTTGTTCGCCCGTGCTAGCTGACTAGGAGCGGGTGTGCAGGTTTGCTGTCTTTCTGGTGGTGCCTTTTCTCTCCGCGCTGGTGTTTGGGGGTTTCTGAAAGGACTTTGCGGCGCCCCGGTTGGATAGCTAGGCTCAGGACCTGGGGTTGAGGGAGAAATTTCAGGAAAGGGAGGAGACTGGGGAAGCCCTGCCTTGTGGGATTTAGAAAACTATCGCTTTATAGCTTTTTAGAGCGCTAGATACTGACCCTCCCTCTCCTGCTTTCTCGGTTCCCCTGTCTCCACAAATGCTTTTACCCAACTCCCCTGCTCTCCGTTTCCACATAAGCATGCTGTGGTGTCCCTTGACGTTCTGGGGCAAGACATGGTTGTGAAGAAGGTACGAAAAAAATTACTTAGGACAGAGGCGGGTTGGTGATGTAGAAAATCAGAATGGGCAAAGCGAATATGCTCCTTGGGGAGGTGCTTCACCTGGCCCAAACCGTGCTGCTGTGTACTTTACGGCTTGAAATCGCTGCTGATTTATAGCCAAAAAGGATAAATTCTGGGTGATTAGATTTTTTTTTTCTGCTGCTTTTAGGAAAACGAGACTTAGTGTGCCAAAAATTTACAGAGGGTGTCACTGTAAGTTGCATTGGGTGTTTATCTTTCCCTTCAGCGCTCCAGAAAGTGCATCCTTTTAATGAAAATCAATGAGGGGAAGGAAGTAACATTTCTGACCTACTTTGAATGATCGTGTTGGAGGGGTGAGCCATACATGCTGTCTGAAGGAAGATTGCTAGGAATCGTGGCGATGGGTTCTTTATATTTATCCAGCAAAAAATAGATTAGCCATCAGCTCCCTAGGAGAAGAAAGGGCCGATTTTGTTCCTTGCGCGTGTGGAACCACTTCTGAATTAGAGTATCATCCTTCTAGACATCAGCCATCATCCGTGGGTTTTTCATCTTCTTCTCCTACAATACAAGTCCCAGGACAGCCAGAGATAGGGCGTGAGATGGAAAGCTAGCCTGGAACTCTGTAGCTGCATTGTGACTAGCGAATCATGGCGAGGGCTCAGCTACCAGCTGGGCTCGATTTCAGAGGGCACTGGTGTTGGTTCAGTCTGTCTTCTGCCACTTGTCACCTGTGAATGATCCCGCTTTTTCCATGTCCACAACTGTTGGGTCGAGATAAACTTTCCCCTCCAGTTGCCTGATCACAGTACATAGAACATGTTTATTTTCTGAAGTGAAGTTCTAAGTTCCTTGCTATGTTAATCCTTAGTAGTGAGGAACCTGCTTGAAGTGGAAAAGCCAAGGCCAGTTGAAGAGATACTACAATCTTTATTTACATATTTACAAGGTTTCTAGCCCAGGCGGGGTTCAAATTCCTTATGTAAGGAGTGATGGGCCTTGAGTTTCTGATCCTCCTGCCTCAAGTGCTGGGATCAAAGGTTAGGTCACCATACCCAGTTTATATGGTGGTAGGGATCAAACCTAGGGCTTGCATGCTAGGTAAGAACTCTACCAAGTGATCCTGCATCCCGACTCCTAGACTATAACCATGCAGAACTGAGGCAAGGGAATGATGGGATGTACAAAGGAGTGATGCTCATCCAATTTCAGCTTTTCACTGAATTGGCTTTAGAAACTGTATTTGATTCATCCTTTTAGGTATCAATGTTGCATTTTTCTTTTTGAAAATGGAAATAGATAAAATATAAAAGAGGATGCTACTGAGGCAGCCTGTGGGTGTTTGTGGTTTTGGAACCAGTAATGCACAGACCTGCTGATATTCTTCCTGCAGACTGAAAGCTTGTGAGACTATGTGCTGTGGGTTAGAGGCTCCTCTGGAACTACAAGAAGCTTCCCAGGGGCATAATCTGATTGCCGATACCCAGACTAGCTGAGCTAATTTGTACTCCTGATCATTGTTTCAGTATACCATTGTTTTGAAGAGGAAAATGAGAAGTAAATGATCCTCAGGCATTGAGGGCAAGGACTTCTTGTTTTGGGAGTGTGAAGATCATGGCAAGTTCCTCTGAGAGACAGATGTTGACTTATGGCCCTAAGCAGAATAGAATAGCTATTCTCTGTCTATTGTGATTGTTTTAACTGCTGCGTCTTTTGGGTTTCACCTCTACATCACTCTGGTACTTGCCACCTTAGTGCTGGGAGCCATGACAGCCTGATCAGTGATAGTTTTTCTTAACGCTAATGGAGTTATGGAGTTGTTCCTGAACACAAGGACATCAGCACTATGAGATGGGGGAGAGACTGAGAAGAGCAAAGACGAGGACCTCTGAGGCTAAAACACCAAAGCCGATAGCATGAGAGAAAGGGGCAATGGGAAAATCTGCAGGGTACTCGAAACCTCAGCATTTTTGTAGAATAAGCCATGTTTAATGATGTCACAAAGACTGATTTTTTTTCTTCCTTACTTGTAGAAGAAAAGACAGAGTAGGAAACTGGTCTGGGAGGGAGCTGATGAGGATTGCCCGAGATGGGACAAAGGATCTTCAAAGATTCAGTTCGGCTGTGGGCTGAGGTTTTCACCTTAGATTTTGTGGCAAGGTGGCCTCTGGACTGAGGTTCTGAGTACAGTGCTGCCAAAGTCCTTGGGTGATGGAGTGGAAAGGGGAAGTCAAATGATGGCTCTTGGAAGTTCAGCTGCTGATCAGATCAGCAGTGTGGAAGTACACCAACAGGAAGGGATATGTTGGGAGAGAGAAATAAGAAATCAAGTCTGTGCACCCAGAGATGAAGGGCAAGGACAGGATGTGATGTCTTTAAATGGTATCCGGACACAAGAGTGGTTTGCGAATATTTGGGGTCTTGTATAAGGGGAAAACTTCCTGGGGTTTTGTGCATTTGATTTTCACTGGCACACTGACTCTAATGAATGCCCTATTTTATTATGAGGACGTGTAATATATCAAAGGAAAAATCTGTATCAGTGTGAAGTGTAGTTGATGGTTACATTAGTGGAGCTTGAGGCTACTATTTCAGGAAGCATTGTGAGGGAGACTTCAAAGGCTCAGACTCAAGCCTAGGCTTACACCTGTGAATTTAGTAAGATGTTTTTGACTAATTGACTAACTGGACTTATTAGGGCAGCCAGAGGAAAACGTATCCAGGCCAACAGATGATTCAGCATTGCAATGCGATATTAAAAAAAGAGCCTGTGAGAACAAAAAAGAACAGAACTAAGTGGATTATGTATACATTATTTAAATTTAGTAACTGCAATCACAAGGTCCTTAGTTCATTGCTCTGAAATCTTGCACGATATCTCTGAAGTTTTAGTGAGTGATGATTTTTGGCCAATAGCTTTTATTCCATCAACATTTATTCAGTTTACACTAGTCTACAGGCAAAATGTCGTGATAAATATAACAAAATAAATACAAAATTAAAATATAATATATATGAGGAAGGATGAGGCAGATATGCAAACAACCAATTATATTAAGGGATTTGATCCCACAAGAGAGGCAAATGATACTAGAACCCACACGGACGGCTTGGAAAAAGAATTAACAAAGAAGTGAAGAGGGCTTGAAAGATGAACAGGAATTTACCAAAAGAGATAAGAGTCAGAGTCAGACAGGATTGTGGCTCCTTTGGGGAAAAGGCGTTTCAGGTGTAGAGCCCAGATCAAAGAGTGGCAGAAACACAACGCTGTATTGTGTCGTGATTGGGTACAACTGGACTATAGTGAGCAGCAGAAGCTTCCTGGGCAGTGGATCTGAGAGGCACAGGAGTCTGGTCGCGAGGGGTCTGACGTCATGCTGAGAAGAAGGTGGTCTTCCCTGGATCGGCAGCCAGAAGCAAGAGAAGACTTTGAACATTTAGTTTGGCAGTAGGATGGAAGCCAGATTGAGAAACATGGGAAATGGAGAGAGGTGAGACCTTCTTGGAGGGGGTGGTGATTAATGTCCAGGGGAAGGGAGGCGGTGCATCAGCTAAGGGGTAGCAATGGAAGTGGAAAAGAGATGCTGTTAGATTGGCAGTAAGTGGATGTGAATGCTGAGTGAATGAGGGTTTCCAGCCTGATTAGGAGGAAGTGCCTCTAGCCCCAAGGTTAAGGAATAGGGGAAAGAGAAGAAACTTTTTTTTTTTTTTTTTTTTTTTTAAGAGTGACTGACTTACATAGAGCTGTTTAATTGTCAGCCAGGGATCAAGCTGCCTTGCTCAGGATCAAGGTCTGGGCTAGTAGGGGGACCTGAGAATCACGTGGAGAAAAGGAGTGGTTGAAAGGGTAGAACTAAGGCTTTAACAATACTGAATGGAGCAGAAAAGTTCACAAAGGAGATGCAGAACAATGGCTGGAGTGGAGAATGGGGAGTTATGGGATTTTGAAGGAAGGGAGGAAAGACTCTGAAGAAGAAAGGGGTAGGTGCCTGACCTGTGCCCTGCACAAGATGAGAGCTGACAAGAGGCTCTTCATTTGGCTGGTGCTCTTCATGTCGCTGGTGCTCTGTGCCCGAGCGGTTCTGCCAGGATCAGCCAGGATGAGTTGTTCTCAACTCGCAGACGAGGAAAGGGATACAGGATAGGGTAGCCATAAAGCCGTCCCAGATGGGGAAGCGATCGATATTTCTAAGTCCGTATAAACCAGAAAACTTGTAAATGACTACACATGGGAGACTCTGACCATGAGCTACGGGGGAGTCACTATCACTGGAGGAGCTAGAACCCCACCTCTGTTTTCACGCAGCTACCATAATTAATCTTGCTTGTTGTGCCTGCGGAGGTGAATTTTCCATTCAAGTTCTCATGCTCAGTTCCATTTTCCATGTTTTAGGCAAATGTGAGCAAGTATTCACACCATCAATATTTACAATGTAAAGCCAGGAGTTGATAGATCTGTGAAATGTCATATTTTAGCACAAGGGAAGAAAATAGCAGCGCACAGTGCAGACAGCGGCACACTTTGCTTGCAATGCTTTTTGCAGCAGTGTTGGCGATTCTTGCTTTCGACTGTCATAATCTCCTCAAGTTCTGGTTGTCCTTTATTTTTCCGTGGAAGAAACCACGGATAATTCTTTCTTTATTGCATTTCTTAACATATTCTAATAGTTCATTTTCAATATATATGTATTATATGCACACATTTATCATACTTAGGTACCAAGCAATTGTAATAAAATGTTGAAAAACACATGGCCTCTTCTCACACAGAGCTTTATAATCTTGTGGGTTAAATCCCAAACAAACCCACACATCACATAATTATGGTTGCTATAAATGGTGTGATGGGAAATACCACGTATAGTGAGAATGTATAGCCACCTGCGTGCGATAGCATTTTGTCACCGTGACAAAAATACATGAGAGGAACGGCTTAGAAGAACAGGTTTATTTTGGCTCATGGTTTCAGGCTGTAGTCTCTCGCTCTATTGCTTTGGGCCTGAAGCAAGACCAAGAAAAATGAGGCTGTGGAAGTGCATGGCAGAGGACGCTTCTGACTTCATGCCAGGGATGGAGGCAAAAAGGGACAAAGAGGGAAGGAGGGAGGGACGGAAGGGTTTAGAGACAAGATACACTGTTCATCTATTTCTCCAAGTAGGCCCCAACTCTTGCTAGCCATGAAGTCATGAATAGAGAACTCTATCAATGAATAGCTCCCTTCAGATCCAGTCAGCTCTCAATACCTCCTCTAGCTGGGGACGAAACCTTCAGCACACATATCCAAACCATAGCATTACCCCAGTGAGGGGCGAGAGGCAAGTTGCTATAATAGAAGTTTGCTGGCTGAAGGTCCTGGGTGGTGGTGATAGAGCATCTCAGGCACGTGACCCTTCCTGTCCTAGACCTCTATGGACTCTGCCTGTACCACAAAAGACAATGGACCTTTTCTCCCTTCTGCGGTCCAGCTGCAGCATCTTCTCTTTCTGGCAGCTATATGTTTGCCCATGAGTATTGTATGCAGGAAGCTGCCAGTATAGATGAGTGACTCTGTGTTTTATCCAAGGAGCAAGAAAGAGCTAGAATCCTCCCAGAGCTCAGTGTGATAAGCATGTGCTCTGCCGTATGTGGAGGAAGGGATGCCTTCTCCCAAATCATGTGCTTAGGGGCCCGTATTTTTTTAAATCACACAAGGATAGCATACACTTATCAAAGTCTTTGAGCACACATTTTCCCCCACGTACATAGTATGCTCACTGAGGAAAGGAATTACATAATCTTACTCAGCAAACAATGATTGATGGTATTTTTTGTTGAAAGCACTTTTGGGATTATAAAAATAAGTAAGACATAGATCTTCTTTGGAAGCACTAATCACTGCCTTCAAAAGAGAGTAAGTAGTTAGCTTTTCTTGTTCAATTATATGCAGAAATTGATTTTTATGGTGCAATTAGTCATAATTGACATCTCCTTTCAGTTGTACCCAATTTAAGACAGAAATAAACACCCAGCGATGGTGTTTGGAATTTGGGGCAGTTTGAAATTCTGGGGCAGAAGATCCTATTTATTATTTGTGGTCAAAGCTTTGTTACTAAAGACCTGTTTCTTTCCTTTAGGTCAGTGGTCCTCAGAGTGATGGTAGGACCAGAAACACCTAGCATTATCTCAGAACTCATTAGATACACAGTATCTTGGGTCCTGGCCCTATTCACAACCTACTAAATCAGAAGCTCTGAGGCAGAGGCCTAGCACGCTTCCCTTTGGTAGTTAGGGTGCACTGTGATATATGCAGCCCACTGCTCTTAGAATAAAACAAGGAGTAAGGTTTTTGGTCTAAAAATGTGGGGACAAGTTTTATTCCAAAAGCTCTTGAACTTTCACCCCAGTGACTTCCTGCTTCAGCAGAACATCCTAGAAAGCCACCCACCTCGTTGAATGAGCCATGCGATCCTCCCATCCTTGGGAAGTATCTCAGCAAACGTTGCTCAGTTACTGTCTGGACACCAAGACATGTGTGCACGCTGGTGATGAGGCAGGATGCAGAGGATACGGCCAGCACTTTCTAGACGGTCACCCCTACAGAAGAAACAAATATGGAAATTATTAAGTACTACACCCAAGACTGGCATTAGCTTACAAACAGCTGTAATATTTAAGGTGAGCGATGGTCAGCCTTCTTGGTCAATGTTTTCCATCTTTGCTTCCTATTGGGAGAGGTGTTTTCTGTAGCTGTAATTATCTTCTGGAATACTCAAAATAAGTAGGAAACTGTTGGAAATGTGTCCCTGCTCCTGGTGTATGTCTTGTTTAGGATTAGATCTGTCACCACCTGGGGCTTCTGGGCCACACCACACTATGTCTCCCTTCTCATCATGATTTCACTGCAGTCAACAAATAATATTCAAACATAAATTAGTTTTTTAAAATAAAAAATGAGTTTATTTGACATTCAGAAAATTTAAGATCAAGAAATGCTATACTTCCCAGGTGAAAACTTTTATGTAAGTACCAATATTGACTTATTTCTGAAATGTTATCATCTTTATTAGAAATACCCCCAAGGGAAATGTACTTTTAATACTGTGGAATTGCAAGTACTAGAAAATATCGGATTAAAAATGTAATTTACTAGATAGTCACTCATGCCATTGACATTTGAAATAAAATAATCTTGAAAAATCAATGTTCTGCTTTTCTTTGATGGGAAAGCATAGAGATTGGCTTGCTGGTTCTAAAGTCTTTTAAGGAACTTGCTAGGAACTGAAGAGAAGAAAGATCAACCAACTACCTATGGGGTAGTTTTCGTTATATTTTCCCAAACCTTTTTTATCCAGTCTTTGATCAAAATATCAAATCTTTTACACTTCAAAGAAAAAAATCCCATAAGGTACACAAAACGTTACTTTTCTATATTAAACCCATTTAAAGGCTTCATTAAACACCAAAGCGATGATGTTGGTGTGTATGTCTGTGTGTGTCAGCTGTTCGTCAGGATTCTTGAGGAAATCATCTTGAAGGAAGAAAGATTTATCTTGACTGATGACTTCAGGGCATTTGGTCCATGGCAATTGGTTCTATTGCTTATAAGCTTGTAGTGAGGGGTAAAACAAAGCACCATGGGGTGGGACTTCAGGAGTGGACTAGCGGAGGGGCTTGGGTGTCTAATGCTGGAGTCTAACAGGGTGTTCCTGATCTAAACCATAACAAGGGCACAACATGAACTGGCCTCAAACCAAGTGATAATTTCGTCTCTTGGACTTCTTGTCTTGTCTATTTTACGCTGTTCTAACAAAATGTCCCAGACTGGGTAGTTTCATAACAAACAGGTGTTTGTTTGGTTGACAGTTCTGGAAGCTAAGAAGAAGATTAAAGGGGCTGGCTATCCAGTGAGAGCCTTGCTGCCAAATGTGGCGAATGTAGGTGTAAGAGGAGGACACTTTAACTTGTCTTTTACAATGAACTCACTTTTGTAATAACGGCATAAATACGTGCATAGAACGATACCCTCTTGACTCATTCCCTTCCTATCTTCAGATATCGCCACATTAGGGACAATGTTTTCAATATATGAACTCTGAGGACTCCATTTGCACAATGGCACACTCTAGATTCCGTTCTGAAGAGCGTTCTTCCTCAGGGTTTATGCAGAATTTCCTCTGCCTAGAACCTCCTATTAGACACGTGCTTGGGTTTCTTCCCATGTCTTCCATGTTTCTATGCAATCATCTTCCCAGGCTCTCCCTGGAGAGGTGTATAAAGTTACAAATCCCTTTTATTTCTAGGTTATGCTTTTGTTTTTCTCACTTTCATTTTTGGCATAATATCATATATTGTAATCATTTGCTCATATGACTCTCCCCTCTCCCACTGCATATGAAACCTGTAGGTGATATGTTCTATGTGTATGAGATTTCCTAGCACTTTAGATAGGGTCTGGCATATATTAGGTGCTCAGTAAATGCCTGTTGAACAAATGGGTAAATTTAATTTGAAGCAAGTAGGTCATTTTTAATTATTTATAGTCTAAGAACTTTATTGATGTAAAGCTATCTAAGTTTCTACTGACAAAGGGTGGATGATTTACAGTAGACGTCTTAGATCAGAGGATACTGTTTTTACTAATTTGATGGTAGAAAATAAGAAAATATCTCAATGGTGTAATTTTTGTTTATTTAGTCATTACCAACAGCAATATTCCTCATGTCACTTAAATATTTATACTTTCTCTTTTGTAGAATTTCTGTTTTATTGTTTTTTTTTTCTGATGGATTTCTATAATAAGTAAAAAATATGTGTTCCCTAGATTTTGGGCATGTCTAGATGTTTTGAGACATATAACACTCAGAGAAAGAAAAGAAATTGTCTAGCCTATAAAATATATGCTATATTTCTCGTAAGAATACATTTTTATTTCTTAAAAAATGAATGGAGCATAATGTCTTATTACATTCCTACAATATAAAGTCTTTTTTTTTTTGTTGTTGTTGTTACTGTTGTTTTTGCTTTTCAAGACAGGGTTTCTCTGTAGCTTTAAAGCCTGTCCTGGAACTAGCTCTCTTAGGCTGGGCTGGCCTGGAACTCACAGAGATCACCTGCCTCATCCTCCTGAGTATTGGGATTAAAGGTGTGTGCCATCACTGCCTGGGCATAAAATCTTATATATGTATGGTTCAGAAAATACTGAAGCAACTGCAAAGTAACTGAAAACATTTTGGGTTTGTGTTGGCACTCAGTCTTTTGACATTTTAAGTCAGTAGTTTTGTCTGGTACTTCATTCACAATTGTCGTGCATGTGTTTATTCCCCTAGTAAACAAGTCATGCAAACGTTCCTTACATGGGAAGACACAAAAGGTTCTGATGACAGGGCAGGTGGGTCAAATTCTTTGGCAGAGCCATGCACAGGACTGAGTAGAAGCGGCAGGAAGGGTCAGCTCAGGAAGGCGGAGGAGCTTGGTCTTAGAGCAGGTATGTTCAACTGAAATTCGGAAGTACTGTACTAGATACACGGAGGCTAATGCATCACTAGCAAAGAAAATAGCATGCTGTATATAATGGTAAGTTATGAATGAGTGCTAATGACCAGCATGAAGTGTGCATGGGCCAGAATGGTGGGAGATGCTTAGGCCCAGAGACAGTAAGTAGTGTAAGATAAAAGGGGGTCACACTGAAGCTTGGAAGACCATTTAGGAGACTGCTGCCTCTATAATAAGAAAAATATCAGACAAACACTAGCAGAGTGACAAATGACAGGAGGGGAGGAGAAGACAGGGAGGGAGGAGATAGACGTACCACCTGTGCAAAAGATTCCACTTCCAGGTGAGTATCAGCTTGGTTCCTGCATGTTCTGTGATTCAAGTGTATGGCATCCTCAGCAATGGCATCTTACACTCAGTATAAGTAAGGCTTTGGTAGTAGCCTGTAATGCTTGAGGGTCTATGGGGACTTAGTTGCCAATGACTCCAGAGGAGGTAACTTATTCCTAACATCACATTATAGGGCAAATCTATCCCAATTTGTCTGTTTGTCTGTATATCCTATCTATCTATCTATCTATCTATCTATCTATCTATCTATCTATCTATCTATCATCTATCTATCTATCTATCTGTCTGTCTATCTATCTATCGTCTATCTATCTATCTATCATCTATCTAACTATCCATCCATCTATTATCTATCTATCTATCTATCTATCTATCTATCATCTATCTATCTATCTATCTATCTACCTATCTATCTATCATCTATCTAATCTATCTATCATCTATCTATCTATCTATCATCTATCTATCTATCCATCCATCTATTATCTATCTATCTATCTATCTATCTATCTATCCATCCATCCATCTATTATCTATTTATCTATCTATCTATCTATCTATCTATCTATCATCTATCTATCTATCTATCTATCTATCTATCTATCTATCTATCTACCTATCTATCATCTATCTACCTATCTATCTATCATCTATTGTATGTGTGTGTTTATGTGTGTGTATGTATATGTTTTAGGAAACTTGTAGAAGTAGTAAGTTTTCATATTTTTTAAGACGTCTTCTTGTTGCTTGTTTGCTCTTGAGAAGGGTCTCTCTATGTAGTCTTGGAGCACATTGGATACGGATTCATAGTAGTCGAGACTGTCTTCAAAAGGATTGCACAAGACTCAGACCAGACAAAATTTCAGCTTCAATAAAGGAGGTGGGCACAAAGTCCCACCCTTAGCTAACTACACATTGGCATTTGATCTGTTAGAAAAGGGAGAGTCAGATTTATTTTAGGGTATGGCCCTTCCAGGGAATGCCACACATCTATGACTATAAGGGCAGCATAAACTGAGCTTGATGGGTTAAAGAAAAAGGGCATAAAATTGTGTGAGTAGGGAAGGGGAGGATGGGTCTTGGAGGAGTCAGGGGAGGGAGTGAATATGATTTAAATGTGTTGTACAAAACTCTCAAAGAACTAATACAATTGGGAGAAAAGAAAAGTTCCCGTTTTTAAGAATCCATGGCTATATCTGTCCTTTTATAAAGAACTTGCTTTTGTGCTAATGGCATGAGTCCTTTCTTAGAATAGAGCCCTCATGACCTGAACACCTCCCAAGTTTTGCTCTAGGTAGAAACCATTTGCTGCCTTTCACTGAGACTGACCAGTAAGGTGAGAGAGGAGGAGGAAGGAGCTGGGGAGGAGTAGGATGAGTTCAGCATTGTAAATCCTGTATTTGATGTGCCCAGGAGGTGTCCAAATGGTTCTCCTGAAATCTGGTTCATATAGGGAAATCCGCTGATAGAGTGGAGTTAGAAGCTTTAAGCACATGAGCCATTGAGTCATTGGTGCTGATGAGATCACCCAGGCTCTGAGCACACAGCAAGAATAGCAAGTGTAGCCTGCTTAGGGAAATGTTAGCACTTCAAGAGCAAGCAGAAGGAGAAGGCAGTCAGCGGAGTACTAGCATAGCAGCTAGCTGGAGGTTGATGGGGAAGACGCTACAGGCTCTGGATATGATGACGAGACAGTGATTCTCCATATTCAGCAAGGCATTTGTGTTGTTCTATCATTATGGACAAGATTCAGAAGTGCATGATGGGTGATGGGATGCTAAACAGGTTCTCAATTAGTCAAATATATTCCAAAGTTACAATGTTAAAAATTTACGCCAAGTTGGATGAAGTTGTTCAGTATAGTATTAAATCCCCGACCTATTACTATTTGCTATTTCTGCTTTAATTAATACTTTGGTTTCAAGGAGGTATAACCAAATATTATAAAATTAAAAGCTGGGAAGGATGCCTAGTGAGTAGAAAGCAGAAAGAAGACTCAAAATATTTTTTGAAAAGCTAGAATAATGAGTAAACAAACAGTATTGAAATGTAGACTATTTTTTCTGGTCTTGAAAATTACACGTTTAAGCGTAGGATTGGTGAAATCTTTCCTTTCCTTTCCTTTCCTTTCCTTTCCTTTCCTTTCCTTTCCTTTTCCTTTTCCTTTTCCTTTTCCTTTCTTTCATTTTTAATTGTTTTAAAGACAGGGTGTAACATTCCTGGCTGTAAAGGCATGCGCCACCACACTCAGCAGAGAATTGGTGAACTCTTAAGATTACTTTTGTGGCCATATCTGTCACCTGGCTATTAAAGCAATGACTGATCATATCAGCCTTGGGGGTCTATGTGTGAACAAAATGCATAATACATGAAGGCCAGCATTTAATTTAGTCACCAGTTCAACACATAGGCAATACTTAGGGACAAAGTTGTAGATGTATTGGTTTGATGTATAAATTAGGAAAGTCAATTATTGAAAAGTTTGCCTTATCAAGACTATGCAAAGGAATTGAGGGTGGTTAGCTTAAAACTTAAAACATGTAAAATGTAGTCATTGGTATAATTTTGACTTAGATAACTTGGGCTGGTAAATAGCAGAAGAATGCAGACCTGAGTTCATCCAGTAGGTGTTTTATGTTCATAGGAGCTGCTATTTTGTACTCCGAGACTTGGCTCATGCTTTGACTGGAACACTGGCCTGGGGTGTAGCTATGGGAACCATGAGTTCTGGTGTACTGAACTGTCTGTATAACCATGGACTCAAAGAACACTTCACCAAGGGCTGTAGTCACACCCCTTGAAACAGGAAAGAAATTAATCTTTGTTTTTAGTACTTTGATTTAGAATAGTGGTTTTTCTTATCTGTTATGCTAAGCAATTAATTCTAATATTGCTAAAATAATCAGATCAAGTTTCTTGTTTATCACCCTAAAACTGAGAACAAAAAGAATTGACCATTTGAAATGGAAGCTTAATGCAGACTTGATTGGATGATTCATGTGCAAATCAATAATACATACTAGGCAGTAACTTGAATCAAAATAATAATTGATGGTTTAATACCCCTGAGCCAGGTGCACTAAGGGCATACTTATTTACCTTAAGACCAGGTAAGTTATTAATACTGTTTACTCCAAGTTTCTGTTTCATTTCTGACATTTGTTCCTTTAAGAATTAGTAACAATAGATGCATATTCTAGAAAAATGAAACAATAAAATACTCAAAGTTCCACCAAATAAACACACCATTCTTAATATCTTAGCATTTTTATAATAAGAACAATAAAAAAATAAGAACAAAACTTAGCTAAAAATTTGAGGTGCATTTTATGTGTTAATGCCCCTAAATTCTGATGCGCTCAGCCTTGACCTGCTCCAGTATGTGTGAGCTACTCGCATGACCAGGCTGCACTTCCAGCCTGTGCTCTTAACCATCAGGATAAGGCATGTCTATTATATGTCAAAATATCTTCTGCATACATTTTGTTATGAAAATTTGTTTACAAAATGGGAATATTTTCTACATTAGTTTTAAAGCTTATTTTCTTATTTAACAATATGCTGAGCATCCTGTATTTGGACTCATTATTTAGTGCCTGATGTCTCTGACTCTTAATCCTTTAGGCCTTGGGTCCCCTTTATTCACCATATCCTATAGAAGGAGGCTATTGAAAAGTGGCTTTTTCCCTTTTGGGTACCCTTTCTACCTTACGTGGAAGGCTGTCTTGGAAGGCAAGCAGGGCTAAGCAGTCCAGTGAGAGGGATGACCACATGTCAAGGCACTAAGAGGAAAATACCTACATAAATAATTTTATAAATATATTTTGAGTAATCTATAATTCACCTTTTCTCATTTATTTGTTTTCTATACTACGTATTATATATATAGTTTTTGTATATGTAGTATTATATACAGTTTTTATAATCTATTGTTTTATATAATATGTAGAAGGTATACACATTTATTTGATCTTTTTGGGGCTATGTTTTTATTTCTTTGTTTCGTTAGTTTTTTGAAAAGGGTATTATCATGTAATCCATGCTAACTTGAACTCACTGTGTAGCTGAGGCATACCTTGAACTCCCAATCCTCCTGCCTCTGTCTCTCAAATGTAGACATGTGGCACCATGCCAACCCCTTACTTTGTTGTGCTATGTATTTTTTTTCTGTACCAAGAGTTCATATAGAATTTTAGTACATTTTTTTCTTTTTTCTTTTTCTTTCTTTCTTTTTTTAAAATTTATTTATTTATTTATTTATTTTTTTTGTTGAAAAGATTTCTGCCTCCTCCCCGCCTCCCATTTCCCTCCCCCTCTCCCCACTCCTCTCCCCCTCCCCCCACTCCATTCCCCTGAGTCTGAAGAGCAGTCCGGATTCCCTGCCCTGTGGGACGTCCAAGGTCCTTCCCCCCTCCATCCAGGTCCAGGAAGGTGAGCATTAAAACCGTTTACTTACAAAATTTAATTCAGCAAAAATTCCTACTTCCTCCCCTCCTCCCACTTCCCTCCCGCTCTCCCCCCCCACACCCTCTCCAGTCCTAAGAGAGGGCAGGGTACCTTGCCCTGTGGGAAGTCCAAGGCCCTCCCTCCTCCATCCAGGTTTAGGAAGCTGTGCATCCAAAGAGAATAGGATCCCAAAAAGCCAGTACATGCAGTAGAGACAAATCCCAGTGCCATTATCATTGGCCCCTCAGTCTGCCCCAATTGTCAACCACATTCAGAGGGTCCAGTTTGATCCCATGCTTGCTCATTCCCAATCCAGCTGGAGTTGGTGTGCTCCCATTAGCTCAGGCACACTGTCTCAGTTGGTGGACCAACCCCTCATGGTCCTGACTTCCTTGCTCATATTCTCCCTCTTTTCGCTCTTCAACTGGACCTTGGGAACACAGTCCAGTGCTCTGATGTGGGTCTCTGTCTCTATCTCCATACATCACTGGATGAAGGTTCTATGGTGATATTCAAGATAGTCATTAGTCTGGCTACGGGACAAGGCCAGTTCAGGCACCCTCTCCTCCACTGCCCAGGGTCCTAACTGGGGTCATCCCTGTGCACACCTGGGAACCCCTCCAGAGCCAAGCCTCTTGCCAACCCCAAAATGGCTCCCTCAATTAAGATATCTTCTTCCCTACTCCCATATCTGTCCTTCCTCCATCTCAACCATCCCACTCCCCCAAGCTCTTCCCAATCCTCCCTTTCTCCCCTCTCCCCTCTCATTCATTTATATTCTACTTGATTTCATTCAAAGGTTTATCAGCTATTCTCACTCATTTGTTCTTTCAATTCCAACTTAGAATATTTAAAAGGGTTCACAATTTCCTCTGTTAAATCTCTTAGTTTACTTAGGAAATTGACATCTTTATAATATTATCTTTATATTTAAAGACCTTGTTTGTTCAGCTTTTACTGAAGCATTCTGCATTAATTCCTATGTTATTTGATTGTTTTTCTCTACAATTTTACTTTTAATTGTTTTTCCCCTGATGGGTTGAAGAGCCATTTGTTTTTAGAAATTAATCATCTGGTCTCTTATGTAAATTCTAACATTTTGTCAGAAAAGCCGAGTCTTTTGGTAGTCAGAACCACTTGTTGAGCGTTAAAGCTGGGATGCATTGCTTCTATTAGCCACGGTCCTTACAGCAATCCACACCTGCTTTTAGGACAATGGAGCTCAAGGACAATAACAACTTCCATGAGATGACAAAGCTGCTTAGCCAGAAAGCTGGGGCATGTTTGTCTCCAAAGTTTGTACTTTCTTGTGACCCCCATTGCCTGCCCCTGTGTCTAAGTAGAACTGACCTATGTTCATAGATTAGCATGGTCGATTCTTAGAGTTTTGTTCTTACCATTCCTTGCCTGGTACTCAGTCATCTTTAGATTATTCTTCTTCAGGGATGATCTTTTCTTCAGGTGTCTCAGAAATCTCTCATCTCTAGGGCAGATCTTTCCAAGGAGACGCTTCAATGGTGAGGCCTCCATGTCCTGTTGTGTTGCCCATATCCAAGGAGTGTAGGTGCCCATTGGCCCTCCTGAGGGTGGCATGTCTGTGCAGAGTCCTTCTTTCTCATGTGATGCTGACGGACCGAGGAGCTGTCATTCAAACTTAATAGATTCTTGACTGGGAGAGTTTGTTTTGGGGAAGCAAGGCTGTTTTTGGTTCATCTATGATAAGCATCGCATCAAAGTGCTGACCCTAGGGCAGTTTCTGCTGTTGCTCTGAGAATACAAGGTTCACAAAACAGAGGTAGCAGTGCCTGAGACATTATCAGACTATGCTGTCTGAAATCAGAAGCTAAAACTGAAAGTGGAAGCTGAAAAACATAATAAAGAAAATCTGAATAAGCTTGCTGTGGGATAATGGGATAATGTCTGTGTCTTCCCGAGTGCAAGTGGGAATGGTAGCTGTCACACCACTCATTTAGAGGCTATAAGGACGACTTTCTTTAGGTTCTGGTAATTGACACACACTCTGGATGACAAGAGTAGACTTCAGTTGAAAGGACAATTACATGTATACGGTATTAATTAAAATTATATTACTATATCTGCTATGAGATCATTAGGTTTGTCTGTGTCTTAGCTGTATTTTCTCTTTTGGTTATAAGTATGGGAATTTGGCTGACTAATATCTTTATATTTTTATCCAACTACTTATCTTTCTACAACCATCATGCATATCCTCTCTGAATGATTATATCTGTGCTTTCTTTCAGTTTTCGGTAGATTGAAATAACACATACTTCTTAAATGATTCTTAGATCCAACCTTCTCTGTCAAGTTCTAACAGCTCAGTGACTAATGAAGGTAATCATGAAAAAGGACAACTGTTTTCTTTTAGGAGAAAAGAAAGAAGCGAGTATCAGTATGAAGTGTGTTCTAAAGCAGCAAACGCCGGCATGATGACACCTCAGAGATGTGTACCAGTAAGTTATTCTCACTTTAGGAACCTCTGCGGATAGGGCTCAGGAGCTGGGTCCTAGTTTGCAGGCATGGTTAAGAATCAGTTGGCAAAGTCTAGCAAGGTGACTCAGCAAGTAAAGGTGTCTGACATCAAGCGTGACAACCCAGCTTTCATCCTGGCACTCACATGGTGGAAGGAGAGGACTGAGTCCAGCAAGTTGTCCTCTGGCCTCAATAGGAGGACATTACTCTCTCTCTCTCTCTCTCTCTCTCTGTATGTGTGTGTGCATCTGTGTGCGCGAGTGCGTGTGCGTGCACCATGCCCCCTCCCCCAACGAATCACTTATCTCAGGTCTATTTCAAAGTGTCATTCATTTAATATTGACTCTCTGCCAGGCCATATGGTGCTCTTTCATTCTTTCAACAAATATTTATTCAACCCTCTTTTGTGTTTGTCCCTGGCCTACATACTAGGGCTATACCAGAGAACAGAAATGGAGAGAACTCTGTTCTAATGGAGTTTTTGGGTTGGGAAACTGAACTAGGGATTGTGCTGATATGTGGCAGGAGGTGCTGGGGTCAGGAAGGAAAATAGGGCATAAGAAGACGGGGAAGTCCGAGCAATCAGAGGAGGGCTCTCCGTGCCGTGGGGCCTCAGCAGAGCCTGAGAGAAGGGAGGAATTGAGGCATGCAGACGCCCACGGAACGATCAAGAGCAAAAGTCCCTGGGTGAGCACACATGTGACTTAATCTAAGAAGAGTGACTCACCAAGCTTGAGTGGTATGAGCAGGGAGCACATGGCAAGAGGTGAGAACACTCATTGGGTGGATGGAGTGAGGCAGATTGCGTTGTGCCTTGGGCATGGTAACCTTCTGGCCTTTTATTCAGAACGAAATGAAAGCCATGGAAGGCGTTGGCCGCAGAAGCTCCATGTCAAAAAGACCATTCTAGCTCATATGCACTGGCAGAGGTCTGGATGAGAATGGACTAGGCAGGCTATTGCGGTTATCTTGATGAAGCATTATAGATAAAGCTTTTAGGAATGGAGAGATGGGTAAACCACCCGATTCCATATTATTTTTGTATATTAAGTTTATTTTGTCTATCTTGAAAGTTAGGATAGGCCTTACGAAGATCGGTTTGGGGGAGATATTAGTTAGAGAAAAAGGGTTCAAGAACCAAGCATTGGTGCACTGGGAGAGTCAGGATATTAATGGAGAGTGGGGACCCAGAGGCCAGTGGAGAGTGTGTTGGGGGAGAGTCAGGGTGAATCGGGCATTTTATACCTAGTGGGCGGGATGCTGAGGAAGGATTCCTTAAGGGGCTCGAGGAGTTTGGAGTCCATGACTGTGCTGGTTTGGTTTTTTTTTTTTTTCTGGCCTCAAACTCACAGATCCGCTTGCCTCTGCACCTCTGCATCCTGAGTACTGGGATTAAAGTGTGTGCCACCACTGCTTGGCTGTGCTGGTTAGTTTTATGGCACAGCACGAGTCCTTTGGGAAGAGAAAACCTCAATTGAGAAAATGCCCCTTCCATGTTGTCTTCTGGGCAAGCCTGTGGTGCATTTTCTTGTTGGTTGATTGATTAAGGAGGGCTCCAGCTTACCGTGGTCCTGGGTGCTATAAGAAAGCAGGCCAAGGAAGCCATGAGAGTAAGCCAGTAAACAGTACCCTCCATGGCCTCTGCTTCAGCCCCAGCCTCCAGGTTCCTGGCCGCCTTGGATTCTTGCACCCACTTCCTTGGATGATGGACTGTGATGTGGAAGTGGAGGTAAACCCTTTCCTCCCCATGTCATTTTTTGGTAATGATGCTTGGTCACAGCAACAGAAAACCCAAACTAAGATTGAGGAAAGAGCTGAGTAGAGTGGGGGCGTGGGAGAGATTAGAGATTAGAGAAGGGAGGCCATCAGCAGAAGATCGGGAGAGATTAGAGTGTGGAGAAAGGAGGCCACCAGCAGAAGACTCTGGAGATTAGAGAAAAGAGAAAGGAGGCCACCATCAGTTTGGGAGAGGCCACCAGCAGCTTGGGAGAGGCCATCAGCAGAGGACCCCAGCAGCATCTCTTTGCAGGAACTTTGCTAATTGGTGGCAAAGTGACTGACAGTGGTGAGGCTGAAGGGTGGATAGTTCAGTGATGCTCAACAGAGTACACTTCAGGGTTCCTTGTGAATACAAGGTCTTTTCCCAGAGAAGCAACTCCAGTTTTCATTGTGTTCATGATCCGTTGTTTACTAATCTCTTTCAGTGAGCTATACACAGGATTGTGAATATTTTAAGAGATTTTTAAAAAGCAATATCAGCCACTCTGGGTCATGTGACAGTGCCTTTTCTCTCTAGGTGGAGATAGACTTTTGTATTAGTTAGCTGGTGCTCACGTGTGTGTGTGTGTGTGTGTGTGTGTGTGTGTGTGTGGCTGGCTTAAAGGGGAGGTGAGAAGTCCAAAGCCATGGCCTCTGCAAGGATTGTTCTTTTGAGGGCTGGAAGAAAGATTAGTCCAGGCCTCCCTCTTTAGCTGTAGATGACCCTTTTCACCTTGTAGCTGTTCATATCTGTTTCCTTCAATACCTGTCTCTTTGACCGCAGTATAGCAGACTGAAGCTCAACCTGATAACCTCACTTTAGCTTACCTATGCTGTAGGAAGTCTTACAGCTGGTGGTTACCCGCCTACTGGGGCGTGACCTCTTATACTTTATATGCTGATGCAAAACCAGCGTCCGCCCCTTCTTCTCTGGCTGCTCTTTCGGATTGCTGGATTCCATCTCTGTTCTCCATTTAAGCAGAGAATTCGGATTTGTGAGTTTACCCCAAGTAAGTAACCATCTATTTCTCAATTCTGAGCTAGTGTGGGGTTTCTTTTAAGCGTCCCTTCCACATACCTAGATCTCTCTAGTCCCCATCTTCACATAAAGTCACATCCTGAGGCACTGGGTGTTAGGACTCCAGCATAGGAATTCAAGAGGACATGATTCAACTCAGAATACCCTTCCTCTCTTGGAAGCTGTTTCTGAACCTTGATTCTAATAGGATTTTCAAGCTTTCTGTTGAATGATATTTAGACAGAATTACTGGATATTTAGTTCAGTTTTCCATTTTAGATTTTAAAAAGATTTTTAAAAATTTTTAAGTTTTGCTTTTATTGTGTGAATGTTTTGCTTGTATATACACACACACACACACATATATGTTTGGAGCCTGTTTACATCAGAAGAGGGCACCAGAACATGCAGAAATGGAGGTACTGATGGTTGTGAGTCAACATTTGTGTGCTGGGAATGGAACCAGGGTTTTGCAAAGTAATGTGTATGTGTTCTTAATGCCGAACCATCTCTCTAGTCCTTATTTTGGATGTTTTGAAGGAGGAGATGGGTTTCCTGATGAAAAATAAATACTTGCTGTATTTAAAAAGAAATTTGTCTCAGAAAAGAAACAGGAAATGAATTAGAGAGGTGTTTTAATACTACGAGGAGGAAGTCGAATTTTTTTGGATCTCTCTCTCTTTCTCTCTTTCTGTCTCTCTGGTTTTTCAAGACAGGGTTTCTCTGTAGCTTTGGAGCCTGTCCTGGAACTAGCTCTTGTAGACCAGGCTGGCCTCAAACTCACAGAAATCTGCCTGCCTTTGCTCCTGAGTACTGGGATTAAAGGCATGTACCACCACCGCCCGGCTTGGACTTCTCTTTTAATCTTGTGTGGATGAAGAAAGTATGGAATATATACATATTAGAGTACTACTCAGCAGTAAAAAACAATGACTTCTTGGATTTTGCATGCAAATGGACAGAAATAGAAAACACTATCTTAAGTGAGGTAAGCCAGACCCAAAAAGAGGAACATGGGATGTACTCACTCATATTTGGTTTCTAGCCATAAATAAAGGACATTGAGCCTATAATTTGTGATCCTAGAGAAGCTAAATAAGAAAGTGAACCCCCCAAAAAAACATATAGACATCCTCCTGGATATTAACCTTCATCAGGTGATGAAAGGAGACAGAGACAGAGTCTCATATTGGAGCACCAGACTACAACCCCAAGGTCCAAACCAGGAGCAGAAGGAGAGAGAGCACGAGCAAGGAACTCAGGACCGCGAGGGGTGCACCCACATACTGAGACAATGGGGATGTTCTTTCGGGAACTCATCAAGGCCAGCTGGCTGGGGTCTGAAAAAGCATGGGATAATACCAGTCTCACTGAACATAGTGGACATTGAGGACTACTGAGAACTCAAGAACAATGGCACTGGGTTTTGATCCTACTGCACATACTGGCTTTGTGGGAGCCTAGGCTGTTTGGATGTTCACCTTAATAGACCTGGAAGGAGGTGGGAGGTCTTTGGACTCCCCACAGGGCAGGGAACCCTGACTGCTCTTAGGGCTGATGAGAGAGGGGGAGATGATTGGGGGACGGGGAGGGATATGGGAGGCGGTGGTGGGGAAGAGACAGAAATCTTTAATAAATAAATAAATTAATAAAAAAATAAAATAGAGTGAGCAGATCGGTAGTTGGAAACTTTATCTTTTTTGGAAAGAAAATGAGGCAAACCAAAATGCCTTCTCTGGAAAACTCTTGGTTTGAATGATTTATGTTCCTTTTCTTTTTTTAAATCAGTGTGGCAGCCTAGTCCAGTTTCATCAGACATGAAAGTAAATCACTCTAATTATGGAGACAAATTATGCTTGTTATAAGAATTTCTTGTCATTATAGAAATTACCTCATCTTTCTCTCCAGGTGTGTAGTCCACAGAGAACTTCCCCCTTGGTTTCTGGCACCAAGGCCAGCTGGACTGGGTCTGAATAAGCATAGGATAAAACCGGACTCATTGAACATAGCGGACAATGAGGACTACTGAGAACTCAAGAACAATGGCACTGGGTTTTGATCCTACTGCACGTACTGGCTTTGTGGGAGCCTAGGCAGTTTGGATGCTCACCTTACTAGACCTGGAAGGAGGTGGGAGATCCTTGGACTTCCCACAAGACAGGGAACCCTGACAGCTCTTTGGGCTGCTGAGGGAGGGGGAGTTGATTGGGGGAGAGGGAGGGAAATGGGAGGCGGTGGCGGGGAGGAGGCAGAAATCTATAATAAATAAATAAATAAATAAATAAATAAATAAATAAATAAATAAATAAAATAGGTTCCTCACCAAATGGCTTTTTAATTACTTTCTGGCTTTGAATTGTAATCTACACTACTCATGGAATACATTTCTTGGGAGAGACGTTTTTTATTAACTTTGTAAACTTGCTTTAAATCACTAAAGTTTTTATGACTTTATTTAAATAGGCAGAAAATGACTGAGGAGACCAAATGCTTAGCAACAAGCAACAAGCTAAGCATTATCAGTGGCTACTCCACAAATAACATTGGAGCTTGTTCAGAACCCAACTATGAAAGCAGATAATTGCTAATGGGCCTTTGGTCCTGGCACCACAGCCTACCTCATCAGGGACCACCATGCAATGACACTTGAATCTGATCTCTGTGTCTAGCGTCTCCTGGGTCTCACATTCAGAGACCCTGGACAGGCATCCGTCCCTTAGCGCTTTCCCAGCGAGTGTGCCAAGGGAAACAGAAAGAACAGATGGAAGCAGATACATGCGTAGGTCTGGACTTTGTGTTTTGATAGACTGCTTTATTCAAGCAGATACTACAGGAGAACATGTTTGTTTAAGAGTTGTGTGGATTTGTTACCAGCTGCTATTTCCCCTTTCCTGTCCTAGCCTGCCATAAATGAGCACCTTTATTTCTAGACACTTTCACAGAAAATTCCAGTTAAAAAGTTGTGTTTTTTTTTTTGCTATGAATTAGCAGCTCATTAACACACACACACACACACTGTATTTCTAACATGATGAGGATTTTTGAACAAGTTGTACTCAGAATTGATTTCGTTTGAAATGAACAATTTTTAATTTGGAAGACTTAATTGCGGAATTGCTCTACTGGAGTCATAATGGTTCTTAAGTATGGTCTGCAGAATTGGGATTGATTTGTAGCGGCTTAAAAACATAGTCAAATTTTAGCTATTCTGAGGGAAAATTTTATTTTTTTTTCCACAAGATTTTGTAGAAACTAAACGATAGAGAAGTGATGTCCAGCTACCTGATGGAGGAATTACTTTCATTTAATAAAGAAACTGCCTTGGCCCATTTATAGGCCAGCCCTTAGGTGGGTGGAGTAAACAGAGAGAATGCTGGGAGAAAGAAGCTGAGTCAGGAGTCGCCATGATTCTCCCACTCCAGACAGACGCAGGTTAAGATCCTCCCTGGTAAGCCAGCTTGTGGGGCTACACAGAGTATTAGAAATGGGTTAGATCAAAATGTACGAGCTAGCCAATAAGAGGCCGGAACTAATGGGCCAGGCAGTGTTTAAAAGAATACAGTTTCCGTGTAATTATTTCGGGTAAAGCTAGCCATGTGGGCGGTGGGAAGCAGCCCCACAGCTCATATTTCAACAGCTGCCCATCAGGGTGATGGTTGTGGAGGCCTATGATCTGGAGGCGCAATTAGGGCTCTTTGTCTGTTGTGTGACCTGAGTTACTTGCTTTCTCTTAGGCTTCAACTTTCCATTTGGAAAAGAGATTGACTTAGTTCCTCTGTGAATTCCTTGATACCTTAGCTTTATTTCTATCTGTGCAGTTAGAGAATTAGGAATTCTGTTTTGGTGCTTGAATGAATGGGAATTCTCCTTTCCACTGAGGGAAAAATGGGCAGAGGACACAGCTTGACAGTTTCAAAGGAGAAAAAAAAAATCTCAGGATTTACAAATAGTTGGCTAAACATCATTTAGAATCTGGATTATGCCAGATGTCTCTCTTTCCCTCTCTCCCTCTCCCCCACCTTTGCTTAGGATCATTCCTGCGGATTCCTGGGAATTTCTCTAGTGCCAGGTTTCTTGCTAGCCCCATAATGGCTCCCTCAATCAGAATATCTCTTTCCTTGCTCTCCCTCTCTGTCCTTTTTCCATCCTGGCCATCCTTTTCCTCTAGTTCTCCTACCCCTCCGCTTCTCCCTTCTCCCCTCCTCCTCCCCTTCTGCCCTTCCTTCTCCGCCACTTCCATACTCCTACTCCCAATTTTGTCAGAAGATCTTGTCTATTTCCCCTTCCCAGGGGGATCTATAAATGTTTCCCTTAGGGTTCTCCTTGTTACCTAGCTTCTCTGGGGTCATGGACTATAGGCTCGTTATCCTTTGCTTTATGTCTAATGTCCACTTATGAGTGAGTACATACCGTGCTTGTTTTTCTGGGTCTGGCTAACCTCACTCAGGAAGATGTAAAGTTTTTAGTTAATCTTTTGAGGTGGAGTTCATATACTGTAAAACTGTTTTAATGAAAGCAATCCAGCAACATTTATTATACCATGTATCTAATGATGGACAGCCATCATCTTTATTTAATTCTGAGACAGTGACCTTCATTCCAACATGAAACTTATACCGAATAGAGAGTGTCTCTCCACTTTCCTTTCTCTGTGATACCCACCAGCCTGCTTTACATCGTCATGAAATATATCGATTCTGGCTGTTTCATATTCATGGAATCTTACAACTCACGCACTAGTGTGCTGGGCGTTTTAGAGTTGGCATGATATCTGGGGACTTCCCGTATGAAAGGGACGTTTCTTGGTACTGTAGGATATCATAATTTATTTTGCTATTCATCTACTAGTTTTTTCTTCCTATCTCTTGGTTATTATCAATAATCATGCTGTGAGTAGATATTGGCTCTATTAGATAATTTATTATGAAAGAAAATAATAAATTTATTATAGAAATTTAGAAAATCCAAAATGTTACTAATCCAAATTTATGGTTTGATATACATCTTGCTGATTCATAAATGTACGTACACCTGTGAACAAATATATAGATCTCAGAAAAGAGGGAAACTGAGTATACTGTCCATTCTGTTTTATAGCACTATTTACCATGGAACATTTTTGAACAGTTTCTCATGTAACTTTCATGTATAATTATGTCTTTCTTGAACTTGATTAATTTTGTCAGTTTTTGCTAATAAACATCCAGGACCCCTATTTAGGCGATGCCATGATGAAGGTTTTCATGTGGAACACTGCTTAATTATTTTTTGAAGTTATCATAGGAATGGGACATTTTTGCCAGTGAGTTCATCCTTTTAAGGCTTTGACACGTGCAGACAGGGTTCCCCCTGGAAATGCTATGCTGATTTATACTCTAGCCAGCCGTGTTTGAGGGCCTGCTTGTTCTTTTGTTTGCTATTATACTTTTATTCCAAAATCATTAGGACATAACAAAATAGTACTCATCCTGTATTCTTAAATCCCAATTCATATAAAACATTTTTGGCAGGTGTTCTTTTGTGAGCATGTGCTAATGACCTTCAGAGGGCGTTTCCTTTGTCTTAATGACCAGGAGATTTTAAATGATAAAATGAAGATGTAGATCTTGATAGTTTACTACAAATATTTTTTATTATTATTTAAATTTATTTATTAAAGATTTCTGCCTCCTCCCCACCACCGCCTCCCATTTCCCTCTCCCTCCCCCAGTCAACTCCCCCTCCCTTGTCAGCCCTAAGAGCAATCAGGGTTCCCTGCCCTGTGGGAAGTCCAAGGACCTCCCACTTCCATCCAGGTCTAGTAAGGTGAGCATCCAAACTGCCTAGGCTCCCACAAAGCCAGTATGTGCAGTAGGATCAGAAACCCATTGCCATTGTTCTTGAGTTCTCAGTAGTCCTCACTGTTCGCTATGTTCAGCTAGTCCGGTTTTATCCCATGCTTTTTCAGACCCAGGCCAGCTGGCCTTGGTGAGTTCCCAATAGAACATCCCCATTGTGTCAGTGTGTGGGTGCACCCCTCGCGGTCCTGAGTTCCTTGCTCGTGCTCTCTCTCCTTCTGCTCCTGATTTGGACCTTGAGATTTCAGTCCGATGCTTCAATGTGGGTCTCTGTCTCTGTCTCCTTTCATCGCCTGATGAAGGTTAATATCCAGGAAGATGCCTATATATATTTTTTTGGGGGGGGTTCAACTTCTTATTTAGCTTCTCTAGGATCACAAATTATAGGCTCAATGTCCTTTATTTATGGCTAGAAACCAAATATGAGTGAGTACATCCCATGTTCCTCTTTTTGGGTCTGGCTCACCTCACTCAGGATAGTGTTTCCTATTTCCGTCCATTTGCATGCAAATTTCAAGAAGTCATTGTTTTTTACTGTTGAGTAGTACTCTAATATGTATATATTCCATACTTTCTTCATCCATTCTTCCATTGAAGGGCATCTAGGTTGTTTCCAGGTTCTGGCTATTACAAACAATGCTGCTATGAACATAGTTGAGCATATACTTTTGTTGTATGATAGGGCATCTCTTGGGTATATTCCCAAGAGTGGTATTGCTGGGTCCAGGGGTAGGTTGATCCCAAATTTCCTGAGAAACTGCCACACTGCTTTCCAAACTGGTTGCACAAGTTACAAATATTTTTGAGCCTACTCATGGCTTCTCTTTTTGGCTATAATACTATGGTCCCATAGGCTTTACAAACTTTACCATGGAATAATCTGCCATTCTTTATTACTGTTTCTAGTTTCTGCCTTTGTGCACATTTTTGTAAGTGTTCCTTGGGGAACTGATATATGTGTTTGCTAACAAGGGAAGAACCCCAATATTGTGTTGTTAGTAGATGGGGTGCTCACTTTGCTATGAAGTACTTCTTTCAATAACTGAGTTGGGGGAAACCCTGGGATTAATGGGAGTGACTTACACAGAAGTTTGTGATTCTCTGTGCTAGAGTGAAGAGAAACATACAGTTTCGTAGAAAATAAGGGAGCAACTGGGCTTATTCAGGGAACCCATTTTCGTGATGTGTACTGCAGTCAGAACATACTTGGTCCTCTATGTACTTGGTGTCGGGAGTTTACCAATTGCACTGACTTTTCAGGCTTTCGGATCCTCATTCATCCAGAAAAGGCTGGATTTCATTCTTTGTACTCCTGTACGAAATAGAATGCATTCTATTTTTGATAAAGTTGTTTTTACTCTTTGAATATAATTCAAGTAGAATGCCTCATTTTTGGGTATTTCCATTCTTTTGACTCTATTATGCAGACATAAAATATCCCTACACACCAGTGAAACAAGTTATGAAAATGGATGCTAGTGTACATTAGCTGCATTTTTCCCTGCGTTAAGTATCAGAATGGGGGATGGTATTCCTTGTGGTGTGCAATTAAACAGCTGCATACTTTAAGGTGATGATGCTAACAGCAGTCTACTTGTTTGCTGCTTCAGAATGAGATTTTCCTTTATGTGAGCATCATATAAGGTTTCTTATAAAATAAAAGGAACTACAAGGAAGCCAGAAACACGAAAAAGAATCCTGTTAATACGTTTTCACCTTCCCTTCATATATCAGCTGTCGCTCACACATTTTATGAAAATGCAGTCACCGTGTACTCTTCATGAGTGTCTTGCCATCAAAGGAGATGTTACAGTCTGAAGTAAGTCCATGGAATACCATGACGGAGACAGGGCCTCATATACTGCAGGGCTCACTGATGGTCATCTAGAATGATGTTTACCTCGCAATAAATATTGCCATGGTGAAAGTTGTGCCCTATTTAAATACCTATCTTTGGAAATTTTCATTGATAAAACCCACACTAGGAAATGAAAGCACTTTTGAATCTTATAAGTGTCTTAAGGGAGAATGTGATTGTCAGGGATGTAAAGAGTTCGGGTCAGGTGTCTTTCAAATTTAATATGTAAAATAAAATTTTTCTCATCAATGTAAAGATGTAATTTGTCTGTGTTTCTCTCTCACTGGAATTCTTCTTTTGCTCTTTTTTCACTTGAAGAAAACAAATTTGAGACAATAAGAGAAGAATTTTGTTTTTGTTTTGTTCTTAGTTATGCTATTTGAGAACAAGCTCTGAGTCTTCATTCTTTCTATCGAAATTCAATCTATTTCGATCTTTAAAAAATCATTTCTCTCTCTCTTCTTTTCTTCCTCTCTTTTCTTCTTTTCTTTCCCTCTCTCCCTCCATCCCTCCTCCCTCCCTCCTTCCCTCTCTCCCTCCCTCCCTCGTGTGTGTTTATGTGTGTGTATGTGTGTATGTTTATAGACACACATTTGACATTTCTATGGCACTCTCTGGAGATCTGGTTCTTTCTCTCCTGGCACCTTGTTGGATGTAGGGATTAAATTCAGGTCATCGGGTTTGGTGGCAAGTGCTATTTTCCTCTCAGACATCTCCTTTGCTTCTAATCTGTTTCTTTTGACATATAGAGAACTTATTACAGATGCTATTGCTTGCTGATTACTCAACTGCTAATTATTATCCTATGTAGCTGCTCAACAGGATTATGGGGATAGAGAGAGACCTATGTCTCGGGATTGTCACGTAATCTGCATTAACAAATATTTCAATAGTTCTTTCTAAAATGTCTTCTTATTTATTCTTTGATCATACCCTCCCAGCTACTGACAGCCCCCTGCATCACCTCCTCCCATCTCCATGTCCTCCCTGTCCCCCGGCTCAGTCCAATTAGTGCTGCCTGTATCTGTATAGTTGTACAGGCATCTACTTGAACACAAGCAGTCTATCAGGGGTCATGTTCCTGAAGAAAATCCAACTAGTCATTTTTTAAAAAAATAATTGATAGAAGTAACTGGAATGTTACTTAAGTTATTCTAGTTTTCTTCTTTGTGAGCCTTGAAAAATTCTAATGTACTTTATAGTTTTCAGGGATGGATGATCTCATTTGGAAAACAAGGGTAGTTTGGGGCTAAACTTTCTCAGTGCACATAAACACTGACCAAAAAAAAAATGTAGTTTCCTGAAATGGCCTGCCAGCATTGTCTACTCTGAGAAAAAAAAGCTGGGGAAGGAGTCTAATTTGAAACAAAAGACAGAGGCATCCTAACTATCCTCAGAAAATAATTTTCAGTTTTGTGTGATTTAAAATAGGAAGGCTTTCAATAAATATTTATTATTTTTCTCTGTGTGTGCATGCGTGTGTCCTGTGTAGATTTGTGTATGTGTGGGTGTATGTGTTTCTGTGTGTCTGTCTGTAAGCCAGAGGACAACATCAGGCAGTATTCCTCAGGAGCACTTTTATTTTGCTTACCTTGTTTTATGAGAGAGGATCTCTCATGGCATGGAGCTCACCAGGTCGGCAAGGCTGTCTGTGGACCAAAGCCCAGGGATCCACTGTCTATGCTTCCCAAGCCCCAGGCTTATGATATATTTATTCTACCATGTGTGACATCCCCCATACATGTTATGGGGATCAAACCCAGGTCCCCATGCTGTGTGACAAACACTTTACTGACTGAGCTATCGCCCCAGCTCTAGGATTTATAATTTCTTTGCTGAGAAATTAAGATGTCTTTAAAGAAATTTAATCAGAGTATAGGAAAGGGCTGGGATTAAAATTGGTCTCAGGTAACTTCTAAACCAGATAATCTATTTGTGTGTAATAGAGATCGCATTTCAACAAATCATTGCAGTTCATTCTGTACTTTGCTGTTTTTGTGACTGCATATGTTGATAGAGAATACTGATAGTTGTTTTGATAGAAGATTAGGACAAAATGCGCTTTTTTGGTACAGCACAGTTTTTTTTTTATTTGAAAACCGGATTTTATAGTACTGAATGGTTAATTTCAGCTAATGAAAACCCATCATTCAGTGAACAGGCACAGACGCACCTTGCCTAGGATTATTGACAGTCATAGCAATTGCTTCTTACAACACTGCTTTTCCTTTTTTCATCCAGAAGTCTTATTGACATAAACAAATAAATTAATGTTACAGCAAGTGAGGCATGCTTAGTGCATGCAGTTTGCTGCGTTTGCACCCACGTTTTCACTGTGCAGCACCATTTACTGGCTCATTAGCACAGCCGTTCCCTTCACAAGCTTCTTCCTGTGGTCGGTGCTTTCTATAGTGGGCTGTAGTAGGATTTCCTGATATAAATATAATACATTACAGGATTAAACAATTCCCTAATAACAGTAAAAGGAAAACCTCAGTAATGTATTACATTCAATGGTTGATTTTTGTCACTCACAGTCTCAAATTTAAAGCACACATTGTTGCTTGTTTTGCTTTCGCTAGCAAACTTGCTGTTAGATAATATTTCTACAACCCCCACATAACTTAGAATCACCTTGTCCTTTTACTAATGGGTGGGATAGATGTGATGCTTGCATGGGTCTGCCGCAGTCTAGAAACAACAAGCCTGGTTTGACCCTGTTCTTTATCTTCTTATTTCAGCTGGGTCTGAATCAAATGCAGATTACTAAATAGTTATCTGAGAATTTCAGTTCCTTCAGCACAGAAGTCTTTACCACACATAGTTTATTCTTGAGTTTGTGAAGTCGCTATAATGACAAAACTTGCCAATACTACACAATTACCCTGAGTGGAAATATAGGGGCAGTTGGCTATTTTTCTGTCCTGTGTTGATGCATAACTTTATTTAGAATGTGTTTCTGCCCAAATAATCCCTACTGGATTCATAGTTGACTCTTGAACTGGGAGCCAACGGCTCAAGTCACAAATGAAGGAAACGTATCTGTTACAAGCATTCTCTCCATAAGACCCATCAAAGCCTTCCAGACACAGTAGGCATTCTGTTTAAATGCTAGAGTCACCACCTAGGCAAAAAGAAAGGAAGAAAGAGAAGAAAGTAAGAAAGAGCGAAAAAGATATAGAGGGAAAGGAAAGAAAGGAAGGGAAAAGAAAGAAAATGAAGAAAGAAATTATGAAATGTGGCACAGAATGAGCCGAGAAAGTGGTATTTTTGTACTCTGAAAGTTTGCATTAGAAGTGTCACCTCATTTTCCCCCAAAACGTGCATCAAAGTGAGTATTTTATTTTATTTTTTTGCTACTCTATGCATGTCCCTGATTGACAGGGTAAGTACCACAAATGCTAGTTTGGGGGTTGCAAGTAAGTTTGAGTTAGAATTTTCAAGTGTGGAATTCACACATAAGAAGAATCCATCAATCATAGCTGTTTGATAGAGGAATGACTAAGACAACGGCAGATGAGTGAAACTGAAGTCTCCCTGGCTGACTTAGGCTATAATCACCATGAAGGAAGTTGAACAGGGGTCTTGTCTGTTGTGATTAACCACAGAGTGTCTTCTGCAGCTCCCTGTTGGTTTCTTTACCACCAGCTCCTCTCTCATTCTGTCCCCTTTTCAAGTGACAGCTTCTAGACATCTCACAGTCTTCTTCCCTTTCCCAATTTGAGGGATCCAATGATCTAGGAAAACCTGGGGGATTTTAGGAGAAAGCAGTAAACAAATTCATTATACTATTAATAATAGTTTGGGGGCATGCATTAGAGGTGATTTTAGTACGCACTGGAAGGAAAATCTAGAGCTTTAAACTTATGATTTTTCCCATTCTGACTTAACAGCTTTTTTCTGTTTTATTAGCATTGTGCTTTTCATGATGAATGGGAGAATGTAGGATCCAGGACTCTGGCTATGAAGCTATGGACCTGATGATTACTCAAACTCAGGTTAACACTGCCAGCTTCATTCTCTGCTGTTGGAATTAAATATAAACTATGAAGTCCAACAAATCTTCCCCAGCCATTTGACACATAGTCCTCCTCCTAGGATACATTAACTTCATTTTATAAGAGGAGGATGAGAGACAGGGTAATAGCAGAGCTGAGAGGGAAATGTGCCGAACACTTCTTTGTGCTCTGTTCCATAGCTTCGCTCGCACATTTGCATGAATTTGTGCTTTCCCCCCCTTCTATTCAGACCAGCTTTATGGCTAGATTTCAGAGGATTTCTCTGGTTGCTGCATTTCTTGGATGTTAATTTGGTCCCTTATTTGATAGTTTGTTTAGCAATACTAAGTATGAACTTTCTCTATTTTGAGTAGCCACATATTTAAAACTTCGCTCTGCTAAAATACCCAGTGCACTTGGACTTTTGTTGTGCACTGTTCATTCTTTTTGGGATAGTCTTTAGGTCTAGACTACATAAGTTAAACTTCTGTCATATTTGTGCTCGTGATCATACCCGATGAGAATGAGACACATAGTCTAAGTGCAAAGATACTTACTAGCTGAGGGTATAAAGACATAATTGAGCAAAGACTTACTGCATGCGGAAACCATAGATCCAGACTTAGTAGCCATGTGTGGCTGCTGACTACTTGAAATGTAGCCAGCACAAATGAGGTGCTTTGTATATGTGATTAATGATGTGGGAGTCCCCTATGTATGTTGTGAATATGTTTTATTACTATAAACTGAGAGACAAGTAATGCGCACTGTGTTAAGGATCTGGCAGCTGGCAATGAGGAGGGACATGTGCAGAATGCTGTTGCCTCACGTTTGTGCCTTCGTCTACCACCGTCTTATTTCTATGCTACCTTCATGGTCTGTTAAGCAAAGTAGGGACAGGCATCAGCAATCATATGGTAGATGCTGTTGGATTCTGACTCGGAGGATCCAATAAAATCAATGAAAGTTTTATGGTCCTCCACATTTCCTTGTGTAACTGCTTTCAAGAGGCTTCAGGTATTGCCATATGTAGACCTGTCCGTGGCCTTAGCCTTACGAACTGTGACAGTGCCCGTCTGTGAACTCCACAGCCAGTGCTACCCTATGGCTGCCAGACAAGTGGAGACAAGTGGCAGAAGGCTGTGGTCTTTCCTACTTGAGTAGTCATCTTTCTATTGTCCCCAAACAAAACAGCCCAGTAGAGATCCTTGGTGAAAGTCAATTTACAACATCTTGCTGGTCCTTATTAGTACGTAATAAAAATATATAACCATATATTACTTGGGTTTTCCCAAACAGATGTCAGAGAATGGTAGCCTTCCACTGCGCAGGCTGTGGTTTCAGTTCTTTAACTGGAGCACTGCAGAAAGACAGAGATACTGCTTTCAGTAGTGTGTTTCCATGTCCTGTACTGGAAACTACTTGATTCTGCTCATATTTGTTAAATCAGCTTGGTGCCGCTTGAGTTCCAATTTCATGGGTTTCCCACTGGAAAGCTGACAACAGAATTGGTGAAGGTTGTGAAGACCAAGGGTTCTGCTTGCAGTTTTTTCCTCTCATAAAGAATGTGTCTATTTATAGTACCCAAAGCTGTTTGTAGAAGGTGGCTATAGTGGCAAAAGTCTGTAATCGAAGCACTCACAAGGCTGAGGCAGGAGGATTCCTACGGGTGTGAGTTCCACAGGTCTGAGTGACAGATAGGATCCTTTCTGACGAAGCCTAGACCAGCTGTGGAGTGATGACACGGAGGGAGAGTTAGAAGAGAATTCCTCTTAAAATCTGACAGTAGTTCTAGGCACATATTTAACTTCTGCACCCGAAGAAAGTGAGTTTTGGGGAAATGAAATGCTTTCAAATTGCACATTTTTTTTTCTTGCTGAAATGAGTTTGTCTGCGAAGAAGCTATAACGGGGGTGTTTACAAAAGAAGGTTTTATCTACTGAAAATTTAAAGGGTGTTCTTTAAATCCTTCCTAGGTTTACTGGGAGAGAAGAACAAAGAGCTAGTAAACTGTACAAACAGTGTGGAGAAATGTTAATAAGGTGTCTTTGAAGGTGAGCTGATAAAATGCGGCGTGGTCGGCCCCTTCAGCGTTTACTAGCTCTCTTCACAAGTGCTCTGAAGATGGGACCTTTATATGGCCATGTTGAGTTTAAATTCCTGGTTAATGAGAATCTGCCACTGCAGATGTAATAAGCCAATCAAACCAAATCAATCAATTCAGGTTTATTCTGAGCAGAGCATTCCTGGGTGGCCCCAGGGGAAGTTGACAAAACCATGAGGTAGGGGCTTGTAATACCCTTGGGAGTGGAAAAGCTGATAAGCTTTCTGAGGGGCGGAGCCCAGACTGAGGCAACTCCAGGGGAGGGCCCTTGGGGTGGAGCTTCCACCCTAACTGGTCATCAATAGCACTCTCTTCCTGTCTTCCCTTGAGATATACCTCTTTTCCTGTTTATGAACTGCGGGATTAGCCCGTTGATGTTTGGTGTGAAGCAGGGATTTCCCTTATAGTCAAAGCCCTGGGTCACTCTGTTCACAGACATTTGGAACTAAAACTTCTGAGATGACCTGGCCTTTCCCTGTACTGTTTCTTCTCACAGTGTGCAGTCAGCAGGTTCTCCAGCCAGAACGGCCTTCTACAATTCCTACAACAGATGCTCCAACTTGCTTCTCACTGCCTTGCTTCACAATGTTCCATCTGCCTAGAGCACGCTCTACTCTGATCTTCAATCTATCTGTTCATCCGTTCGTCCGTCTGCCCGTCCCTCCCTCCCTCTCCTCCTCCTCCTGTGCTTTTTGTAGTACTGAGTATTGCACCCAGAGCGTCCTGCATGTACAGCGAGCCCTTTACTACTGAGCGTATTGCTAGCCCATTTTGTTTTGTGGTTTTGTTCTGTATGTGGAGATCCAGCCCACAGATAAAATCTCCTTTTTTCATGAAGGCAGCTAGAAAGCCTGGTTTCAATTAAGTTTATTTTGCCCATGTCTTAATTTCTTTTCTACTGTCATAGCAAGACACCATGACCAAGGCAATTTATGAAAAAGCGTTTAATTGGGGCCTTATTTTTCCAGATGGGTCGAGTCTTTTGTGGCAGGGAGCATGGCCGCAGGCAGGCATGACTGTACTTGTAGCTGAGTAGATTATCTGATCCACAAGCATGAGGCAGAGAGAAAGAACTAACTCGGCAGAATGGTGTGGACTTTTGGAACCTCAGAGCTGTCCCCAAGTGACACACCTGCTTTAATAAAGCCATACCTCTTAATCCTTCCCAAACAGTTCAACCATCTGTGCTAAGTATTCAAACAAGAGCATAGGGAGCCATTGTCATTCAAACCACCACAACCAAAAATACACAAAAAATGTTTCAGAGTCCTTGGTTCAAACTTTTATAAAACCCCCAACTTAAGAAACAGAACGATATTTAAAAATTTGAGGCTCTATACACACACAATCAAATGCAAGATCATAAGTATCCAGCTTTAATTTTGGTAGGCATGCATCTTTGTTGAGACAGAATGCTTTCGTTACCCAGAAACCCACCTTGTTTTCTTTCTTCTTCCCTAATGTTCTGTCTAACCCTGCAGCCAGGAGGCAACTGATTTTTTAGCGTTTGTCTCTACAGTATCATTTTTTGGGGGGTTCTAGATCTTTCAATAAATGAGGTTATAAGGGATGTGTGTTTCACTTCTTTCACTTGGCTTCTTGTTTCTGAGGTTCATTCACATTCTTATGTGTATCAAGTTACATTTTAATTGAATAATTCCACTATGCTTATTTATCTATGGCTCTGCTTTAAATGTTTTCTCTCCAGTTTCAACTATTTTGAGTAAAGTAAATGTCTATTGATAATTTCCTACAAGTGTTGTTTGTGAGATTTGAGATCTTCTGGGTAAAATACTTGAAATAAAATGGCTGGGCCATTGATAGTGTTTACTGGACAGTCTACGAAATGGCCACAAATGTGTTCCGAAGTATTTGGTCTATGTGTTCAATCCCAGTTGAAAAATAATGAGTGTTGTGAATGATTCATCTTTGTCAGTATCCTGAGATTTTGGCCTATTTAGTTGTAGTCACTCTGTTGGCTGTGCAATATTTCATTATGATTTTTAACTTGCAGTTCCTTTTTTACCAAAGGCGAAGGAACTTTAAACAGATGCGTTATTGGTATGATGACGATGGTGATGAAGATATGTGCTGTGGCCTGTGCCATGGTACACATGTGGAAGGCAGAGTGTAGCTCTATAGGGTCAGCTCTTTCCACCCCCCTTCCTGTGGATTTCAGAGTCTGAACTCATGTTGTCAGGCTTGCATGGGAAGCACCTTTAACATCGAGTCATCACACTAGCCCAATTTTTAAGGTTTTTGATAAGTATGTATTATATGTTGAACATATTTCCTCCACCCTCCCCTTCCTTTCTATGCCCTCTCCAATTAGTTTGCTGTCCCTCTACATGCTTTTACTTTAATTTCATGTTATTTATATGGATGCACAATTTTATTTGTCTATATAAAACCTAGGGAATGCAAATAAGAGAAAGCGTGCGTATTTGTTTCCATGATACTGACTTAATATATCTTTCTTTTGATGTTCCTGTGGAAGCCTTATGCTGATTAAGAAATTTGGTTTATTGAGCCATAAGAGTTCTATAAATATAATTGTATTGGTAACGTTTTTGTCAACTTGACATAAGCCAGGAGAGGAAACTTCAGTTGAGAAAATGCCTTCATCAGGTTGGCTTGTAGGCAAGTCTGGAGAGCATTTTCTTTACTAGAGATTGATGTGGGAGGGCCCTTCCACTGTGGGCAGTGCAGTTCCTGGGCAGTATACGTTATAAGAAACAGGCCGAGTGAGCCATGGAGCATGCTAACAGCATTGATCCTCCACGGTCTCTGCTTCAGTTCCTGCCTCCAGGGTCCTACTTGAGTCTCTGTCCCAACTTCAAATGAGAGTAGACTACACCTGTTAGCAGAAATGAACTCTTGCCTCTTCAAGTTGCTTTGGACTGTGGTGTTTTATCACAGCAGTAGAAATCAAACTAAGACAATGATGATTGCAGTCTTTGCTAGAAATATATTTTAGAGTATTTTTTCTTATTTATTGCTTGCTCCTTCCACTGCTTGTTTTCTCCCTCCCTCCCTCCCTCCCTCCCTCCCTCCCTCCCTCCCTCCCTCCCTCCCTCCCTCCTGTTTGTGTATTCTTCCTTTGCTGGGATTAAATCATGGGCTTTGCACTTAGGTGGATGCTCTACACTGCCTCGTGTCTTCAGGCTTTATTCCTGTTTTATACTGTTGTAGTTTTTAATAGAATCTAATTTTATGATTATTGTATTCTACATCTTATCAAAGAAATTGGTACTTATTTGTTAGCAGCAAGATATTCTTTTATTTTCTTCTAAAAGTTTATTATTTGACTTCAGCACTTATGGCTGGAATCCACTTTGAGTTAAATTTTATGTATGGATGTTGGCCACAAGTTGAAGTTTATTTTTCTATGGATATTCTATTCATCTAACCAACTTTATGGATACTTTTCCATCCTCATTGAATTTCTTTGGCATCACTTTGGAGGTCAGAAGAAGGCATCAGATCCCTTGGAACTGGAGCTACAGATGGTAGTGAGCCACCGTGTTGGGTGCTGGCCCTCTGCAAGAGTAACCAGTGCTAACTGCTGAACCATCTCTCTAGTCTTTTGAGTTTCCATTGTAAACTTCCTCATTGTAAGTCAATAGATTGAAAGGCAATTGGCATTTAAAAATTAAAACAATATGTGCACCAACCATCTTTTGTAACCAGGCAAGGCTCCCAGCAGTGGGACTCGGACATCAACCCAGCCATAATACCTACAATTTGTCCTGCTTGCAAGATGTGCAGAACTTGTTGGAATGGATTGGAGAAGCAGGTGAACATTTTAAGTGGCACTTAATGGGCCATCCTAGAAGGAACATGAAAGATAATGGAGCTGAGGGTGATTTGATCCATCAGGGGCTGACTCAAGAGGTTTAAGAGGCTAAGAATTTTAGTATGAGGCCTGGAGAAAATTCTTGTGATATTTTGGTGATGAATGTGGCCGCTTTTCTCCCTTGTCTGATAAGTCTGCCTGAGGCTAATTGGGTTGGCAAAGGAACTCTCAGAACAGTCTAGTGTAGATTCTGCCATGTGGTTACTAGCGTTGACGCTGAAGATTTGTAACGAAAAGGAGTGAAAAGCGGAGCTGGGAAAAATACAGAACGTACAGAGGAGAAGAGGAGCGCTAGGATGTGGGATGGAGCTAAATCCTGTGTTCAAGGAGATAAACAGATTAAGAAAACCAGCCTATAAATCACAACCCCAAAGAACTTAGACAACAATGAGGACACTAAGAGAGACTTACTTAGATCTAATCTACATGGGAAGTAGAAAAAGACAAGATCTCCTGAGTAAATTGGGAACATGGGGACCTTGGGGGAGGGTTGAAGGGGGAGGGGAGAGGCAGGGAGGGGAACAGAGAAAAATGTAGAGTTCAATAAAAATCAATTTTAAAAAAGAAATGGAATAAAGGGCATGGTGACCTCAGGGCAAGACCCTTCCCGTTTGTGTAAAGGAATTAATGACCAGTTTAGGATTAAGCATGGTGGTGCACTCCTTTAATCCCTGCACTCAGAAAGCAGAGACTGGTGGATCCCTGAGTTTGAGGCCAGCCTGGTGTTGAGATCGAGTTACAGGACAGCCAAGCTTAGGCAGTGAAGGAAATCATAGCAAACAGAACGCTGGTGAGATGTAATTGAATATAGAGGCCATTTCCAGCCACAGCAAGTGGCAGAAGCTGGCAGCTTCAGCCATGTGGTTCTGGATTGAGAGCTACAGGTACAACAAGAAAGGACTGATGGAATCTCCCTCCAGGACTAAGGAAAGCAGGGGATGCCAGTCATGTGTCAGGGGGTGTCCCTGAATAGAGGCCTAGAGAGGCCGTTGTGTGAAGCTGTGAAGACTGAATTGCCTTGGAGACCCCAAAATATTGAAGATGCCAGAGCTGTGGGAGACCTGCCAAGCAGAGCTGCTGACAGGGAGTGGAACCAGCCCAAGAAAGAGAAGTGTGTTGTAGTCAACAGAGCTGGAAGGAGCTGGAGATCTGAGGAATGTTTGGACGTCAGACATGGAGATGCAGAGTTTGGAGTTTGCACAGCTGGTTTTCCGTCTAGCTTTAGTCCAGTATTTCCTCACGACACTCCCTTCCCTATGTTTTGGAACAGTAATACACATCCTGTGCCATTATATGTTGGAAGTATATATCTGGTTTTTTGATTTTGATTTTACAAGAGATTATAGTTAAGGGATTGCATAAATCTCAGAAGAGATTTTGAACCTTGGAATTTTACATAATTTTATATTTAAAATACAAATATTACCGACTGTAGGAAGTTTTAGTTGGACTGAAAGCATTTCTGTGATGGTTTGTCCACAAGCCTGTGGCAGCCAGGGAGTGGAATGTGGTGGTTTCAGCAGAAATGGTCCTCATCGGCTCAAGGAGTGGCACACTGGAAGGTGTGGCCTGGTTGGAGGAAGTGTGTCTCAGTTCACTTCTTGATCTACCTGCAGATCAAGGGGTAGAACTCTCACCTTCTCTAGCATGTGTCGGCCTGCACACTGCTGCTGAGTTTCTCATCACGAGGGTAATGGACTAAACCTCTGAAACTGTAAGCCAACCCCAATTTAATGCTTTTCCTGATAAGAGTTGCCATGGCCATGGTGTTTCTTCACAGCAGTAGAAACCCTAACTACGACAGCTGTATTCGGTTGGTATCCATGGGATGCCTACTTTTTTTCTAAAGAGAAGCAGAAGAGGAGTGGATCTGGGGAGGAGGGGAACTGCGAGGAGTGGAGGGAGGGGAACTGGGATCAGTATATATGGGAAAAATAAATTCTAAAAATTCTATATGTGTGTACACACGCACACATGAATTTATGTATATGTGTGTGTGTCCAAAGTCAGCATCAGGTGTCTTCTCTCTCCACCTTATTTTCTGAGACAAGGTGTCTCCCTGAGCCCAGAACTCACTGCTAGAGCCGCTGACCAGTGAGCTTTGGCGTCTTCTCGTCTTTGTTCCCATCCCCCTGGAACTGGGGCTACAGACACGTGCCACCATACCCAGCTTTTACATGGGTCCTAGGGATCCAAATCCAAGTCCTCATGCCTATGCCGCAGGCGTATTGCCAACTGAGCTGATTCTCTAGCCCCCAATGTCTGACTTCTTGTGATTAGATTTTATAAATCATTGTTAACTCTTTGGTCATAGACAGGACTGAAATTTACCCCAATGAAACCCGAACTCCAGCCCCTACAGTGTGCACAGTCACACACGTCCCTCTCCAGTCAAGCCTTCACAAGCTACTACGGAGATCTCATTACTAGTAGCTCTGGGCTACTGCAAAGAGGGGTCATAGCTGTCCTTTCTGCTCGTTGTATAGGATTATCATCACAAGGTAAGCAATTTTCCTTATGGTTCAGTATTTATTATTTGGCAGAAGATGTTTGTTTAAAGTTGTCTTGTTTTCTCCTCCCTCTTTCTTATCTAGCAGGCTTCCTCCATTGTTAATATGCCCAACGGCTTTCACAGCGAGAACGAGTTAGCTGTAATCAGGCATGCAATTGCTGATGTACCTCGGCAGCCATCAGCATGCGACTGTGACAGCGTGTAAGAGTTAGAATAAGTGTCCTGGGCGGCTGTTGTTATCTCTAGCCCACCATTGCTAACCCAGATAATGGCAGGCAGCAGGGCAGGCAGGCTCGAGGCTCCTGGCGGGAGCTGATTCCTGCGGGCCCCTTGTGTACCGTGGCCTGTTAAAAAGGCTTAGCGTTTGGGTACGAGTGCCACGTGGTTGTCAGGGCAGCAGCATCGTGTGTGGACTGTGGATGTGGACTGAATTTATATTAGCTTCCTTTCTGACGCAATAACGTAAGGAACGTGTACAGCGACATCGGGTTTTTGTTTCATTCCGAGCACAGATGCCGCACCCGCCCTTGAGTCCGAATGGAAGCTGATCTGCAGCCTCCAGCTATTTTTCCTTCATTTGGGGGACAAGTGCGGCCTTCTTCGGTGCTCCCGTCTACCCAGGAGAGAGGGGCATCTGTTGTCATATCCATTATTTATCTGTGAGAAACAGTTTAACTTAATTATCTTTTCTGCTGCTGGAGGCGGGCTTGGCTCTCTCTCCCCTTAGAAAGGATAATAGGATGTGATGCTGCAAATATGTTTTAATTAGTGAGCTTATGATGCGGGCAGCACCTCGCTTAGCTCTTAGATGGGTTTGTGGAGGAGCCTGGGATAGTGAGCACTTCCTTAGGTGCAGCCAAGCACAGGGCTGGTTTTCCTAGGATCATGTTCCTGTCTGAGTCTGGAAGAGACACACAGACTTCCAAGGCTGCCTCATGGGCTTCCCTTACACTGAACTTTCACTAGCTATGCAGAAGAAATACATCTTTACTCCAGCGCAACACAGTTCACCATCTGGGAAATTCTTTATTCCCACAACCGCTATGCAAACAAAGGCATCTGGACTATGAGAGATTGTGTGCACTTGGCAGCTCTGACGTTCGAATTCTCCATGATTGTTGAGGTTCTAGGGGTTTGCAGTCCATATCATCAGAAGGAGAGGAGCCTTTGGTTGGATCTGCACATAGTATGGCAATGGAAACATTGTAGGTTCTGCTGGCCTTTGCAAGGCCAATCTGTCTTTGTCTTTGAGAAAGCGTAGGGCAGGGGCTTCCAGAAGATAGTTCACAGTTGAAAGCATACACACACACACACACACACACACACACACACTCATTTTTCTTACTATATACTTGGGAAATTCTTTTGTTTCTGTATAATCAAATCTTTTCTTGTTTTCTTCGGGAAAGGGCAGAGCTGCAGAACTTAGGTAACATGTATTCTACCCAACGAGGAGAAACTGTCTCTGGGGAGAGGGAAATTAGGACACAGGAAGTACCCGACACCTCTTCTTTGGTCAGATTCCTCTCCTTAAAACTAGGCCCTGAATTCAGGACAACACCTGCCCAGTGTCTATCAGGGGAGGTATTGAAGGATTTGCCTTACCAGCCTTACTCTTGGCTAGCCACTCACAGAAGTACTCCAAGCTATGCTGTGCTGTGTTGGTGGAGTCCCAAATCTGCTTGAGATTGCCCAAATCCCAGAAGACGCAGAACAGTGGGGCTGTTGTTTCTTGGTCTTCTGTATTCACGGAGTAGAAACTGACTGAGGAGCAGGTGTCCGTGCTCTCTCTAAGAGATGTCTCCTAGCTGAGTGCGGAGGCAGATACTTCTAAGTATTCTGCCTACTCCCAGTAGGCTCCAGAAAATAGCTGAAACTCCCTTCTCAGAGTGCCCTGTGCCTCCAGGCAGCAGTGAAACCAGATGGCATGGTTGGCCTGGGGTTGGGGAAGGCACTTATATAAGGGAAATAGCCCATACTGATGGCAACAGAAGTTGCTAGCATCAACAGAGCACAGGGGACTATTGCTATCGAGCCCTTTGTTTCTCCTGACTATCCAGAGCATAGGCTGAATAGGAAGAGAGACGGGTACTCCATCCCCATCTCAAGGAGCAACTGGTAACAAACTGTGCAAGCCAGTCTGTTATAAAAGTGCCCTAGCTTTGCATTGGCTACATTTTAAGTGGAAAATGGCTAAAAATATTGCTGGAGAGAGGTATGCCTAATTGGCAAGTTAAGGTTTGACTGCGGCTTTGACTTAGAGTGGTGACATTTAATGGAAAAATTGCCCAGATGTATGTGTGAGACTCTTTAAGAAACATGACATAACAGCAAATCATCACGGACATGCAGCTCTGGTAGATCACATTTTATTCCATTAAGCTTAGGTGTGCACAGATAATACGTTGACTTCATTTTTTCCCTTAAGAGGTCTCTGGCCTGCCGAGTGAAAGGGGACAGTGGGCTAATTTTAGACCATCTAGGCAAACCTAATTTGAAGCAAGTTCAGCAGCACTGCTTTGGGATGTGTGTTCTTTTGGACTTGAGCCCATGCAGTGGCATGTGAATGAACTGGGAAGGTTCTGGGTTTAGGCAATCTCCTAGTGGAAGGAAAGGGGGCATCTGGATCTGTGGGGATACTTCTTGTGCTGGTCTGTGGCTCTTCAGAGCTCCTCCTTGGCATATAAAGTTGAAGGCCTTGAAATGACCTTAGCTGGGAGTTCTAAGCAGGAAGCCTACATCTTTTCCTTTGACTCGTCTAACGCAGCATCTAGCCTCTCTAGGACTTCAGCTTACCCAGGGAGGGCAGACATATATAATATATGTCACACAGGTGTCTGGCTGCTGGCTTGTCAGCTTTCCAGACTGCCTTGCAGTCAGCTGAAGATCTAACAGTGGGCTTTTCCTTCTGTGGGGTCCATGTTTCCCTTATGTCTGTCATGCCTGGTGGGATAGTTTCTTGGAGCCTAATTTATCACAGAAGAACAAAAGCAACACACACCAGGTCATCTCAGCGTCTCCAGAGGTTTAGCACAGCATTTCCACTCAGGAGCAAAAGACTCTGGTAGAGGAAACGGGGAGAAGTAGAGGAAGTCATCCTGGGTGCTCATATCCCGTGAGGTGCAGAGCTGAGGTTTCATGTCCTCCCTCTCTCATATCACCATCGCTGCCCTCCGGAATGTGCAACCATTCTCCACCAGCTCCCTTTGCAGGGTAGGCCGAGTTTGCCAGGGATTCAGCAATGCAATTACTTTTATATGGGTCAGCGGATGAGGGTTTTTCATCTGATAGAAAACACTGAAAAGATAGTGCTTTCTCTACGTTTTTAATTAGCCAAGTCGAAGCTTCTGACGTGCAACGGATGGCCCGGGTCCAGCCTCTGTTTTATATTCAGTACAATATGTGGAATGGTGTTGGCGCTTGCTGAGGTTAATAGCGAAGGCAGAGTAATGAAAACATCAAGTATCAAGCCTTGGCTCAGAATTGCCAGCAAGCGAGTGACATTGCACGGGTGAGGCAGGTGCATCGTGCTGGGCCAGGGTGCAAAGCCAGGCCGCTCTTCTCCGTGCTCTCAAGCACATCTGCTAGGAGTTGTATTTACGTGACATTTTAATATTTACTGGGGAAGGCGTCAGGCGTTTTTATTCCTGGCTGAGGAAGCCATCTAAAGGAAAAGTTTAAGCCTTTGTGCCCAAGGCTTGTGGACAAGGAGGGGCTTTTCTTAATTATGCTCTGGTTAAGGATGCAACTGTTCTGCATGTACTTTCACCATATAGATTTGTGGTGTGTGTGTGTGTGTACCATATAGATTTGTGGTATGTGTACCATATAGATTTGTGGTGTGTGTATGCCATATAGATTTGTGGTGTGTGTATACCATATAGATTTGTGGTGTGTGTGCCATATAGATTTGTGGTGTATGTGTGTGTACCATATAGATTTGTGGTGTGTGTGTGTACCATATAGATTTGTGTGGTGTGTGTGTGCGTGTGCATGCATGCATGCATTTCAAGGATGGTCTCTGAAAAAGCAGTGATGAACAAGTAACCTGACAGTCTCAGGAGGGGTGGTGTGACGGCTTGCAGGGATGGCATCAAATGTCGCATTTAGCCTTTGGTGGTTTGGCCAGCTTGCATATGGGCGGTAATGTGTTTCTCTGTGAGGTTAACGAGGCTCTTCTGGATGTGTTTTTTCCAGTTCAGGAAGCCCCATCTGGCCCTGTTTTCATGCTTGTATCTTTACTGGGGGTTGACCTTTGGGCCTGAAATTGGTCTGCTCTGAAAACAGATGAAGTATGAATGAGAATCATCTCATGTGTGTGTGCCTTCATTAGGAAAATGAAACGAGTTTATCCTTAGTGGTTTAGGATGCAGAGTTATTACACACCCCAGATGAATCCAGGTGTGTACGTGAGGCAGAAGCATCTTGATCAGCTGCCTAAAACACGGTAAGATGCTGAAGTCGCACTGAAGTGATACTGATAGAGCCGGTCACGCTGGTTTTCCCTGTGCAGGCTGAAGCTTTATTAACTATCATGGTGGAGCCTGGTGTGTTGTCGTCAGAAGCTGTTGCTTCATCCTAGTAAACAGGAGCAGAAAGGAGGTCCAGAGTGTATGACGATGAGATCCTATCTGATTTTCTACCTCAAGCTTTAATTCCAAATCATTTATTTTCTTTACTCCGCCTTTTATATACTCAGTCGATCTCTATAGTCAAATAACCGAGATAGTAATGAGTAGGATATTTCATTACTGAAATCAGGTAAAAATTACCTTATAAGCTTACTTGTGTGGATATTCACCTTCTTTTTTTTTTTTTTTTTTTTTTATGATTCCCCTCCTCAGCTTTCTGGTGGCGAGAGCTTTTTATAGCTGTAGCAAAGCTATACACGTGACCTAGTGATCAAAACAAACTCTGCTTGTTTAGAAATGCTAAAGAAATACAAATACTGGGTCCTCTGTGTGAATTCAGCTGGATGGCACTCACTGTTCTTACGTGGCCTCCCTGGCTAAGGCTTCTGCTGTTATCGTAGGCTTCTGTAACCTGGTGCCTCTCTTTGTGGCTGATACTGGAGAGGAATTTCTCAAATGCCTTTTTAGTTCCACATCTGCAAATGCGGATAATATAAGGAGGAAGAAGAGCGCTTCTGTAGAGAACACCAATTTGATGCATTTTAAAAATCAGACTAGTATGTAAAAAATGGTTTTGTTTTTAACAAACCTTGAATTCTATAGAAAACTGTTATTAGCATTTTCCTGCATTTGGAATTTGATGTTTCTGCTGATAATAAGATATTGTGGTTCCCTCGGGATTGCTGGGGTGAGGGGTGACAGGATAGGTATTATTTTTTCCTACAGTGAGTTTATGGAAAATAAATGATCTTCTAAATTAGAATCACTTTATACTGCAAATGCGGAACTTCCATTACCCGCCAGAGTCCCACAGTGTTCTTCAGTTGGGGAAGGCTGCAGGCTTCTCCCTCAGGGGGAAGAGCTGGCAGTTTCTGAAGCTATTTCCAATGTGACATCAGAATGATGGCCCTGTTGGTGGTGGCATCTGGTGAAGAGAAGCAGCTTGCTACACCTCCATCCCCAATACACAGTGGACCTGCTGAAGCTGGGGTCCAAAGCATGGAGTTGTAATTCCAATTCCCATACTCTCTGACTGTCAATTATTTCCCTGAATTACTACAAGCCTCTCAGTGTCTCTTTCTCCTTTGTAGAAATACAGATGGAGCTTTCTCATCTACTCTTTATTAGTCCAGCTGTGAGGATCAGGAAGTGTTCATGGTTATTAAAATACCCAATAAGCTAAGGAAGGGCATGTGTAAATTGTGTGGTAGTAGAAACTCATTTGAGTTTTTATTTTTATTTTCATTCAGGCAGAATACTTTCTGTTTAGTGAATGATCTTAAGAAGTAAGTCTTGAGGTTGCGTTCCTATGTATTCTCCAGTACAATATTGTGTTTATGAAGTAAACTTACTTAAGAAGTAAGTCTTGAGGTTGCGTTCCTATGTATTCTCCGGTACAATATTGTGTTTATGAAGTGACACCACGTGTTTATGAAACATGTCTCTGATGCTTGCAGACACCTTCTGTTAACCAGAATCCACGTTTTAGCTCTCCATTCCAGTCAGTGCATGTACCTGCGTGACCATCACATGCCATGCGTCTCCTACATTATTACATAGCTGGGGGCCATTTCATGGGCAGTGGGAAGTGAGGGGAAGCGCCCTAGATCACGAGCAAGAAAAATCGAAAGAAGCAATTCTTGATTCTGTTTCTGGATATCGTCTTGCCTGGAGGTGATATTTGGAACTACTACAAGCTCTTATTGCCAATTTAAAGAGGAAACCAGCCTTCCTAAGACAGGGGAATCTGAGGCCCTGGGGACATCTAGAGCCATTGAGTCAGTCAATGCTGAAAACTCTTCTCTGATGACTTCATGCAATAGGAGAAAATTCAATTTTCATAGTTACGCTAGTTGGATAGAATTTTTTGTTACTTGTAGCCCAAGGTATTCTAGCAGATATATTGGTAGTTAATGTGCTAAATGAACGGATGGGGTGGAACAGTAACTGTGCCCATGACTGTTTTACTTGAGAGTCACGGGTGGTTTATACGACTGTAAAACTCAGGGTTATTTTTAGTGCCAGCTGAAAACTAAGCTACCCTTTCTCACCACCACTTCCCGACCAGTTCCTAAGATGCCAATTTACTTATTATTTCACTTTGTTTCTGCGTTACCAGTGAAACTGCCTCCTTTATCCCTATTATCCCTCCGTCCTTCCTTCCCCAGTGTCTAGGAAAGTTCCTTACTAATACAGTGATTCTCTTGTTACGATATATTAGGAAACTCTAGCAGAAGACAACCATGTAGTTTGGCTAATAGACAAGAATTATGGCGAATGTGTTAGCATGGCCATTCTTCAGGGTTGTGCATATTATTCATGCTTTGTCACACTGTTGAAACATCTAAGGTGATTGATAAGAAATATGCACTAATTTGATTGCTCTATCTTGAAATTTTCAAAATACTTGGCTAAATGACTTATCTGTTCACTATTATTGCGATTGATAATTGCCACAATGGGTCATATTCATTTAGCATCTCTGCTGTTGGATTCAGTTGAGACAAAATATGAAAATTTTAACTTCTAAAAACATTAAAATTTTACTAAATAAAATAGGAGAAAATCTGAGGAATCACCGAGGAATTGTGCCATAAACTCGCACTGAGATCAAGGGGAAACTGGGGTTTTCAATAGATTCCATTGAAAGAAGCACTGAATGAATTATAGGAAGAGAATTTAGCTGAATGGTGTGTGTCCATGATACTGTTTGGACCTTATCTACAGATCTGGTCCCCAGGGTGCTGCTTGGTGTTCAGAGGTGGTAGAACTTTGGAAGGGCAGGTCCTGGTGGGTGCTTTTCTTGAAGGGAGGTTAGTAGGACACTGGCCTTTTTTTCCCTGTTGCTCTCTGGTTGTCAGGTGAACAGTTGGCTCCTGTCACCATCGGCAAGCTGCCTTGCCACGTGACCAAAGCAGGGTGGTCCAGTGGACGTGGATCAGAGCCTACAAAACTGTGAGCCCAAACAACTTTTTTTTTTTTTTATCTTTATAAACTTGATTATTTCAGGCATTTGTTCTAGTGGCCGAAAGCTGAGACAGTGGACGTGTGTGGTGAGTGGGGTATCATTGTCCGCAATGGAAGAATCAGATAGGTACAAGGACATTTTAGGTTGGTGGTGACATCAATGTAGTAGGACTGTTGAGATTTCAAAGAAGCTTGAAGTTTTGATGGTTTGAGGATTGGATTGTGGAGATGCAGTTGAGGGGAAGTGGCTTGGACTCTTTTAAGTTCATGAATATTTGGAGTAAAAGAAAATGAGAGACTGATTCTAATTTAATGTATAAGTATTAGAATTGGAGATTTATCATCATCAGTAACTATTAGTTCTTCCTCAAATAACTGTAAGATGTCTCTAATTTTAATGTGAAAATGTTCCACCTTCTTCCCTCTTTTTAAAACTTTAATTAAATTTATTTTATAGTCTGACTACAGTTTCCCCTCCCTTCTCTTCTCCCTTTCCCTCCCTTCGCTCCATTCCACACCCTCTTCCCAACCCACAAGTCCTCTGCTTCTGTTTAGAAAGGAGCAGGCATTCCCCAGGTATCAACAAAGCATGGCATATCAAGGTATAGTAGGACTAAACAACCTGTCACCCTTGTATGAAGGCTGGGCAACCTTCATATGAGACAACCCGGTATGAGAAATAGGTTTCCAAAAGTCAGCCAAAGCATCGGGGACAGCCCCTGCTCCCACTGTTCGGAGTCCCATAAGAAGACCAGGCTACACAATTGTCACACATGTGTAGAGAACCTAGGTTGGTTCTATGCAGGCTTCTGGGTTTTCAGTTCAGTCTCTGTGAGCATCTATGGGCTTAGGTTAGCTTTGGCTCATAAAATCCTTCCTCCCTCTCTTCAGCAGGATTCCTCTCTTAAGCTCAGGCTAGTGTTTGGCTTTGGATCTCTGCATCTGCTTCTATCAGTTACTGGATGAAGGATCTCTGATGACGATTGGGGTAGTCACCAATCTATCAGTAGAGCAGAATATCTTTAGGCATCATTCTGTTGACATTTTTTTTTTCCTCCGAGCATGCTTGGTTCTATCCTAGGTGTCTGGGAGTCCTGCAGCCTCTGGGTCCTGGCACTCCAGGCAGTGCCAGGGGTGGGCTGTCTCTAATGGCGTGGATCTCAGGCTAGACCAGCCATTTATTGACTACCCCCACAATCTCTACACTACCCTTACCCCAGCGTATCCTATAGGCAGGACAGACTGCTGGTCAAAGGTTGCGTGGCTGGGTTGGTGCCCCAATCCCTCCACTAGAAGTCTTGCCTGATCACAGGGGATGTTCAATTCAGGCTACAGACCACTATTGGTAAGAGTCTTAGCTGGAGTTATCCTTGTGGATTCCTGAGAATTTCCCTTGCACCAGGTTTCTACCTGATCCCCCAACGCCCCCATCTTTCCAGTGATCTCTTTCAGTATTCTCTCCCTCCACTGACCTCCCTAACACAATTCCTCATGTCCCCACTCTCCCAAAAGTTCCTTTATTGTACAAGATTGTTTTATTCTCCTGAGTTTTTGTTTTTCCATATGACATTGAGTATGGTTCTTTCGAGGTTTGTAAAGAAGAACAAACTGAAAGACTAAAAAAACCCACATGATCATCTCATTAGATGCTGAAAAGGACTTTGACAAAACCCAACACCCTTCATGAAAAAGGTCCTGGAGAGATCAGGGATACAAGGAACATACCTAAATAGAATAACAGCAATATGCAGAAAGCCAATTGGCAACATCAAATTAAATGGAGAGAAACTCAAAACAGTTTTTCTAAAATCAGAAACAGGGCAAAGTTGTCCATTCTTTCCATATCTATTCAATACAGTAAGATGACTAAAGGAGATCAAGGGGATACAAATTGGAAAGGAAGACGTCAAAGTATTGCTATTTGCAGATGCTATGATAATGTACATTAAGTGACCTCAAGAATTCTACCAGGGAACCCCTAAAACGGATAAACACCTTTAGTGAAGTGGTTGGATACAAGGTTAAAAAAGAAAAAAGGATTGTTTTTTAAAAAAATCAAATTAAATTGAAAAAAACGATAGCCCTCTTATATATAAATGATAGGCTGAGAAAGAAAACAGGGAAACAACGCCCTTTACAATAGCCACCAATAATATAGATATCTTGGAGTAACTCTAGCCAAGCAAGTGAAAGATCTGTATGACAAGTACTTCAAGTCTTTGAAGATAGAAATTGAAGAAGATATCAGAGAATGAAAAGATGCTCATGCATCGGTAGGATTAACGACAAAACTAGCCATCTCACCAAAAGAAGTCTAAAGATTCAGTACTATCCCCACCAAATTCTTCCCTATTTTGAGCTTCTGGTCTTAGTAGTGTGCCTTATTGGAAAACTCCTATTTCCAGTTCTTCTTTTTTTTTTTTTTAAATAATTTATTTATTTATTATGTATCCAATATTCTGTCTGTGTTTATGCCTGAAGGCTAGAAGAGGGCACAAGATCTCAGTACAGATGGTTGTGAGCCACCATGTGGTTGCTGAGAATTGAACTCAGGACCTTTGGAAGAGCAGGCAATGCTCTTAACCGCTGAGCCATCTCTCCAGCCCTCCAGTTCTTCTTGAGAGCAGGGCAAGTCCCTCCTAGTGTTCCATTTGCAATGCTGGTTACATACAGTGGAATCACCACATGATGGTTCAGAGAGCACTGGTTCCAGCTCTTCACTTTGTATGATATTATTAATGCTCGCATGAATCTTTATCCCTTTTTTATTGTGGCATTTGAATTGATTTTTTTATTTCCTTATTATTGTGGGGGGGGGCACATACATGCCACAGTGTCTGTATGGAGGTCAGAAGATAACTTTTGGCAGTTAGTCCTCTTGCATTGGTGTTTGCATGGCTGCACGTTCTAGACTAGATGACCCTCCAGGTCCAGGCTAAGTCTCCTGTCCCTGCCTCTCATCTTACCAGTAGGAATGCCTGAGTTACATATGTGAGTCACTGCTTCTGCTTTTCATGTGGGTTCCGGGATTTGAACCCAGGTCTCAGACTTTTCACTGCAGGTGCTTTACCTGCTGAGCTGGCCCACTTGTGGAATTCTCAAAATTAAAGGGAAGTGTGCAGGAAGAGGGCATGCAGCACAGCCTTGCTCTTCATCTCTTTACTCCTCAATGATTTGCATATAAACTGAATACTGGACCTTCAGCAGCTGTCTTGGGTCAAGAGCAGCCGAGGAAGGTGGACTCCAAGAGCTGAGATTGGGAAAGGGAAGGCGAGAAGGGCTTCCTAATCCTGTGGTGCCTCCACAGCAGTTCTGAGCTGCCCTTTTGCTTTCTTCCTTTTACGCAAGACAAACTCTGACATAGTAGAGTGGAGGCAATATTTTCCTAGTTGTTATCAGTAATTCAGGAATTCGCTTTTATAAGTAGGAAATCTTATGTGGATTTAAACTGAAGTAAGGGTGTTGGCTCCTTATCTACTTCTCTTGTTGTGTTGTTGATTCTCTGTGCGCAGAGGAGAACAAGGAATCTCTAAGCAAGCGTTGCTAACTTTCTGAGGGAGTTTTCTGTGGCTCCAGCAGTTTGAAATCTCTAGGGAGAAGATTGTTTCTTCATGGGCAACACCTAAGTGTTAGGAACTTTTCGACCTAAAATTCCACCTTTGACTTTACTCCAAGCTGAATGGAAATGTTTTCAGTTTTGAAATTTAGAGGCTTCTAGTTTTGTTCCTTGCAAATGATAGTAATTTCATTTAGACTGATGTTCCTTACAGTATGGTTGTTTCCAAGAGAGCTCATTGTTCATTGAATCTGTTACGTTTTAAGCGTAATGCACCTAGCCTGTCAAGTGAACATTTATTCTCATGATTGCACAGTGTGCTGGGAGCTGTGGCTTTCTGCAGCTGATTAAAACTGTTATCCTGTGTATCACTAGCCTGGAAGCGATCCTTATTTCAAATATAGCATATTGCATCTGTATTATCGTGAAGTCAGAAAGTTCTATGATGGATCATCCCAGCTGGGAACTGTGCATTGCATTGCTTGCTCTTTTCCTGGTCCTGATGACTTTGGTTTCAAGACTGGAACTCGGTCTTGAAAGGGCATTCCACCTCAAACCGGGAGTAAAGGAATCACTTTGTCAAGCATCAGAAATGGTCCGACCTTCCATTTGGAGGTGAGGTGTGGCCGGAAACGTTAAAGGGTTTGGCTCCTGAGTTTCTTTCAGTCACGTATGTGTATGTGGTAGCGAGTCACCTTGGCTGTGCCATGGTCACTTGTGTGTATGTGGTGTTAAGTCACATTGACAGGGCATGGTGGTTTTCTTTAAATATGAGGGAGAAATGCTACTTTTGAAATGGGGCTGTCTATTCTCATCTGCACTATAATTCTTCAGAAGGCTTTGAAATGCAGGCATAGCTTAGAGCCTACTGGCCCTTGCACCAGGCTTAGTGATGCATGGCCAGCCCCAGGTTCTCCTGGATTAGGAGTTAAGGCAGCCAAAAGTCAGTGTAAAAGAGTTTCCAAACTCCAAATAGGCACATAATTTGGATGTGCATATTTTACTCCCTTCATTATAGCTAAACAGAAAGATATTTGGAGCCTAGAGCATATAGCCTACATAATTTAAAAGGGAAATTATGTCAACATTGATTAAAATTGCATCTTTAAAAAATATCTACAATCTGGCAGCTTGCAAATTATGGAGCTTACAAAAGCAAGTGATCGGTTAGCTTTATGTGCTCAGTTTATTTTAATAACACAAGAGTATTTCATTATTTATGAGAGGGCTTTGCAATTTTATTTGTAGTTATTTATGGTTTGTGAACTGTGAATTAGGCTCAGTCATTTTCTATGTACGCTGCTTTAAAATAAAAGAAACGGACAAGAAAAGGGAAACAGAAACTTACTTTGTTTTCTTTACATGTCTGAGAGAAATTTATTTGTAGGTAAATGAAATATATTTCAAGTCACTGTTCTACATCACAAAATGTAAACAGAGACTGTTCTTTCTTTCCTGGCCACCCTGACCCGAAAAATCACACAGAAACTATATTAATTATAACACTGCTTGGCAGCTGAAAAGATGGCTCAGGGGTTAAGAACATTGCCTGCCCTTCCAAAGGTCCTGAGTTCAATTCCCAGCAACCACATGGTGGCTCACAACCATCTGAAATGAGATCTGATGCCCTCTTCTGGCCTGCAGGCAGACACACAGACAGAATATTGTATACATAATAAATAAATAAATAAATAAATAAATAAATAAATATTTTTTTTTTAAATAACATCGCTTGGCCGATGACTCAGGTGTATTAACCCAATCTATTATTTTGTATTTTACCTCGAGGCTCATAGTCTGTTACCTTTTGCATCTTGAGCAGCTACATGGCATCTGCCTCCTTCAGTAGCTGAATGGCGTCTCCTTGACTCTGCCTACTCTCTCTCTATTTCCTGCCTAGTTTTATTCTGGTAAGCCATTGGCTAAAACAGCTTTATTCATTAACCAATAAAAGCAGCACTAATACAGAAGGTCATCTCACATCACCTCCCCCTTTATGTCTAAATAAAAAGGAAAGTTTTGACTTTAACATAGTAAAATTGCATATAACCAAACAGTTATCAAGCAAGAATTACAGTTATAATATTTATATCTAATTTATCTTTTATCATAATTAAAGAAAACTATAATTATATGCTTTCAACTCCATCAAAGTACCCAGAAGGATATAATATTACCTAAGTAAACAGGAATTTCATTGTTGAACGAACTTCCTGAACTTTAGAATTGACAGTGACATCTTGCTGCCTGAATGGTACCTCAAAGTTCTGTAATGTTGGGACATCCATCTTTAGCCTACATGCCTATAGTATCTGGCAGACTTTTCCATGAAGCAGGAAATTTGGAGATCTATTCTGCAGTGTAATGGTAAAGTTCATCCATCAGTTGCTTTCTTCTGTATCCTATAAAAAGACTGGCAGTTTCTTCTGTGAAGCAGGAACCCTGAAGGACTGTCTCACCTTTAGACAAGTTCAGTAATCATTTCTTTGTGGGTCCTGCATGTCCAGTCTACACTGCACAACATCAAGCAGTCCAGGCAAGAGAAGTTTCTTGCTCAAATGGCTAACAAACTCTATAAGGAACCTCTTTGATGCCCATCATCCTCATGAAGTAGATTGATGCTGCTGTTGAAAAAAATCTAAGTTCTTAAAACCTTTTAAATGCCATATTCTGTAGGTCTTTGAAGTCTTTGAAAGTTATCTACCTGAAATATATCTCTGTACATCTAGAAAACCTAACTAACATGACTACAGTTTTGACTATTATAAATATCTATTAACCCATAATTTTTAATTATACATTATATTATTAAATGAGCCTTATAGACATAATACCTTAAACAAGAGTAGAAATATATATAACAAAATTTACCTTAAATTTGTATCAATAAACCAAGATCCATACTAATAAAGTGTTCATTTCTATATCATATATCCCCCTGCCCATTTTTAGAAAAAGATTGACTGTGATGTTTAACCATTTACAGTTAATCCCATTTAATTGAAAACAAACATTTATAAATAATCATTTTGGGAATTTGGCCATGGGTTTCTCCAAACTGCTTCCTGCTGTTTGTTGGGCAAAGTAGTAGCCTTTTGGGGGCTCTTGTTCCATCAAGCCATATTAGCCTGGAAGGAATTCACAGGTTCTTGTCTTTTATGGAAACAAAAGCAGAATGTCTTTTCCAAAGTAACATATTCTTAGACTCAAAATTTGAAGTCAAGATACCTTTAAAATATATGTGTTGGTTTAGCTTAGCAGCCCCCATAATTAAATGTCTGTCTGTAGCCAAGAAATTCAAAGAATAAGAAACAATATACGAAATCCAAACTTTCTGTGTTTTTTTCACTTTTATGTGGCTTATTTTTTTAACTCCTTTAATGACTTTCTGTACTCTTTTATATTTTTCTTTTCCCCCTCTCTGAAGCCTATGCATAGTTTTTAAACACACTGTGGCTCGTTCAGAGATTTATCTGTTGTAATAAGGAGCGGTGGGGCTGCGTCCCGCCACCCGGTTAGCTTTACCCGGAATAATTACACGGAAACTGTATTCTTTTAAACACTGCTTGGTCCATTAGTTTTAACCTCTTATTGGCTAGCTCTTACATATTGATATAACCCATTTCTAATATTCTGTGTAGCACCACGAGCTGGCTTACCAGGAAAGATCTTAACCTGTGTCTGTCTGTCTGGAGTGGGAGAATCATGGCGACTCCTGACTCAGCTTCTTTCTCCCAGCCTTCTGTTCTGTTTACTCCACCCACCTATGTTCTAACCTATGAGGGCCAAGCAGTTTCTTTATTAATTAACCAATGACCTTCCTCCATCATTTATCTGAAAGATTTTGTCTTTATTCCATATCTGTAATAATTTTCTGACCAGGAGCACTCCCCCCTTTTAAATGCTAAGCAGGCATGGCTAGGACCAACTTGTAGTCCTGCCTGTTGGCTCTGCTCCATCCAACATGGTGAAGGTATGTTCACCACCCCTGATTGCCATACTCACGGCTGAAGCTCCAGGGATGCAACGGGTCTATGTCACCATTAAGCCACTAGTAGCATGTTGCTCACAAACCCCATTTAAGTGCTGGACCTCCCCAAATGGCCAGAGTTAGTGCTGCCAACACGAACCAGGAAACAGTGTTTTAAAGAAGCCATGCAGTTTTTGCTGCTAATGCTGAGTCAGGAAGTCATCTCTTAAAGAAGCCACACCTCTGCTCACCACCAACAAAGAGAGCCTATCTGAAAATAAAAAATACGGATAACAAGAAGCTGCATTTGACTTCTGTTTTTGTGGGCCTAGAAACCCTGTTTTTATTCTTAATCTTTTTTAAGTCTTATGTGGATCCATGCCCTAGAGGGTAGCACCATTTGGGCATCTGTGTTCTTCAACAGCTATGTGGCATCTCCTTAACTCCACCTACTCTCTATTTCTTGCCTGGCTTTACTCTGCTAATCCATTGGCCAAAACAGTTTTATTTACTAATCAATAAAAGAAACATTTATCCAGAAGGACTTCTCACATCAACAAAACATGTACTGTGAGTTGGTTATTTGCACTTTAAGGTTCTGTGATGACTTGGTTAGATTTATAAGGAGATGGCCTATTTTTCATCATGGTTGTTTGGATTCTCTAGAGAAAGAGAATCTTCTTCTTACATATGCTGTATACATGTAACAACAATACTCTATTATTCTTTGATACTGACTTGCTTCTTGATAATTGTGTTTAAACTCTTAAGCTGCTGTATGGTAGTAATATTTATGTGGTTGATGCAATTATAGTGGCAATGCTTACATCTCAGATGCTTTTATATGTGTGTCAACTAATTTACTTCCCACAACCTTGTGAGGCTGGCACATTGTTAGTCCCCTAGGAGAGAAAAAAAAAGAAAATGAAACTGCTCATTGAACCATATCTAATTTCATCATCCTGTACTTACATGTGCACATGCATGTATGCTTGTGTGGGTACACATGTGTATGTGGATGCATGTATAGTGTTAGGGTGAGAAGGCTAGAGATCAAGCTTGGGTTATTCCTCAGGAGCCATCCTTATTGTTTTCTGAGGCATGGATTCCTTTTGACCTGGAACTTCCTGAATGAGCTGGGCTGGTGACCAGTGAGCCACAGGGATGCCCCTGTGTTCACTTCCATAGTGCTGGGATTACAAGCATGCATCAATAAAGCTGCCCACCCCCCCTTTTTTAAAATAAGAATGGTGGAGATCAAATCAAGTCCTCATGCTTGTATAGTAAACACTCAAGTGACATGACTATCTTACCTGTCCCTGAGTGTCCTCTCCTTTGGTTAGAAGTTGATAATGACAAAGATAATAGAGTTTCCTTAGCAATTTATAGAAGAAACTCTGGAACTCTAAGACTTAATCTCTTCCTTCTAACACTGTCAGGGATGGATAGCATCTACCCCCAACTTTGAACAATTATGCCTCAATTTACAGTGTGCTGGCATTTGGAGATGGGGCCCTTGGAGATAATTAGGGTGAGATGGACTAAAGCAGAAGTGCCCTTACATTAGCTTTGGTGACCTTATAATAATATCTCCTTCCATCCTGTATGTACATTGTAGCAAAGCCACGTGAGGAAATCTGAAAAAGCAACTGCCTATAAGTCAGGAAGAGACCAACCAGAGACCAAGTGGGTTAGCACCTTGAGTATGGACTGCCCAGGTCCTAAGCTGTGAGACAGAGCTGTTGTTTAAGCCACCTACTCAAGTAGCACTTAGGTGAGAGAGCTCCAAAATCTCCTTGTGAGGAGTTGCATCCACCACCTGTGTCTTAGGTGGAACCATGCTGCAGCTGACTAGTTCTTGTGAGTCTGTGCAATCCAAAACTTAGAATGAAGGTATCAATGTATTGCAAACAGGTTCAGTATTTTTTATGCAACTTCTTTTTCAGAAAGACTGAAGCTTGATACCCAAAGCTGAGATGCTCTGTTTACCAGCCACAACTTCCCAGTTATCTGAATGGGAACCTCCATGTCATGACTCTGCCTTATTTATTGTAAATATACACCTGATTAGAATAAGCACTCTGCTGAGCTGCCTCCGTTCCTGAGAGAAGTGAACAGTGATGTTCATAGCTGTGCTACTGGGAGATGCTTGAGGGTCCAAGTCTCCATAGGGAGGGTCTATCTAATTATGAACTCGGAAGGGTGCTTGGAACTCTTCTGTGATGTCACACTAGTGAATCTCATGCTGTTTTATTAAAGGCTTCCAATACTTAAATAACAGCCTATATTAACATTTATTATCAAGTATTTGGCTCACAGATGATGCTTTAGAAACCATCAGAAATTAAATTCTAAAGTAAATCATTCTCTTAACATTTATGTTAAACCCCTATTCCCTTAAATACTTGCTTTGATTGCCCTTGCACTGAATTTTAAGGTCTGTGCTGGAAAAAAGAAGCCCTGGATATTTACAGCTCTAAGCGTTGGTTGTAAATATCACTCGCATGTATATTTTTATCCATTATTAGCAACGATTCTGATAGACCTGACTGTTTATGAATTTCGATTGTAGATGTAGGCCTGCATACTGAAATGGCTGCTGACTCTAATTTATTTGCTTAGTTCTGAGTCAAGGTCATTTTGACACAGATAATTTCAGACTTAGTATTTCTTTTCATTTTTTTTATCCAGATTGTCCCAAAGTTATCAGTTGAAGTGATAATTCAGGGATTACTAAGATGTAAGTGACATAAATCTATTGTCTTTATCAGGCAGGAGGAGACATAAGTGTGAATAAGAACACAATACAATATTGGAGAACTGTTTTTGTTCTACAAAAATAAAATGGTTATGCTCGTTTCATATATGAATACTGGATTACTATTATTTTTAAAACTTTTAGAATTTCATCTCCCCAAAACATTCATTTCCTAAGAATTATCTCTTTATCTATAATCACATCATTGCTACAACTGGTTTTGGTTGAATGACAACAAGCATGTCTTATTTATTCACTATGAAATTAATTTTTTTTTTTTTTTTTTTTTTTTTGTTTTTCGAGACAGGGTTTCTCTGTGGTTTTGGAGCCTGTCCTGGAACTAGCTCTTGTAGACCAGGCTGGTCTCGAACTCACAGAGATCCGCCTGCCTCTGCCTCCCAAGTGCTGGGATTAAAGGCGTGCGCCACCACCGCCCAGCCTGAAATTAATCTTGATTGGATAGGTAGAGAGCCATCAGTACATGGAGGAGTGTCCCGTACAGACAATTGGGAAATGCTGGCTGGTAAAAAGCATCTTAGCTTTGAGTTGGCTTCTTTCTGAAAAGGAGTTGTATAAAAGCACTGAATTTGTTTGCAAAGCTTGGATTCCTTCCTTCTAAGTTTTAAATTGCAAAATCTCACAAGACCTAGAGTTAGCTGGAACATAGCACCACTTAAGATATACCAGGAGATTTCAGATACTCACAGGGCAAAGGTATACATTCTCCTTCCTCTAATAAGTTAGTAAATTCTCACTAAGTGCTTATGATTATAGTAAACGTTCTCTGGGTTCTCGAGGCACCTGCAGCTGGTGCCTCGTCTCAGATCCCCATGTTTGTCTCATCTGACAGCTGCTGTCTCCTACGTTTGCAGCTTGGGATGCTGCAGGAGACAGTCCTGTGTGTTGTCTTAATGGTGAACCCAAAGGAACTTTGTTGCCAGATTTATAGGGTTTCATCTTGAGACTAACACCGGTGGGGGTGGGATGCTCTTCAACAACCATATTCCTCTCCTGTAGATTCAGGAGCGTGGAGGAGACAACATTCGGTGGAAGTTGTGGGAATTGAACTTCTGAGCCAGCCGTGATGATAAAAACGAGTCAAGAGGGGGAAAGAAAGACTGTGTTTTGCCTAATGATAATTGTTCACAAAAATGCTATAACCACAAATTTTCAAAAAGACTGGCACAACTTTATACACAAATATGTCTGTAAGAATATCTGCCTGAAAACAAACTAACCTTATCCTGGTGCCATTGTTATGTCACAGTATCTTAGGTAATGCTCAGTTTTGCCTTTAAATATGTCCTCTCGCCTTGGTTGTAGTTTTTATCACGCTGTGCGTTTTCCTATTGTAGTGCTCTGCTGTTCCCAAGTTAAAATTATTGTCATTTGGAAAGTCTTTCTCTAATAATTACTAGATTGATCATCCTAAGCGAACAAACTTTCAAGAGGAGAAGGAGTATTTAGTGGATAAGTTTTTCCTTTTTCTGTTTCCAGAATTTGAGGACCCAGTGGCTTTGGACCACTACTCTGAAGTCTTTGAGGCTGTGACCAGCTTGCTGACACAATCTCTTAATCTTCCCTTTTCAGTTTTTCTCCTGCTTCCGTAGAATTGCACTTCTTTTATCCAGTGATCTTAGAAGCCTTCCTCCCCAGATTTGTTTTCTGGAATTCTAGTGTTCTCGAGCTATCGAAGAGTCATTTGGTGGGATTGCAGTATACATCACACCAGTAGCGTTCTCTTCAGTATCTGGACATAAATGACGGATAACTAGTTCTGGTTGGTAGGAGAGAAGGGAGTGGGGGAAACAGTCTTCTCCAGTTGAAGCTTAACAATGTGTGAGCGTTCATCGGGTGTCAGAAGTGAAGAAGACTCAAGGGGAAGTATCCAAACAGCCGGGGACACATATTACGGGTGGAGAATGTGGTTAATGGTATAGGGAAGGAGGTCCGGATGGAAGGTGGTCAGAATCAAGTTTTAAATGTCTTAGAAGAAGCCATTAGAAAGAGCTCTTCACTAGCTCCATGAAAAGACAGAGGTCAAAACCACAGCGACTTAGGGTGTAACTTAGTGATGGTAATGACATGGCTCTTTGAGGGAACATGTCTGGAAAGAAAGGGACAGGAGCCCAAGAGAGCCGCAAGCTGGCATACTAAGTGTCCTGGGCAGAAGCAAATGACTTACACGGCAAGTTTTGATTCATACAGTGTAGACTGACATAGGGATCGGATGAGGGAAGCACCAGAAACTAACAGGAACAGATAAGGAAGTTGACAGAATGCATAGGCATGAGAGGGACAGGGAAAGAAATGGAGTTTTGGAATCTTGGTGGCTATGGAAAATAAAGGGAAATATATTCCTTACTCCACTTTCCCACTAGTGCCTTCCATTGGATGGATATACATACATACATACATACATACACACACACACACACACACACACACACACACACACACACATATATACACACACACACACACAACCAGAATCTAGAAGTCAAAGTGGCACAGCCTAGAGAGGTCTCATTCAGAGCAAAAGAGATTGGAGATGGGTGTGGTGAATTGCTAATGCACAGGGTAAGTGGATTTAACTTTTCTCTTGCTAATGACAGAGGCATTAATCATTTATTTACTGAGGGGAAAGCCAGATAAGAAAGCAGAATTAAAGAGGCAAGGAAGAGACAGGATAGTTCATGGAACAAGTCTGAAGATAGGAGATGTGAAAAACACACAGAGAGATACTCATTTTGCAAAGCGGGAAGGGTAGACTCCCGAGGAGGCAAACATGTAAAGGTGAATGCAGAAACGCGTGTAGAAGACACGCATAGAGGCACGTGAGGCACGTGAGGCAGACAATGGGAGGAAACTGCTGGAAGAGGTTCCATTTTCCTGCCAAGGATAGAGGCAAAACTATTCGTTGAAAAAGAGGGAGGGGACTGCACTTTATTTATTTATTTATTAAAGATTTCTGCCTCCTCCCTGCCACCGCCTCCCTTTTCCCTCCCCCCCCCATCAAGTCCCCCTCCCTCGTCAGCCCAAAGAGCAATCAGGGTTCCCTGCCCTGTGGGGAGTCCAAGGACCACCCACCTCCATCCCGGTCTAGTAAGGTGAGCATCCAAACTGCCTAGGCTCCCACAGAGCCAGTACATGCAGTAGGATCAAAACCCAGTGCCATTGTTCTTGAGTTCTCAGTAGTCCTCATTGTCCGCTATGTTCAGCGAGTCCGGTTTTATCCCATGCTTTTTCAGACTCAGGCCAGCTGGCCTTGGTGAGTTCCTGATAGAACATCCCCATTGTGTCAGTGTGTGGGTGCACCCCTCTCGGTCCTGAGTTCCTTGCTCGTGCTCTCTCTCCTTCTGCTCCTGATTTGGACCTTGAGATTTCAGTCCGGTGCTCCAAAGTGGGTACATCCTCTGTTCCCCTTTTTGGGTGGGGCTCACCTCACTCAGGATAGTGTTTTCTATTTCCGTCTTTTTGCATGCAAAATTCAGGAAGTCACAGAGACAGAGACCCAAACCCACATTGGGACTGGACTTTAACACAGACCTTGAAAACAGAGTTAATTTTAGAGTTCCCTGTTTGAGAATGCAAAAACGAGTTGACAAATTGTGTGGACCGATTGAGAGTGGGTGTGGTCTCTCCAAGGCGGGAATTCCGAAGTCCTAAAATCCTCCTTCCTTGCCCTCTAGATAGACACCATGTATCATAGTGGCCTGCAGTCACCTTACTGCTCATAGAACACATCCCTGCTGCCCCAGCACCCTTCCCATTGACTAACCATCACCCATCTTCCCATCTGGGTTAGACCTTACCGCATCCTGTAATTCAGCATCTGACCTTTCTTTCATAAATCCTACTGTTTGTTTTTCCAAATTTAAGTGATTTAAGTTCTGATTTATAGAGAGGTGTAGTTACATCTGCTTCACATGTTGTCACAAGGATCAAATCACGAAACACATGTGAAATATGCTCACAAACTGCAATGCATTTGATGGCTGATTGTCAATATAGTAGATAGCCAAGGAAGGAACAGTTCATTGACACACAGTCCTAACGATGACTGTACATGTGTAGGACTAACCACCTCATGTTTCAAAAGTGATTCCATAGTTTAACTGTTCTTACAGCCTTGTAAAACAAAGAGAGAAGATTTTTATAATTGTATTCATTTTAGATAACAACAAAAGCAAAAAACCCATAAAGCTTGGAGGTCTAGGGTTATCAGGTGGTTTCCCTAAGGAAATAAATAGGAAAATAGGGATGCTGACCTTGGGATTGAGTCTCTCATAGTTCTTCAATGAATCTGCATGCTTAATATTCCTGAGATGGATCATTGAGAGCTGTGGGAGAATACTGAAATCTATTTTTCATTTGTCTCACACAGGAAGGCATTCATAAGTGTTAGCTAGAGACTTAAGCAAGCAGTCATTATAATTTCCTCTATTCTGAGTTATACATCAGTGGTTGCTTTTTTTTTTTTTTTTTTTTTTTAACTTGGTGCAACCGTGTCTTATATTGTTTAGAAATCTGGATCAAGACAAGCTGTAGAAAGGAAAACCATCTTTATTTATCTAGAGCAAACAGTTATTGCTAGCACAATAAAGGGGGCTTGATATAGAAAACATCTCTCTTTCTAAAATAAATATGCTTTGGAAAAATGAACTGCTAGCAGTGATTATTTCTGGTTGATGGGATTATGATGGAGATTTATTTTATTTATGTGTTCCCTTATTTTCTAAACTGTTCACACTGAGTAAGTATTGTTTTGGAACTGAAAAAGAAAACATTGAGGGTTACTATGAAACCAGCATATCAAGAAAGGAGACAAAGCAGAGTAATTAGGATGCTGTGGTAGAAAATAAAGCTATTTTGACAAATAACTCATGGCTTCTTTGAAAATTCATTTTGAGCTTATTTATTCCACAGGGACAAGGGGATGGGATGCTGAGGGGCAGAGGTATGGGGAGAGATTGGGTTGTGTGGGCTGTTGCTGGCCAAATTTTGCTTTCTGTGAAGTTCTTATGAGGCTTCTGTTTTTTATTCTGACTTTGGGGTATAGCGTTGAAGAGCTAGGTAGCCTTAATTCTCGACTGTAACAAAATAGCTGGGGTGGCCATAAGTGTATGCTTTGCAGACAAACTTAGGTTCTAATCTTAGCTGTGCTGAGGATCATACGCAGGACCTTGGGAAACCCTTCAAATCCTTCACCATCTCCTGATCTTTAAAATCCCTGTCCCGCAGAGATGGTGCACAACATGGGGGTTCTTTGAAGATGAAGTTAGCACAATGCTTGGGGAATATGCAGCCGCCATAGTTTAGTGCAATCATAAGGTGTGAACTCCGAGACATTTGTGAGTGTGAATTGACTTTAGAATTCATGCACATCTGGCAGAGCTCCAAGTTGCAGGTGACTCCAGCTTAAAGGCAGTGTTCTAATTGCACAGCTCAGAGTGGGCTGAAATACGGAGCAGTCCCGAGACCTTGGATACTAGGATACCTTTGCCTCCTGGGGGATAATTATAATAGTGGCTTGAAACCCTTCCTTTGAGAATTCTCATACCCATGCTGTTTTGGTGGTGTTGTATGCTGGTTGTCTTCTCTCTTGAGTTCAATGTGTTTGTTCTTTGTCTCTCAGATAATTTAGGATAGTGTTCTGCATATAATAAATGTTATATTGTAAGATCATGACTGGATCCTTTAACATCCCCTGTAGTGTTGATTTGTTTGTTTCGCAATGGATCTGGTCAGGTTCTGATCACATGTTTTACATCTTTTGTGTTGGAAATTCTAGTGTCAGTCAGTTTTCCAAAGGTGTTTTTTTTTTTTGTGTGTGTGTGTCTGGGAAGGAGTGTTGGCTGTTCCTGGCATCCCTCAGGGCCTGGAGCTACAATGCTCACAGCTGTTGAGTTCTCCACAGTTACCTACGCTATGTGGCAGACAGCTTGCCGGTGTGCCTGTGTTTTAGTTACTCTTCTATCGCTGTGATAAGACCAAGATAACTCATAGGAGGGTTTATTTGAAGCTTCTAGCTTCAGCGGGTGTGTTCATGACCATCATGGCAGAGAGCACGGCTGCGGGTCAGCAGGCAGACAGAAAGCTGGAGTAGTAGCCAAGGGCTTGTATTTTGATGGACAAGCATGAGGAAGAAAGAGAAGATGTGATGTGAGAGAAGGGGAGCAAAGAGAGGGGGAGAGAGGGGGGAGAGAGGGAGGGAAGGAGGGGGGATGGAGAGAGAGAGGGAGAGAGAGAGAGGGAGAGAGAGAGAGAGAGAGAGAGAGAGAGAGAGAGAGAGAGAGAGAGAGTAGGCATGGTGTAGTAAGCTTTTGGGACCTCAAAGGCCACCCCTCAGTGACATACCTCCTAATCCCTTCCCAAACACTTCTACCACCTGGAGGCCAAGCATTGAAGCAGAGGACCTTTGGGGCAGTCCTCATCCAAACTGCCACAGCCTGGGACCTGCATTTCTTCATGGGCTGAGTAGGGAGATTCTCTCCTCCATGTCTTTTTGCAGGGGTTTTTATTTTGTGAATTTTTTTCTTTCCTTCGGTTCAGAGATTGGCTGGCTGTGTAGTTCCAGCCTGCATGCTGCGACACAGTCCTCCTGGACTGGAGAGAAGGAGAACCAAGGGAGAAAAAGAACAAGGCACTTCTTCCACAGCCCGCAGGCGGGATGCACCGTTTTAGCTCTTTCTCCCCACTGACAGGTTTTCTCGAGTGTTTGTCTTTTCTGAGTGGCACAAATGCATTTCCCTAACTAGTGCTGGCCTCGGGCAGGGCTGGAGGAGAGAAAAGCAGGGAAAAATCACGCTCATCCCATACACATTGCTAGGTATCCTAAAGGGCTTCTTTCCTGTCTTCCAATGACGAAAGTGGTCTCTTGCAGTGTTTCCAGCCTGGACTGACCGGGTCGCCTTCTGCTTAAATAAAAGAAAGCCAGGAAAACCTGCCGTTCCTGTGAGTTGTTAGAAAGCTTTGGTTTTCACTGCTGCTTTGTCTGTTATTTGTTTCATGGTCTCACGTTTGCATCTTAGACACAGTAAATAGAGAAGGCGTCCTGGGCTTTCTTCATCTTGGCTGGTGAATAATTCACTATAATTGGTCAGGCAACATGCTCACCTCAGGACTTGGCCAAGGGTTTCTTTCATTTCTGTGATTAATTGTCCAGGCAGAACTGTACGGCATCATAGAATAGATCCCCAAAAGGTCATGAGAGCAGGAGGCATGCTTTTAGCTGAAAAAGTGCGAAGGAGGTGCCAAGTGCACAGAATAACACATATTTACTCTTTCTAATTAGAAAGATGCCTTTTAATGAATGTTTTGAGTTTTTTTTCCCCTAGGAAGTATTTTTGAGAAATTCTAGGTGGATTGTGCAAAACCAAAACCAAAATTGTATTGACTTGGAAGTTTCTGCCTGGGCCAGCTGAATAAAAAAGAACATAAATAACCAGTGTATTTTTATTTAGTTCACAAAATCTGCAAACAAAACATGGTTTAGCATGCTAAGATATTCAGTCTTTTTAATGATGTATGCTATTTCCGTACGAGCTCAATAAGGAAAGCTCACTTTCAAGTTGGTAGCATTGACAAGAATTAGCTCTTGAATTTAAATTACGCTTCTATAAATCCTTTCCATCTGAATTCTGCCATCCCTTTACTGAATTCAAATGTGGAGCTGTCCCTTTTGGAGCCAGATTGTGAAGTCAGCAAAACATTTTTTCCAAGCTCCTTCACTTCCTTTTTCTCTTTTCTCCCCTTCTGTATCCCAGCATTCATCTACCTCAGGGCAGAATCCTTGTGTCTGAGTGCATGGACACAGTGTAAGCTCCTCAGCATCCACAGAACTTGTTGATCTGTGTCCTCTGACCTGTGTCCTTTGACCTGTATCCTATGACCTAGCCTGTGCATTTAAAGCCTAGCTGGCTGTTTTACATCCATCAGAGAAACCAATTTAGACTGAAGTGTTAAGGAATGGTAGTGGAACCAGATGCAAAGATTTGCAGCCAATCACCAGGCTGAACTCTAGGAATCCAGTCAAAGAGAGGGAGGAGGAATACATGAACAAGTGAGATCAAGATCACAATGGAGAAATCTCCAGAGACAGCTGAACTCAGCTGGTGGAAACCCAAGAACTCTGGGCAGACAGTTGTGGAGCCTCCATGGGTCTGAACTAGGCCCTCCATATGTGGCAATCAATTGTGAAACTTGGACTATCTGAGGGGCCCCTGGAAAAAGGATCAGGATCTATCCCTGGTGCATGAACTTGCTTGTTAGAGCCCATTCCCTATGGTGGAATGCCATGTTCAAACCTAACTCAGAGGGGAGGGACTTGGTCCTCCCTCAACTTAATGTGCCAAACTGCGTCAGCTTCCCATGGGAGCCCTTACCTGTTGGGAGGAGCGGATGGGCAGTAAGCTTCGGTATGTGGGGGGAGGATGTGAGGGAGGGCAGGAAGAGGGGTGGGAGGGAGAACCTTGGTTGGAATGTAAAGCAGATTAAAAAATAAATACTAAAAAAGGAATGGGCCTTTAATCTCAGCACTCAGGAGGCAGAGGCAGAGGCAGGCAAATCTCTGTGAGTTCAAGGCCAGCCTGGTCTACAAAGAGCTAGTTCTAGGACAGGTTCCAAAAAACTACAAAGAAACCCTGTCTCGAAAACAACAGCAACAACAACAACAAACAAACAAACAAAAGGAATGGTAGTGGAATGGCTTTTATTGCTATGCTTTGACTCTAGCGTGCCCCGTCACGTACTTTCGTTGTAGTTAGGAGGAATATGAATAGTTTGTATGTCTTAGCAAAACACATGAACTTAGGGAAAGTAGTTGATGTGTAGAAATGCTTGAAAACACAGAATATAGGAAAGCCTCTATCATTGTTATATTATATATATTACGTTATATTATATACATTGACCTGCCTTCAACCTCAAGGGCTTGTTTGGAGGTTCCGGAAGGGATCGTAGCTCCTATATATACCCTCTCTATTGCGGATGGTGTCCTAGCTGACCAAACACCTTTGGATAGGACTTCTGCCTTGCCAACTGGATCAGCGTAATGAAACCTGGCAGTCACTGGGTGGCAGATGTTGCGGCCTCATTACCCTCCTATCCCATCGTTAATCTTTCAGCGCGGATGTCGTTGCTCTTCTTCCACGCATTGACCGACTGCACACCACACACGTTTTTAAAAGAGTTCATCCCCATTGCTTTATAGCCTTAGTTTTGTGCCATAAAGTGCTATAAATATTTTTGTCTTTAAACATCCCTTAATATTTTTGTTTTAAAGTAGATTGTATAAAGTCTTACTTGTAGCACCATAATTTAATAGCTAGTTCTTTCTTGCAAATTTAGATTGTTTTAAAGATTTCACTATTTTCAGTAGTGTTCTAAAGTGAAACACTGGTTTCTTTGGGCTGTGTGCCCGGCAGTAGAATTGCTGTATCATGGTTATTTATGTGTGTGTATCTATAGACATGCAAGAACATCTATGAAACTTTCATGTCTGTTTTCTTGGTGGTTATTAAATAGTTCACAGTTGCCCAAACTTTTTCAGAAGCAAATGTGCCTTCTCCATTTTATCCTGGTCACTTTAGAAGACTTATTTCTTCTAAATTTATATTGTGTGAAAATAAGCTTGCAACTGCTTATAAATAAAGCATAAAGGGTTTGGTTTCCCCCTCTGGGAAACTGTGTTTTCATGTGTTTTTGAATAATTCTCATTCGGGTTGGGCAAGTCAGCCAGCTCCGTCTAGTTTCACCTTAATTCAGTAACCTTCAAGGGGAAGGTGGACCCTCTCACCCTCCAGGGAGTTTTATAAGGGAATTTGGGAGATGTTGTCATGTAATATGAAGAAGAGAGGCCTTGTGTGGTCTCTATTGTAGGCTGTTGCACTTTGGTCTTCGTCTCATGTCATGGCCCTTTTCTTTCCATGTTCTGAGTAACAAGACCTTGGAATTACGTGTTTAAATAGCCTGAACTTAGCACCATGTTCTAACCAACTGAGCTAATAAACCTTGTTATGTCAAGTTCGGTTCATATCCCTGGGAGGCCTGCTCTTCTGAAGATAAAGGGGATAGCAGTGGATCTGGGGGAGAATGGGGACTGAGAAGAGTGGAGGAGGGGAAACTCTGGTTGGGATGTATGTATAAAAGAAGAATAGATTTAAAAAAAAAAAATTTTGAAATTGCCACCAAGGTCTTCATGGACTTTTCCCAGCTGTGATCTCTTGAATATCGACATTGTGGACAGAACAATTACAAGGAATGGATACGTGGCTAGTGTTGCTGTTTGTGAAGAGATCTCTCAAGATATGGGGTAGGAACAGAGTAGGAAGGGGCAGAACTGAGGGTCCAGCTTGGTGGTAGAGAACTTGACAAGAATGTCCAAGATCCGTGGGTTTGATTCCCTACACAGGAAGGAAGGGGAGGGGAGGAAGGGGAGGAGAAGAGCCAGGAGGAAAGGAAGGAACGAAAGAAAAGATAGGGTCTCCTCAATTTACACTCTTGTCCTTGATCTTATTAATGTTAGGAATAGATCCTGTTAAACAGTGATTTGCTTCCCATGTGCTAATGAAAGTTACAGGTGGAGAACCTTCTAGGCGGAGAAAAACTCCTGTGCTCGAACCTGCAGGGAAGGAGGAGTATGATGTATTTGATCCTGTAGTTTCGGTGTATCATATACAAAAAAAAAAAAAAAAAAAAAAAAAAAGGCTTAGAAATGAAATTTGGAGAGGATAGAAAATGATGAAAAATAAAACCATGAAGCTATGCTGATTAAGGGACTTAGCTCCAGGTCAGTGGAAAATCATTGCTAGGTTTGAGCAGGGATGATACACATAATGAGAAGCTTGCTCTGCAGCTGAGTGCGGAGTGTGGCAGGTGGATGTGAGCGGAAGTGGGGGGGGGCATCCAGGTCTCAGAAAGGATGACTGAAAGAAGGGTGTGGCATGTGGGTGACCTTGCCTCCATACAGGGCCATTGTGTGAATAAATCCTAGTGAGAAAAAGATAGCTGTTTTTTTTTTTTTTTTGAGATAGGGTTCTGAAAAGGTTGTCAGTGTTATTATCACTGGACAACACTCTATCTTGTATATAAAATTACATTTCAGTTAATCTCAATCAAGATAAGCAGGTGTACAATCATTGCAATATAGTGAATGCAAGTGTGGAATTCACTCTGAAAGCACACTTGGGAGAGCCGGAAGTAGTTCTCCCAGCTCTGTGGTGACGACCGAGGGGAAGCACAAGGATGCTGCTGCAGTTATCTGGACTTGGGCTCCCGTGAGGGGAAAGTGTTCCCATGGTGGAGCTCAGCAGTTCAGGGAATGCCTTCCCCTTCTTCTGCTGCACCTGCTGTCTGCATTTCTAAATTCCATAGTTCTACATGCTTAGTGGAAATAACCTCTGTGGAGCCTACATTCTTAAACAGCTTTCAACCTGCTTTTCTGATTTCAGATCTATTCCTCACCTCCGATTCCTACAGCATTTGATGTTCTCTGTTCTGAGTCTTCAGCTTTCTTTTTCTCGCAGCCTGTGTAGCATTTAGCTTCTAGAGTTTCTTACTTTGATGAGTAATTTAGCGCTTACCTAATGCTTTTTAGTATTTGTTGATACCTTTATCTATTGCCATTTTCAATTTTTTTTTTGCTTACAGTACATCCACTCATGTATTACATTGAATTCCCATTAGAATTGAATTAATTCTTCTACAGGTTTTTTGGGGAGCAGGGCATTTTTAATAATAAAGTTTTATTTATTTTTATTTTATGAGTATGAGTGTTTAGCTTCATTTATGTGTGTGTACCAAGTGCATGCCTGGTTCACACAAAGGCTAGAAAAGGGCATTGGATCTGCTGGAACCAGAGTCACAGATGATTGTGAGCCACCATGTGGGTTCTGGGAACCAAAATGGGGTTTTCTGCAAAAACAGTAGTACTCTGAACTGCAGGGCCATTTCTCCAATCCTTAGGTCTTAAAAAAGAAATAAGGCTCGAGCTTTGTTTTCTATAGCATCTGCTATGAAGGTAATTGATGCTATAGATAGCGTACCTATCAGTTTCCCAAGGAAACTGAAAAATCCCATGACTAAACACAGCTTAAGATAACTCCTTTAGACTTCAGTTTCTCTATGGGTGGTTTTGTTTTCAAATATTCGTCTTTTGAGAATTTGCCTGGTGACACACAGTTACTGAAAATAATTGGTTTCCCTTCATCAAGACCATAAAGACTCTAACAAGTTAAACTTAGCTTTTTCTTCTTATGTCTTAAGGGGAGCCTTGCCAAGTTACCTGGGATCTTACAGTTAGTGATTTAAGAGACAAACGAGACGGGACTCTAGATCTGTGCCCCTCTGCACCTAGACCCTCGCTAAATGGGTCACAGGTGCCACATCATACAAGCTCTGGGTCTTGTAAGAAAGGAACCCCATGCCCTCTCCTTCTCATTCAGATGTAAGCTCCCTGAGAGCAGATGCTTGACAGTCTTGTTTCTGGTTGTATCTCTGTCATTTACACAGTGGCTCATGTTAGATGCTCAATAAAGCTGTATCGAATTAAAAGAAAAAATAACCGTAAACTGTTGAGACTTGTTTAAAGAGGCAGCCATCAAGGTCAGGTTCAAAACATAAACTTGTCAAAAATATTTTCTAAAAAAAAAATTGTATCCACAGATGAAAAAGATGTGTCTCAAATAGATCAGATATATGTTACTTTACTTAGCAATAGGTTTCTATGGCAACATCATGTTCCTTTTATAAAAGAAAAATCTGAAAATAAATATTTCTGAGCCGTCTAACCGAGCTCATATTCTTGCTAACGCAGACTGATGGTGCTCCTCTCAGTTGTGCAAGCATTGAATGTTGGCAGGCTTTGGTCTTTTTTGCCGTGTATGCTGAGGTCTGCTCCCTCATCGGAACTGAGCTAGAGTTCTTGTGCTGGGCACTACGGTCTCCTATTTCCCCCTTTCACTGTCTAAGTGTGCCAGGTGCTTGCTGAGCACTTCCATTAAGGGGCTCTTTGGGAATAGTGGTCCCATTAAATAATGAAACTCTCAATGTTCTGCATGAAAATCCAGATGAGGAACTCTACATGAAGACAGGAAGCCCAGAAAATAAATTTCACGCACTTCTTTTTCTGTCCCTATGTCTTGTGTTTTTACAACTGTTGATCTTTTTCTCTGCTTCAAAGTCCGAGAACTGCCTCCCTCTGCCATGTATTTATTTTGCACGTGTGTATGATTGTGGTATGTTCACATAAACATGTGCAGCCACATGTGAGGGTGTGCACTCATGTGCCTATATGTGCATACCAGGCTGTCATCAGATTTTTCTCTCGTTTGTACTTTATTTTACTGGGATGTGATCTCTTTCTGAGGGAGCTTGCTGATTTGGCTAGTCCAACTTCCTAGTCTTCCCTTAACCCCCAGGGACCCTGTCTCATGGCTGCCTGACTTTTATGTGGTTATTGGGGACCTTAGCTCTGATTCTCGAGCTTGCATGGTGAATGTTTTATACCCTGATCACCCTCCAAGACATCTTTCCTGTTTTATTTATTTTGAACTAGAAAGTGTGGTCTCTGCTGTATCTTTATCCTTTAGGGGCAATTCTGAAATTGCTTACAGAGAATAGAGAGAAACCGAAGAGCTAATTTCCTCATTTTGGTTCATTGATAAGAAAAAAAAAATCTCATAGTAACAGCCATATTCAGTCATTTGTTCTTCACCCCCTCGCCCATTAATCTGTTGTAGGTTAATGCAGTTCAAAGCACACCTTCCGGCCTTTTATCTTCAGGTTTGACAGCCTGCTTATGATACCTGTCAAGCTAGGCACTCATGAAGGAATGAGTGAGAGTTTTCACACGTGTGCATTTCCCTGTCTTCCAGGCTCTCTTCTCCCCGCCTTTTCAAGCTGTTCCAACTCACAAGGACATCCCGTAACTCTGAAATCATCATCTCATGGAGTCGGTTTTTTGTAAACTCAGCCAACATACTCTGTCAAATACAGTTGTAAACATTAGAAATTCTTATCTTTCTAGAAATGTTGGCCTTGAAAATGGGAGTTACCCGAGTTCTAAGGAATGGGTGCTTGACAGAATGCTTAAGGAAGAATTGGCTTCAATTAATTTATTGAGCAGTGGTACGACACTGTACCTTCTGGGCAGTTAAGGGATTTTTCACAGGTAATTCTGATCAGATAGAGCATTTACTTGCACACTGATTTCAGTGCTGTGCTTGCGCTTGAATCCTTTCTTCTTTATGGTTTCCTGGAAGGAGAGAGAGTGTGTGCATATATGTGTGTGTGTGTATGTGTGTGTATGTGTATCTAGTATACTGACAAAATCATAAGCTTATTAAGAAGATAATGTTAAATCTCCCATGTAGCTTTTAGGGCTGTAATACTTATTTAATAATTAAATATCAGGTAGTAAATCTAGTAAAATATATATAGTATTAAAATGACATATAGATTATTATATAAACCATTATATATAGTTATATATAACAAAACCACTTATATATATATACATATGTATATATATGATAAATGTTGTTGTCTTCTTGAGTTTAGATCTTGGAGTCTCTTCAAGGTCCATATGTTATAAGCTTGGTCACCAAGCTGGTACTCTTGGGAAGTGGAGTAACCTTTAGGAAGTGGAGTCTGGAAGGTGGTCCTTAGTCATTGGAGCTATTCCTTTGAAGGTTTTGATGAGACCTGGCCTTTTCTCTCTCTATTGCTTGCTGATGCTTTGGTGTGCCACCATCTACTCCTACTCTGACATCCTGCCTCACCATGAGCCTACAACGATGGTGCCAATTCGTCATGGACCAGAACCTTCAGTACTATGGGTCAAAATGAATTCTTTCTTTATGAGTTAATTCTCTTGGGATAGGCAGATGGCTCAGTCGGTAAGCGTGTTTGCAGTGAAGACAAGAGGACGTGAGGCAAAAGCTATGTGTGACTGCATGTGTGTTAGTTCAGCATGGGGGCATGGAAACGGGTGAATCCCGGGAATGCGCTGGCCAGTCAGCCCACCCAGAGGGCAAATTTCATGTTCAGCAATGGACCCTGTTTCCAATAATAATGTAGAGAGTGAGCTAAGAAGGTGTTAGACATACTCCTTCAGCTTAAGCATGTGAGTGCGTGGTCTCACATATGTGTGCATACTTGTGCACATATACCATACACGAATAAGTGAATCATCTGACCTTTCATTTTGGCACTGAAGGTTGACTATCACAATGTCCATTTAAAAGTAATGCAAGCATGTTTTCAATATGTTAGCATTATTTTTATATGAGATTTATTAGACATCATGTATGTAGCCTATGTATATAAACTGTAAATGTTATACCCAGTTTGAACAATGACACCCAACGTTTGCAGTGAGCATTCTGAGGACTTTTGTGATGACTTAGTTTGGGGAGATGCCGTGGGAATCAAATGTCCATTGAGTATATCTTTGTGTATATATTTTGTGTTTTCCATAGAACATGACCCAATTTGCACTTATTTGAGGGTCTAAGCCTGTTTGTACCATGCCTTGTGACACATGTATGGTTTGTGCGGGGAGGGTCCTGATATCTGTGAAAGGATGTTTTTTCCCCTTTAATTCTATGTCCTATTTCATTTGGGTTGTATTTCAGTGTAAGATTTCCCAGGCTCCCGGAACCCTGTGTGTGCTGGGGGCTGTGTCCCCATGTCCCCATGCCGTAGTACCCTGTGCTTTGCAGACATGTACCTACACATATGTATGGGTACAGCCTGAGCATTGGAGCAGTGTGCGTTCTTGCTCTAGGTTTTGGATTGCAGCCTATGGCCTGTGAGTAGACTCTATGACTCACAGTGCAGTGAAACACTATCAGGAGGCCTGAAGTTTTGGAAAATTTGTCAAGAAATTTCCCGTCGTCAGGTAAAATTATGAAGTGTGTTGCAACAGACAGAAAAGATTAGCGAGTGTACCTTTCTGAGTGATGGGTTTTCAGAGGCTCTGTCACTAAAGGATTTCATAATGATGAGTTATAGAAATGCATCTCCTACCCAGAAATGAGACTGTTTTGTCTTTAGAATGCAACTGATTCTTATCCTCTGGATTTTTATCACTTTGCATAAGTAAATGCCTTTTACTTTCCTGGTTACCTATTTTTGTATGCCCCTTCAATTCTCCTTTGAACTGGTAGCAATATTTTTTGGCTTTGACTTGCTAGTTAGTCATAAACCTTTTGCATGCATTAATTTTGTATTTGCATGAAAAATGGTTTTATCTCTTTTAAAAATTTCCCTTTACTTCTAGGGCATTTTAAAGATTTTTATATTTTTATTTTATGTGTATATATGAGTGCCTGCATACATGTATGTGTACATATATGTGTACATGTGCCTGTTTGATGCCCAAGGAGGCTGGAAGGGGGTGCTGGATTCCCTGAAACTGGAGTATTTACATGGTTGTGAGATACCATTGGGTGTTGGGGCCAAACCCTGGTCCTTTGGAAGTATAGACTATGCTCTTAATCTCTGAGCCATTTCTCCAGTCTCCAGAAATCAATGCTTATCAAGTAGTTGGGGTTCTGTAATGTTTCTATTAATATGAACATTTATGGACTGAGATCCTCATTATTCAGTTCTCTAAATGGAATTTGGGGGGTTATATATAATTTTTTGGTCAATAATCTTACTACACCATACCACTTTTAGATAATTTGATGGATTTGAGGACTGGAGTCTTAAAATTGTTATGAGTTCACATGAAATGGTCTATTAATTAATTTGAAAGAAACCCATCTAGTTTATAGACTGCAGTTGAAATTTTCAAGGACCAAGTGCTGCATGAGGTTGCGTTTCAATATTTTTAAATTACAAAGAAACACATTATGCTTCCTGCTGGAATCCTCAGAATTTGGTAACAACAGTGTCTATAAAACTTTTAATTGTTGGGAGCCGTAGAGGTGGCAGTTAGAGGGAAATAGTCATAGGGAACTCAATTAGTGTATTGTATCCAACTTTACAGTTAGAAGACAAGCCCCTGTTTCCTGGTACTGAGCACTGTTCTTGTCTCACGGCTGGCAACCTGAGTCATTGAGAGCCCTCCCTGTTCTGTTCAAAGGCCTTGCTGCCTAGGAAATTCATGTCCTACTTCATAGCATCATTATTTTGCAAGGATGATAAGAAATAGCTTAAATTTTAGACATAGAGGTTAGGATATTCTCTCTGTGATGTGGAAATAAGAAAGCTGTCTGAAAACAAATGGCAGGGAACCAGAGAAGAATGAAAGCCATTATGCAAATATCTGGCCATTCTGGGCTATACTCCATAGATATCACAGAGATACTCTCTCAAGTAAAGCAAAAACAAACACAGAAACAAGATTCTCAGACTGTAATTCTTAGAACCAGTAAACATTGCCTTACATGAAAGAAAAATCATACAAATTGAAATGTTTGAGATAAAGCATGAATGTTAAGCTCAAAGGCAGTCACAGAGGAGGCAGTGTCCCCACAAAGCAGGGGCTAGTGTGATCCAGACACAAACCAGGAATGCTATATGCCAACCCACGCTGAGAAAAGGTAGCAATGGATTTTCTCCTCTAGCTTCCTCGGGAAATATCACCTTGCAATACTGTCAAAGGATGGAGGGAGAGTCCTTCACGCTATCTAATAAAAGCAATAGGGAAACAAGAAGCAAGCAGTAACTTTAGTGTTGATAACCCTGAGTTCCAGAGCCTGAGAAAACAAGTTTCTAGATCCAGAGGCTTATAGCTCTAAGCCTTGGATAAAAGAGGCTTATGGCTTCAAGCTTTCGGAGCTGGAGGCTTATTGCTCTTCGTGGTCAAGTTGAGATGTTTTGCTTTGGGCTCAGAGTGCCAGTACCTACTGGCTAGAGTTGCACCTGAATTTTCAACTTTGGTAGTATTTTCAGACCCTTTTATCAACCAGGACCGGTCGTACTCATAATCTTAATTCCACTCCTTGTCTCTTAATGCCCCCGTGGGTCCCTCAGCCTTAGCTTCTCATGATTTCTGCCTCCAACTGCTCTCTGGAGCTCTTCAGTTGTCTCCTAATCTAACACCTTATAGCTTTGGGTCCAGGGCACCTAGCTCTTTCTGGCTGTCTGGAATTTTTCATGTTCTCCTCACTGCTACTGCTGCTGCCCAGGATGGAGACCCCAGGGTCTTGTCTGCTCCTTGGATAGCCAACATGTTCCACCTGTGATCAAGGCAAGTATGCAAAGAGACATTTGGGAGAAGCTTTTATTGACCTAATATTGAATACCAGTGTGTAGGGCACAGGAGAAAAGGGTCCTAGATAAGCCCAAAGAGGTGGCAAACAGCCTACTTACGTAGTCAGAAGATAGACACAGCATCCCGGAGCTCAACTATAAGTCTGCCAGTTACAGCCTTACATAAAGCTTTATGGCCCAAGCATGAATAGGGATGTTCAATCAGAAAACTCAGATAGGTTGGCCTTCTTTCTGTCAATCATAAGCATTTTTCTTTGTCTCTACTGGTGGTGGTCTTACTGGTCCCCAACTTTCACAGGTCTGTGATTAATAAAACCTTGCAGAATAATTGCCAATAGGCAACTCTGGAGCCCCAGCAGCAGAGTACAGCTCTTAGGGACAAGAAATAGTATTGTCTGAAGTATAAGTGACGATGACCTAGGAACACATAGTTACCCCAAGTTCCATGTTCCAATGTGGTAACAGTTTGTTGAAGGTATAAAATGGCATTTTCAAAACTTACTGTTGGAAGCACTAGACAGCCGCATTACAGCAAAGTACAGAAAACTCTGTAATAGCCTTTGGATGCTATATGATAGCATTTTTCACCCTTTGGTTGGCTGGAAACTAGGAGTATATTTCAAAGGATTTACCTAATGATTACCTTAGGTGTTGGGTCAGGTTGAGGAAGACAATAGGTGCCTATTAATAGACTAAAGCTACGTAAGGCTACCTTAAGGCCAGTTTGAGTCTTGAGTTTCAGTGTTCCGTCTTTCCACAGCCTTGAAGTAGCAACCAGCTTGCAAAGGTTCAGCAGAATGTGTGGTCTTTTCAGGAACTTTGATTCACAAGGTTTCCATGCTTGCTCAAGCTGGAGCAGTTGGGATTGAAGCAAGACGTCCTGAAGGGAAAGCTGCAGCTCTGCCACTGAAGTGGGGTTTCTTTGTGGAGAGGTCGGAGCGCTGAAAAGTTGCCAAAGGGGGGCTATGTGGCCCCAGCCTCTGCTTCTGACAGCCTCCACCTCCACAAGGGAGCATCCGACAGTTCCCACTCAAGGGCTGACTTGCCAAGACAAGAGAAGGTTGTTCTTCCACAATATTAAAGGATGCTTTTATGACTTAGAAATTAACCTTGGAAGTGTTCCACCCATGGCCAAGACAGAACTATGTCCGTCTGATGTGCCTGACTTTGGTCAGACCCATGATTACTGCTCTGGGATGGAATGCCTACAGAGCTATGGGAAAATCCATTACGGCTGTAGCGATTTGTTACCGCTGCCATGGAAATTACTGAACATTTTTTTGATCTATACCCGAGGAAGTTCTGCTAAGCAAAAAGCTGAGGGTGAGAAGGTGGCTTTAGAATTGTGTGATGGGTCAAATCTGGAGGAATTTTGAGGAGAAAAGCCTAGATTGCTTTAAGGAGATTATTGGTAGAAATAGCATGTAAAATACTCTCAGTGAATGCTCAGTAAAAAAAAATGGAAAATGTAGTAAAAAGTGACTTCATTGCCTTACAGTGTGTAACTTGCCATGGGTAGAATGTTATTAGAAATATCAACAGCAGTGTTGCTGAGGGCTTAGAAGGAAATTAGGAGCATTCTGTTGGAAATTTGAGGTGGGAAAACTGTCGAAAATGTGGCCTGGATTGTTCTTAGTACAGGGAAGGAAGGAAGGAAGGAAGGAAGGAAAGAAGGAAGGAAGGAAGGAAGGAAGGAAGGAAGGAAGGAAGGAAGGGATAAATTAAGAGAACTGTTAGCATAAGAGCCCAGAATTGATGATTAGGGGGAATTCTTAGCACATTCAGATTCAAACAGATTCTAGAAGAGAAGACCAGCAGCCATGATATTCCATTCTCAAGTTCCCTGTGGCAACGCTAGTTGATAGTTCTTGTCTGTCTTTCATACAGTCAGGGAGGCTAACTGGTACAGAAAGCAGACAGTTAACATTCGGAACACTGACGTGAATCAACCAGGTAAGGATGGAGATATAGTCTACTTGCAGAGTGCTTGCCCTGGAGGTATGAGGCCCTGGGTCCAGCTCTAGGGTTAGAGTATAGAAATGAAATTATTACAGGGCAGACTTAGAATTTCTCTCATGGCTGAAATGCTCCAGTAACATTTTGTCCTGATTCCTCAGTTCAAACTTTCCATATATATATGAATGAAGTCACCTTGAGAATTCCAAAGTGGATCTTAACTGGGGAACTGTAATAAACGGTCGGTTTATATATTGAAGGATAGCCATATGCTGGCGGTGTATGAATTAAGCCCCAGAGAGTGGCTTTAAAAAGTCTTGGCTGTTTAGTGGTGTTTGAATGATTTGTTATTACGCCTTCTGTTAAGTTTTAAGTGGCGTGAGAATTAGGTCAGTGGAAGCGATTGGCTTCCTGGAGCCACTTGAGACAGTAACAGCAGCTGATTTCCACACACCATTCTTTTCTTATGTCTATAAGTTACTCAGAGCTCAAAAACCTTCAAAGGAGACATGGGAAGTGTGCTGTCGGCTTTTGTCAGATAACAATCTTAGTGTTGAGTGCCCTCTTTCCACCAGACCTTCAGTGCCTTCTCTGCATTGTGTGGTGTGGTTTTGACTGCTGAACTGCTGATGTGGGTAGGGTGGGAGTGGGGGAGAGTCCAGGAGAGGGAAGAGTTTGGAAGCAGGCTTGGAGGCCATTTGGGATGATAGAGAAAACCCAGGTCACCAGTTAGAACTGGCTCTAACAAAGGCTTGTTTTTGTGATTGTTTGCAGAAAGATTACCACTTTGAATACACAGAATGTGATAGCACTGGTTCCAGGTGGAGGGTCGCCATTCCGAATTCTGCAGTGGATTGCTCTGGCCTGCCTGACCCAGTGAGAGGCAAAGAATGCAGTATGTTGTGATTTTTTTTTTTGACCATTTGTTTTCCAGATTAAACCATAAACTCATCATATCAGTTCTAGATGCCATTCCAATGAACACAAGAGACCAGGCAATGATGTATATGTAGTGTTGTTATCTAGAAACACAGCAGAACCTTTCTTTAACAAGTTATTAGTACTTTTTCTTATTTTTGTTTGTTTGTGCCTATCTATGTATGCGAGTGTGCATGGAGGAGCAGGTGTGCATTAGGATGGAGATGGAAGTCAGAGGACACCGTGGGAGAGCTGACTCTCTAGTTCCCCCCTGTAATTCTTGGGTATTGAACTCAGTTTGTCAGGCTTGGCAGTAGGTGCCTTAATGCTTGGGTTTTTCACAGGACCTTGAGTCCCTCTGTCTGAAGGGCTTAATGAGACATGGGCAATATTAAAGGATGTATTTTTTAATCTATTTATTCTATTATTCGAAATTATGGATAGAAGAGTGACAGACTTTCTCTTTTAGTTTTAAAATACATACTTTTAAATTTGATAAAGCATGCGTCACTTAGAATTCCTCTTGAAGGGATAACTCTTAAATTGATATTAAGGACAGTCATGTTTTTGCCATTCATCTTCACCACGCTCCATAGATCTCTTCTTGCAATGGATTCCTTTATTGGCCACAGAAATAGTTTAATTTAATATTTTTAAGTGTAACTTGTAGAGACTGTAGTATTGCTAATATTACATACAATATCTTGTCTTCTGGAGATTAGAAGACTTGAAATTCAATTTCAATTCTTAAATTAACGTGGAGAGATATCGTCAAATTTATTTTTATTTATAAACTATCTTCTAAAAATATTTTAGTTTGGTTAGTTTGGAGTTTATACAGTGAAATTGACCAACCGTGGCCTTGGTTTCTAGACCTGGCAGAGAAATCACTTCAATTTTCTTGTGGTCTTCCAAAAGCTGTTTCTATAAAGCTTCTGTTTCCGAATGAATAAAACACATAAGCAAGTTATTAAATGGGTGAATGATTCCTTCATCTTCATACAGTGTGTCTATTACAAGTTGGAAAATATTAACCACCAGCAGTAGATACTATGGAGACTGTAGTAGTTCAATGTAGGAAGAAAATGTGAGGAAAAAAATCACCTTTAGTTCTTGGTAACTGATTTTAAATAAATGCAGAGAAACTTGAGAATCCCCACGGTCAGGGGATCTAGCAAGAGTCAGAAGAGACAGTGAGGTGAAGAGAGGAGGAGGTGCCGCCAGGCTGGTGTATGGGCAGTTGCTGAAACACAGGACCTGTTCTCAATGTGAGCAGAGTGTCCTTAAAGGGAGGCAGTCTGGGGAACAGTGCTGTAATTGACTTAGTGAAAATTTGTTTCCTACAAAATCTGCATTGGTTTTGCCCAGAGCTTTTTACCCTGGGGCTGAATTTCTTGGTTCCTTGTAACCAGGCTTATTTGTAGACACTGTGTAACTCTTCTAGATGCTTACTCTGTGGCTAGGAAGACATATTTTTAGTATTTATCAGTTTGCTGTGAATTGCATGTGATAGCCAAGGGCTCCTAATTTTGTTACAAAACTCATGCCTAAATAGGAGTGATTTCTACTTGAATGTTGCAGAGACATTTTCCAGGCAATACTTTCATAACATTTCATAGGTAAAGTTATGATTTTGCTTCTTCAGTAAGAAAATTTTTCCAGAACTCTTAATAGTCAGGTTTCTTTAAATCATAATATACCTTGAAAATTATACTTATTTAAAAATAATACTTGATAGATTGGACATTCTTTATATCAGCTTTTATCTGAAATTGTAAGTGCTCCCCCCACACACATAAACACATACACACATACATACACACACACCCATACATAACACACACACACATACACATACACACATACACACACAAATCTTCTGGCAATTGTTGGTTCAGCCTTAGATTTCTTTGCTTCTTCTTTGTTATGGTTATTTCAAGCCCACAATTAACTAAGAAGCACAGTTATATCATATTAGACACATTGCTTGCACATTCCCAGTCTTCAGTGGGAATTTCTATTGCTGACTATAATGACCATCTCTCATTGTGACCTTGTGATGGACATGGTGCTTAGAGCTGTATGTCATTACCCCATCCTGTCCTTGATTATCTCTGGAATATTTGCATATGCATAATGAGGCTCCTTGGGAATGGGATTCGAGTCTAAACACCTAATTCATTTGCATTTCATATGTATCTTATATACCTCACCTGTAATTACTTTTACGGAATACTAAAAACTGTTGCAGGAAGCAATGCTGTAGAATTTTCTCCTGTGGTATAATGTCAACAAACCCAGAACATTCAGGTCTGGGAGAATTTCGGCTTCTCAGATTAGGAGTTTGTAAGCTGTAACAATTATATCTTTCACTGGCAAGAAAATGGAGGCGTACAGCCGTACAGTAACTGCTGCTAGGTCTGTCTGTGGTAGATCTAAGACTCCACTGAACATATATTTGACTCCTGAGCTAGCTTCTGTTCACTGCAGATGTGGCTAGGGTTCTTTCAACTCTGTTGTTATCCAGTCGTTGGTTTAAACAGAAAAGAAAAAACAATTAAAAAGTACAACATGGCAACCCCAAGTAAGTTACGGGAATTTACAGCAGTGGTTGTGTGGGATTGATTTTCTCAGATCCTAGTATTTCAAAATAGCAGCAAACCCAGATTTTGGCCTTTGTTGAAACTGCTATAGGTTCTTCAAAAATATAATCACATAGATCTTTTCCTGTATACTAAGGGGGCAGTAAAGGAGGCCTTTCCCAAGGAACAATTATGCATCAACTGTAAACTTTTCTGAAAAAATTGGGTTAACTCCACTATATACTTGCTCTTCAGAAACTACCTGGAATCAAGTGCAAGGCTCTCCCAAGAGAGGCTAAGGAACAGTCATTTATCAGCTTTTGTTATGTTGAATCCCTGGGGTATATGTGATTCCAAAGCTGCAAGGCCCTGGAAAGGCAGGGAGAGACCTCTGCTGATGACCCTGGTCCAGTCTGTGTTGTCTTTTCTGCAGTTCCCTAGTGTTGCACCGGACACCGGACACCAAGGTGATCTCATGGCTCTGTAATTCCTGCAAAAGCTCCAGATCACTTGCTGGGAGCTTGGGTGCTTCTCCCAAGGCTCTGGTGCTGAGTCTGTTATCTCTAAACATAATTCACCACCAGAGTCTTACAGGTAGCATGCCATTCCTGAACCACTGTGCTCTTTATCCCAGGCTTAGAACAAGAGGCTGTAGCCCTCTCTAAGCCCTGCTACTTCTCTACTGTTGGCTAATTTTCCTCTTTTACCCTTGAGTCAGTAGGATTTCTAAAGTACTTCTTAAAACTTGGGGTTCCTTTGATGGTCTTATATTGTCAAAAATAGGAATTATCTTTGAACAGTTTTCTACTGCAACCACACACCCTGTGTGGGCCTTTTGGCTTGAAACCAAGCCTTAGAAGTCAAGAGTGAGGGCCTGGCTCTCTTGGGAGATGATATGGAAAAGAGAGGTGGTTTTTTTTTTCCCATTACATATTTTCAATAGGTCTAAATCACTGAGGAAGAAATGAACACGTCTGTTTCCTTTCTATTCTCATGCTTTTTGGTTGGGATGCATCATTTATTTCTTATTCTTTCAAACATTTCCAAACCTATAATTTTAAGAATAGCCTTAAATACATCATTTTCTAATCAAGAATTACTATTCAAAATATTTCATTCAGAATGTAACTACCAAATCAATTTTGTCTTGTCAACTTTGCTTAATCTTGTGCTTCAGTATTGATATATAAGTCATTCAATAGCACATAGAATTATATGGCACATAGAACATATGTAATCAAATACACATGCAAATATTTATATAAAGATGTATCATATAAGTAATAAACATGTGTATAGTTTCAAATACACATGCAAATATTTATATAAAGATGTATCATATAAGTAATAAACATGTGTATAGTTTCCCTTTGTATTTCTCATATAGGAGCTAAGGAATTAATGTGATTTTAATGAGATATAACTTTTATACAAGTATGCTTATATTTTGATCTTTCAATGATTGCTTGTAAATTAATACTCATTTTAGTTGGGTGCATATTTTTCTCATGTTTCTCCTAAATCTATTTTAAGACTCAAAGCTAATTATTCTTAAGGGATACTCAGCATTATATTAGACAGATATTCACTTACTTGTCGAAGCAAAGAGAAAATTGTGTGTTCATGCATGTGAGAGAAAAACAGAGGGATAAGTGTCAGTACAACAGAAAAATGGAAAAATTATAGATACACTCAATATCTGAGCACCCAAGTATATAAAGCAAGCATTGACATGTTTGAAGAGATAAATATAAGCAATATGATTATAGTAGGAGACTTCCATATGCCATTTATAGTAATGAAAGGCTATGAAAAGAAGCCACTAGGGAAGAGTAAATCTGAGCAGTCCTATAAGCTGGATGGACTTAGCAGATGTTTGAAGAGTGTTCTATGCTATTCAGTTGCATCAAGATACACATGCAGAGGCTTGAGGATCTCAGCCCCTAACTGGACAAATACGAACCCCAGGTTCAGAGAGACACCTGATTCAAAGAAGTAAAGCAGAGACTGAAAGAGAGCACCTCATACCCTCATCTGGCTTCCATGTATGACCATACATACATACATACATACATACATACATACATACATACATCTTATCACAAATGAATGGAAGGCAAGATGTGGTCGTTCATGTGTGTGGTACCAGTACTTGGGAGGCTGAAGCAGGCAGATTTCCATGAATCTGGAGCCAGACTGGATTACACAAGCATTCCAGGGCTGCCTCAGCTACAGAGTAAGATCCTGTTTCAAAAACAGAAGCAAAAACAACAACAAAAAGTTAAAGAAAATGTAGACTGTGTATACTATCCATACTGTCTTTTAAAAGTTAAGAATTATGTCATTTTGAAAAGTATGGGTGGTCTTGGAAGTCATTATACTCAGTGAAATTGAAGGGCACTATTAAAGCAGAAAGACAAACACTTCATTCTTACTTGTGAAATCTAAACCAGTTGAACTAACAGAAGCAGCAAATGGAATTGGAATATGTTAGTAAAACTGCATAATGTTTCATTTGGTCAGGAAGAGCAATTATTTGGAGTCAGAGATATATTAATTAGCTCGATTCAATATTTTACCTGGTACATGTATATCACATAACCACTTTAAATAACATATGTGCAATTGAATTTTGCAAATATTCATTAGATCTTAGAGAAAAAACACCCTGCTTGAAAACAGTAAAGTTTATACATAAAGTTAGTTATGCTATGATTTCAGCATTTCATGTAATTTCTTATAGATTTCTCCTACAGCCTTCTGGTGCTTTGATAATCACCTTTCACAGCTGATATTTAGCTTAATCTCAGTTCTGAAACGAATTTGATTGTCCTTGAGAAAAGTACCCCACAACTTTCGTTGAGCTTTAGTTCATTCAGTGAAAAGACATTTTTGGATATTCTTCATGTTTACTGACAAGAGGATATAAAACAGTGAAAATAGTCATGCCTTCAGAGATTTTTGTTTTGGGAGAGAGAAGTAAATAAAGCTACTGCAAAAGAGGAGTGAAGGGGACCTGTGTTAGGTAGGATGACCTCGCCAAGGAGGAAAGGGGACCTGTGATGTAGGATGACCTCACCAAGGAGGGAAGGGGACCTGTGTTAGGTAGGATGACCTCGCCAAGGATGGAAGGCACTCAGGTGGAGTCAAAAGAAGGAAACAGATGTAAACTTAAAGTTCAGAGTTATCAGTCACCTGCTGAGAAACATGGAGAACTGTTACTTTCTCATTGGTTCATGTGGGGAACATGTATCCTGATTTCAGGCTGTAATGAGATTTACGCTCCATATATTTGTTACCAGCCATGACCTCTGAAGTGAATTATAAAGTTCTTCTTCTTCTTGTGTGTGTGCATGCATATATATGCACATATATGTATGTATATAGTATAGAATGTACACACACAATATAGATGTATATGTATATATATGCTGAGTGGAATGGGTATCGATTTTCCTGAGTCTTCTGTGAGGGCTGCAGGGCTAGCTTTTGAGGGTAATGTGCACAAGACAGAGATTCTAATGAATGTCACAGTCATTTCCTGTGTCGTACAAAGGACAATGGACTCTGACCTAAAGACAGTCACAGGTTCATGAGTGGTGAGCTAAACTATATAATCTGTTTTGTCTGGAGTCATAACTACGTAGTATAATTGAGTAGGAATAATAGTTGCCGTATTCAGAATGAATTATCTTTGTTGTATGCAGGCACAAATTTAAATGTTAAATATTCATGACTTAAATTCATTTAGTCATCAAAACAACCAAAAACAAACAAACAAAAAGAACCAACCCAATCTTTTTTGTGTCTTCTGAACCCTTTTAAACAGAAGGAGAACTGAACTGAAGCCAGGAGACACAGTTAGGTCACACTCAGAATTGAGATCTGACACTAATTGTTTGAGCTCCTGAACCACCTTCTTCTCATTTTTTAAAATTTCTATTAAAGTCTATTTGGTTATACCCTTTATTTTTCCCCAACTTCATGTTCATTCTTCTCTCAAAAAAAAAAGAAACAACAAAAAATGAAAAACAAACAAAAAAAAAACAAACCTCAAAACAGGTAAACCAACTAAGAAAAAAATCAGTAAGACAAAAAAACCAAACAAATTAAAAATGCGTGTGTGTATACAAAATCACGTGTGTGACCACACACACACACACACACACACACAGTTCATTTTGTGTTGTTTTGTGTTGGCCTACCTCCAGAAAAATGACTGATTTGTCTTTCTCAAATTCCTTCTCTCAAGATTCAGGGATCTATGTAGAAAGGTTGAGGTAGAAAAACTACAAGGGATAAAAGTGGGTGATATCTCCAAGAAAATGGTATCTTCCAAACACAAAAGGACCGATTCACACATGAACTCATGGAGACTGTGGCAGTGTGCACAAGACTGCCCAGTCTCAGACCAGACAAGTTCCTGTCACTGGGACCATCTTCTCAACCCCATGGGGCTGCCCCTTTGTAACATGGTGCAGTGCACCCCTGATCATTGTTCATCCCTCCTTTAGGAGTATGTGTTCTGCCAATGTCTACCTCTTGGTGAAATGGATATACAGGATAGATAAAATGGGATTTTTAGAAGATTGGATGTAAAGACTCAGATGTATTTCTTTGTGGGCCCTTTAAATTGGTTAAACCTCTCTGTAGACTTTATTTTTTATCTATAGTCATTTTCCAGAAAGCGTAGAGTCTAGCATGTAGAACTTTAAGAACATTTGAATTTACGTCCTCATATGCAGAAGGAAGCTGGTTAGTTTGACTAGTTTTTGCCTAGCTTCTCAGTGATTTATATGTATAATATGCTTTCCTTATTTAGCAAATATCAGGAAAAATAAGCAGAGTTTTCAGCTACAGAATTTCTTCATTGAGAATTTTATTCTTGCCAACATAGAATAAGCTCTTGGAAGACAGTTGGTATCCTCTCATGATTCTTAAGAAATATCTAGAATACTACCATAGTCTGTCAACGGAATCATTTCTGTCCCTAACTCAGAGTCTGGCAGGGCATTGTTTTTGTTGGTGAAGCACAAATACCTACTAAGACTTGTAAGAATTCACTCTGTGTATGTCAAGACAGAATCGCGTTGTTCTCGGCAGACTTGGTGCAGGAATGCTGATGTGCGTTTCCAGGTGGGACCTTGAGTGTGCTCAGGAGTCCACAAGTGGCAGGTGAGAGGCTGGGGTGGATTCCAGCCTTGAGAGATGAGATAAAAAAGAAACTGTTGAGAACGGTAGAATCAGGCCCTTGGCAATAGTGGTATTTGAGGGGGGTTGTGGTTAAGGAAGCTTATCAAAATGAAAGGTCCCATAAGGAAGGGAGGGAACTTGGCTCTAAAAACTGCAGTAAGGTTGGAGAGACTCTCAGGAGGTAGAGGATGGCAGGCACCTTCCAAGGACGAGAAGTTCAGGGTGCTGAGGCCAGAGTGTTAGGGTATGACCAGAACTTGAGAAAAACAACTCACACACAGGTTATCTGCTTCCTTTAATTACTCAAGTACTCAGAACTTTTTCTTCCCGTAACCTTCACTGTTCCCTCTCTCTTTTTCTCTCCTTCCTTTTTTCCTTCCTTCCTTTTTTCCTTCCTTCCTTTTTTCCTTCATTCCTTCCTTTTTTCCTTCCTTCCTTTTTCCTTCCTTCCTTTTTTCCTTCTTTCCTTCCTTCCTTCCTTCCTTCCTTCCTTCCTTCCTTCCTTCCTTCCTTCCTTTTTTCCTTCCTTCCTTCCTTCCTTCCTTCCTTCCTTCCTTCCTTCCTTCCTTCCTTCCTTCCTTCCTTTTTTCCTTCCTTCCTTTTTTCCTTCCTTCCTTTTTTCCTTCCTTCCTTTTTTCCTTAGAGAATTTGGATAAGTTGTCTTCCACAACCCTCATTCTGCCTAGATCGAACATGATAGGCAATTGACAGTCACTGCCAGTCTTCCTTGGAGGGAAATGTCTCCTTACGATATGAGGACTGTTGCTAGATAAGGGGAACAAGTGCTTTCTTTAAGCCAAGGGAAGCCAGCTTCCTGTGAATCACAGACAGGGTAAAAACTGGCCTGTTTCATTGTAATGATTTGGCTTCCTCCTACCGCACTTTCATTATTGCAGAATGAGAGAAAGTATTTTTTTTTCTGCCTAGGAGCTGCACACATAAGATCTGAAAGTGAGAGTGTGGAGGTGCTGTCCTCATCGCTGGCTCTGAGGACAGACAGAAGCAAGGCATGCTGGACTGAGAATGCTGTTCATTTTCCCCAGACACGCCTTCTTCTCATTTTCCTAGGAGAATTATGATTGGAAACCTGGGTGACCATTAAAGTATTGATTATCTGATGGTGATAAGTGTTCTTTTGGGTCCTGTAACTAGTTGTGAGGTCCTGCTTCAGCCCTTTATCGGTAGGGACCATTATTAAAAGTTACAAAGGTCTCCTTGTGCAGGGAAAATGATGACTATGACTTTGACAGTATTTATTTCACTAAATGAGACGAATCAATTGAAGAAAAATAGTTATACTAGTTCTTCTTGAGTTTAGATTTAGCATTTCCCAATAAATATATAACTATTTATGCTGAGATATTAACTTGGTTTGACATATGAGGTGGGCTTTATAATGAGTTTAAGCTCAAAGAGATGTAACTATAATTGATTTTGAGAAAGACTAGGCTATTATAGCAGCTCTGTGAAAATAGAGATAGAATTAATTCTATCTTCTTATTTGCTCCCACACCCCTGGTGCCTAATTTTTGTCTATCAAATGCTAAATACTTAAAAGTGCTTGCTGCTTAAATTAATCTTATTGTTTTGATACCTGTAATAAGATTCCATAGGCTCAGTGTCTTGTCAATATCTTACTAAACAAGCAAATTGAAAATTCTTTTAAAGCTACTCTTACTGCTTATGGTCCAGAAAACATACTTTAGTAATGAAATAACGGGAATAAAAATAGCAAAAATAAATGCATTCCCCCATTGGAGCTCCACTAGCCAGTCAGCAGGCAAGACTTCAGTGGGCAAGCTTCTCCACCACCCCCTGCCCATTGGACCCTGTAATCCACAACTTCCGCTAGCCCTGCAAATGTAACCATCCACCAGTGGCATCAGTGACCCTGGAGACACAGACACTACCTATACCAGTTGGAGGAAGAGATGGGTAGACGCCAGTGCAAGATTACATTCAACAACATAAAGAGCAATATGGCACCACCAGAAGCTAGTAGTTCTACAACAGCAAGACCTGAACATCACAATGCAGATAAAGCAGAAGAAAACGACTTTAAAAATAACCTTATAAAGATGATAGCGGCCCTAAAAGAGGAAATGAAAAATTCCCTTAAAGAAATTGAGGAAAAGACAAAAAAAAAATGGGGAAAAAAAATCAATAAATCCCTTAAAGAAGGCCAAGAAAAAAAACCCAATCAAATAGACGAAGGAAACAGTTCAAAACTTGAAAATTGAAATACAGGCAATAAAGACAATACAAACCAAGGAAATTCTGAAAATGGAAAATCTGGGTAAATGATCAGGAACTACAGATGCAAGCATAACCAACAGAATGCAAGAAATGGAAGAGAGAATCTCTGGTGTTGAAGTTTTGATAGAGGAAATAGATTCATTGGTCAAAGAAAACATTAAAGCCAACAAAGCCATAACACAAAATGTCCGGGAAATATGGGACATCCAGAAAAGACCAAACCTAAGAATAATAAGGATAGAAGAAGAAGAATATCAGCTCAATGGGATAGAAAATATATTCAACAAAAATCATAGAAAGAATCTTTTCTAACCTAAAGAAGGACATGCCCATGAAGATACAAGAAGCTTACAGAATTCCAAATAGTCTAAACCAAAAAAAGTCTTCTTGTGATATAATAATAAAAACACTAAATATACAGAATAAAGAAAGAATATTAAAGAGATATAAAGGGAAAAGGTCAAGTGACATATAAAGGCAGACCCATCAGAATAACACCTGACTTCTCAATTGGAGGCTCTGAAAGTCAGAAGTTTCTGGACAGATGTTATGTAGACACTGAGAAACCGCAGATACCTGCCCAGACTAACTGCAGGGAATCACCCAGCAAAGCTTTCAATCACCATAGATGGAGAAAACAAAATATTCCATGATAAAACCAGATATAAACAATACCTATACACAAATCCAACCCTATAGAAAGTACTAGAAGGAAAATTCCAACCCAAGGAAAACACAGGGAACAGATAATTCCATACTAGCAAATCCCAAAAAAGATATATACACACACACAAACTAACACAAAAATTCATAAGAATTAACAATCATTGATCATTCCTATCCCTTAATATCTATGGGTTTAATTCACCTGTAAAAAGACACAGGCAAACAGAAAGGATACAAAATCAGGAGCCGATCTTCTGATGCATAACAAGAAACACATCTTAACTTCAAAGACAACATTACCTCAGAGTAAAGGGTTGGGAAAAGAATTTCCAATCAAATGGACCAAGAAGCAAACTGATGTAGCTATTCTACTACCTAACAAAATAGACTTCAAACCATTTCATATTTATCACAGGAAAGATCCATCAAGATGAGGTCTCAATTCTGAACATTTATGCTTCAAATATAAGGTCACCAATATTTGTAAAAGAAACATTACTAAAAGTTAAATCACACATCAAATCACATACACTAATAGAGGAAGACTTTAGTACCCCATTCTCACCAATGGACAGGTCAACCAGACAGAGAATTAATAGAGAAATAAGGAAACTAACAGATGATATGATTCAAATTAACTTATCAGACATCTATACACACACAAATAATATCATCTTCTCAGTTTCTCATAGAACCTTCCCTAAATTTGACCATATGCTCAGTCACAAAGCAAATATCAACAGATATAAAAAGATTGAAATAAATTCTTTTATCTTATCAGATCACCATGGCTTAAAGTTAGAATTCAACAACAACACAAGCTACAGAAAGCCTACAAACTCATGGAAGTTGAATAATGCTCAACTGAATCATCAATGGGTCAAGAAGAAATAAAGAAATTATAAAGATTTTCTACGATTCAATGAAAATGAATGTACAACATACCCAGACTTATGGGACACTATGAAAACAGTTTTAAGAGGAAAGTTCATAGTACTAAGTACCTTCATAAAGAATTTGGAGAAACCCTATACTAGCAATTTAACAGCACACCTAAAAGATCTAGAACAAAAAGAAGCAGACTCACCCAGGAGGAGTAGATGCCAGGAAATAATCAAACTGAGGGCTGAAATCAATAAAATAGAAACAAAGAGAACAATTCAAAGAATCAATGAAACAAAGTGTTGGTTCAAGAAAATCAACAAAATGGCTCCCTTAATTAAGAAATATACTTCCCTGCTCCCATATCCACCCTTCCATTATCCCAACCATCCCATTCCTCCAAGTTCTCCCCATCCTCCCCTTCTCATTTTTCTCTCCCCGTCTCCCCTTACCCCCATCCCACCCCACCCCGAAGATCCCAATTTTTTGCCTGGCAATCTTGTCTACTTCCCATATCCAGGAGGATAACTATATGTTTTTCTTTGGGTTCACCTTCTTATTTAGCTTCTTTAGGATCACAAATTATAGACTCAATGTCTTTTATTTATGACTAGAAACCAATTATGAGTGAGTACATCCCATGTTCATCTTTTTGGGTCTGGGTTACCTTACTCAGGATAGTGTTTTCTATTTCCATCCATTTGCATGCAAAATTCAAGATGTCATTGTTTTTTATTGCTGAGTAGTACTCTAATGTGTATATATTCCACACTTTCTTCATCCATTCTTCCATTGAAGGACATCTAGGTTGTTTCCAGGTTCTGGCTATTACAAATAATGCTTCTATGAACGTAGCTGAACAAATGCTTTTGTAATATGATAGGGCATCTCTTGGGTATATTACCAAGAGTGGTATTGCTGGGTCCTGGGGTAGGTTGATCCCGAATTTCCTGAGAAACTGCCACACTGATTTTCAAAGTGGTTGCACAAGTTTGCATTCCCACCAGCAATGGATGAGTGTACCCCTTCCTCCACAACCTCTCCAGCAAAGGCCATCATTGGTGTTTTTGATTTTAGCCATTCTGACAGGTGTAAGATGATATCTCAAAGTCGTTTTGATTTGTATTTCCCTGATCGCTAAGGAGGTTGAGCATGACCTTAAGTGTCTTTTGGCCATTTGAACTTCTTCTGTTGAGAATTGGCAAGAATTGAACCTAGAGGGGCTCCCAGTTAGTTCCTTGGGCAGCTGAGGATAGGGGACCTGAAATGGCCCTATCCTATAGCCATACTGATGAATATCTTGCATATCACCATAGAACCTTCATCTGGCGATGGATGGAGATAGAGACAGAGACCTACATTGGAGCACCGGAATGAGCTTCCAAGGTCCCAATGAGGGGCAGAAGGAGGGAGAACATGAGCAAGGAAGTCAGGACCGTGAGGGGTTCACCCACCCACTGAGACAGTGGGGCTGATCTCTTGGGAGCTCACCAAAGCCAGCTGGACTGGGACTGAAAAAGCATGGGATAAAACCGGACTCTCTGAACATGGCAGACAATGAGGGCTGATGAGAAGCCAAGGACATGGCACTGGGTTTTGATCCTACTTCATGTTCTGGCTTTGTGGGAGCCTAGCCAGTTTGGATGCTCACCTTCCTAGACCTGGATGGAGGGGGGAGGACCTTGGACTTTCCACAGTGCAGGGAACCCTGACTGCTCTTCGGACTGGAGAGGGAGGGGGAGAGAAGTGGGGGGAGGGGGAGAGGAGTAGGAGGAAGGGGAGGGAAATGGGAGGATGGGAGGAGGCAGAATTTTTTTTTTCAATAAAAAAAAATAAAATTAAAAAAAAGAAAATAAGATAGACAAACACTTATTCAAACTAACCAAAAGCAGAGAGAGAATAAATAAATTAACAAATTAAGAAATGAAAGGGGGAACAGAAAGCAGACAATGAGGGAATCCAGAATGATCAGGTCATACTTCAAAAACTCGTACTCCACAAAATTGAAAACTTAAAAGAAATGGACAATTTTCTGTACAGGTACACATACCAAAATCAAATCAAGACCAGATAAGTACTTTATTTATATTTATATTTATTTTTTTATTGATTAAATACTTTAAATAGGCCTTTTACTTCTAAGGAACTAGAAGCAGTCATTAAAATTCTCCCACCCAAATAAAAAGCCCAGGGCCAGATGGTTTCAGCACAGAATTCTACTAACATTTCAATACAGAGATAATACCAATACTCACCAAATTGTTCCGAACAGAAGAAACAGAAGGGGCATTGTCAAACTCCTTTTATGAAGTTACAGTTACCCTAATACCCAAACCTCACAAAGATGCAACAAAGAAAGAAAATTACAGACCAATCTCCCTAATGAACATTGAGGCAAAAATACTCAATAAAATACTGCCAAACTGAATCCAAGAACACATAAAAATAAAAAAAGAAAAAACATTCACCATGATCAAGTAGACTTCATCCCAGAGATTCAGAGATGATTCAACATATGAAAATCTGTAAATGTAATCCACCATATCAACAAATAGAAAGAAAAAAAAACACATGATCATCTCATTAGATGCTGAAAAAGCCTTTGACAAAATCCAAATCCCTTCATGATAAAGGTCTTGGAGAGACAGGAACACGAGGAACATACCTAAACATAAAAGGCAATATACAGAAGGCTGACAGGCACCATCAAATTAAATGAAGAGAAACTCAATGCGATTCCATTAAAATCAGGAACAAGACAAGGCTGTCCACTCCATATCTATTCAATATAGTACTAGGAGTTCTAGCTCGAACAGTAAGACAATGAATAAGAACAGGGGATACAAATTGGAAAGAAGTCAAACTTTGGCTATTTGCAGATTATATGAAAGTATACATAAATGACTCCAAAAATTCTACAAATGAACTCCTACAACTGATAAACACCTTCATTAATGTGGTAGGATACAAGATTAACTAAAAAAAAATCAGTAGCCTTCCTATATATAAATGATAAAAAAAAAAAGCCAAGAAGAAAATCAGAGAATATCACCCTTTACAATAGCCACAAAATATCTTGGGGTAGCTCTAACCAACCAAGTGAAAGACTTGTATGACAAAAACTTTAAGTCTTTGAAGAAAGAAGTTGAAGAAGATACCAAAAAATGGAAAGATTTCCCTTGCTTTTGTATAGGTATTATCAACATAATAAAAATGGCAATCTTATCAACAGCAATCTATAAATTTAATTCAATCCCCATCAAAATCATGACACAATTCTTCACAGACCTCAAAAGAACAATACTCAAATATATATATATATATATATATATATATATATATATATATATATATCCCAGGATAGCTAAAACAATCCTGTATAATAGAGGAACTTGTGGAGGCATCACCATTCCTGACTTCAAGCTCTACTATATAGCTCTAGTAATAAAAACTACTTGTTATTGGCATAAAACCAGACACATGGATCAATCGAGTCAAACTGAAGAATCTGCCATTAATCCACATACCTATGAACACCTAATTTTTGACAAAGAAGCCAAAACTGTACAATAGAAAAAGGAAAGTATCTTCAACAAATGCTGCTGGCATAACTGAATGTCAACCTGTAGAAGATTGCAAATAGATCCATATCTGTCACCATGTACAACATTATTCAAGTGGATTAAAGACCTAATCATAAATCCTGTTACACTGAACCTGATAGAAGAGAAAGTGGAAAGTGGCCTTGAATGCATTGGCACAGGAGACCATTTCCTAACTATAACCCCAGTATCACAGACACTGAGAGCAATAATCAATAAATGGGACCTCCTGAAACTGAAAATCTTCTGTAAGGCAAAGGACTCTGTCATTAAGACAAAACAACAACCTACAAAATGGAAAAAGTTCTTCACCAATCTCACATCTGGCTGATCTCGATCTCTAAAATATATAAAGAACTCAAGGGACTAGACATAAAAATACCAAATAATTCAATTAAAAATTGAGTATAGTTCTAAACAGGAAATTATCAATAGAAGAATATCAAATGGTCCACATCCTTAGTCATCAGGGAAATACAAATTGAAACAACTCTGAGATACTATCTCACACCTGTCAGAATGGCTAAGATAAAAATCACTGAGAACAGATGTTGGAGAGAGTTATGGGAACACACCTCCACTGCTGATGGGAGTGCAAATTTTTATAGCCACTTTGGAAATCAGTGATGTAGTTTCTCAGAAAACTGGGTTTCAATTTACCTCACAACCCAGTAATGCCACTCTTTGGCATATACCCAAAGGATCCTCAATTATACCACAAGGACACTTGCTCAGATATGTTCATATCAGTATTATTTGTAGTAGCCAGAACCTGAAAACAGCCTAGTTGCTCTTCAACTGAAGAATGGATAAAGAAAATGTGATACATTTACACAATGGAGTATTATTCAGCTATAAAAACAATGACGTCATGGAATTTGCAGGCAAATGGTTGAAATTAGAAAAAAAATCATCCTGAGTGAGGTAACCCAGACAAACATGGTAAGCACTCACTCAAAAGTGGTTACTAGAGGTAAAGCAAATGATAATCAGACTACAGTCCACAGCTCCAGAGAAACTAGGTAACAAGGAGGATCCTAAGAGGGTCACAGGGATCGCCCTGGGAAGGGGAAATAGATGAGATCTCCTGGGTAAACTGAGGGTGGGGCTGGTAGAGGAGTGGGGATGGAGGATGAGAACATGAGGGGATGGGATGGTCTATTTGGGGGAGGGATGGAGTGTGAGAACAATGAAAGACATGTCTTCATGGAGGGAGCCGTTATGGGGTTACGGAGAAACCTGGTGCTAGGGAAATTCCCAGGAACCCATAAGGATGACCCCAGCTAAGACTCCTAGCAATAGTGGAGAGGGTGCCTGAACTGGCCTTCTCCTGCAATCAGATTGTGAAAACCCTAACTGTCATCATAGAGCAGATGCAGAGATCCAAGGTCAAGCACTGGGTCGAGCTTCAGGAGTCTAGTCCAAGAGAGGGAGGAGGATTTTATGCTCAAGGGGGCGGGGTCAATATCATGATGGGGAAATCCACAGAGACAGCTGATGCAAGCTCATGGGAATTCATGGACTCTAGACTGATAGCTGGGGAGCCTGCATGGGAGCGAACTAGGCCCTCTGCATGTGGGTGTCAGTTGTGTAATTTGGTCTCTTTGAGGGGCCCTGGCAGTGGGTCCAGGATCTACCCCTGGTGCATAAACTGGCATTTTGGAACCCATTGCCTATCGTTGGATGCCTTGCTCAGTCTTGATGCAGAGGGGAGGAGCTTAGTCTTCCCTCAACTTAATCTGCCAGGCTTTGTTGATTTCCCATAGGAGGCCTCACACTTTCTGAGCAGTGGCTGGGGAGGGTGGGTTGTGCTGCATAGGTGGGTGGGAAACAGGAGGAGAGGGAGTGGGAACTGTGGTTCATATGTAAAATGAATAAAAAGTTTAAAAGAATATGTGTAATTTATAGCTGTAGTCTTTTAAAACACGTCTCTAGACGGAGAGCTAAAACTAAGAGTCTCCAAGACAAACATTAAAAATGGACTTTTTACTTATAGACATAAATCCGAGAGAATAGTTAGCATATAAGCAATTTGATTTATTAACTATTTCTTGGCACATTTTGCTTGCATTCACTCTAATATTTTACTTTTTCTATCACACTCTTTTTCCCACAGAGACTCTCCCTTTCATGATCTCTTACTGGGTCCCGTAAGCAGACCTATGAAGAGGAAGAGGGTGGGATGTTCCCAGTGGAATGTGAGAACAGAAACTCTGAGGGCCACAAAAACTGTCATGGCTTTGTTATTTGGTGATGCCCTAGTACAGTGTTTTCCATATGCTTCTTTGCGCCTGCGTATTTGAGCCCTTTCAGGGTCATAGGTATAGAAAAACACGTCAGGAAAACAGTAGAGAGTGAGTGCATGACCTCCCGGTTCAGCCTGGGCTTTGCAGGTGGAGTTTTAAATATCTTTCTTCCAGTTACTGCTGTGTATACTAAGAAAGCCCAGACTGAGACCCCTGCCAAACAGTGGCAGCCTTAGATAAGAAGGTCTGTGTCTCTCTTTCTGTCTGTCTCTCTGTCTCTCTCTTCATCTGTCTCTGTCTCTCTGTGTCTGTATCTCTTTCCATCTCCCTCCTTTTCTGTTTCTGTCTGTCTGTCTGCTTTCTATTTTTCTCATTGTGATTGTACTGAGGCAGTCCTAGCAGATTAGCCAAGAGCAATTCTGGGTGTAATTGTGAGGGTCTTTCCAGAGAGAATTAAGGGAAGAGAATTCTAATGTGGATATCACCACTCTGTAGGCAGCAGTGGGGAGCTGGACGGGAGTCCAGATGAAGTGATAACCAAGAAAGGTGAAAGTCAGAGACTATCAGCATTCTCTTGGTTATTGCCCACTATGATATGGCAAAATCTGTTCCACCATTCTCCTCCTACCATGATGGATGTGAGCCAAAATGAAACCATGCTTCTTTAATTGGTTTTGCTTAGGTATTTTGTCCAAGCTTTGAAAAACTAACATAGTCCTTCCACAAAAGCTCCAGGGTTGGCTAATTGTCAGTTTCATTCAGTTATTATAGGATTTCAAGGTTGTTGGGAAGAGTCTATTTTTTTAACTTTACTTTAGAAATGACCAATTAATTAAAATGAAATATGGCCAATCCATACAACAGCTAATATCTAGAAAAACTGTGCAGTACCCTGCCTAATAAAGTATCCTATGCTATACTAACAGACAAACAAGAGCAAAACAAAGAATGTAGTTTCTGAAATTGTGGACCATACTAAACCCTGACTGCCAAGATCAGTATTACGAGAGAAAGTTAATGACAGTTTGAGAGAAAGTATCAAGTAAGGAGATGCTTGGGAGTGCTAGCAAAGGTAGGCATTGCTATAACCTTGTGAAATTAATTAAATTTAAATCAATTAAGTTAAATCAGTATAATCTTGTGCTATCAATTAAATTTTAACCAGAGTGTGTAGTTCTTCCTTTGATATGTGCCTATTGGGATGAAAGAAAGACAGAATAGAAGGAAAGGATTACAAAGGATTAAAAGATGAAATACTTTAGGACTTCTTAGCTTTCCTGCATTGTTAAAGGCCCTTATCCATTGAATTTGGACAACATAGCTGTTCTGCAGACACAAGGTAACATCATCCTAGTTATTATTTACATGCTCCTGATATGAGTAGTGTCCAGTACAATTATTTGTGACATATGCCAGGGGTATTGAACAATGCTCCAATCACCTATTCCCTTAGTTTTTTGAGATGGATGTTACTTTTATCTTGCACTCATAAGCAAAGTTATTAGACCTATCGAAGTTAGGAGCTTGCTAAAATAGTTCCCAAATACATGTTTTCGGTTTAACATATGAGAAACTTACAACTAATATGACAGTGGGAATTAAATATTGTCTTATGTTGCAGATGAATATCATTTAACAGCTGGCAGGGGAATGGAAGGTGATGTGGCAGGTGGTACTGAATTAGTTAGAATTGTTTCTCCTTTGGACACTGGTTATTAGTTCCCTTGCATTTTCTTTAAGGTAGGGTAGTGCTTTTAGAATCAAGAAAGCTAGACTCTATTTTCTGTGCTGTTTGTTGATCAGATACTGGGTAACCAGGTTATTTAGATATAAAATATACCATGGCTCAGTTTTCTTACCTGGCATATGTATATAATACCTTTTTCCTTCATGAGTCTATTATAAATACAATCAATACTCATGATTTGTGGGTTCTATATTTGCATAATTTATTCATAACCCTCAAATCCGTATACTTAGGCATTCACAATAATTTACAGACCTGATGGACTAGTTATTCATTTGTTTATTTTTGTCAACTTGGAGCAAGCTAGGGTCATTTAGAAAGAAGAAACCTCACATGAGGAATTGCTTGTCTCAGATTGGACTTTAGGCATACTTCTGGGGGCATTTTCTTAGTTACTGACTAATGTGAAAAAACTCAGTCCAATATGGGTGGTGCCATCCCTGGGCTGGTGGTCATGGCTTCTGTAAGGAAGCAGGCTGAGCAAACCATGGAGAGCAAGCCAGTAAACAGCATCCTCCATGGCCTCTGCTTTGGTTCTTTCCTTTATCTTTCTGCCTTGGGTTCCTTCCTAAATTTCCCTTCACAGTGGATAATAAGCTGTAAGGTGAAATGAAACATCTTAATAAAGATGTTAATTTTAATTAACAAATTAAAAAAATTGTTAATCAATTTAAAACATCAATATTTGATTTTAGGCTAAACTGTCTTCACAGATATTTTAGGATGTTGCTTTGTTGTTGATCCCATTAGTTATTTTAGGGGACTGTTGTTAGATTCTGAGTTTACTAGAAGACCTTTAACTCACGGAAACAAAAAGAAATAGTTTCCTTAACTATTTCTTTGCTGGTTGTTCTCATGCTGCTCTTAGCCGCCATGTTGAGCATGTGCAGTATGAGAGGGAAGTCACCCCAACCGCTGTGCCGTATTACATTTTTTAACATAGCCCTGTGAGGCAGCTACCCTGGTAGTTACCTCGGGAACAAAAGCCCGAAGAGACAATTAGTGGATTCAGTGTCACTGAATTAAGAAGAGGTGTAACAACCTTGTTCCAAGATGACCTTCCTTTCCTGCATCCGAGATAACTTTGATCTTGTGCAAATATTCTCTGCCTGTCCTTCGCTGGTATTCTCTTGTTTTACTGTTCTCGGAATATTGATTTGAATGTTCCCAGTTCACTGAAGAGCAGTATTAAGCTTTTCTAAGGAGAATCATTGTATTAGTTTAGTGGGTGAGTAGGTGGACGAGTGTGGGTCTGAGCTCTAATTCTTTAATTAGATTTTTTTTTAAAAGACAGCTTGTTTTTATTTCTGTTTAAGTCCTCCAGTGTATTAAGAGGCGTGTGCCCGCCTGTGAGGCTCTGCTGCCTCACTGGGCTGGGAGATTTCTTTTCATCAGGTAATTGGACATTTTATTTTGTTCTTATTCCTTTAATGTCCTGATTAAGGGATTAGATAGCCCCTCTCCAGGCTTGAGCTCTAATTCCACCCCACACAGGGCCATGCACTTTGGGAACATTGGTTTGCATTTATTGAATGAGTAATAACTTAGCAGCAAAGCTCCTGGCTTAGTCTAGCTCTTAAATAGGCAGAGACCTTGGCTTTAGACGTGGATGAGGGTGGTGTAAATGGCTAGTTGCCATGGTAAATATTGCAAAGGTGGAAGATGTTGAAAAGGCTTCAGAGTGGGGATAAGTTGCTTAGCTACTGCACTACTATCCTGTATCCCCTTTCTATTTTATTCTTCATTGGACCAACATTTCGTTTGAACTTAGCATATGCTAGGTACAACTAGGACCCCAAAATAATGACCTCTTTTTCTATGGAGAAAAAGTAGTACTTCCCTTCATCAGTAATTTCTATGTGCCTTAGGGGAGGAGCTGTGGAAAGTGAACTGCTGGGCCATGGAGGCGGGCACAGATGACAGCATGGGATCGGGGTAATTTGTCTTGAAGATGGTCATTTTACATAGGAACTAGAGTTATCCAGATAGAGAAGGTGCAACACCTGGGAAAAACAGTCATAGTAGCAGAGGAGCAGACTAATATGCTTTTTGTTTTGATCAAAAGAGTGTGGAGAAAAAAGCGAGAGAGTAAAATAGGTTGAGGAAGATTGTGGAGCGTAAAGAGCAACTAGGAAGACATTGGAAGGCTTTCCTCAGGGTTTTATAAAATAACTCTGCTGACAATACAAAGGAGAGACGGTTACCAGAAGAGGTCAATGACTAATGGGCTGTACCTTCTTCTGCCTTCCAGCTTTCTCCTGTGCCTCTGGAGAGTATCTAGAAATGAAGAACCAGGTATGCAGTAAGTGTGTCGAAGGCACCTACTCCTTGGGCAGTGGCATCAAATTTGATGAATGGGATGAGTTGCCAGCGGGATTTTCCAACGTTGCCACATTCATGGACACTGTGGTGGGCCCTTCTGACAGCAGGCCAGGTGGCTGTAACAAGTAAGACCCCAAGCGATGACACTTTGCACTTTGAAGACTTGGCAAAGGTGTAGTCATTCTTTTCTAGGAAAAGTTGAGGACGGTTTTAGTACTGATGAGGATTATAGACGAGGTCAGGGCAAAGGGTTGTATTTTTGAGTGATTTAACAAATGAACGCTTTATTTACATAATTCCCACCCTCTTCTCCCTCTGATTCCTCCTGTGTCACCCCATCTTCTCTCAAATTCATGACTTCTATTATTACAGGCATACATATCCATTAATATATATGTATATATGTGTCTCTATGGATATATATGCATATAAATACTTGATGCTGAGTCCATTTAGTGTTGTTCACATGTGTGTTTGTTTATGACTGACCATTTGGGACTGGATAATCTAATGGGGGCTCATCCTTGAGAATGACTGATTTTCCCTCTTGAAGCAACCATTAATTGCCTATAGTTCTTTATCTATGATGGGGCTTTGTGAGATTCTCTCATCCAAATTGTCATGTCAGCAGGTGCTGTCATAGTGCAGATCTTGTTTAGGTGAGCGTTGTCATTGAGACTTCATAGGTGCAGCATACATCCTGCTCCTCTGACCCTTACAATCTTTCCACTTCCTTTTCAGCAATGAGTATTTGCTTAACACACACACACACACACACACACACACACACACACACACACGTAATGAGGTTACATCACCTGGATGATATTGTTCCCTCCCTCTAATAGTATTAGACTCACAAAAACCCAGGCATGGGAAACTGCCCTTTGGGTTTTTTTTTTTTGTCAGGGGAGCCCAAGAGACCCCCCATTCCGTCCAATATAGGCTATTACTTGGTTGCCTCAAGAACTTGAAGGGAAGACCCTATTGCTGAAGATGCTACACACTTCAGACCTGGAGGAATTGAGCTGGAGCTGATCTGGAGACTTCCTCCCTAAGGACAAGCTTTCATAGTATTTGAAGTTGCTATGCAGGCTGCCAATAGAGGAAAGCAATCAATAGTCTTCCCCAAGTGTAAAACCTATTAGCTACAACAATGATTAGCATGACAAGAAGTTCAAGAAAGAGTCCGATAGCAGCACCTACATCTTACCACCACCAACTTTGTAAATGGACTCAAGCCCTGATCAATAGAACTCATGCTTCATAGTACAGACAGCCAACTATTCATGTCTGATGAGGTCATGGTCCCTAGAGAGAGCCTATTACTGTCCATTTCCTAAGCCAGAACAATTTCCAACTGTATTCCAAATAGTTAAGCTTATACCTACAGATAAGTTTAGCTCTCATCCCTCATCCCAGAAGCTTCTTTTTTGCGTCATTTGTGAGACCATACAGAAATACACTACTTATTGAACAATTGGTTGTGGGATGGCCAACGTCAATTGTTACAACTCTAGCACAAAGTCTGTACCTACGACTCAGGGAACATCTGAGAAGAGTGGTAGTTTTTGGACTGACATTACAAGGAATGTAGCTAAATTTTTAATGAGAAAATAATTGGCTTCACAATATAATAGATATTGTATGTAGAATGGAAATGAGATATTAGAAAAATGAGTTCATTATCTTATATTTATAATCAAACTTTGAGCTGTGGTATTTCTACTAACCTTTCTCTAATTTTTAAAGAGAAATTTAATGTTTTTGCCCCTTTTCTTTGCGTGTTTGACCTTCATTAAGACATTGATTATTTTATAGGAGTGTGGGTTAAGGATCTAATGTTGAAAGGTCTTTTGCTTAATTGCTAGTTGATCACTAGCTTCGCATATGACAGCGCTGGAGAAATGCTAACTTGTCTTGGAGAAAAAAGAAAAGTGTTTTCCCTTGAAAGTCACTTCCTTCTGTTCTCTCCATTGACTCTGCAACACTTCCTGTAATGTGGCCATGTTTAGGAACTTAAAGTCGAGGTAGTAAAACAGGAAGCCTCTGGCTGCCTTCTGACAAGAATGCTTCATCAGGAACCTGGCATCTTCATCATGGTTGAAAGACACTGAGGAATTAGTTCAGCTAAGAGATGCATTTCTTGGCTTATCCCCTCTATCTTCCTTTACTTTTTTTCCCTACAGTCTTCTTCTGTTCTTTCTCAGCTTAGTGGCAATGGTTTATTTTCCTCTTTGGAGAATGAAATTGTTCCAACCCTCTCTCTCTCTCTCTCTCTCTCTCTCTCTCTCTCTCTCTCTCTCTCTCCCTACCCCTCTCTTTCCCCCCTCTCTGTGTGTATATGTGTGTGTGTGTGTGTGTCTGTATTAGTCTATGCATTTCTATTTTTAGAGCACCTGATATTGAGGAATTTTTAATGGCATTTATTTAGTTTAGTTCTGCAACTCCAAGACTGCATTAATTACTTTCTCGAAAAGATCCTTAGGAACAACCAAAGGGAGAGAGGTGTGCTTTTCTCATGGCTTTAGTCCACCATGGGGTTGGGGTGGGAGAGCATAGCTATTCAACTCACAACAAACAGCAGGCAGAGCAAGACAGGTCGTAACAAATAGGAGACATGACAAGACACAGCTCCCAAAAACATGCCCGAAGTGACCATGCACTACTACGGTCTACCTTCGAAGCATGCGCTACCCTCCCTACCTCTATCACTACTCAAGACTGTATTCAGAATTGGAATCCATTCATGGATTCATTATGTCAAACTCTCATGGTTGAATTATCTCTGGTAAAGTTTGCATGACAGAGCCAAAGGGGTGCTTTAGGCTTTTCTCAATCTGCCCAAGTTGACAACCAAAATTATCACAAAACCACCACCAATGCTCACTCCTCTTAAGCTGGCAAGTCATTTCAGTGTGGCTTTGGCCAAGCACAGCACCATGCACGCATAAAAGTGCCTTAGAGTGGGACAGGAGCAACTTGTGATGGGACACCAGGTCTTTGTTCTGGCGAACTTCAATATTGACATCCTATTCATCAAGAAAAATCCATAAGTAGACTTTTTCAATATAGTTTCTTTAATATAGTAACTTCTCAACATAAATTTCGGTTGGCTATTGTTTTCCTCTTCTCCCTAGTCATCTGGCATTACATCCTGTTTGTTTCTTTTTAATCAATTGGGTCATATTGACTACTTAATTATTGAGCCCAAGAAGTTCTTTATACAATTATGGACATGAGACATATCTGTATGTATCTGTGAAATACTTGCTGTATGTTATACATACATATGCATGTGTTTGTGATATTTCTTTCAAGTCTGTGGCTTTTGACTTTTTATTGACTTGATGTTGGATAACTCGAAATTTAAAATTTGATTGAAAGTCATCATCATGTTTTCTTTTTTCCTTGCTCTGTTTGATGATTTTTTTTTATTAGGATCTAACTCTAAGTTTTGAAGACTGCAGATTATAGTGTAAGTTCTGATTATAGTGTAGACAGGGTTTCATCTTCTAAATCATTATATTTAGAACAATAATGCACACTTACATCCTTTTCTTGGTGCACCTGTCAGATATTGTGAAGCATGCTGTAAACCCTGACACACGCCAGTGTTCTGTTTGAAAGATCCATTGCTTACAGCACATTCTTAGGTGCTGTAGAGGATCTAGCGTTAACTCGGTGGTGGAGAAGGTTGTGGTTTCTAACTCATGACTTCTTTAACAATTTAACAGGTCAAAAGTACTACAACTTTATATATTAATTTAAATATTTACCATTTGGTAGTACCATTTCTTTCCATAGACCTGCCTTTGCTCTCTCTCTTCCTCTCTCCACCTCTCCCTGTGTGTATATGTGTGTGTCTATAAGTCAAACTCAGATGTTATTTGAAAGAGTAATTCTACCTGAGGTTGTAAATATTAATATTAGTGATTTTGTTTTCAGTAAACAAAAAGCATTGTATAGTAAATTCATCATATAGTCTTACAAAGATTTAAGATGTCATATGCTATAACAATAAATGCTTTTCTATGGCTATTGTTACTACTGTGTATAAAAATACACACACACATAACTATATAAGCACAACCTGTCAAATCCATTTCCTGTTGCTTATATGTGTCTGATTGCAAGGATGACTACTCTGTATTGAATAACCAATTTTGGGATTCACCCCTGGAGAAGACTAACTCTCCTCCTCTCAGCAGTAGTTGGTCGACTGTAGTTTTTGTAATGAACACCTTCCGTGTCTGCTGGTGTTGTTATTCTGAGGACAATTTGAGAAGAAGGACGTGTTCCTGGGAGAGTCTGGAATGGGAGGACATTGGAAAGGTTAGGGGGAGGAAAGGAAAGGGTCAAAATGATGTAATTATATTTTCAGTAAAGTTAAGTAAAAAATAAACTTCTCAATAGTGCAGTTCAACCTTTGAGTTCCAGCAAAGCTGGTGATATGGCCTTCTTTTGCCCATGGAACCCACTTCTGCTACTCTGAAAGGACTGCGGCCAGAAGAGGTTTCTGAGCTCTTACATACAGCTTCTGGTTCTGTTTTCCCAGCTCTTCTTGGCTTCCTCGTGGGAACTATATAGAGTCTAACCGGGATGACTGCACTGTCTCACTGATCTACGCCGTGCACCTGAAGAAGTCAGGCTATGTCTTCTTTGAGTACCAGTATGTGGACAACAACATCTTCTTTGAGTTCTTTGTAAGACTTTTCATATTCTAGAATTTGATTTTTAAGAAACATTCATGTGAGGGTCTGTAAAACTGCTATTTCATTCCACTTCCTAATTTTCTGGAAAGTGTTAACTGGCTCTTTCAATGTTAAGACAATGTTTTTCCCCCTATGTACTTTGTGTTCAAATTAACATTGTTTCTTTACTTTTCAGATCTTTCTTGTGGAATAATGTTGGCTTGTTTCACCTCTGGTTATGTTCATCAGGTGGCTATTTGGCTTAGACTGTACGTCACAAATAATTTTTCCAAGATTCATTTTTTTTAGCTACAGAGCTATTACTTCCTATGCATTGTGTGTGTAGATTAATATCGATGTTTACATGTTCATAATGTGTGTGCATGTGAAGGAACATGTGTATGCATGTGTGGAGGACAGACAGATGTTATTTGTTTTACATATCTCTCTCACTTTCCACCTTAGTTTTTTGAAACCGAGTATCTCAGTGAACCTGAGCTCACAGATTCAGCCACGTTGGCTGGCCAGCCAGCTCTGGGGATCGGCCTTCCTCTGCTCTGCCAGTACTGGGGTTAGGGATGTACCACCACAGCCATCTTTTATACATGCTGGGGATCTGATCCAAGGTCCTCATCCTGGTTATGTACCATGTACATTACCATGGAGTCCTCATAAGAGTTTCTATTATGTTAAAATTATATTAATTTTTTGTTTTGAACTTAAACTATTTCCTTACAAGTCAGCAAATATTTTCTGACTAAATTATTTGTTCATTCACAATTATTTCAAAAGAAAAAAAAAGTCTGTATGTTCTGTTTCTGTGAATGTGGAACTGTTGAAGGGACTCCCTGAATGAAATAGTTGATGTGTCTGTCGTGACCTTAAGTAGGATGATAGAATCTAAGACATTATTATATACTAACAGAATAATGTAGTGGTATATTATTTGTGTTTTAATAAATAAAACTTGCCTGAAGATCACAAGGCAATGTAGTTTTACTTATCAGCCATACAGGCCAGAGAGTGGTGCCACACATCTTTAATTCTAGGACTGAGGAGACAGGCAGACGGATCTCTTTGAGTTCAAAGCCACCCTGGGCTACATAAGATTGGATCTGTCTAAGAGAAAAAGATCCCACACAAAGGTGATCCCGGAACTTGGGATCACATGTCTTCAATCCTAGCAGTGGGGAGGGGGAGACAGGAGTGATATGGCTGGGTGGAGAGAGGAATATAAAGGGGAAGAGACAGGAACTCAGTGGAGTGTGGAGTCTGAGGTTGGTGGAGAGCATTGCAGGATCGCCCCCTTTGTTTCTCTGGGTCTTGATAGAAGTAAGATATCTCTAGTGGCTGGCTGCTTTGCTTTTCTGATCTTCAGGTTGAACCCCAATATCTGTCTCAGGAGTTTTTTTTTTTTTAAATTTGTTCTACAGAATAACTACAGAGGGTGTTTAATTAATGTAAGCTGTATCTGATCTAGTAACATTTATTATGACAGTGACCTGAATTCTTGAGAAAATGTTTTCAGATGGACTTACACTAAACACAGTGTTTGTTTTTGCCAACAATGGGATCCAGATTTTAAGAAAAGACTATACTAACAATTCTAAAACAAATTTATATTGATCTTGGTGATAAGTGTTTCTAAATCAGTAATTGTAGTTTCTATATCAAAAGTTTGAAGGCAAGAACTATTTCCCATGAATGTATAAGCCTTGCCTTTGAAGTGAAAAGGTTCTGGCTCTGATCTTAACTCTGTAATTATATGCTGTGTGTTCTTGGGCAGTTAGTCTGACCTTCTGGTTATCACTGTTCCCTTCTGTGAAGTGGGTTGTTTGATGAGGCATTTTGAGCATCTTTTAATGTGGGTATATCTTGATGTTTTAGGACATTAAGCAACATTTAGACAGATATACTTTTTAAAGTGTATCTTATTTGCAAACAGTCTTGTGAGAATGAGTGAATATTTCTTGAGACATTTTAGCATATTGCAGAAAATGAAGTTAGGAAACCAGACAAGGGTTTAATTGTTGTGAATGGCAGTTTCTTTGTATTTCCCAACAAGTCCCTTGAGAGTAGTCCATAAAGGTGTTTTAAGGTGTAACATTTCATTCCTTCCTGATAGAGATGCCTGTATTTGTCTGGTTTAGAGTCTGAAAGGGATGGCAAGCTCATGTTGATCTCTGTATTGGTGTTTTACATTTATAGATCATGATTTATTGACTCAGGTCAACATTTCTCAGTCATCATCCATCAGTGATGACAAGGAAATGTTTGAAGATAAGAAAGATGTAGGTGGGTGTGAAGAGAAATACATATAAACAGTGTTAATTTGAAGTATTGAAGCACTGAATCTGGGCACCGAGTGAGTCTTTCCTTCAGCACTACTATGTCTTTTAAAAATGATGAAGCTGAAACCTAGAGAGGTTATTGGTCCATGATTGCACCTTAGCTAGTTTCAAAATGAGCAGTGGAATTGATATCTGCTTTCATGTGTGAAAAGCCTTTAGCGTGCCTAGTCATTCATTGTTCATTGAGAGCCTGTAGCACCTATGAAATGGCTTAACATTGGTGTCACATGGTGGTCAGACGAAGAACAGGACACATATTCAATTAAAGGAAATATCAACTGGATATTCTCTTGATATTGGGATCACAAATGGAACTATTTTCTACTTAAGTCTTTAGACAGTTCTCTTTGTGAGAACACTGTAAGCTTTGTGACAGATAGAAAAAGAAGTAAAGCAGCAAGAGTAATTTAAAGAGAAAGATAGTTTTTGACGGGGGATGAGTATGTGATGAGATTCGCCTCCACCCTGCTGCTGACAATCTTGCTGTACCAGAATGATAGCCTGGCTTTTAGGTGTCTCTGTACTTTTGTAGACCTGAAAAAGTAGTGTCCTAACCTCTGAACACTCTTCAAGGATTACCCAGAGAGTTCAAGATGTTTAATGTAAAAAATATTATCTCTAGTCATCTTAACTGACATGGTAAATGATTAATATTTACTCCATTACAAGGGTTAGGAAATAGATTTTATCCATAACCATTTAGTGACATATTTAGGTTATGTCCTGGGAAATTGACAGCCAAGACACACTATTTGCTGATTTAAATTTTTACTGCTGTCAATGAAATTTGCAGATAAATGTAACTCTCCCTTTCTTTTGGCATCAGATGGAGGTCATAACAGAGGTCCACACTGGTGAAAATGAAGAGATAGATGACTGTGGGGTGCCCATTTCCAGCTGCTACATCTACAGTGCAACCCCCTCACTCCTAAGGCTCAGGGAACATGGCAGAAGAGGGAACAGAAAGAGTTTTAAGGACACCTGCTGCGAGATAGTGACATCTAGACATGACAGAAGCTGCACTAAAAAAATCTTAGCAGCATGGTCACCTAAATGAGACTTGATAGTGGCCACACCAATCAGCATAACAGTGTGGGAGGGGCAAGCCCACAAACCTCCACCCCTAGGTGGAGTCATCCTGCCATCAATGGCTGCTGAGTGAGGGAGAACCAGTTTTCTTCTGAGTGTAACCCCTATCAGGTTAACCAATTCTAAGCATTCATCCTTAACGTGAGTTCCTATGAGGAGCATTATTATTGACTCTGTGGGTGTTTATAGATGTATAATAAATGCAGATGAGGTCAGGAATCCCTGAGTGGTTAGAGATGTGTGGGAGGGACCTTAAGGGGGAGAAGGAGGGTTAGAAATGATTTAAATACAGTATACTCATGAATGAAATTCTCAAAAAGAGAAACAGTTGAATTAAATTACTAATAAATTAAAAAGCTAATTAATTTAATTAGCTTCTGAACTTGAGCTTGCATGATGAATGTGAACTGTTGAACGCAGGTAAGCTGGGTGAAGGTTTGGTGCTGACTTTCCAGTGTAATTATTTTCACTGGCCTGGCTTTTGGTTACAACAATGAGATGGTTTTCTGAGAACCACTCCCCCACATGCAGTTGTACTGTGACCTCCAGGGCTCTTGGTGTGTTTACATGCTGGAGATTACTTTGGTGTTGTTTAAAATGGGTTAAAGGATGTTTTTGCAGCGTTCGCTGGGAAGAGCAACGAATGAAAGCTATTATTCCCAAAGCATTACCGCGTGCCTGTGTTTTACTCACAGATTCAGAATGACCAGTGCCAGGAGATGGATGCCACCACAGACAAGTGGGTGAAACTCACAGACAATGGAGAATGGGGCTCCCATTCTGTAAGTCTCCTTTTGTGTCCATCTGTTGACACCAATTCAATTCTTTTCCTTCCATTTCCCAACTATTTCTTTTTCTTAACTTTCTTTTTTCATTAAGAATTTTTAAATACAATCTTCTCATTTTATATAGCTATCCTCATTCCCAATCCTTCCCCTCCTCCCCGTCCACCCTTCCCTCAACCCCATTCCCCCATCCACTCCTCAGAAAGGGTAAGACTTCCTATGGGGAGTCAATAAAGTCTGACACTTTACTTCCTTTGAGGCAAGACTAAGGCATTTCCCCCCTATATCTAGGCTGAACAAGGTATCCCTCCAAACCTGTTGTGCTCCTACATGCCAGAAGAATAAGTGGGCACAGGAGACCACTTCCTAAATATAACATCAGTAACACAGACACTGAGAGCAACAATTAATAAATGGGACCTCCTGAAACTGAGAAGCTTCTGTTAAGCAAAGGACACTGTCAATAAGACAAAAAGAGAGTCTACTGAATGGGAAAAGATCTTCACTAACCCCACATCAGACAGAAGACTGATCTCCGAAATATATAAAGAACTCAAGAAACTAGACATCAAATTACCAAATAATCCAATCAAAAATGGGGCACAGATTCTGAACATAAAAATTGCAAATGGCCAAAAGACACTTAAAGAATTGCTCAACATCCTTAGCCATCAGGGAAATGCAAATCAAAATGGCTCTGAGATTCCATCTTACACCAGTCAGAGCGGCTAAGATCAAAAACACCAATGACAGCTTATACTGGAGAGAGTGTGGGGTAAGGGGATCACTCCTCCATTGCTGGTGGGAGTACAACTTTGTACAGCCACTTAGGAAATCAGTGTGGTGTTTTCTCAGAAAGTTGGAACTCAGTCTAGCTCAGGATCCAGCAATACCACTCTTGGGCATATACCCAAAGGATGCACGTCCATTCTCAACTATTTCTAAGCATTCATTCTAAGAAAATAAAAAGAGCAACATGGTCTCCTACTTCAGTTAAGTTCCATTTAGCAAAGAACTTGCCTTCATGTTTCTTAGACTCACATTTAAAATTTTAGATTATTTTTCTGTTTTCCATTTCCATTCCTTAGGATGCTTTGTCATTCCCTGTTCGTCTCAGCTTTCTTCCCTTTTAAAGTGAAACTCAACAACTTAGGGAACTTATTAATATAACTAATATTAGTATAAAATATTACTTAGTTTGTGTATGCAAATTTACAGATATGCCTGCCACATGTGATAGACCAGTATCTGGTCATTGGCAAGATCACGAATTGCCTTCATTCCATGTTCTCTGTGGTAGTTTTAGGAAGGCAGTTATCAGGATTGCTTTTTAAGCCTCTGTGGTCTCTATTGTTGCATAGCCATGATTGTCACAAAAGTTACCCACTTTTGGAATGCCAGTCTACTTTATATGTATTTGCTATATATTGGTTGGTCAAAATTCTACCCTTTCTGCTCACGCCATAGGATGAAGTTTACTTTTGTCCCACACATTTCTTTAAATGCTCGAATCTTAGATGTTCAGGTGACATGTTTTAGTGCATGTCTTGTTTGTGACACTTGTGACATTGTCCTTTTGGAGTGAAGCATAGTTTTAAAACCTGGCTCTGTATTAGAGCTATATTTCTGTAGTTGGTTTAATTAATGTCTCTGTGATTGTTCTTTCTTTTAATTTTAGAAATGAGAGCAGTCTTTCTGTATCAGACGAGAGGATGACAGGAAGGACCTAGATGGAGTCTCCAGTGTGAAGCTTGAGTTTTGTTTTGATAACTTTCACCCTAATCTATGTGGTTATAGAAAAGTCTCATCCTTGGATCCACACAATGCAGATTTTCAGGAAGATTTTTTTTCATCTCTATGCTTGGTAGTAATACTAGGGGGCTGGAGAGATGGCTTAGAGGTTAAGCACCCTGGCTTCTGTTCCAGAGGTCCTGAGTTCAATTCCCAGCAACTACATGGTGACTCAGAGCCATCTATAATGAGATCTGGTGCTTTCTTCTGGCCTGCAGGCAGAACACGGTATACACAGTAAATAAATAAATCTTAAAAAAAAAAAAGAAAGTAACATTAGTACCACTTAAGGTCAGTTCAGCTCAACACCCAGTTGGCAGGATGCTGTGGGAGGTCCTTCTGCCTATGTGTTGCTTTTATTGGTTAATGAATAAGACACTGTCTTGACCTGTGGTAGGGTGAAAGAACAGAGCTAGGTGGGGAAAACTAAAGTGAGTGCTGGGAGAAAGAAAGGTGGAGTCAGGGAGAAGCCATAGAGCCGCTGCCAGAATCAGACATGCCAAAACTTTGCTGGTAAGCCACTGCCATGTGGCAATACACAGATTCATAAAAATGGGTTAAATTAATATGTAAGAGTTAGCCAATAAGAAGTTACAGCTAATGGGTCAAGCAGTGATTTAATTAATACAGTTTCTGTGTGGTTGTTTTGGGTCTAAGCTAGCCAGGCGGCTGGGAACCAACAAGCAGGCACCCTGCAACAGCGGGACTTTGGCCATCAGTAAGTATACTGTCGTCACCATTGAGGACTTAACTCCAGAGCAATGTGCTGAGTACACTAGTTCCCCACATCTCCCAGGGTGCGTAGTAGGGCAGATTTCATGTTGTATAGCTTGACTGTTATCAGCCAGGGTGCATAGAAGAATAAAGGTATCAAATGAAAAAGCAATGGCATCCTAGCTTTGGATCATTTACCTGCATCAGCAAGAAATTGATTAGAAAGTTAGTTTGATTTATGGGTAGAAAATGTCCCAGTAGCAAAGGAAGCAAATGTGATTGCCATTAAGTTTCTCAGGTTAGAGTTAGATCAGGCAACCTGTAGAACAGCACGTTTTCTCTTGTTCCTGTCATGCTGTGACTCGTTGAACAGTTTCAAAAACTATGAAGCTACATAACCCATTTTTTGTCACTGAACAAAATACGCAAGGTTGTATATTTTATAAATCTCAAAGACTTCTTTATCTTTTTTCTTTTTTTTTTTTTTTTTTTTTTTTGGTTTTTTTCGAGACAGGGTTTCTCTGTGGTTTTGGAGCCTGTCCTGGAACTAGCTCTTGTAGACCAGGCTGGTCTCGAACTCCCAGAGATCCGCCTGCCTCTGCCTCCCGATTGCTGGGATTAAAGGCGTGCGCCACCACCGCCTGGCTCAAAGACTTCTTTAATTCTGCTTTGGAGGTTTAAGGTCACAGTCACTACATCTTCTCAGCTCTGGGGAAGAAGCATCAGATGGCAGGAATGTTCTCAAGGGTGCTCTATGGTGAAGCCTGAAAAGTCAGCCTGGCAGAGACTCTACCCAGTCCCAGGGAGCCCCAAACTCACTCTTTTGTTAGGGTCATTCCTGTGGGAACTAAGGGCATGAGACCAGCACGAGCCTCTTCATGAGGCAGTGTTCTCAGTGATGTAACTATATCTCATCAGTCTCAGCTCACAAAAGTTCACTACTGCCACACTTGGGGACCAGGCTACATATGGATCTCTAGGGAGTACGCACACCACATCCAGGCCAGAGCAGAGACAAACACTACGCTGCCTTTTTTCTTCTTACAGCTCAGAGATCCACCTGAAGAGTAACATTACCATCAAAGTATATGCTTGGGCTCAGATTTATTCACCCTGGCTGACAGAACCCTTCTGTGTCTAAACCACAACCTTGAAGTTTAAGAGCAAATTTATCTTTTTAGACTTAGTTTCTTCCTTAGTATGTTTGTGGCTTGTCAGACTGTTCTATTCTTAATTTTGAATCAACTTCATTGTAGCTTAGGCTGGAACTAAGAGTATTTAAGTTTTTAATTCTATTTTAATGTTGATTATATAAAGAATTGAAAAAGGGTATAAGAGAGTAATTTTCGGCTGTGGTTAGAAATACTGACCTGAGTGTCTTGTGCTTCTTCCTGTAGGTGATGCTGAAATCAGGCACAAACATTCTGTACTGGAGGACGACAGGCATCCTTATGGGCTCTAAGGCAGTCAAGCCCGTGCTAGTAAAAAACATCACCATCGAAGGTATTTTATAGCTATGAGCCTTAGTAGTCACTCATCCAATTTTATTGTTAAAATATTTATTAGAGTGTTGGTTTAACTGACTCAAGGGTTTATATTATAATAAAGACACAAATTAATGTCAGACCTTATGCAAGTCTAGTTTTATGTCTACCAAATTGATTAGTCAGTTTTTTTTTCTTTTTCCCTTCTACCCTCAAACTGGATTATTTAATCAGTGTAAAGCAGCAAACACAATGACAATCTTCAGTGTTTTTTTTTAAATAAAATGAAGGTGTATTTGTTTACAGGATCCCAGTACTCATTAGAGACATGTAAATTATGCCAGATAATCTGATCATTGTACATTCATAAAACTAATAATAGTCTGGCTGTTTCCTACACCCCGTGTGTCTTTCTGAGCCAGATGGGTCATTTCTAGACCAGCTGAGCCACCGATAAATGCTGTCATGGCTCATGCTCAAGTACCTTGCAATTAGTTAAAGCAGCAATTCTTCTTCATTAAAGTTTGGTGTGTTTTGCTGCATCCTGTGTGCCTGCTCTTGGGATGTTGCCTCGTTAATCATTGGGACATCTGCTGGACAAAGCTGGAAGCACAAACCAATAGATTTCTGTTTCTAGGGTCTTTCCTGCTTGCTTCCACACTGTATCTTCCTTTGTTCCAGTAAGCAAAGGATTTAGGCTCATATTGCTATTAACATCTCTCTCTTCTGTGCAGAAGCAGTAAGTGGGTGCTAATGTGCTCATTGTCCTGGCTTCTCTCTCCCAAGCACTGCTTTTCCTTCCCATACAGGGGTGGCATACACTTCAGAGTGCTTCCCGTGCAAGCCAGGCACTTTCAGCAACAAACCAGGCTCATTTAACTGCCAGCTGTGCCCCAGAAACACCTATTCTGAGAAGGGTGCTAGAGAATGCATAAGGTGTAAGGAGGACTCCCAATTTT